>NC_137152.1:67647244-68265332 GCF_951394435.1 Stenella coeruleoalba
GTTCTTTCTTACTGACAAATGCTGGTAATAAACAAAGAAAAGAATGACATATTTAAAAGAATCATTCTTTAGAACCCCATAACTGATTCAGGTAAGGATTATCGATAAATATACTAAAGCATCATGGGTAACAGAATACGCAGGGTGTCAGAGGATCACCCCAAAATATTGTGAACTGCTAAGGAGAAATTACACTGTAGATACCTGACATTCATTACCTTAACCAAGTGACCAAACTTAGTCTCCTGATGTGCTGCAATATGAAGTAAACAGAACAAAAATGAAGTGTTCTTACCCAAAATGTTTAACTTGACTCTAATTAAACTTCTAAACCTAACTTCTCATTTATAGGAAATACAAAGACTAAAGGAAAAAGTTAAAACATTTTCAGACATTGCCAAACATCCCCTGGAGGGTAAAACTGTCCCCAGTTGAGAAACACTGGTCTACACCAAATGAGACAAAATATGAACTTTGGTTGAAACCCGGTATGGAAAAAAGTTATAAAAGATAATCTGGGACAACTAGATAAATCTAAATAAGAATAGATAATAGATGTCATTAAGAAATTACTTTAGGGCTTTTGTCGGAGCGCCGGGAGAGGAGGCGTGAACACAGCCTGCAGGGCGTTAGTGCACCGCGAGAGAGTCCGGGGAAAAGTCTGGACCTGCCGAAGAGGCAAGAGACCTCTTTGTTTCCTGGTGCACGAGGAGAGGGGATTAAGAACGCTGCTTGAGAGAGCTCCAGGGACGGGCGCTAGCCGCGGCTAGAAGTGCGGAGCCCAGAGACAGACATGAGACGCTAGGGCCGCTGCTGCCGCCACCAGGAGGCCTGTGTGCGAACACAGGTCACTAGCCACACGCCCTTCCGGGGAGCCTGTGCAGCCCGCCACTGCCGGGGTCCCGGGATCCAGGGACAACTCCCCCGGGAGAACGCACGGCGCGCCTCAGGCTGCAACGTCACACCGGCCTCTGCCGCCGCAGGCCCGCCCCACACTCCGTGACCCTCCCTACCCCCCGGCCTGAGTGAGCCAGAGCCTCCGAATCAGCGGCTCCTTTAACCCCGTCCTGTCTGAGCAAAGAACAGACGCCCTCCAGCGACCTACACGCACAGGCGGGGCCAAATCCAAAGCTGAGCCCCTGGGAACTGTGAGAACAAAGAAGAGAAAGGGAAATCTCTCCCAGCAGCCTCAGGAGCAGCGGATTAAAGCTCCACAATCAACTTGATATACCCTGCATCTGTGGAATACCTGAATAGACAACGAATCATCCCAAATTAAGAAGCCCTGTGGATGAAAGGCTCTTGGGGCTGCAGCCAGGAGTCAGTGCTGTGCCTCTGAGGTGGGAGAACCAACTTCAGGACACTGGTCCACAAGAGGCCTCCCAGCTGCACATAATATCAAACAGCAAAAATCTCCGAGAGATCTCCATCTCAATGCCAGCACCCAGCTTCACTCAACGACCAGCAAGCCACAGGGCTGGACATCCTATGCCAAACAACTAGCAAGACAGGAACACAACCCCACCCATTAGCAGAGAGGCTGCCCAAAATCATAATAAGTCTACAGACACCCCAAAACACATCACCAGACGTGGACCTGCCCACCAGAAAGACAAGATCCAGCCTCATCCACCAGAACACAGGCCCTAGTCCCCTCCACCAGGAAGCCTACACAACCCACTGAACCAACCTTAGCCACTGGGGACAGATACAAAAAACAACAGGAACTACGAACCTTCAGCCTGCAAAAAAGGAGACCCCAAACACAGTAAGATAAGCAAAATGAAAAGACAGAAAAACACACCGCAGATGAAGGAGCAAGATAAAAACCCACCAGACCTAACAAATGAAGAGGAAATAGGCAGTCTACCTGAAAAAGAAATCAGAATAATGATAGTAAGGTTGATCTGAAATCTTGGAGATAGAATGGACAATAGAATGGACAATAGAATGGACAAAATGCAAGAATCAGTTAACAAGGACCTAGAAGAACTAAAGATGAAACAAGCAATTATGAACAACACAATAAATGAAATTAAAAGTACTCTAGATGGGATCAATAGCAGAATAACTGAGGCAGAAGAACGGATAAGTGACCTGGAAGATAAAATAGTGGAAATAACCAATGCAGAGCAGAATAAAGAAAATAGAATGAAAAGAACTGAGGACAGTCTCAGAGACCTCTGGGACAACATTAAACGCACCAACATTCGAATTATAGGGGTTCCAGAAGAAGACGAGAAAAAGAAAGGGACTGAGAAAATATTTGAAGAGATTATAGTTGAAAACTTCCCTAATATGGGAAAGGAAATAGTTAATCAAGTCCAGGAAGCACAGAGAGTCCCATACAGGATAAATCCAAGGAGAAATACGCCAAGACACATATTAATCAAACTGTCAAAAATTAAATACAAAGAAAACATATTAAAAGCAGCAAGGGAAAAACAACAAATAACACATAAGGGAATCCCCATAAGGTTAACAGCTGATCTCTCAGCAGAAACCCTACAAGCCAGAAGGGAGTGGCAGGACATACTGAAAGTGATGAAGGAGAAAAACCTGCAGCCAAGACTACTCTACCCAGCAAGGATCTCATTCAGATTTGATGGAGAAATTAAAACCTTTACAGACAAGCAAAAGCTGAGAGAGTTCAGCACCACCAAACCAGCTTTACAACAAATGCTAAAGGATCTTCTCTAGGCAAGAAACACAAGAGAAGGAAAAGACCTATAATAATGAACCCAAAACAATTTAGAAAATGGGAATAGGAACATACATATCGATAATTACCTTAAACGTAAATGGACTAAATGCTCCCACCAAAAGACACAGATTAGCTGAATGGATACAAAAACAAGACCCTTATATATGCTGTCTACAAGAGACCCACTTCAGACCTAGAGACACATACAGACTTAAAGTAAGGGGATGGAAAAAGATATTCCATGCAAATGGAAACCAAAAGAAAGCTGGAGTAGCAATTCTCATATCAGACAAAATAGACTTTAAAATAAGGACTATTAAAAGAGACAAAGAAGGACACTACATAATGATCAAGGGATCGATCCAAGAAGAAGATATAACAATTGTAAATATTTATGCACCCAACATAGGAGCACCTCAATACATAAGGCAAATACTAACAGCCATAAAAGGGGAAATCGACAGTAACACATTCATAGTAGGGGACTTAAACACCCCACTTTCACCCATGAACAGATCATCCAAAATGAAAATAAATAAGGAAACACAAGCTTTAAATGATACATTAAACAAGATGGACTTAATTGATATTTATAGGACACTCCATCCAAAAACAACAGAATACACATTTTTCTCAAGTGCCCATGGAACATTCTCCAGGATAGATCATATCTTAGGTCACAAATCAAGCCTTGGTAAATTTAAGAAAATTGAAATTGTATCAAGTATCTTTTCTGACCACAACGCCATGAGACTAGATATCAATTACAGGAAAAGATCTGTAAAAAATACAAACACATGGAGGCTAAACAATACACTACTTAATAATGAAGTGATCACTGAAGAAATCAAAGAGGAAATCAAAAAATACCTAGAAACAAATGACAATGGTGACACAACGACCCAAAACCTGTGGGATGCAGCAAAAGCAGTTCTAAGGGGGAAGTTTATAGCAATACAAGCCCACCTTAAGAAGCAGGAAACATCTCGAATAAACAACCTAACCTTGCACCTCAAGCAATTAGAGAAAGAAGAACAAAAAAACCCCAAAGTTAGCAGGAGGAAAGAAATCATAAAAATCAGATCAGAAATAAATGAAAAAGAAATGAAGGAAACGATAGCAAAGATCCATAAAACTAAAAGCTGGTTCTTTGAAAGGATAAACAAAATTGATAAACCATTAGCTAGACTCATCAAGAAAAAAAGGGAGAAGACTCAAATCAATAGAATTAGAAATGAAAAAGGAGAAGTAACAACTGACACTGCAGAAATACAAAAGATCATGAGAGATTACTACAAGCAACTCTATGCCAATAAAATGGACAACCTGGAAGAAATGGACAAATTCTTAGAAAGGCACAACCTGCCAAGACTGAATCAGGAAGAAATAGAAAATATGAACAGACCAATCACAAGCACTGAAATTGAAACTGTGATTAAAAATCTTCCAACAAGCAAAAGCCCAGGACCAGATGGCTTCACAGGCGAATTCTATCAAACATTTAGAGAAGAGCTATCACCTATCTTTCTCAGACTCTTCCAAAATATAGCAGAGGGAGGAACACTCCCCAACTCATTCTACGAGGCCACCATCACCCTGATACCAAAACCAGACAAGGATGTCACAAAGAAAGAAAACTACAGGCCAATATCACTGATGAACATAGATGCAAAGATCCTCAACAAAATACTAGCAAACAGAATCCAACAGCACATTAAACGGATCATACACCATGATCAAGTGGGGTTTATTCCAGGAATGCAAGGATTCTTCAATATACGCAAATCAATCAACGTGATACACCATATTAACAAATTGAAGGAGAAAAACCTATGATCATCTCAATAGATGCAGAGAAAGCTTTTGACAAAATTCAACACCCATTTATGATAAAAACCCTGCAGAAAGTAGGCATAGAGGGAACTTTCCTCAACATAATAAAGGCCATATATGCAAGCCCACAGCAAACATCATCCTCAATGGTGAAAAACTGAAAGCATTTCCACTAAGATCAGGAACAAGACAAGGTTGCCCACTCTCACCACTCTTCCTCAACATAGTTTTGGAAGTTTTAGCCACAGCAATCAGAGAAGAAAAGGAAATAAAAGGAATCCAAATCGGAAAAGAAGAAGTAAAGCTGTCACTGTTTGCAGATGACATGATCCTACACATAGAGAACCCTAAAGATGCTACCAGAAAACTACTAAAGCTAATCAATGAATTTGGTAAAGTTGCAGGATACAAAATTAATGCACAGAAATCTCTGGCATTCCTATATACTAATGATGAAAAATCTGAAAGTGAAATCAAGAAAACACTCCCATTTACTATTGCAACAAAAAGAATAAAATACCTAGGAATAAACCTACCTAAGGAGACAAAAAACCTGTATGCAGAAAATTAAAAGACACTGATGAAAGAAATTAAAGATGATACAAATAGATGGAGAGATATACCATGTTCTTGGATTGGAAGAATCAACATTGTGAAAATGACTCTACTACCCAAAGCAATCTGCAGATTCAATGCAATCCCTATGAAACTACCACTGGCATTTTTCACAGAACTAGAACAAAAAATTTCACAATTTGTATGGAAACACAGAAGACCCCGAATAGCCAAAGCAATCTTGAGAACGAAAAATGGAGCTGGAGGAATCAGGCTTCCTGACTTCAGACTATACTACAAAGCTACAGTAATCAAGACAGTATGGTACTGGCACAAAAACAGAAATATAGATCAATGGAACAGGATAGAAAGCCCAGAGATAAACCCACGCACATATGGTCACCTTATCTTTGACAAAGGAGGCAGAAATGTACAGTGGAGAAAGGACAGCCTATTCAATAAGTGGTGCTGGGAAAACTGGACAGCTACATGTAAAAGTATGAGATTAGATCACTCCCTAACACCATACACAAAAATAAGCTCAAAATGGATTAAAGACCTAAATGTAAGGCCAGAAACTATCAAACTCTTAGAGGAAAACATAGGCAGAACACTCTATGACATAAATCACAGCAAGGTCCTTTTTGACCCACCTCCTAGAGAAATGGAAATAAAAACAAAAGTAAACAAATGGGACCTAATGAAACTTAAAAGCTTTTGCACAGCAAAGGAAACCATAAAGAAGACAAAAAGACAACCCTCAGAATGGGAGAAAATATTTGCAAATGAAGCAACTGACAAAGGATTAATCTCCAAAATTTACAAGCAGCTCATGCAGCTTAATAACAAAAAAACAAACAACCCAATCCAAAAATGGGCAGAAGACCTAAATAGACATTTCTCCAAAGAAGATATACAGAGTGCCAACAAACACATGAAAGAATGCTCAACATCATTAATCATTAGAGAAATGCAAATCAAAACGACAATGAGATATCATCTCACACCAGTCAGAATGGCCATCATCAAAAAATCTAGAAACAACAAATGCTGGAGAGGGTGTGGAGAAAAGGGAACCCTCTTACACTGTTGGTGGGAATGTAAATTGATACAGCCACTGTGGAGAACAGTATGGAGGTTCCTTAAAAAGCTACAAATAGAACTACCATATGACCCAGCAATCCCACTACTGGGCATATACCCTGAGAAAACCATAATTCAAAAAGAGTCATGTACCAAAATGTTCATTGCAGCTCTATTTACAATAGCCCAGAGATGGAAACAACCTAAGTGTCCATCATCGGATGAATGGATAAAGAAGATGTGGCACATATATACAATGGAATATTACTCAGCCATAAAAAGAGATGAAATTGAGCTATTTGTAATGAGGTGGATAGACCTAGAGTCTGTCATACAGAGTGAAGTAAGTCAGAAAGAGAGAGACAAATACCGTATGCTAACACATATATATGGAATTTAAGAAAAAAAAAATGTCATGAAAAACCTAGGGGTGAAACAGGAATAAAGACACAGACTTACTAGAGAATGGACTTGAGGCTATGGAGAGGGGGAAGGGTAAACGGTGACAAAGCGATAAAGAGGCATGGACATATATACACTACTAAACGTAAGGTAGATAGCTAGTGGGAAGCAGCCGCATAGCACAGGGAGATCAGCTCGGTGCTTTGTGACCGCCTGGAGGGGTGGGATAGGGAGGGTGGGAGGGAGGGAGACGCAAGCGGGAAGAGATATGGGAACATATGTGTATATATAACTGATTCATTAATAAAAAAAAAAAAAGAAAAAAAAAAGAATCAATTCTGTGTTTCTTAGCAACTTTGAGGCCTTAAGAAATTTAACTTCTATGAGCCGTAGTTTTCTCATATGTAGAATGGAAATAATAATTCCTGCCCAAACTACCTCACAGATTTGTTGTGAGGGTCCACTCAAAAGAAAAAAAATGTGTAAGAAGGTACAAATGTAAGAGATCATTTTTATATTTAGAGAGAAAATGATATATGTATAAATGGAAAAAAAGAGATAGTTAATTGACCAAGGATATGACAGAAAATAATTGAATGGCCCTTGTTAGTCTTCTTGACCTCTTCCTCCTCCACACTTCCTCTAAATGTTAACAATCCCTGTGGTACCAACCTTGGTTATCACCTCAAGCTACCCTTTCCATGGGGTTTCTTACCCAGCTACCCACCTGCCATTTACCTACCCACCTCAAACTGTATTCTTTAGCCATATTGAACTTCTTTCATTTCCTGAGTATAGGCCCGCTCCCTCTCAGATTCAGGCAAGTCTCTGTTCTTATGCACTTACCCACTTCCCAACCCCCAACTTCCAATTGCCTAGTTAATATTGACTCACCATTCAAGTCTCAATTTAGACATACTGTTTGCAGAGATCTTCCCTGACTCCCTTTAAACAAACTTGCCCCCCACTCACTCCCTATTGCACTCTTTCTTCCTCTATATGTCGCAGAAAGAAAACACTCCCATTGGAACCACCTGGGAGCTTATTAAAATGCAAATTTTTAGTATCCACCCTCCAGATTAGTGGGTCTGGTGTAGGACCAGCCTACAATTTAGCCAGAATCCCAAGTGATTCTGCTGTGCACTAAAGTTTAAGAAGCACATTCTCTCATACTATTCATCACCCTGAGTTAAAATAGTATATTTGTCTCTTCCCTCTAACCTGTAACGAGAGCAGGGACCACGTCTGTCTTGCTCACGATTGTATTCCCAGTGCCAGACATATAGTAGGCACTCAATACATATTGGAGTAAATAAATAAATGAATGACTATATGAAAGAAAGAAAAGAAGGTGAAAGAACAGGTTTCCTAAAGTAGGAAGAACTATATGAACTTTGCATGGCCCTTTGAACCCTGCATCTCAATTATTACAAAGATGTGCTCTAAGAACAAGCACACTAAATGCAAAACATTTACCAACATCTGGACTCACTGTCGTAATTACTGTCAATTATGAGTTTCATAACAGTTTTTAATGGAAAGTGTAGATGATTTTTCAGAAACAAAAAAGGCATGTTCACAACACATCAAACTGTCAAATCTGGTTACTGCCCGAGAGTAGGATTGGGAGAGAAGGTAAGGGATTTGGGGTTTTACTGTATACACTTCTGTATTGTTTGACTTTTTAAAATTAGGAGTATATATTACCTTTTTATTGGAGTATAGTTGACTTGCAATATTGCATTAGTTTCAGGTGTACAGCAAAGTGATTCAGTTATACATATACATATATACATATTGTTTTTCATATTTTTTCCGTTATAGGTTATTACAAAATATTGAATACAGTTCCCTGTGCTATACAGTAAATCCTTGTTGTTTATCTGTTTTATATATAGTAGTACATATCTGTTAACCCCATACTCCTAATTTATCCCCCATCCCCTTTGGTAACCATAAGTTTGTTTTCTATGTCTGTGAGTCTCTTTCTGCTTTGTAAATAAGTTCATTTGTATTTTTTAGATTCCACATATAAGCAATAGAATATAATATTTGTCTTTCTTTGTCTGATTTACTTCACTTAGTATGATAATCTCTAGGTCCATCTGTGTTGCTGCAAATGGCACTATTTCGTTCCTTTTTATGGCTGAGTAATATTCTATTGTATATATGTACCACATCTTTATCCATTCATCTGTTGATGGAAACTTAGGCTGCTTCCATGTCTTGGCTATTGTAAATAGCACTGCTGTGAATATTGGGTTGCATGTATCTTTTTGAATTATGTTTTTCTCTGAATATATGCCCACAAGTGGGATTGCTGGATCATATGGTAGCTCTATTTTTAGTTTTTTAAGGAACCTCCATACTGTTCTCCATAGTGGCTACACCAATTTACATTCTCACCAACAGTGTAGGAGGGTTCCCTTTTCTCCACACACCCTACAGCATTTCTTATTTGTAGACATATTACCTTTTAAATTTAAAAAACACCCAAAATAAAATATGTTTTTAAAAGTTCAAGGCTGTGTTACTGATGCCATAATTTATCAATATGCTACTCTACAAAAATGTATTTGGATAGTTGTTTGTAATCCAACTTTCTCTGTGATATTTAGATATTTGGGAATGAAAGTGAAAGTATTTAGCTTCAAATATTTACCTTATTCCTTCCTTCTGTTTCTTTTAAATATGGCTTGCTAGTACATCCTTTACGTCACTGAGTCAATGGAGAAGTCACACTAGACAGACACTGAAGCAATGTAGTAAAGGCTTGGAGATGGGGGACCTGGGGAGATGTTGTTTAAGGGTAAAAACTTGCAACTAATAGGTAAATAAGTTCTGGAAATCTAATGCACAGCATAGTGATTATAGACAACAAAACTCTATTATAAATTTTAAAGTTGCTAAGAGACTAGATCTTAACTGTTCTCAACAAAAAAATGAAAGGATAATTATGTGACATGATAGAGGTGTTAGCTAACACTCCTGTAGTGATCATGTTGTGATATATAATTTACACAATGTTGTATGTCAATTACATCTCAATTTAAAATAAAAAAAGAAGCAATATGGTAGAGTGAGAGCACTAGCTTTCAAGTCAGAGGATCCTCAGTTTGAATCCTGACACTGCCAGTTAATAATGCTGTGATGTTAGAAAAATTGTTTAGTCTCTCTGACTTTCATCCTCTTATAAATGTGCTAATAGTACCTTCCTCACAAAACTGTTATAAAGAATAAATGTGAGTTATGTGAAAGTGTCTAGCATAGGACCAGGTGTTCAATAAATGCCAACTTTCTTCTCCACTTTGTTCATTAAACAAATATGTACTGAGCACCTATGTGGCAGACATCACTTTATGCACTGGGAATACACTGGTGCACAAAGCCAGCATGGTCCCTGGGGGACACAGACATTAACTTATATCTATCTGCCTAGAGAAAAAGGTGTGATACATACTGTGAAGAAGAATCAAAGGGTGCTATGAGAGAGCAGCACAGGGTAACCCAATAATTTGTTGGGTTTTCTTTTAACGTGGAAAAGTAGGTATCTTCCTTGGGAAGAAACTGATTAAGAGTTGGCCAGGCAAAAATGAAGGCAAAAGCAAAAAGACCCCTGTATTGCATTAATCTGAAGCATGATTTTTCTTCCTTCCATTTGAAGGTAGAAAAACAGGAAAGTTTGTGTGCCTGTGTGTAGGAAGAGAAAAAAGAATGGAGAATTGCCCACTGGCTTATGTAAATGGTAGATAACATTTCTGAAGTCTGCACACTTGAGAACTTATCTCAAAGTCAATCTGTAATGAGCCCATAGGAATTTGCTTAACCAAACATCTACAGTAACATAACAGGCAATGTACAGATTTCAGATGAAAAACCATATGTATATCTATATCTATCTATATCTATATCTATATCTATATCTATATATCTTGTAGGAAAAAAAACCCAAAACCGTGTTTGAATGCTCAAGTACTTTTCAAGTCTTTTTACTAGCAAACTGTAAGTTTTCTTTGCAATGTATCAATGCTGTGAAACTTGCAATACTAAAACTGTCCTTCCACATTCCAGTCAATTCATTCTTGAATTATTCCATTGAAGACCTCACCGAATATGTGATCCATTGCTGAGCAATGCCTTAAATTTGTATGTGTGATTTTTTTCAAAAATTGTGAACTGCCTGCTCAAGGTTCTTAGTGAACTCTGAAGGGAAAGAATTGCTTGACCCATGATGTAGTTTAAGCGATTTAAGTATGCTTCAGTCATTGTAATCCTGTGTTGCTCCTGGTCTAAAAAATCTCTTCAGGGCCTAGGACAGGGCTAGGTACCTAATAAGTTGCCCAAGACTTGAGCAAACCTCCAGAGGTTGAAATATCCAATGATGACCTTTATTTCTCTCATTACAAATTTCACCCTGCTGATTATTTTAAGCTGATATATACCATTATAGGAAAGTATTCACCATAGTTAAAATGACTCATGAATCAAGGTTCAAAATTACTGTGAAACTTTGGAAAACGGACTCAGGGAGTATTTTAATTTATCAACTCAACTTCCTCAAAGTCTGACATTTTATAATTCTTTAGTGAGGTATTTTACCAAAAGGAGAAGATAAAATTAAATTAAAAAGCGAATTAACTTTTGTTACTAACTTGCTGATTCAGATTCCTATTTAGTTTATTGTGATTTATTGTGTGATTTAGAGCTAAAGCACTTGAATCCTAGTCCCAGCTCTACATCTTTACTAGTTATATAAATTTGAGAGGTTATTTAATCTCTTTAAGCCCTTCCTCCACCACCACCTGCTTTCTCATCTATAAATTGGGGATAATATTTGCCTTACCTCAAAGATGGTTTTGAGGATCAAAGAGGATAATGCATCTGAAAGTACTTTTTAAACTTTAAAGCAGGGCTTCCCTGGTGGCGCAGTGGTTGAGAGTCCGCCTGCCGATGCAAGGGAAACGGGTTCATGCCCCGGTCCGGGAAGATCCCACATGCTGCGGAGCGGCTGGGCCCGTGAGCCATGGCCCCTGAGCCTGCGCATCTGGAGCCTGTGCTCTGCAACGGGAGAGGCCACAACAGTGAGAGGTCCGCGTACCGCCAAAAAAAAAAAAAAAAAAACTTTAAAGCACTATACAACTGTAGGTTTTATTATTATTATTCATAGTATCAGGTCTGAAAACAGAAATGTTAGTTCACATTAGCCCCTAATCTAAACTGTGGGATTAGATTGAAGGCATTAACTTCCCTGAACCTCATTCTCACCATTTGTAAAACAAAGCAGCTTACAGTTTTAACATTTTGTGATCTAATGATCTTAATTTCCTCCATATCCTGTTGGCAAATAACAGAAAAACTGATACTAAAAAACAAACAAAAAAAAAAAACTGAATTGTTACTGAATTTTTTCAACCCATGCCATTTTATATCATTGTCTTGCATTGCCATTTAGTAGTTACATAACTCTTTTGCATGAATAAATTATTTTAATTCCTCCTGTTTTCTATAATTATAAATGATGATGAAGCAAATGCTGTATGTATATTACCTTATATGGAAAAGAGTAAATTAATCTCCTTGCATTACACAAAAATAAACTGAAGAAATAGATATTTTAGGGAGCTCTTGAAGTAAATAAAATAAGCTTGTACCGGGAGCAAATATTTCTTCCGTGCTCAGAATTAAAACTCAAAAAGTATATGAACTCTAATGAATGAGTATTCTGTTTCAGTAATAACAACATAAAAGTACTTTGAATATATATGTGTATATGTATATACACACACACACAAACACACAAAGTTTTCTCCCAGTGGAACACTTCAAGACAGAAGTCTTTAAGACATTAAATCAAAAAAGAGAAATGTTTGGCTTATAAGAAAGGGAAGAAATGAGTGAAGGAGAATGTAGAAATTTGGAGATTAGATTGAATAAATGGGAAAAGCATTCATTCAGTTAAGCATTTATTCATAAAACTTTATTGATCATCTACTTTATGTCAGACAGATATTACATTAGGCTCTGAGGAGGCAAAGATGAATAAGATAAATCTCTGCTCTCAAAGTTTTCAGTATTCTTGGAGAGATAGATAGATGATAGATAGATAGATAAAAAGTCGGTGTAAGTGCTGTGCTAGAGATATGCAGAGGCTGGCAAAGGAGCAGATGAAAAGAACATCTGTTTCAAACTGAAGGGTCAAGTAAGGCTTTTTGGAGGAAGTGACATTCTGAGCTAAGTTACAGTTGAGAAATAGGGGTTATTCATATTAAAGGAGAGGGGGTGTATTCCAGGTAGTAAAAGAAGCCTTTATGAAAGTCTGGAGATAACAAAAAGCAAGAAAGATTCCAGAAATCTGCAACTTGTTCAATGATTAGAGTGTGAGGGAAGGAGGAGTAGCAATACATGAAGTTGAAGAGATCGGGGGAGCCAGATCTTGAAACAACTTGGTATGACTTTGCTAAGGAGTTTGGCTTTATCCAGAAGTGACTGAAAGCCATCGAAGAAACTTAAGCAAAACAGTGACAAGTTTTGTGTTTTAGAGATAAATCTAATGAAAAGAGGAAAGAGCCAAAACCAGTTGAGAGTTTGTTACTTTAATCTAGATTTCAGGAAAAAAAATGAGGTTCTGAAGTAAAGCTGTGGAGATGGGGGGAAAGGGACACATTCAAGAATTCTTTAGAAGACAGAAGTGAGAAGACTTGGTGACTGACTACATGTGAGGATGAGGGAGATGGTAGGTCATAGGAACATCCCTAGTTTGGGGCTTTAGTGAGTAGATGGATAAGAGTACAGTTTAATGAAACATGGCAAATAGGAAGGGAAAGGAGCAGGCAAGGAAGCAAAATTATGGGTTCAGCCATAATCAAACTTGAGTTATCTTTGAAATTTCCAAGCAAAGATATTCAGTTAGCAGTTCAACATCTGGGCTGGAGATAGATTTAGACCTACTTTCAAAGACATGGTATTTGAGGACACAATCACAGCGAGGTTACTCAATAAACAGTATAGAAGGTGAGAAGATTAAAACCCCAATGATAGAGTCCTAAGGAGTACCAATGTATATAAACTAAATGGAAGAAGAGAAGCACCTGAAGAAGATTGAAAAGAATTGCCATAAAGGTATGGGGAAAGTCAGAAAGATAGTGACGTCACAGAGGCCAAGGGAGCAGAGAGTTTCCAGAAGGGAGTGGTCACCAGTATCAGATGCTGTAAATGTTCACAGGAGATAAAGATTGTAAAGTACCCACTGGATTTACCAACAATTAGGTTGTATATAAACTTATTGAGTACAGTTTCGATTTCAGTAAAATGAAGGAAGTGGAATCAAACTGCAATAGGCTGAGGAATGGATAAGAAGTGAAGGAGTAGAAGCAATGAATGAGTGTGACTCTTCCAACTAGGTGTACTATGAAGAAAGAAATAGTGATAACTGAAGGGGCAATGAGCTTGATGGAGGTGTCTCCCTCTCTCTCTTTCTCTATTGACATATTTTCTAGCTCAGATTCTTTCCCCAGCCATGTCCAGTCTAATAATAAGCCCATTAAACGTGTCTTTCATTTCTGTTACAGTGTTTTGCTTTGCAGCATTTCATTTGACACTGTCTTACAGCATCTATTTTTCTGCTTACCTTACCCATCTATTCCTCCATGCTGTCCACTTTTTCCATTAGAAGGTTTAGCATATGAATCATGATAATTTTAAATCTCCAATTTGATAATTCTGAAATCTCTGCCATATCTGAGTCTGGTTCTGATACTTGGTTTGGTTTGCTTTTCAGACTTTCTTTTCCCTGCTTTCTAGCATGTTTTTTAGCATGCTAAATTTTTTTTTTTGAAAAATGGATATAATGTATGAGGTAGAAGGAGCTAATGTAGGTCGACATTTAGTGTGAGGTATTATGTTTAGCTGGAGTTAGGCTGTGCTTACTGTTTGCTATAGTTGTGGTGTCAGTGGCTAAAATGTCCTCTACTGTCCTTGTTTTTGCCTCCTATTGTCTTTGGATTTTCCTAGAGACTCCTTAAATAAAGTCTGTGACTTTAGCTCTCTCAGTTGTAATCCACTGTTATTATACTGCAACCCTGTTGATGTGGCAGTAAGGTATTGGGGAGGGGAAGCATTCTACAGTCTCGTGATTAGATCTCATTTTGTTAGTGGACCTGAGTCCTTGGGCTGTGACTTTCAGAAGTATTTCTTAGTTTTTTTTCACCTCTTGTATCTGAAAAAGGAAAACTATAGTGGGCTGGAGTTGCCTAAATGCCCTTCCCTTAAGTCAGATAAGGCTCTGGTAAAGTAGTTTCCCTTGAGGGCAGGGCTTTGTTACAGAGAAAAGAACTCTATGGACATTTCAAAGTGGTTATTTTCCTCTGGTCATATTTCAGTGTGGTTACTTTTCCCCTCCACCTGCCCAAAATATGAGAAATTTTCATCTGATCTTCACCATGAGAATCTGGTGGGACTCCTGGAGTTAAAATTAATGAAAGTGTGCCCACCCCCTAGACCGGGCCCCAGGAGTTTTTTAACTCTCCAGCTGGTCGATGCTCAGCCTCCAGCAATTCTTCAATTAGCATTTAAGTGTTTCTACCAGTTACTGGCTCCAGTGGCTTCTATTCCAGATAAGACAATCTGGACTTTTATTTTCTATGTTCACCTGTCACTCTAGTTTTGGGGGCAATGACTTGGCCTGTGACCTCAATTCTCTGATGGGTCTACGAAAATCACTGATCTTCAGTTTGTTCAGCCTTTTCCTTGCTGTAAGGATGGGAGTGACGACTTACAAGCTCTTCATGTATGGGAGCTGAAACCAGAAGGCCATGATAGCTTTCTACTGTCCCCCTGCTTCTACCCTTTACCCTTAAAGTATTTTATCAGTAGCCAATGTGATGCTTTTAAAAACTTAAGTCATATAATTGTAACCGAGCAGGACCCGATGGAGCCTTCTCAGAACAGTACCCCTCCATGTCCTCCACCTGCCTCTTGTCTGTAGAAAAACTGTAGCCTCCTAAGCTTCCTCGAGTTCCAAAGAGTACATTTAATCAGAGAAGTGAGAAAATGCAGAAAGAAAGGAAAACAGTCAAGCAAGACAAAATAATAATAGTTTAGCCATTAAACAAAGTCAAGGATATTTAGTTCCTCCTCAAGGGCTATAGATCAGTGCTCCTCAACCTTTTAGGCACCAGGGACCAGTTCCGTGGAAGACAGTTTTTCCATGGATGGGGATGTGGGATATGGTTCAGGCGGTAATGCGAGTGATGGGGAGAGATGGGGAGCAGCAGATGAAACTTTGCTTGCTCACCTGCTGCTCACCTCCTGCTGTGTGGCCTGGTTCCTAACAGGCCGTGGCCCGGGGGTTGGGGACCCCTACTATAGATAGTATTCTGAGCCATGTCTTTTGAGCTGTTTTGCAGATACTGAAAGCCCCACCAGGTAGAAGAAGTTAACCGTATGCTGCCCCAGACCGGTTGGAACCAGAAGGTTGATGATGTTGACTCCTGATTACCTCACCACCAACCTATCAGAAGACTGTCCATGAGCCCATCACACACCCCACAACCCCACTCCCTCACCCTGTCTTTATAAACCTTTCCCTGAAAACCTTCAGAAAGTTTGGGTCTTTTAAGCACTAGCTGCCCTAGACTCCTTGCTTGGCACCCTGCAATAAATACTGCACTTTCCTTCACCACAACCCGATGTCAGTAGATTGGCTTTACTGCACGCAAGCAAGTGAACCCAAGTTTGGTTCGGTAACATGATGTCATCCTGTTCCCTTTGCCCAGAATGCCCTTCAGGTAGAAAACCACGTGACTCCTCCATTAATTCCTTTAAGTCTCTGCTTAAATATCATCCTTGCCTTCATAAATCTTACCTTTTAATTGAGGGAGACAGAAATAATCAGCTAGCAAAATGTATAGAATGTCAGATGGTTATAACCGTTATGAAAAAACATAAAACAGGGAAGGAAATTTGGAAGAGCTGGTGTTGTGGAGGTGATGCAAAATTAAATTAGGGTGGCCAGGGAAGGCCTCACTTAAAAGTTGACATTTAGCAGAAACTTGAAAGAATGAAAGAATGAAATTTTTGGATATTTGGAGTTGGAGCATTCCAGGCTGAGGGAAAAAGTACATACTCCCAGAGAAGGAGAGTGCCTAACATTTTGGAATAACAGTAAGGAGGCCAGTGTAGTAGTTTGAAGCTCAGTAAATAAGGAAGCAATTAGAAGGATATATGGTTAGAGTTTGTACAATCTTAGTCTATTGTAAGACTTTGAGGGGTTGGTTTAAGGGGAAAGATCAGAAGGGGCTTTTGGAAATAAGTTTGAGACACCTATTACACAACAAAGTGGAAATGTCAGGTAGGTTGTTGGATATTTGAGTCTGGAGTTCTGAGTGGTTTGGGGTAGAGATAGAAATGCAGGAGTCATTTGCCTGGGGTGAGATGATATCTCCTATGAAGTGAGATAGAAAAGAGAAGAGGTTTAGCTATAGACCTGGGTTAAGAAATTAACAAGCCAACAGAGACAACTCCGAAGGAATGGCCAGAAAACTAAGAAGAAAAGCAAAAGAGAGGGATGTCCTGGAACCCAAGTAAAGAAAGTTTTTCAAGAAATAAAGAGTAAGCAACTGTGTCAAATAGGTATGGTGGGGTGATCAAAATGGGACACTTATGAGAGTGACAGATAACAGTATTAATAATCATGTGGGTAGAACCGGCTAAAACCATGACTATCCTGGGCAAACTGGAACACATGGTCACCAAGATAAGTCATGTAAGTTGAGAATTGGCCATTGTGTTTAGCATCATGGTAATCACTGGTGAGCATGCTAGGAGAAGTTTTAGTGGAGTAGTGAGAAGAAAGTTTGACTGAAGTGGGTTCAAGACAAAGTGGAAGAAAAATTGGAGATAACAAGTCTAGACATCTCCTTTGAGGAATTTTGCTGTTAATGGGAGTAAAGGAACATACCTGGAGGAAGATGTAAGGTCAAGGGATTTTTGTTTGTTTTTGAGATGCTTGGCATGAGAGCACGTTTATTGATGGGAATGATACAATGGAGAACCAAAAATTCTAATGCAGAAGAGAGAGGGAAGCATTGCTGAGCAGAGTCCTTAAGTAGGTAAGAGAAGTTGAGAACCAACGTATGAGTTGTTATCATTATCATTAAAAGTGTTACTGTCACTCATTATTCCTTTCAGTACAAAAAAATCTTAATGTCTTAGAAAGGATAGAGATGAAGAAGGGGGACATTAACTACACCCGTAGTAAATAAGTTAGCTGAAATATTCTCTTCCCACAACTTGTCTGCCACTGTGCTTCTGAAGTCTCACCATATGACAGGTCTTTCAGTGGTCCATGGTGAATTTGCTCCGTATTGACTGGAAGTTTCAGGAGAGTAGACTTTGGTTTAATAGGACTAATACTTCTGACAGAGCTGGCTGCTTCCAGAGCGTCTGAGTTACCTGTCACCAGAATGTCTAAGCAGAGCACTTTAGGGGCAATAGTAATCTATAAATTCTGAACCAAGAGAAGCTGAGATTCATCTCAAAGGCCAGTGTAATTTTGTGAAGGGAATTCTGATAGAGGTTACATAGAGTTAGATTCTACTACCCTCTGTGGTTCATAACCCTTTGTATCTTATTTCTTACTAAACACTCAAATAAGGACTTGGTTCTCATGATAATAGAAATAAATTAAAAATTCTCATTTTTCAAAGATTGGTATATATAGTCTCATAATATTGTACTAATACCATGAAGTACCTATTTTACTGCTCTAAGTATTCTAAAACAAGGAGATTATTTTTCAAATGAGATATAGTTACTGGAAACAAATAAATTATAGTAGGTCAAGGTGGCCAGGTAGATAAAAAATTATTTGCATTAACAGGTGGCATGAATCACCCTGGAATTCTCATTCTCATGAAACTTCCATTTTATTGGTTTCCAGGAAGAAGGAGTGGAGAATAAAGTACAAAATGCACATATTCCAAGCAGGAAATAGTACATAAAATATATTTGCCAATAAGTAAGGGAAGTAGTAGAATTTGAGATACACAGTGGGTAGAAGGTTAACAACTTATCAAAATGACCTAAATGGAAAATATATGGTAGGGAATATTAGCAGAATGTGAAGTGACATCCTGGCAAATGTAGACTTGAGGGAGAGAGAAAGAAAGACAGAGGGAGAGAGAGAGAGTGAGAGAGAATGAATCTTAACGAAAGCCTGGTGTCCCAGCTGGATTACATCTGTGTCTGTTGCCCTGCCTAATACTTCCTTCCCTGTCTCCTCCTTATTTTCTCTTCCTGGCAACTCTCCTTACCTCTGTTTCACTCTTTCTGTCTTTTTCCACTTGCTTTTTTTCCTTACTTTTTCTTCATCTCTTCTCCTTGCCAATGATGCTCAATGATATCCTCAGATCATTGTTTAGCAGTCCTGGTGGCTATAAGGTCAGAGATCTCTGATTTGCACAGGGTTGAAAACTGCATTCATAGCAGTATATTTCATGCATAAGATGTGGGGGATTTTTTGGCAAATAATAAAACATGATGAAACCTAGTACAAAGATGAACAAATAACTTTTACAAGTAACAAATTCCTGTGACTAAACACAAGCAGTATACAACTCACAAACAAGTCATGTGTGTTCTATATATAGGAACTATAGATGTGAGGAACCAAGTGTACAATGAAAAAGTTATCTAGTAATTTACACAGGGTGGAGGAGAAAGTTCAAAATCCATGCTCACTTATCTCCTATATTAACCACTCACAGTCTCTGTTTGCTGATCTTTTCTCATAATTGCAGTAGCCAAGTGCTGCTGTGAGGACTGTTTGTATTTCTGTCTTACTCTCACGATGGTGGATTGCATGTTTATATTGACTCGAATTTTCTTCATTTCCTGCTGTGTTCTGACTGTACATTGTGCACAACGTAAGAAATTTTTTAATTGCTTTATTTCCATAGGTTGAAGATGTAAAGAATTCATTAGATATTAATCAGAGGAGGAATCAAGGCTGCAGTAGGTAGCCTAAGGGACTAAACAGAACTCTAAGCAAAGGTTCTATTGTTAAAAATTCACAAACCTAAAAGTATCTGGTTCTTTTAAAAGATATTTATTCTTAGAAGGGATAAATAATTGTTTTATCTTGAAGCTGACATGTTTGTCTCTGGTATCTAAGATAAATATGAAAAATTCTATGGACTACCAACTAAAATGTTTACTTGCATCAATATTAGTGATTGTTTTAGGCTATTTATATTTAACACTTTGTTTCTTAGAATATATAAGGTTATACTTTATTTTTCAGAAAAATTTCGCTCTGTTAACATGTCCAATACAAACAGGTACTTACTTGACATAATATAAACCATGTGAATCCCTATAAAAGGAAAGAGATATCCAAAGAAATAAATTATATAATCATATTGGTCTGTAAAATGGCCTAACATCTTTGCTGAGACCAGAAGTACAATTCTTTTTCAAAATATTGCCTGTTGAAATTTCTCCAAGCAGTACCATTTGACTCACTAATTCTGGTGAGGGAGTTTTGCAATGTTAGTTGGTACTTAGATGGTCAGTTGTGCATTTTGGTCAATTGAAATGGTTTCCAGATTCGAAGAAACTGTTTTAAAGTACTGTATTTTTCTGATGTCACCCTTTCATTTATTTAAAAAAATATGTTTATGTAGCAAAATCAATGTGTCATATTTTACATTAGGAAAAAATATGCTCTCCAAAGGGCAAACAGTTTTCTTTTGGATTCTATAGACCTGATCTTATTGGAGCTGTTTTCCCTTCTTTCCTGTCACCTCTAACCTTGGGACTTGGGCAATCTGAAGTCTCATGCTTATAGAATCTCTTCTTTGTGTTTAGGCTGGTGGAGGGTCAAAATAGTTTTCCCTTTCTTGAAATTACAGTTTCTGTGCATGTTTATAGGTCCTGTGACTCCAGATAAATGTTCCTACTCACTGATTTTCAGACTCTAGAAAACCTTTTCTGAGTCCAGATTTCTGGAAGGGGTACTGCAGCCATATCATTGACAGAATGACTCTCCAGGGTAACCTTAGAAATATCAGAAAATCATCAAGGATTGGGGCTGAGGTGTCTGCCACCCCCAGTGACCTACTAGTAGGGTAACTAATCTACCTGTCTCAACCAGAACACTTTGAAAGTGAAGAGAGAAGTATTAATATTTATTCCAGGACAAAAGGCATAAACTGAAACTGTCCTTGCAAACCAGGATGTATGTTGATCCTATCTTTGGATATATTGTTATGTCTTCCCTTAGCCAGAGATGATTCTCAAATTTAGTACAAAAGAACTTTATTTCAAATGTTAGATAGCCTTTAAGCTATAATGGCGTGTAGTGACTGTTTTTAAAGCCATGTTGTAAAAATCCATCAGGTACAAAATAACAGAATGAAATCACTTGTGTTGTTCATCTTGATTTTTGGAGACTGGTACTTGAAAGTATGGTATTTGAACATTTTCAAAGTACAACAAAGTTATTTTCATTTTTATGTTTTAAGATTCTTTAACATGTAGTTTTTCTAACATGTAGAACTTTTCACATGTGTATTAGCTAAGTTTGAAACATTTGTTCTATATTGTTGAGGGATTTTTGAATGTTGTTATTTACAGCCAATTGTACATCTGTGACTGACTTTGATGATTGTCCAGGGAATATAATACATTTCTGTCCAGAGAATATTGTTTGTGCATGCAAAGATGGAGAGCCTTTTTGCAAGTAAGTGGTTATGTGTGTTGTAAAAGCAAAGTACAATATACTGTAAGTAATAATGCACTTTGTTTTTGTTTGTTATATTCAACAATGCAACACTTCTTTTAAAATATTTTAATCAGAAGTAACCCCTACACATATAACACAGTTATTGTAGATTCCCTAAAACAGTTTAATCTACTGTTCTAAAAACAATATAATAAAATTTAAAAGATTAACTGAGACAATTTTATTAACTTTAAGAGATTAGCATCATTCAAAAGAGCTTTCCTCAGACAGACTTTTAATAGATTAGTTATATATACTCATGAATAAACTATTTTGCTGTTCTAAAGAAGAACTTAAGGTGTGCCTCATGTTATGCAATAGCAATAATCCTGACATGTTATGTGTAAATAAAGTTTTTTTGTAAATCAAGAAATATCTTAAATGTACTGTGGTTCCCTCCTTTGTTTCCAGGTTTGCTTTTTATAAAAGTGTGTATTCTTTGATATGAATTTAGGCAGATTTTCTACTTTGCTCTAATCAAAAATATGAGAGTATTTGAGCAAAAAATAGAAGGAGACCTAGGAAAAAACATAACACAAGAATAAGAAAGCATTCATAAGTGAGAGAAAGAGAGGATAGGTGGGGACGGGGCAATAGTGAAAGGTTTTCCTGGGTCCCTGCCTCTTAAACTGATAGTAAGAAAACCAGGGGTAGGCAAAGGGACCTGAGGTTTGAGAGAATTTTGTGTTTGGAGAAATGTGACTAGTTTGCACACCATGCTCTAGATATACTGAATAACAGTATTTGCAGTTCTTCAAGTGCACTATTTTCTCTCTCACCTTTGGATGTTGACATATACTACAACTTCTCCCTATTACTGTTCATTCACCCTCCCTCCTCTCATCACAGCTCTTCTTCCCCTGGTGAATTCCTACTTAACCTTCAAGAGTAAGCTCCATCATATTTCTAACATAGCACTTAAACTACTCTACTGCAATTTCTGGGTGTCTTTCCTCTCAATTTTATTTTATTTTTTTAAAACATCTTTATTGGAGTATAATTGCTTTACATTGTTGTGTTAGTTTCTGCTGTATAACAAAGTGAATCAGCTATATGTACACATATATCCCCATATCCCCTCCCTCTTGCGCCTCCCTCCCACCCTCCCTATCCCACCCCTCTAGGTCATCACAAAGCACCCAGCTGACCTCCCTGTGCTATGTGGTTGCTTCCCACTAGCTATCTATTTTACATTTGGTCATGTATATATGTCCATGCCACTCTCTCGCTTTGTCCCAGCTTACCCTTCCCCCTTCCCATGTCCTCAAGTCCATTCTCTACGTCTGTGTCTTTATTCCTGTCCTGCCCCTAGGTTCATCAGAACCTTTTTTTTTTTAAGATTCCATATATATGTGTTAGCATATGGTATTTGTTTTTCTCTTTCTGACTTACTTCACTCTGTATGACAGACTCTAGGTCCATCCACCTCCCTACAAATAACTCAATTTCATTCCTTTTTATGGCTGAGTAATATTCCATTATATATATATATATGTGCCACATCTTCTTTATCCATTCATCTGTCGATGGACACTTAGGTTGCTTCCATGTCCTGGCTATTTTAAATAGTGCTGCAACAAACATTGGGGTACATGACTCTTTTTGAGTTATGGTTTTCTCAGGGTCTATGCCCAGTAGTGGGATTGCTGGGTCATATGGTAGTTCTATTTTTAGTTTTTTAAGGAACCTCCATACGGTTCTCCTTAGTGGCTGTAACAATTTACATTCCCACCAACAGTGTAAGAGGGTTCCCTTTTCTCCACACCCTCTCCAGCATTTATTGTTTGTAGATTTTTTTATTTTCAGTACACGGGCCTCTCACTGTTGTGGCCTCTCCCTTTACGGAGCACACTCTGCGGATGTACAGGCTCAGCGGCCATGGCTCATGGGCCCAGCTGCTCCACGGCATGTGGGGTCCTCCCGGACCGGGGAAAAAACCCGTGTCCCCTGCATCGGCAGGCGGGCTCCCAACCACTGCACCACCAGTGAAGCCCTGTTTGTAGATTTTTTGATGATGGTCATTCTGACCGGTGTGAGGTGAAACCTCATTGTGCTTTTGATTTGCACTTCTCTAATGATAAGTGATGTTGAGCATCCTTTCATGTGTTTGTTGGCAATCTGTATATCTTCTTTGGAGAAATGTCTATTTAGGTCTTCTGCCCATTTTTGAATTGGGTTTTTTGTTTTTTGATATTTAGCTGCATGAGCTACTTGTATATTTTGGAGATTAATCCTTTGTCAGTTGCTTCACTTGCAAATATTTTCTCCCATTCTGGGGGTTGTCTTTTCGTCTTGTTTATGGTTTCCTTTGCTGTGCAAAAGCTTTTAAGTTTCATTAGGTCCCATTTGTTTATTTTTGTTTTTATTTCCATTTCTCTAGGAGGTGGGTCAAAAAGGACCTTGCTGTGATTTATGTCATAGAGTGTTCTGCCTATGAATGTAGGGTGTATGTTTCCTTTTTGAAAGCACCACAAGAACAAAAATTTAGTTTTATTTATCTCCAGCACCTAGCACAATGCCTGTCATATAGAAGACGTTCTGCAAGGGTTTGTTGAATGAATCAGTAATTCAATAGTGCAAAATATTGGAAAAATATTGAAAAAGATAAAAAGTGATTTTAAAAATCCATTGGATTTAGCATTTAGGAGTTGTTGGTTATAATCTTTGAGAATATTCCAAGACTGAGATGAGAATACAAACCAGATTGCAAAATTACATCCAAGGAGTAGGAAGTAAATGTAATACGGCAATGAAGAAACATATATAAGTCATCTGACAATTTTACTGTTATTTGTAAACTCTTAGTTGGAGGAATTCTGGAAGCATGTAATCAAAATTTTGGCTAAAAGCTAATTACCTTTTACCTGTCTTCCTAATCCTTATTATAATTATGTACCTCATTTCTTTTACAAGTCTTTACAATTGTTAATTGCCACATCACATTGACATTATGCCTATTTTAAAGTTTTTCTCCACCAAGTTGATTCAAACAAATTACTTCAACCTATTTTACTGGTAGATCTCAATGTGGAGCATAACTGCTCTGGACTTGGTGTGCCTGTGTATATATGTATCTGTCAGGTTCTTTGAATGTCTACCTAATGACAAGGGATCATTTTTATTACTAAATATATTAGCACCACACAGTTTGAGTCAGTTATTTTGACATTGTTAATAAGAGTTAGGCACTAACAAATTATAATTGAACATATCAAATTAAATGGTATGATCATTATTTTTAAGTTCTTAAAACATTTTAATGGCATTGCTGAAATTGTCAGGATATACATACCATCACCACCACCCACACCCCTCCAGGCAGATCTCTGTCACACACACACGTACATGCACAGATGTTCCAAATATTTCATTCAAATAATGAATGAACAAAAGCCAAATTTAAAATATGTTTAAAGATAAACAATTTAAGAAAATTGGCCAAATTAAGAACACATGCCTGATACACGCTTTTTAATTTTTCAGTCATGTTTTGTTTAAAAGAACTACATTTTACATTGATACAAATAGAATAAAGCTTATTTAAGATAGAGAGGGTGGGAGGGAGGGAGACGCAAGCGGGAAGAGATATGGGAATATATGTATATATATAACTGATTCATTTTGTTGTGAAGCTGAAACTAACATACCATTGTAAAGCAATTATACTCCAATAAAGATGTTAAAAGAAAAAAAAAAAAAAAGATCATTTTATATTTTTAAAAAATTCAATTATGGTCTTCCCAGTGGCACAGTGGTTGAGAGTCCGCCTGCCAATTCAGGGGACACGGGTTCGTGCCCTGGTCCGGGAAGATCCCACATGCCGCGGAGTGGCTGGGCCCGTGAGCCATGGCCGCTGAGCCTGCGCATCCGGAGCCTGCGCATCCGGAGCCTGTGCTCCGCAACGGGAGAGGCCACAACAGTGAGAGGCCCGCCTACCGCAAAAAAAAAAAAAAAAAAAAAATTAAATTAACTCTGACCCCCTATGTCCATCACTCATCAAAATGAGAATCAGTACCTCAGTATATTTAAACAGGATGCAAATCTTTTTTTGGTATTGCTGTTTTATTGAGATATAATTGCTCTACAAAAATTGCACACATTTAATGTTTATATCTGGATGAGTTTGACCGTATGCATACACCAGTGATATCATCATCACAACCAAGGCACTAAACATATCCATCAACTCCAAAAATTTTCTTGTGTTCTTTTGTGGTATCTTTACTTTCTTCCTTGCTTGCTTCCCCCCCACCCCACCTTTTTTTTCTTTGTTTAATAAGAACACAACACGAGATCTATCCTCTTAAAATATTTTAACTCTTTCTTAAAAACATCTTGTAACTTCTCACTCTGTGTATCCATTCTTTTCTTGAGTTCTTGGATCATCTTTACAATCATTACTCTGAACTCTTTCTTGTGTACATTGCCTATCTCCATGTCACTTAGTTGTTCTTCTGGGGTTTTATCTTGTTCCTTCATCTGGAACATATTCCTTTGCTGTCTCATTTTTTATAAATTCTATTTGTGTTTTTATGTATGTAGTAAGTTAGTTACGTTTCTCGATCTTGGAGAATTGGCCCTCTGTAGGGGATGTCCTATGTGTCCAAGCAGTACACTCTCCTCTTGTCACCCAAGGGTCAGGGGCCAGCTGGTCCCAGGATAAGTTCTGACCCATGTTTGCAGACTCAGTTCCACAGGCTCTGATATGACAGTTTTCTTGCTTCTGGTGTCTGCCCCCTGGTGGGTGGATCTGGGTCTTGACCCTCTGGTGGGCAGGGCTGTGTCAAGGGAAGTGTCTAGAGGTAGTTGTGGGGTGAGGAAGTCTTTGGGCTGCCTCTCTGCTGACAAGCGGGTCTTTGTTCCCACCCTGTTGGTTGTTTGGCCTGAGGTGTCCCAGCTGGAGCCTACAAGCTGTTAGGTGGGGCCAGGTCTTGGTGCTAATGACTCGAGCAAGGGTCTTGCTGTCAACCCCCAGCAAGAGTTCATATAGATGAACAGTCCTCGATATGTCCACCACTTCTTATGACCCCAGAGAGAGCCACCGCTGCCCCTAACCTCCCCAGGAGACCCTCCAAGACCAGCAGGTAGGTCAGGCCAAGGCTCCTATGAAGTCAGTGCTTTTGCCTGGGTCTCAGTGTGTGATAGACCTTGTGTGCACCCTCTAAGAGCGGAGTCTTTGTTTCCCCCAGTCCTGTGGAGCTCCTGCAATGAAGCCCCACTAACCTTCAAAGCTAAATGCTCTGGGGGCTGTTCCTCCTGATGCTGGACCCCTAAGCTGGGGAGCCTGATGTGGTGCTCAGAGCTCTCACTCCTGTGGAAGAACTTCTGCAATATCATTATTCTCCAGTTTGTGAGTTGCCCACCCAGGTGGTATGGGATTTGATTATATCCCAAGTGCACCCTTCCTACTATCTTGTTGTGGTCTTCTTTATGTCTTTGGATGTATTAACAGAATATCTTTTTTGGTAGGTTCCAATCTTTTTAATCGATGATTGTTCAGCAGTTAGTTGTGATTTTGGTGTGTTTGTGAGAGGAGGTGAGCTCAAGGTCCTTCTTCTCCACCACCTTGTCTCCAATCCCCTATCCTCTTAACATATTTTAAAGTGCACAATTCCGTATTATAAACTATATGTACTATGTGGTACAACAGACTCTAGAACTTACTCATCATGCACAACTGAAACTTCATACCCATTGAGAAATAATTCCCTATTTCCACCCCCAGCCCCTGAAAACCACTATTCTATTCTCTGCTTCTATGCGTTTGACTATTTTTACTTGGAACAGTTAATGTATCTCTCAACCAATATTCACATTTCTCACATACTTACTGGTTTCTGAGGAAAAAGAATCTAAACTATATTTTAAGTGTATTTTTATATAACGGCTTTATTTTCCATTTATGATAGAAAAAAATTACGTACCTCCCAGGATTGCTATGAGAATTAAGTAAGATAAAATACTTAAAATTCCTCGTAAAGTAACTGGTTCAGAAATGTGCTCCCGCAAAGTCAGTTCATTTCTTCTCCCTAGCCACTATGATGTTAAGCTCAATGGTCAAGTCTCATTCTTCATCTTACTTTACCTAACAGAAGCAATTAACACAGTTGATAAATCTCTCTTCCTTGAATTTTCACTTAGCTTCCAGGATATCCCTCTCTCCTGTTTTTATTTTTTTCTTCTGCTTCACTGCCCACTTCTGAATTACTTTTGCTAATCTCTTCTCTTGTCCCCACCTACTTAATGTTGGAGTGTCCGAGGACTTAGTCCTTCATCTTCTTTATCTGTACCTCCTCCCTTGGTGATCTCATCCAGTCTCATGTCTTTAAATACCATCCAACTGGGAAAATTCATACCTCCAGACATAGAGGTACAACTGCCTACTCAACATTTCTACTTGGATATCTAATACTCCTTTCAAAATCAGCAAGTACAAAACTGAACTCCCCAACTCCCATCACTCCCACCCCAAAATGTTCTTTCTACACAGTCTTTCCCATCTCAGTTGATGACAACTCCATCCTTTCATTTGCTTATGCCAAAAAACTTAAAGTCATCCTTCAGTCCTCTTTTTCTTGCACACTCTCCTCCTTGTCTATCAGGAAATCCTGCTGGTTCTACCTTTAAAAAGATAAGCAGAAATCAACCATCTTTTATCCTCACCCCCACTGTTATCATTCTGGTCTAAATTACTCTGGTCATCTCTTACCTAGATTACTGAACAGCTTTGTGACCTTTCTCCCTGCTTCTACCTTTGTCCCCTATAGTCTGTTTTTCAATACTGTAGAAAACAGAGCGATCCTTGTAAAACAACCTAGATCATGTCACTCCTCAAAATCCTGTAACTATTCCTCATTTCACTCAGTATAAAAGTTAAAGTCCTTACAATGACCTATAAGGACTTTTGTGATCTGGTCTCCTTCTTTCTTTGGCCTTATCTTCTACCCTACTCCCTTACTCTGCTTCAGCCACACTGATTTTCCTGTGATCCTCAGACATGTAGGCACATTCCATCCTGCTTTAGAACCTTTGTACTTGCTGTTCCTGCTTCTTGGAATGCTCTTCTCCCCAAATAAACCTGTGTCTAACGCCCTCACCTCCTTCAGTCTTTCTTCAAATATTATCTTCTCAATAAGGCCTGCCCTTTACTAACCTATTATATCACTGCAACCTGTCCTACTATCCTGCCCCCCCCAAATTGCTAATCCCCTTTACCCTGCTCTACTTTTTCTTTATTCCTTAGCACTTATCACCTTTAAACATTCTAGATAATTTACTAATGATGCTTATTTTTGTTGTCTGTCTTCCTTTCCTACATTTTAAGATGCTTGAGAACATGGATCTTTGTTTTATTTACTGGTCTATCTCAAATGCCTGGCACAGTACTTGGTACATGGTACGAACCCAATAAATGTTGTTGAATAAATGAATGAACTGTTACTGTTTTATATATAATTCCTTTTGTGACTCAGTCCTAAATTAAACAAGAAATACACTCTTGAAAAAGTCTTTTTTTCTAGGAAGAAATCCGTGAGAGTTTATAAGACATATTTTTCAAACATATTTTAACTTGCTTAAATGAATTACATTATATTACATATTAGAAGCCATGTCCCATTGAGTAGATTACTACCTATTTGAAGCTGGTAGCTGCACTTTATTATAGAAGCCTAGAGTATCAGAGCTATAAAAGATTATAGTAATCATCTAATCAATCCCTTCATGTCATCCATGACAGTACCCAATGTATTGGAACAATACAAACCAGGTTTAGTTTACTTAGGATCTGATATTCACTGTTAAACTGGGTAATCCTTTATCAATTCTACAGGAGATAATGAAGTAATCTCTAAAGACACTACATGAACTAACCTCACCATTAGTCACTCTAATTGAGGATGGTGAGAAGTCACATTTTTCCTTTCCACAAACCCATAGACAATTCTATGTGGGTGTGTGCTATGCCAGTTCAATCTAGGCACCAGAGAACCACACTCAGGTTATCTGGCAAAGTGTCAGGCTTTATAAAAACACAAGAAGTTTATGTATGAGTCATTTATTTCTTTAAAATAGAGGAGGAAGATCTGGAGTCATGGGAAAGATGGAAACAGGCAGATTTTGCTGGCAGACAGTCTATTCTCACCTTCTCATGTTTCTTCTTGTATTTGCTGTCGAGTGGCATAGTCAGGCTGTTAACCTGCATTCATCACTGTAGGAGTTGGTCAAGGGAACACCCAGCTGCAGTTACAGAACTAGTAGATTAGGCCACTTCAAACTCTTTTCATAGCAGTCATAGAACTGAAGTAGCCAGAGTGAATAGAGGCATGAGCAATGGGCAAAATGTGGATAGTTTTAAAAGCAGTGTTGAGACAGCCATTCTGGGTGAGACTTTTTTTTCACTTCTAAGTACCACATCTTCATTAGCCAATGGTTGGGAAATCCTGACCACCTTCTGCATGCTAATTCAATGTGTTCAAACCTGTACATTTTAGCATGTTTGCTCAAGTGGAAAAATAGTACAATAGAAATCTCTTGAGGGCCTTAAAGGGAAAACTTATGGTTTAGTAACAATGAAAGATTGGATTCTTTCAGGGGAAACAATTTGTTTTTATTTCTCTAATTTGTGAGCTTTTTCTATTTTTATTATCTCTATCAAGATGTCCAAATTTCAGAGGCCGGTGGGGAAATTATTGGTACATGGGGACCAAATGTGACCAGCTCTGGAATACTCTGGACCTGATTTTAGTAGCAGCATTGCCTGGAATAGGACTGGCTATACTAGTTGGTGTAACAATCCAGACTATCCACTACTGTAAAAAGAAGTCAAGGAATACAAATGATCACCGGTAAGAAATTTCTAAATACATCTGAGAATGATGGGAAATCGCTTGTGAGATCACTAAATGATTCAAGAAATAATGGATATCATTTATCATGCATACAGCTGATATATTCTCTTCCATATTCATCAACATTTAATTAAATTAGAACAAAAGTCAGGATAACTAAATAAATTTTGTTCAGGATTTGGATACAACAAAAACTGTAAAGCCCCTTCCTCAGATAAAAACCAAGTGAGCCAAGTGTAATTCACTAAAGAATTGTCCTACTTCATTGCCTTCCTTCCACCAACGTGCTATTTGTATGCACCACACATACTGTCCTAAGAGTTGAGGCGGGGGAAGGGGGACAGCTGTACCAGTATCTCCTATTTACCCCAACCCCCAGCATCCAATAGGCTTGACTGTATTCTGACTCTGTCTTGGGCAAATCTCGTCACTTCACTGGGCTTCAATTTTCTCAGCTGTAGAGATTGCTATAATCTGACCTACACATCTTACAGAGATGGTGAGATTGATACTGAAAACAACAATCATTTACAGACAGCTTATTATATGTATCAGGCTGAATTATAAATGTTTCATACCTATCGGCCCATGTAATCCTCACAAGAACCCTATAAAGTACAGATGAGATTACTAAGGCACAGAGAGATCAAATAACTTGGCTGAGGTTACAGGGCTAAGTCTATACCCAGGCAATCTGACTCCCAGGGTTAAAGTCTTAATCCCCATGCTACACTAATGGACTCTAATGAGATAAAACAGTGCTCTGAAAGCTGTAAAGCCCTGTTGCATTCCTTTTGTTTTTTTGCTTAAAAGCAAATAATATCCTTTATATTTTGCACTGCCTCTAAATGATAGAAATATGAAAGGTAAATACCAGTAGGGTATAATCTCACCAATTTTATATCAGTTAATTCAAATTAGCATCTACTTTAAAGTATCATTCTCCAGTGACAAGATAATGTTACCCTCTATGCAGTATGAAGATAGTTTGAAATATTACTTTAAAATTGGAAGTGGCTTGTACTGTCAGCCTCACACTTCTAAGAATAGAATTAGGTTGGAAACCTCCTGAGATTTTAAAGAATCATTTTAATTAGAAATCATACCCATAAACAAGTCACCTTTTAAGTATTCTCCATAGTTTTCCTACTCCAAAGCTTTCTAGAACACTGGATTTGTATTCCAATCCTCTCTCTTCTACTAATTGTCTATGACTTTGAGAGGATCACTTAGCCCCTGTTTCCTCCTTTATAAATGAAGAGTTGGGTATACATATCCTTTTTCTCTATAGTTGTGAGAATCAAATGAAATAATTAATGGAAAACTGCATTGAGAAGCAAAAGCAAAACAAAAAGCTTGATTATAGATTAGAATAGTAATAGTGTTTATAAGCATTTAGACTTATTTATAGGTTTTTTGGGTAAAGAATTAATCTGCCTTATTTTTCTTCAGTTAAAATATAATTTAGTTTGAGCTCCTTTTTTTCCCTTCTGCCATTCCCTCAATTGTGAATTGACAGAGTGTTTCTATATATACTCTGGAAGATTCCTTAGTGTAGTGGAAAATGTATGGACATAGAGCAAGACAGACTGGGATTCAAATCCCTGTCCTATAAATCACTGACTGTGTGGCCTTGGGGAATTTCCTTAAAATTTCTCAGCCTCAGGTTTCTCATCTGTAAAATGGAGTTAATAATACTTATCTTGCAAGCCTTACTCAAGTAAGATAATGTAATTTTTGTGAAATAAACTGATGTGTGAAATTTACTTTCAATTGCATTAAAAATATAATGGATTAATGGGTGGATAGAAGGATGGATAGATGGATAGATATATGCAAAAGCAAGTATAGTAAAGTGTTAATGATTAAATCGAGGTGGTAGATACATGGGCATTCACTATAAAATTCAATTTTGGTGTGTGTTTGAAAATTTTCCTAATAAAATGTTGGGAAAAATCAGATAATGTAAAGTAAAACACTTTGAGCATGGAAAATACTCAACAAATGGTAGCCAATATTATTGCATTCTCTCGGGTACATATAATAATGGAGTCTTAAGATGGGAACATTCATTCTGTGTTGTCAAAAATGAGTTTATTTTAAAAAGTGATTTATAACCAATTAAGCTACTTCTCTATCCTAACTATATATATATATTTTTTTTTTTAATTTACTGTGCCAGAGAACAGAGGAGTTTATCAGGACTCCAAACTCGGCATAATTCTGCACATGCTTTTGATACTGCTATGAGACCTTCTCAACCTGATCAAGGCCAGGTAAACACTGAAATTCATTTGTAAGGTAAACTAAGCTTACAGAAGACACCATAGAGAGAAATGCATTAGAGAAACAAAAAGAACTTTGGGAGATTAAAGAAGTAGTCAGAGACAACAAAATGAAGTGTGATCAGAAGATCAAATTGTACAAATATGGGATTGTTGATGACAAGTTATTTATCAGTAGAGTACAGGCCAGGCCTGGGGCAAATTACACTGGGAGTGCTCTCTCCTTCTTTTCTCCAGCATTTCTTTCCAGGTAAAATCAAGTTAAAACATATATCAAAGGCAGCCTTGGGGAAAGTTAAAACACATATCAAAGGGGAAAAGGAAGCCACTAAAAGAGGACTAGAAAGATATGCGTAACAGGACACGGATTAGAGCTATGTGGCTTTTTTTTTTTTTTGAATTAGCTGAAAATCTCTTCTTATCTAACAATATGTTCTCAGTAGCACAGATCCTCTGAAACAGAAGACTTGTGTGGATCTCTTCAATTCAGTGTACCTTAGGAATAGCTCTGAAGTAAGAGGTCTGGATGTCATACCCAACCACAAGTATCAGAAGCAGCAGCAATGCTTTTATTGTTTTAAATCAAACAAATCGCTAGTAAGACACTGCAGCATCATCTTTTTGTTATGGTATTTTAGTCCTAGAATATGCCCAATTATGATCTCTATATTTTAAGGAAGACCTACTTTGAGACTAAAGAACACAAGCCTCAGTATAATTCTACATATATTCCTGATATGGTACCTTCTCAATAGTATCAAGGCCAGTTAAAATTAAAACTCATGAAAAGGTTAAGATAAAAAGTTGGTAAACGGTGGATGAGTGAATGATAGTGGTCATATATTTTCTATTAGAAGTCAGAACAGTTAAATATTGGAACTTAGAGAATGAGGATAGGATTTATGTGTTTCTGAATATATCTGTGTCTATCTGTCTATCTAAAACATTTTTCAAAAACGAAGTTTAAGGTACTCTGGATGAATATACTATGGTGAATAATGTTGATGTTATGAAAGGCTAACTCTAGGGCTGTCGGATTGTTTTAGTTGTCAGTTGTTCTCCTGAAGTGACCAATTATTTTGTAGATGAATCCTATGAGTTAGAAAAGCAAGCAGGGAGATGGTGTTTTTCCTCTTCTAAGTATTCACTTATTCTTAGCCTCTGTAGTTACTTTGGCTACCCACCTATTTTTCAAATCTCCTTCTCTCCTTTCATCATCCCTTTTTTACTTAATGCTATACAAGCTCTAATAGCGGATAAAATTCAGGAGGAGGACCAATATAATGCACATCGTTTAGGCTATATTCAATAAATGTTACTCTCCCTTTTCCTGGTCTCAGACTTCCTATGGCTAAATGTCTGCTCCGTTCCTGTTACATCTATCTAAATACTTCCACTGTAGACACTTTCTCTTCATTGCTGTGAACATTTCCTAAATTTCCCTTTACTGAGGACGGCACAAGTGAACCACCATGCCTGGTCTCAATCTACCATATTCTTCTCTTCTTGAGGGTTTCCCAGAGTCTAGGGCATTAGGAAGTAGAAGTAGACTGCAGGTTAACAATTTAATAGAGGACTAGGAAACTTTTCAACTGAGTTAAACTTTTTAGAAGGGTGTCCAGATGCACTGTGCTCTGAGTGTACATTTAAAATATTGACTTTGGCGTGTGATGACTTTTCAGAAGCTAAGGCCCAGATCAGGTTTCCACAGACGTGAATAATGCTTTTTCATGCAAATTCATCACTATTTTCTTTATTCAGCTAACTCACACGCAGAGAACCAGGAATTAATAAGCAGAGCCTGAGTTCATTCTTGAATTGTCAACGTTAATCTTTTCTAATTGACTTAACAATTAGATTTGAGTGGGTGGAGGTAAGACTACGTATTTGCTACCTCTTCTTCACCTCCACCCACTTTTACTTTTAGCACAGAATAGCTTGTGGCTTTCAAAGCTGTTACAATCCTAGCATGAGCATATAATTAGAAGTCCCAATATATTCTGTGAATCTCTGGCAGGAAGGTGTGCTGCATAGTTTAGTCCTGTGAGAATTCATCATTGCTATTGTTGTTTATTTTTAGTTATTGTTCTGATCATAAATATGTTTTTTTAAGTTTATCTGCCTTTAAGTTTATCATGCCAGGTAATGATTCAACCACATTCAGCCACAGGATATAACATGCTTTAGCTACTTTCACCTGGTGAAAATATATGACAGCTATGTCCAGAGGGGAAAAAAAAACACCCCTACATTTGATAGAGACCCAGGTAACTGGCATAGTCTGAAGAGCAAAGAAATAAATACTGGTATGACTTAAAGAGCATATAATAAACCATATAGTGGAGGCAACAAATATTGAGATGTGCTCACTGAAAAGGAAGAATACTTTGACTAAAAATAAGATCTTCTAAATTTGGCATTATAATCACAAACTTACCAAATTGCTGGATTTACTGTGTTTTCAAATAGAATGAATTGAAAGCAGGAGGAGATAATGTGCTAAGCTTTAAATGATCAATTTACCAAATCCAGGAGATTATTCTTCCTAGATAATAAATGAAAATAATATCCAATAATTAAAGTATTCTTTACTGATACCTGAGAATATTATATTATTTAAGTAATTTCTCACTAGAAGTTGTTAATATCATCTTCAAACAGTTAAACGTTATCAAGCACTCCACTACAGATGGCACTGTGTAAATTGTGATAATCTCCAGACCGTTGTTACATTTTCAGTCTGCATTATCTTTGGATATGTACATTATTCTACCTTATCAGTAAACAATTAGTCACAGTTTTATGAATATTTGCATAGTTAAAACCTTATGTTGTGTCACTTATCCAATTCATTAAATTAATTTGTCCATGACAACCAGTTATGTAAAGTGAACTGGAAATCAGCAAGGTAGAAATAATATCTTTTACTGAGATTAGTTTTTTCCAACAGTCCAATATTCTGCTTAGGAAAATAATATTAATTGGTTAGAAACACTAAAGGAATCTTAGTAATTGGAGGGGAATATTATTTTGCAGCTTTTTTAACCTTTATTTTATTTTTTTTACTTTTTATTTTTATACAATTTTTAAAGGTTACTTTCCATTTACAGTTGTTGCAAAATATTGGCTATATTCCTTGTGTTGTACAATATATCCTTGAGCCTATCTGAAACCCAATAGTTTGTACCTCCCACTCCCCTGCCCCTATAGTGCCCTTCCCTCTCCCTCTCCCCCGACTGGCAATCACTAGTTGTATTCTCTATATCTGTGAGTCTGCTTCTTCTATGTTATATTCACTAGTTTGTTGTACTTTTTAGATTCCACATATAAGTGATATCATACAGTATTTATCTTTCCCTGACTTATTTCACTAAGCATAATAACCTCCAAGTGCATCCATGCTGCTGCAAATGGCAAAACTTCATTCTTTTTTATGTCTGAGTAGTATTCCATTGTATATCTATACCACATCTTCTTCATCCATTCATCTGTTGATGGACACTTCGGTTGTTTCCTTGTTTTGGTTATTGTAAATAATGTTGCTATGAACATTGAGGTGTATGCACCTTTTTGAATCAGTGTTTCGAAGAAAAATATGTTCTGACTAAACTCCTAAGCTTCCTTAATCTTTGTTCCTATTTTTGTCATTTTATTTAAGATTATCATGCACCTAAATTTTCTGGAATTTTTAAGATATGTTTCCAAAAACAATAAAATATCCACACCACAGGGGAAAGTCACTGGATGAAATTCTCCATATTTACCAACAGATGGCAGTGATCAACCATTAAGTGTATCTTCCTAGGCCGTTCTGGTTTGCGGAGGAAGAGCCTCCTCTGTAAAAATTCAAAAGCAGAAAACCTGTAGTTAAGCACTCAGGGCCAAATCATTGAGAGGACTTACCATCAGTATCAAATTATGGCGATTCTGATAAAATCTTAACTGATTTGTGTCACACTAGCAGCATTGTAAAGCAAGCATCAATCAAGTGGAAAATAGGAAAATAGAAAACTGTAATGGTGAAGGAGCACAACTATCCTTTTTCTAAAGTATACATATATGATGGAAATACGTATGCCAAAATATTAACAATACTTTTCTTTAGGTGGGAAACTATAGGTTAATTTTCCTTAATATATAAAAATTCTTCATAATCGTGAAGTAAAAGATCAACAATTCAATAAAAGAATGGACAAATTAGATGAACTGACAGTTCATTGAAAAGGAAATTCGAATAGCTCTTAAACATATAAAAATATGTTAACCTTCCTTCATTATTATGAAACGTGACTGTAATTATACTGAAATACCATTTTTTGCCTATCATTTTAGTAAAGATCCAAAAGTTTGTTAATATGTTCTATTAGAAAGGCTCTGAGGAAAATGGCTGGTGGAAAGGCAGTTTGGCAATTACAAATGCATATATCATTTGACCTAGCAATATCACTTGGGGGAGTGAATATCCTGCAGATATATTCCCATAAGTGCAGACTGATATGTTTATAATATTTTTATTGCTGCATGGATTACAATAGGAAAGGATTGGAAACCACACAAATGCCTATCAAGAGAGGCTAGTTAAATAATCTATAGTACATCCATACAATGGAACGCTATGGGACTTTACAAAAGACGAAGTGGATTATCTCTGTACTGATATGAAAAGATCTCCAAGACAGGTATAGTGAAAAACAAAAAATGGTGCAAAAAAGTGTGTATGGTGTGCTTCGTTCTGTATAAGAAAGAGGAGGAAGTAGGAATATATATTCATGTTGCTTATATTTATATTAAAAAGATTTGGATTAATACACAAGCAACTATAAAAATGATTACTGCTTAGGGGGTTGCGTGTGGAGACTGAATGGTTGGAGGTCAGGGGTGAGAAAAAGAAATTCATTGTTTAAATTATTACTCATTCAAAAATTTTCAGAGTATTTTGCTTTTAATAATGGAAAAAATAAAACTTTAGTTAGTTAATTAGTTACAGCTGTTAGTAATATTGTGCCATTATTATTTTCCTGATTTTGATAATGTACTATAGCTATATAAGATGTAAACTTTAGAGGAAGCAGAGTCAAGGTAATATAGGAACACACTGTGCAATTTTTGCAACTTGTCTGTAAGTCTAAAGTCATTTCAAAATAAAACGTTTTTAAAAATAAACATTGGTTGAAAACCTCTTTGGTCCAAAGTCCTGCTGGAATGTGTAGGAAGACAGATGAACATCATTATGCCTGGTGTCCAGGGATATGATAAAGATCCATGAAACAATGGACAAGTCTAGGTCAGGTTCCTTTGCTATACCCTCTTTTTATTTTTTTAATAAATTTATTTATTTTATTTATTTATTTTTTGCTGTGTTGGGTCTTCGTTGCTGCATGCGGGCTTTCTCTAGTTGCGGTGAACGGGGGCTACTCTTCGTTGTGGTGTGCAGGCTTCTCATGGCAGTGGCTTCTCTTGTTGAGGAGCACGGGATCTAGGCGCACGGGCTTCAGTAGTTGTGGCACCTGGGCTCAGTAGTTGTGGCTTGCGGGCTATAGAGCTCAGGCTCAGTAGTTGTGGCACACAGGCTTAGTTGCTCTGCAGCATGGGGTATCTTCCCAGTCCAGGGTTCGAACCCACGTCCCCTGCATTGGCAGGCAGATTCTTAACCACTGCACCACCAGGGAAATCATGCTATACCCTCTTGCAGGAAGATGTTTCTTCCTTAGTAACATATCTTATTTTGCAACTATATTCTGGTTTGGGTGATTTTTTTTTAATATCTTCTTCCCCACTAGGAGCAGGAAAATGTATGTACATATTGTACATGATAGGTGTCTTAAAGCATGTGTAGGGAATGTAAGTGGAAGAAAGATTATTTTTCTTTTGCCTAGTTCCGAAATTCAGAACCAAAACCAATGGTGGAGATTATGGTAGGCAAACTTCAATTCGATGTAATATATCTATTTTCTAACAGTTGGAGCAATCAAATAATTAAACAGATTGGTCCCGTGAGGGGAGCACTCCTCAAAACTGAAAATATTCCAAAAAAGGGTAGGATGAGACAGGAGTGACATCTTCAGGTGGAAGAATAGACTAGATAACAGATAAGATTCTATGATAGTCACTGCTAAGGTTCTGTATCCTTTCTGGCATATCACCCTTTAAATTTGCTTCAGCTTCCTTCATATTTGAAGAATCAAAGGAGCTTTTGTTTATTGCTATCCTTCAACTCTGTGTTTTCAGTATGTTAAATGCCAAGGTTATTGTTTGAAGCTCATTTTCTAATAAATAATATTTAGCTCATTGAAGCTTATCTGCTGAGTTCTACCCACTCACTCAGTCTTGCGAGATCTCCACGCAGATTTTCCTTGTCAGCTTGGCAGTTCATTTTCAGGAAGGTCAGCATCAGATGTTAGTATGGAAGAAATTTTAGAGACCATCTATTCAATGACAGACACTTTAACGGCCTTTGGTGTGGAAACTTGTAAAAGTTTTTTGAAAGTTTAAATAAGTTATAACCATTTCAACCCCCTTACTCAAAATGCTCAAAAAACCCTAGTTGATTTTGTCAGTCATAATTTTCCTTTATAGAAATCATGATTGCTTTTACATAATAAGTTATGTTTTCTTAAGCATCTGATGATATTGCTGTTAATCTTCCACCTCACCCACAATGTAAGAATAAGAATTATTGGTCTATAGTTCTCAGGATTCTTATGGATTGGAGTCAGCATAGTGGCCATTTATAACAAAATGTAACACTTCGTGGTCATATATTCCACAATTTCAATTTTGACTTTCTTCAAACTGTTCAAGAGATGCTCTCCAGCCCTTATGATTCTCCTACACCTAGTATTTTGACTAAGACTTGACAAGTGATTCTGAATAAATCTTTCTGCAATGAAAAAACTGTTCTATAAATCTGTGCTGTCCAATGTGTCAGCCACTAGCCACATATGGCTATAGTGGACTTGAAATTCGGCTAGTATGACTAAGGAGTGGGTTTATTTTATTTTAATTAATTTAAATTTAAATAACCAAATCTGACTAGTGGCTACCATATTGGATAGAACAGGTATGACCACCCTACACATTTAAAGTAACTTTTCTCTGACACCTTTGATTCTTTTTAATCTACATTTTTTTAATGTATTTATTTGGCTGCATTGGGTCTTAAGTTGCGGTGAGTGGACTCTTTGTTGCAGCATGCCAGCTTCTCTCTAGTTGTGGCATGTGGACTCCAGAGCACACGGGCTCAGTAGTTGCAGCACATAGGCATAGTTGCCCTGTGGCATGTGGGATCTTAGTTCCCCGACCAGGGATCAAACTCCCGTCCCCTGCATTGGAAGGCAGATTCTTAACGACTGGACCAGCAGGGAAGTTCCCTTTGATTTACTAAACACTTTCAGGAAAGCTTTATTCTTAATTTCCCTCAGTAAAAACCAATGAAAATAATTCATGTAGTGTCTTCACTAATCTTATTGTTAATTCTATAACTAGCTTTTTTGTCTGTTCTCTCATTTCCCTCTTTGGGTTATGGTGTAAAAATATCTGACCTTGGAATCATATGATCAGAGCCTGAGAAATAGTTCTGTGATCTTTTTACATATAGAATTTATACAGTCTGAATCTGTTGAATCGTGGTAATCAAGCAGTTCAAATGATTTTTTTTCCCCAATCAACCGTCCGTTCAGTATCATTAAGACTTTACTGTGATTGAGGTACTCTGGGATATAAGTAAGGTAATGGAGTAGAGAAGAACTAACATTTATTGAACACGTCCCATACACAAGGCATTTTTAAATCACAGAATGTCTGTAACATAGGATATCTATTTTAATCTTCATGACTGCCCCTGCGTAGTCTTATTAATCCTATTTTTAATAACGAGGAAATCAACAATAAGATAGGTTAAGTGACTGTACATTTTTTCTGGGTTTTTTGGTACATTTAAAATGCATACCTCTCAAAATAAAACAAGGCTTCATTTTTTAAAAGTTCTAGACCTTTTAAATTTCTGGAAATTTCTAACCCTTACTCTATAATTGTAAAGAGAAAACAGACTACCACAGAATTCTAGTAGTTTCTAATTTGTTCATTTAAAAAATACTATGACTCTGCGAATGGTCTCTGGTATGTTTTAAGCATATTCTACCATTTAATATCTCTTTGGAAATAATTTTTTACCTTTCTTGAATGTAAAAAATGTAGTATGTAAAAAGATATTTGGGGCAGAGTTTCAAGATGGCAGAGGAGTAAGACATGGAGATCACCTTCCTCCCCACAAATACATCAAAAATACATCCACATGTGGAACAACTCCTACAGAACACCTACTGAACGCTGGCAGAAGACCTCAGACTTCCAAAAGGCAAGAAATTCCCCACGTACCTGTGTAGGGCAAAAGAAAAAACAGAGACAAAAGAATAGGGACAGGACCTGCACCTCTGGGAGGGAGCTGTGAAGGAGGAAAAGCTTCCACACACTAGGAAGCCCCTTCACTGGTGATGACGGTGGGTGGGTGGGGGGGAAGCTTTGGGGCCACGGTGAAGAGCGCAGCAACAGGGGTGTAGAGGGCAAAGCAGAGAGATTCCTGCACAGAGAATTGGTGCCGACCAGCTCTCACCAGCCTGAGAGGCTTGTCTGCTCACCCACCGGGGCAGGTGGTGGCTGAGAGCTGAGGCTTGGGCTTTGGAGGTCAGATCCCAAGCAGAGGACTGGGGGTGGCTGCGTGAGCACAGCCTGAAGGGGGCTAGTATGCCACAGCTAGCCAGGAGGGAGTCTGGGAAAAAGTCTGGACCAGCCTAAGAGGCAAGAGACCATTGTTTTGGGGTGCACGATGAGAGGAGATTCAGGGCACTACCTAAATGAGCTCCAGAGATGGGCACGAGCTGCGGCTATCAGCACAGACACCAGAGATGGGCATGAGATGCTAAGGCTGCTGCTGCAGGCACCAAGAAACCTGTGTGCAAGCACAGGTCACTATCCGTACCTCCCCTCCAGGGAGCTTTTGCAGCCCCGCATTCCCAGGGTCCCATGATCCAGGGACAACTTCCCCAGGAGAACACACGGTACGCCTCAGGCTGTTGCAACGTCATGCTGGCCTTTGCTGCTGCAGGCTTGCCTCACAACTGTACCCTTCCCTCCCCTTGGCCTGAGTGACAGAGCTTCCTAATCAGCTGCTCCTTTAACCCTGTCCTGTCTGGGCAGGGAACAGACGCCCTCAGGAGACCTACACGCAGAGGCAGGGCCAAATACAAAGCTGAACCCCAGGAACTGTGTGAAGAAAGAAGAGAAAGGGAAATTTCTCCCAGCAGCCTCAGGAGCAGGGGATTAAATCTCCACAATCAACTTGATGTGCCCTGCATCTCTGGAATACCCAAATAGACAATGAATCTTACCAAAATTGAGGCAGTGGATTTTGGGAGCAACTGTTGACTTGGGGTTTGCTTTCTGCATCTAATGTGTTTCCGGTTTTAAGTTTATCTTAGTTTAGTCTTTAGAGCTTATTATCATTGGTTGATTTGTTTACTGATTTGGTTGCTCTCTTCCTTTTTATATATATATTTTTTCCCTTTTTCTCCTTTTATGAGTGTGTATGTCTATGCATCTTTGTGTGATCTTCTCTGTATAACTTTGCTTTTACCATTTGTCCTAGGGTTCTGTGTCTCTGGTTTTTTTTGTACTATATTTTTTAGCACTTTTTATCTTTGGTGGATTTGATTTTTGGTTTGGTTGCTCTCTTTCATTCTTTTTTATTTCTATTACTGTTTTATTTTTAATAATATTTTTATTTTTAAATTAATAACTTTTATTTTTCTTTCTTTCTTTCCTTCTTTCTTTCCTTCTTTTCTTTCTTTCTTTCTTTCTTTCTTTTTTTCTTTCTCTTTCTTTCCTTCCTTCCTTCCTTCCTTCTTTCTTTCTTTCTTTCTCTTTCTTTCTTTCTTTCTTTCTTTCTTTCTTTCTTTCTTTCTTTCTTTCTTTCTTCTTTCTTTCTTTCTTTCTTTCTTTCTTTCTATCTCCCTTTTCTTCTGAGCCCTGTGGCTGACAGAGTCTTGGTGCTCCAGCCGGGTCTCAGGTCTGAGCCTCTAAGGTGGGAGAGCTGAGTTCAGGACACTGGTCCAACAGAGGCCTCCCAGCCCCACATAATATCCAATGGCAAAAGCTCTTTCAGAGATCCCCATCTTGACTCTAGGACCCAGCTCCACTCAATGACAAGCAAGCTACAGTGCAGGACACACTACGCCAAACAACTGGCAAGACAGGAACACAACCCCACCCATTAGTAGAGAAGCTGCCTAAAATCATAATAATTTCACAGACACCCCGAAACACACCACCGGATGCAGTCCTGCCCACCAGAAAGACAAGATCCAGCCTCATCCTCCAGAACACAGGCACCAGTCCCCTCCACCAGGAAGCCTACACAACACACTGAACCAACGTTAGCCACTGGGGACAGACACCAAAAACAATGGGAAACATGAACCTGCAGCCTGCAGAAAGGAGACCTAAAACACAGTAAGATAAGCAAAATGAGAAGACAGAGAAACACAAAGCAGATGAAGGAGCAAGGTAAAAACCACCAGACCAAACAAATGAAGAGGAAATAGAGTCTACCTGAAAAAGAATTCAGACGAATGATAGTAAAGATGATCCAAAATCTTGGAAATAGAATGAGAAAATACAAGAAACTTTTAACAAGGACCTAGAAGAACGAAAGGGCAAACAAACAATGATGAACAACACAATAAAGGAAATTAAAATTATCTAGAAGGAATCAATAGCAGAATAACTGAGGCAGAAGAACGGGTAAGTGAACTGGAAGATAAAATAGTGGCAAGAGCTACCACAGCACACAATAAAGAAAAAATAATGAAAAGAATTGAGGACAGTCTCAGAGACCTCTGGGACAACATTAAACACACCAACATGCAAATTATAGGGTTCCCAAAAGAAGAAGAGAAAAAGAAGAGACTGAGAAACTATTCAAAGAGAATATAGTTGAAAAGTTCCCTAATATGGGAAAGGAAATAGTCAATCAAGTCCAGGAAGCACAGAGAGTCCCATACAGAATAAATCCAAGAAAAAACATGCTAAGACACATATTAATCAAACTATCAAAAATTAAATACAAAGAAAAAATACTAAAAGCAGCCAGGGAAACGCAACAAATATCACACAAGAGAATCCCCATAATGATAACAGCTGATCCTTCAGCAGAAACTCTGCAGGCCAGAAGGGAGTGGCAGGACAAATTTAAAGTGATGAAAGAGAAAAACCTACAACCAAGATTTCTCTACCCAGCAAGGATCTCATTCAGATTCGACAGGGAAATTAAAAACTTTACAGACAAGCAAAAGCTAAGAGAATTCAGCACCACAAAACCAGCATCACAACAAATGCTAAAGGAAACTCTCTAGGCAGGAAACACAAGAGAAGGAAAAGACCTAAAATAACAAACCCAAAACAATTTAGAAAATGGTAATAGGAACACACATATCGATAACTACCTTAAATGTAAATGGATTAAATGCTGCAACCAAAAGACATAGAATAGCTGAATGGATACATAAACAAGACCTGTATACATGCGGTCTACAAGGGACACACTTCAGACCTAGGGGCACATACAGACTGAGAGTGAGTGGATGGAAAACGTTATTCCATGCAAATGGAAAAGAAAAGAAAGCTGGAGTAGCAATTGTCATATCAGATAAAATAGACTTTAAAATAAAGATTATTATAAGAGACAATGAAGGACACTACATAATGATCAAGGGATCAATCCAAAAAGAAGATATAACAATTTTAAATATTTATGCACCTAACAAAGGAGGACCTCAATACTTAAGGAAATATTAACAGCCATAAAAGAGGAAATCAACAGTAACACAGTCATAGTAGGGTACTTTAACACCCCACTTTTACCAATAGAAAGATAATGCAAAATGAAAATAAATAAGGGAGCACAAGCTTTAAATGATACATTAAACAAGATGGACTTCATTGATTTATAGGGCATTCCATCCAAAAACAACAGAATACACTTTCTTCTCAAGTGCTCATGGAACATTCTCCAGGATAGATCATATCATGGGTCACAAATCAAGCCTTGGTAAATTTAAGAAAATTGAAATCGTATCAAGTATCTTTTCCGACCAAAATGCTATGAGACTAGATATCAATTACAGGAAAAAATCTGTAAAAAACACAAAGACATGGAGGCTAAACAATACACTACTAAATAACCAAGAGATCACTGAAGAAATCAAAGAGGAAATCAAGAAATACCTAGAAACAAATGACAATGAAAACACAACGACATAAAAGCTATGGGATGCAGCAAAAGCAGTTCTAAGAGGGAATTTAATAGCAATACAGTCCTACCTCAAGAAACAAGAAACAACTCAAATAAACAACCTAACATTACAACTAAAGTAATTAGAGAAAGAAGAACAAAAGACCCAAATGTTAGCAGAAGGTAAGAAATCATAAAAATTAGACCAGAAATAAATGAAAAATAAATGAAGGAAACAATAACAAAGATCAATAAAACTAAAAGCTGGTTCTTGGAGAAGATAAACAAAACTGAAAAACCATTAGCCAAACTCATCAAGAAAAGAATGGAAAAGACACAAGTCAACAGAATTAGAAATGAAAAAGGAGAAGTAACAACTGACACTGCAGAAATACAAAGGATTGTGAGAGATTACTACAAGCAAATATATGCCAATAAAATGGACAACCTGGAAGAAATGGACAAATTCTTAAAAAATCACAACCTTCTGAGAATGAGCCAGGAAGAAATAGAAAATATAAACACACCAATCACAAGCACAGAAATTGAGACTGTGATTAAAAATCTTCCAACAAACAAAAGCCCAGGACCAGATGGCTTCACAGGCAAATTCTATCAAACATTTAGAGAAGAGCTAACACCTGTCTTTCTCAAACTCTTCCAAAATATAACAGAGGGAGGAACACTCCCAAACTCATTCTATGAGGCCACCATCACCTTGTTACCGAAACAAGGCAAAGATGTCACAAAGAAAGAAAACTACCGGCCAATATCACTGATGAACATAGATGCAAAAATCCTCAACAAAATACTAGCAAACAGAATCCAACAGCACATTTAAAGGATCATACACCATGATCAGGTGGGGTTTATCCCAGGAATGCAAGGATTCTTCAATATACACAAATCAATCAATGTGATACACCATATTAACAAATTGAAGGATAAAAACCATATGATCATCTCAATAGATGCAGAAAAAGCTTTCAACAAAATTCATCACATATTTATGATAAAAACCCTGCAAAAAGTAGGCATAGAGGGAACTTACCTCAGCATAATAAAGGCCACATATGACAACCCACAGCCAACATCATTCTCAACGGTGAAAAACTGAAATCATTTCCACTAAGATCAGGAACAATACAAGTTTTCCCACTCTCACCACTATTTTTCAACATAGTTTTGAAAGTTTTAGCCACAGCAATCAGAGAAGAAAAGGAAATGAAAGGAATCCAAATCGGAAAAGAAGAAGTAAATCTGCTACTGTTTGCATATGACATGATACAGTATATAGAGTATATCAGAGACACTTACAGAAAACTACTAGAGCTAATCAATGAATTTCATAAAGTAGCAGGATACAAAATTAATGCATAGAAATCTCTTGCATTCCTATACACTAATGATGAAAAATCTGAAAGAGAAATTAAGGAAATACTCCCATTTACCATTGCAACAACAACAACAAAAAAATACCTAGGAATAAACCTACCTTAGGATATGAAAGACCTGTATGCTGAAAACTATAAGACACTGATGAAAGAAATTAAAGATGATACAAACAGATGGAGAGATATACCATGTTCTTGGATTGGATGAATCAGCACTGTGAAAATGACTATACTACCTAAAGCAATCTACAGGTTCAATGCAATCCCTATCAAATTACCAATGGTATTTTTCACAGAACTAGAACAAAAAAATTCTCCAATTTTTATGGTAATACAAAAGACCCTGAATAGCCAAAGCAATCTTGAGAGAGAACAAGAGCACTGGCGGCATCATGCTTCCTGACTTCAGACTATACTACAAAGCTACTGTCATCAAGACATTATGGTACTGGCACAAGAACAGAAATATAGATCAATAGAACAGGATAGAAAATACAGAGATAAACTCACACAAATATGGTCAGCTTATCTTTGATAATGGAGGCAAGAATATAAAATGGAGGAAAGACAGCCTCTTCAATAAGTGGTGCTGGGAAAACTGGATAGCTACATGGAAAAGAATGAAATTAAAACACTCCCTAACACCATACACAGAAATAGACTCAAACTGGAGTAACGACCTAAATGTAAGGTCAGACAGTACTAAACTCTTAGAGGAAAACATAGGCAGAACACTCTATGACATACATCGTAGCAAGACCCTTTTTGACCCACCTGCTAGAGAAATGGAAATAAAAACAAAAATAAACAAATGGGACCTAATGAAACTTAAAAGCTTGTGCACAGCAAAGGAAACCATAAACAAGATGAAAGACAACTCTCAGAATGGGAGAAAGTATTTGCAAGTGCAGCAACTGACAAAGGATTAATCCCCAAAATATACAGGCAGCTCATACAGCTCAATATCAAAAAACAAACAACCCAATCCAAAAATGGGCAGAAGATCTAAATAGACATTTCTCCAAAGAAGATATACAGATTGCCAACAAACACATGAAAGGATTCTCAACATCACTAATCATTAGAGAAATGCAAATCAAAGCTACAATGAGGTATCACCTCACACCGGTCAGAATGGCCATCATCAAAAAAATCTGTGAACAATAAATGCCGGAGGGGGTGTAGAGGAAAGTTAACCTCTTGCACTCTTGGTGGGAATGTAAGTTGATACAGCCACTATGGAGAACAGTATGGAGGTTCCTTAAAAAACTAAAAATAGAACTACCATATTACCCAGCAATCCCACTGTTAGGCATATACCCTGAGAAAACCATAATTCAAAAAGAGTCATGTACCACAATGTTTATTGCAGCTCTATTTACAATAGCCAGGACATGGAAGCAACCTAAGTGTCCATCGACAGAAGAATGGATAAAGAAGGTGTGGCACACATAAAAAGAAATGAAATTGAGTTATTTGCAGTGAGGTGGATGGACCTAGAGTCTGTCATACAGATTTAAGTAAGTCAGAAAGAGAAACCAAATACTGTATGCTAACACATATATATGGAAACTAAAAAAAAACAAAAACAAAACAAAGGTTCTGAAGAACCTAGGGGCAGGGCAGAAATAAAGACACAGACATAGAGAATGGATCTGGGGACACGGGGTGGGGGAAGGGTAAGCTGGGACGAAGTGAGGCAGTGACATAGACATACATACATTACCAAATGTAAAATAGATTGCTAGTGGGAAGCAGCCACATAGCACAGGGAGATCAGATCGGTGCTTTGTGTCCACCTAGAGGGGTGGGATATGGAGGGTGGGAGGGATATGCAAGAGGGAGGAGATATGGTGATATATGTTTATGTAGACCTGATTCACTTTGTTATACAGCAGCAACTAACACAATAATGTAAAACAATTATATTTGAATAATGATGTTAAAAAGTAAGTTTTTTACAAATAAATTATTACAAATTATTACAAATAATTACAAATTATTTTTACAAATAATAAGTTTTACAATAATGTAAAACAATTATATTCCAATAATGATGTTAAAAAATAAGTAAGATATTTGGCCATAACACACACGTGAAAATGCAAAATAAATATGCTTTAATGCAGTGGGTATATGGTGCTCTCTTTTTCATACTTTCCATAAAATAATTAAATTTAAAATTTCCAGGCTGGTGTGGGTTTGAAGATAGTTTTACATGTCTATGAGTTGGGTGACATGTGGGGAAGTGGAAAGATTTAAGGAGACGTTTGGGAAGAGGTGTGTGTGTGTGTGTGTGTCTTTTATTGTAAGAAGTAAAATTAGTTAAAATTATAAAATGGAATATCTAAGTGAAAATAATTGTTAATATAAATTAGCCACAGCCTTTCCATGCAGAGATAGGTTTCTCAAACGTGTTTGTACATGCAAAATAGTATATTTCAAAATGGAGATATTATAAAATATTGGGAGGAAATATCTTCATTACTTTTCCACTTGGATTGCAAATTTCTTAATAAATAGGATGTGACAAAATTCTTGATATTCCTGTATGCTTATATGAGTGCTATGTACCACATGAATGCTCAATTAATTTTATTTAATGATGATGAAGAACAGATATTTAGTAAACAGTGCCGCCTTTTACTTCTCACTTCTAACTCTCATACGTATTAAAGCAAAGCATTATTTATATCAATGTTTGCCAAATTGTTCACAATATTTTTGGATTTTTTATTTCAGTGTATAGAACAAATTGTTGATCATGCAGTTAATTAGCTCACCCAAGCAGCAATATAATTTAACCATTAGGCTTATCAAAATGACCATACCAAATTCTTTCAAGCTCCAGTGATTTTAGTCATATCGGCCAAACACAGAAACTGTGAAGCTTCATTTCTGTTAGCTTTGCTAAAATGTTCTTTCTTTGAAAGTTTCTATCTCTCGTTCTATGGGCATGATATCTCAGAAAACTTGCTGCTAAGGGGGTCTTTTTTGGAAGCAAACAAAATTTTGATGTGACATTTTGTTGTATCAAAAGGTCTTCATCCAGGTTCCAGCATTTCAACTTGCTGAATTCTGAATAAGTGTGGAACAGTTTTTGTTTTCCCCACAGTCCAAGGCTTAAATGTAATCACAGATTTCCTGATAGCTGCATAGCACCCAAAAAGGGAGCAACTTTGTGTAACTGTTGCTTCAAAATCTCAGATAAAAGTTCTCTATGAAATTAATGCTAATAACCACTTGAATCATACATGGAGCTTTCAGACATCAGGCACAGCAAGATATCTGTAACATGAGACTATGAATGCTACTTGGCAAGATTTAATATTCAATTGTCATGTAGCGCTCTAATATGGATGTTGCACAGTTGGAGCCAGACAGCCGCTAACTATACAGCATGGTCAGAATAGTTAATAGCGGCATTCAATAAGTGAATGCTCACAGAAAGTAACCTCTTATCTCTTTTTTAATCATTTCCTTGCTGATTTATTCCCATACCAATCTATTACTAAACTGAAAAGTATGATTGTCAAACTCTTTTTTAGAAATGAAAAGACTTAAAAATATGAGCATTTATGTATTCATGCTTAAAAATGTTCTTTTACTGAATTACAAATAAATATAATGTCCAGTTGTAGCCTTTACAGTTATTGCAGAATGGTCTTAATACAATTATTTTGAAACATATTTATTCTGAAATTATGGTTATAAAACAGCTACACTTGGCCAATAGTGTGCCTCTATTTGTCATCATGAGCTAAGGACAAAATAGTCTAGCCTGTAATATAGATACATAAAATTAGAAATAGCAGAAATAAAATTTAGAAATAACAAAAATAAAGGACTTTTTCTCTCACCAGGAAAATTCTGTTCTAATAACCAATGTCCATATCCAATAGTGTCTGTCCTGTTTGAATAAGATAGAGTCATCTGATATAAAAATAAATTAATAATAGTAATAATACTAAAAACTCATGATTATCTACAGATGGTTAATCCACACCTGTTGGTGTCTAACCCAGCTGGATAAAGGTGATGGTCTTATTTTTCAAGGAGCTCAATCCAGTTTGTATTATTCTCCTAATAGGCATGATAATTGGGTTAAGGCTAATCACTAGGAAATGTGCTATAAGAGAACTATGAACATTAATGACAGGATATCTTAGGTAATACCCACTAAAAGATATACTAGATGTTAAAACAAATAACTCTGCTATTTAATAAAATTAATAATGAAATGGAACTTATTCAGTTAGCAGTTGTACTTTATTGTCTTATCACTAGACCCTGTCATTCGTTCAAAAGAGACACAAGTTCAAAATTCTACTCTAAAATAATGAAGCCAGTTCTCATAAGCTAAAGAAAAAATCTGAAGTTAATGATTTTAGTGCTTTTCTATGTATGGGAAGATGCAAGAATCTAGGGTCACTGAAATTCTTCCTTAGATGTGCATCTTAACTATTGAGGGGCCCCGTATATCCAAAACACAGAATGCTTCCTGTTTTTCCATCCTGAATTCCCCTCAGGCCACACTGCAGTGCGCTGCAACTTAATCCTTGTAGAACTGGAAGGGCAGGCAACATTCTTTGTTTACCCTGTGTATTTATTTATTTATTTTTTATTTGCAATGTATATTTCTTTTATTGGGAGGTAAATAGTCACCTCATCTAATCTTTTTTTTAACATCTTTATTGGAGTATAATTGCTTTACAATGTGTTGTGTTATTTTCTGCTGTATAACAAAGTGAATCAGCTATTTGTACACATATATCCCCATATCCCCTCCCTTTTGCTCTCCCTTCCACCGGCCCTATCCCACCCCTCTAGGAGGTCACAAAGCACTGAGCTGATCGCCCCGTGCGATGTAGCTGCTTCCCACAAGCTATCTATTTTACATTTGGTAGTGTATATATGTCAATGCTAGTTCTTGCAGAGGTATGGCATCATGCTTATTTTTTCATTAATTTTATTTATTTTTGACTGCGTTGGGTCTTCGTTGCTGTGCGTGGGCTTTTTCTAGTTGCGGGGACTACTATTTGTTGCGGTGCACAGGCTTCTCATTGCGGTGGCTTCTCTTGTTGCAGAGCACAGACTCTAAGCGATCAGGCTTCAGTAGTTGTGGTGTGCAGGCTCAGTAGTTGTGGTGCACGGGCTTAGTTGCTCCATGGCATGTAGGATCTTCCCGGACCAGGGACTGAACCTGTGTCCCCTGCATTGGCAGGTGGATTCTTAACCACTATGCCACCAGGGAAGTCCCTGGCATTATAATACATTTAGCAAATTTCCATTATTGAAAAAAAGTTACATGAAGTCAGTGTTGTCCCTATAAAAAGGTAAGACATATGGTTGCTCTATTAGGTGTAGTGCTAATGGAGGAAACTGTGAGTAACATGAGTCATACTGTCTCAGGATTTAAATTACAACCGTTGTAAAATGTATACTTTTGGCAAATGCATTCACTCTTTCTGGTCTACAATACCTCAGGATACTGTTTTGTGGTACTAAATAGAACCCAAAGAGGTGACTGCATTTTAATGTAGCTTCCAACACACTCACATAAATGTGTGTTTGTGTGTATGTTTTTGTGTGCATGTATGTGTATGTGTTTCTTAGATCAAAAGTAAGAAAAATTTTACTCGAAACTTTAAAATACTTAATTTCATTAGACTTTGGTGCTTCTGGCTAGAGAGAATTTAAACACAGCCTAGGATGTTGCTAATTAACATGAATTTTTAAAGGAGATTAAGGCTCTATTATGCTAGTTTCAAGGCCCATTTTAAAGACTGTATCATGTGTTAATATAGACTTGATCTTTTTTAAGTTGTACTCTCAATGAGTTGTTTTAACTCTGTTTATACATACTTTATATATACTTATGGATGTGTTGTTTTTGTTTTGTTTTGTTTTGTTTGTCATGGGTGTGAAACTTTTCTCTGAGTTTCACAGGCCAGTCTAGCAAGTTAAAAACTCACTTCACAACTGATCCAAAAGAACTCTAGCAGGGTCTAGAGTCACTGTTTTTGGTGGACAAGACTATTATTTGAGGCAGAAGCAGGAAAAGAAAGAGTTCCTTTCTGATGGAGTAATCTTAGAGTGGGGTTTAAAGAGTACTTACCTCTTTCACTTTCTTCCATTTCTTTGACTCACTTTTTCCCTGGATAGGTGACCACTATTCACCAGATCTTAAATTCCCAATGCTTAATTATCTTTAGTCCTGACCAAGAGGTGAGACAAGAGGAAATGTGGATATACTAAATCTCTAAACAGAAAATTAATCAAATTTCCTTTCAGAATAATTTTTCTTCTACCAACTTTTGATTAAAGCTGCTAATGGAAACCAAATTGATAAGTTTGAGTATCAAATTTTATTTTATCATTCTTATTCACCTTAGGAGGGCACAAAGGTACCAACAGGCAGGCAGTAAGAAGGATAGAGAAGTAAAATATCCTAGATAATCAGTACACTAGTTCTGATTGAGAGCCCACTATGCCTTATTATTGTGCAGATTATTCCTCATCTGTGCTTGATGTTCTTTCAAGATAGGTATATTATGAGGCCATTAAAGTAGAAGGTCACAGCAAAGGGATTGCAGACTCCAAACAAGAAGGAACCAATGTTTCACTTTGGTTCTTAACATAAAAATGCACTCAGTTGTGTTCATTAGATATCATTATTCATTTATCCATTGAACAAAAAATTTACCAAATGCCTACTATGTTCTTGGAACTGTTCTATACTCTGAGGATACAGTGGTATTTGAGATTAAGTCTTGTCCTCATTGATCTTACATTAGAGAAGGGAGAGGAGGCAGACAATAAACAAATAAGCAAGTAAATAAATAAGATAATTTCAGATTGTGATAAATTCTATAAGTACAATAAACAGTGATATAATAGTGACTTGGAGTGGGGAAACGTTAGATGGGAAAGTTAGAGATGACTTTTTGAAAATGTGATATTTAAATTGAGCCTGAAAGTTGTAAAAAACACTTCCATACAAAAAGTCAGGGAAAGAACTTTCTAAGCAGAAAGAATACAAAAACCCTAAGGGAAAAAACAGGCTTGATGTGCTCAAAAAAAGAAATTCAACATGACTGAATTGCTGGTGAGGTCAGCAGATTATACTGGGTTTTGTAGGATATGGTAAGGTATGTAGGATTTGATTTTGTTATTAGTTCAGTGGAAAGTCACACTGGAGGACTTTCTCCATGGGAATGATTCTGAATGCTGAAAACTTACTGACAGAGTGTATATGAAGCATGAGGAAAAGAGAGGAACAAAGGATGACTTCAAGGATTTTTATTTGAGCAACCGGATGTATGAGGAATACTGGAGGAAAAGCAGAGTGTTTTTAGATGGAAGAGGGGTCAAATTTTTTGGTATTTTCATGGTTAGTTGGGTATGTCTATTAGACTTCCAAGTGGAGGCCTTGAGTTGGCAGTTGGATATATGAATTTAGATCTCAGGGACAAGTACAAACTGGAGATATAAATTTGATAGTCATCAGGATATGAGTGCTAATTAAAGTCATGTTACTGGACTTATAGACAGAGTATAAACATAGAGGAAAAGAGAAGTTGGTAACAAGCCCTCAGGTGTTCCAACATTTAGAGATCATGTAGCAAAGGAGAAGCTGGGCCAGAAAAAGGATCTGGGATAGATCATATAGAGCAATAGGAGAAAAACTAGGAGAGTGTAGTCTCAAGGAAGCAAAGAGAGAAAAGATAGTATTTCAAGAATTAGGGAATGATCCACTATATTAAATGATACTGAGAGATAAAGTCAGGTGAAGACTGAGAAATAATATTAGATTTGGTAAAATGAGATGGCTGGCAACCTTCACAAGAGCTGTTTCAGCAGAGTGGTGGGGACAGAAGCAAGACTGACACGGACTAAAAAGTGAAAGAGAGGTGAGGAAATGGTTACAATGAGGGTGACAACATTTTTTTGTGATGTTTTAACGTAAGAAGCAGAAAAATGAGGCAGCAGCTGCGAAATTATGTGGAGTTAAGAGAGTTTTGTGTAATGCAAATCTATATATTAATAGGAATGATCCAGTTGAGAGGGAAAAATGTGACACTATGGGATAGAATGCTAATAATTGCATGAAGAAAAGCCATGGGAGGGCAAAAAGAGGGATCCTGAGAACATTTGGAAGAGTTGGTCTTTGATACAAGAAGAGACATTTTATCCATAATAGAGTGTGTGGATACAGATTCAGGTCGGTTGGTAAATTTGCTGGTTGGAAAATGAAATAGTTCTCTTCTGACTGTTCCTATTTTCTTAGTGAAATAAGATGTGAGGTCATTAACTGGGAATAAAGAACATAGAGGAGAAGTTGAAGATTTGTGGAGAGATGGAATGGTGAAATAGTTGTCTCAGAGAATAGGAAAATAAATTAGGAAATTGTAGGATTGCTAGACAGTGCTGTTTGGCCTTTTGGAGATTTTTAATCATACATTTTAAAATATGAAATTCATCTGAGAAACTAAAATCCAGCCCTCCATTGGCGCAGTCTACTCCTGGTTCCAGGTATTGATGCCCTAGAAAGAGCCTTGATCTGTAACAATTAGAAAAACTTCACTGGCATTGGAGAAGAGAATGAATAGGACAAGTAATTTGCCTCTGACTCTCAATACATGGGGCACCTAGTCAGGCTGTCCCAGATAGATTAGAATGACCTGTGTGTCTTCCTACATACAAATTTTGCTCTTTGGAATGTCATCACAGAGTTCCAGAGACTTCTCTTGATTTCTTTAATTTTCCCAACCCTCACATGATGTTTTGCTCTTTGATCATAGATTTAAATCAGAATCTGCTGACTTTTCTACACTTATCATATGCTAATTTTTCCCTCCACATGGCTTTTTCATTCTCCTTTGAAATTGTCAAGGTGGACCATGGCTTAATGCTTTACCGAACACATCTGTCTCACACACTCACAGGGTCAACCTTGTGGGTGCTGAACAATGGAATTAATGATGGTGCCTATGTAATACCAAATAGGGTATTTCAAGGTTTTCTGAAGTAAGATATAGAAGAGAAATTTCTTTTGATGGAGAAAGTGGAAGCCGTATTGACTGTATTTCTGAAAAACAGGTGGAGGCTCAGCTTTTGGGTACAACAGCAGTGATTTCAATGTAGGGTGATCAGGATAGCCCCACTTTCTGTTGGTTGTTCCAATGTAAACATGAACAGTTACCCCTGTCACTTTCATAAGTGTTCTGGTTTGGGCAATAAATTATATAGTCATTCTACTTCAAGAGGCTTATACAGTCATTGATTGTGGAGAAAAATGTCTTCATAGCTAGCTGCTACTCTTTCTGAACCCCTATGGGCTCATAAGAGTAGGATGTCACTATCAAACTATTAGAGGAAAACATAGACAGAACACTCTATGACGTAAATCACAGCACGATCCTTTTTGACCCACCTCCTAGAGAAATGGAAATAAAAACAAAAATAAACAAATGGGACCTAAAGAAACTTCAAAGCTTTTGCACAGTAAAGGAAACCATAAACAAGACCAAAAGACAACCCTCAGAATGGGAGAAAATATTTGCAAATGAAGCAACTGACAAAGGATTAATCTCCAAAGTTTACAAGCAGCTCATGCAGCTCAATATCAAGAAAACAAACCACCTAATCCAAAAATGGGCAGAAGACCTAAATAGACATTTCTCCAAAGAAGATATACAGATTGCCAACAAACACATGAAAGAATGCTCAACATCATTAATCATTAGAGAAATGCAAATCAAAACTACAATGAGATATCATCTCACACCAGTCAGAATGGCCATCATCAAAAAATCTACAAACAATAAATGCTGGAGAGGGTGTGGAGAAAAGGGAACCATCTTGCACTGTTGGTGGGAATGTAGATTGATACAGCCACTATGGAGAACAGTATGGAGGTTCCTTAAAACACTAAAAATAGAAGTCCCATATGACCCAGCAATCCCACTACTGGGCATATACCCTGAGAAAACCATAATTCAAAAAGAGTCATGTACAAAAATGTTAATTACAGCTCTATTTACAATAGCCAGGACTTGGAAGCAACCTAAGTGTCTATCAACAGATGAATGGATAAAGAAGATGTGGCACATATATACAATGGAATATTACTCAGCCATAAAAAGAAACGAAATTGAGTTATTTGTAGTGAGGTGGATGGACCTAGAGTCTGTCATACAGAGTGAAGTAAATCAGAAAGAGAAAAACAAATACTGTATGCTAACACATATATGGAATCTAAGAAAAAAAAAGTTCATGAAGAACTGAGAGGCAAGACAGGAATAAAGACACAGACCTACTAGAGAATGGACTTGAGGATATGGGGAGGGGGAGGGGTAAGCTGTGACAAAGTGAGAAAGTGGCATGGACATATATACACTACCAAACATAAAATAGATAGCTAGTGGGAAGCAGCCGCATAGCACAGGGAGATCAACTCTGTGCTTTGTGACCACCTAGAGGGGTGGGATAGGGAGGGTGGGAGGGAGGGAGGTGCAAGAGGGAAGAGATATGGGGACATATGTATATGTATAACTGATTCACTTTGTTATGAAACAGAAAATAACACACCATTGTAAAGCAATTACACTTCAATAAAGATGTTAAAGAAAAGAGTGGGGTGTCACACTATGATCACATGACCATCACCACCACCCCTAGGACCTGATCTCAAGAAATAAATAAATAAATAAGTCACCATGTCAATCTGACCCTGCCTTCTATTCTATAAGTTTATACTCCTTAGGTTCTGCCTGAAACACTTTTCTACATCTATCTAGCTGTATCAAGGCCCAGGTCTGGCTTAATGAGTTTAAATTAGGCCCAAAATGGACAAGTGGGAAGTATGCAGCATCCCTCTATATAGTAGCCGAGACTCACCTACTACTTCCTATGGGATCCTTCTCCCCAAATATATCCATACTGCTTCAGCTAGAAAATCTGGTCTCTGGTCCGCAAATCCAAATTTTAGATAGCTCTCTTTTCATTGCATCAGATATGCTATTCTCTCTTGCCTGCTGGAGAAAAAGGCCTGGACCAATGAAATTAAGTCCATGGAAAGAAAGGTAGCCCCTTTAAGAACTGATGTACAGAATGCTCAGGAACCCGTGATTCTGTCTACTATGACATCAGGGAGCCAAGAAAAGAGGGACTGGCTATAGACACAAGTGAAGCTTTCTTGCCAAGCTTCACTGAAATCACACTTTCAAGAGTCATGGTTTTCTTTTTTAGTTTTGTGGGTTTTTAAAATTTTATTTTAAAGAAGATTGCCAAAACAAAGCAGAAAAGGAAAGCCCAAAGACAAATATTTAAACAATAGAGGAAAAATATTGGGTCTGTCTCATTCTTCCTGTTTGTATCAGTTTTTTTCCCCAGATGATACTTAACCTTTATCTCATCTCCAACATTATTATCAATCCAAGGTTCCTCACCACCCCCTCCTCCAGGGGTGGTTGTGGATGGACATGAGCTTAAACTTAAGGATGAGTCATGGTATATATTTCACATCCAATTTAATCTTATTTTAATCAGAAAGTTCAATGGATTATTTTATAATCTGCATCAAATTCCCCCATGTCAAAATATCTCTATCAAAGTACCTATATAAAAATATCCTTGATTTCAATATGGCTCCATCAAAATGGCTATGTCACAATGTTATGTACCCACACATAACCAGTATGGCTGTAAGAATAGGCTCTGTGTAGATCTGGTCTGGATCCACTTATATGCCTCATGTCTGTGTTAAAATGCCAATTTCTTATTTCAAAGTCCGTATTGCTACAATTTACTCTTTGCTTATGTACTTAAAGTATGGTCTTTAAGAACCAACTCTTTATCAATTGATTTGTATTTGTTTCCCTCCAAAACTCTGCTGTATGCTGTAACTGTTTAACGTTGCAGCTCTCTATATTCAGCTTCAGTATTCTCTAAGTTACTTTTTGTCAACTCTGTTTTGTCTGGGGATTAGCGTTTTTCACACTATGACAATAGGAAGGGGGATTTATATTTAATTCTTTTGACTGGAAGCTTCACGTATTGCTTAGAGTACCAGCTGAAATGAATCTTCCATTTGTATTTCCCCTTCAGTAAGCCATTCTACATCATAGAGAGAAAGATAGATAAATATAAATAGATAATAGATAGAAATAGACAAAGACCTGCTAAATTACCACTATAATATGTAAACATTTGCCTTTTAATAATACCTTTGCTTATTTGTCATTTTTTAGGAGCAGGCCTGGAGGTATCTTGACATTTAGATATTTAGCATGTGGTATCAATATGAGCCATTGTATTTCAAATTTCCTTAAAATCATGGCTAAACCTTTCCTCTCTCCTTTAAACAAAAAACAAAATCTACCTGCAGAATCCCTGGAGTTCATCCCTTCAGAGCATCCTTCCTAGAAGTCCTGTATCTCCACCACAACAGTTCTCTGGAAGAAATTACAAGTAAGCAATCCCTTAAAAGGAAATTTAAAGCTTGTAAATACTGAAAAAGAAAGAAAGCAGGATATTATTTGGAAAGAATTTTAGCAGAAAGTTTTATGTATTTATTTTTCAGTAGGAGGTGGGGTTGCAGAGAAGGAGAGGCATAGTCAGAGATAACAGTGTTTCTAACTATGAATATATACATAATTGTGTTTATGCCAGAAGATAACACATTTCCTGAGGAAAAAAGCACTGATCTAGATTAATCTGTAAGATTTTTAAAATTATATTTCCTTCACTTATCTAAGTATCATAGTAATTTCTCAGACATTCTTAGACCATAGGAAATATTCCCTAACAAAAACCCTAGTTTTAGTGAGGAATAGAATAAAAGCAGAATCATTTTCTTTGTTTTATGAAGATGCCATTATTTTAGTATATCTGCTATATCGATCTAATGTGCCTTCTGGATGGTTTCATTTATTTGCTTCCTAGAGAATATAGTGATAAGAATCTATGTGTGTTTGATATTTTTAAAATATCCTGAGATATTTCATGTTTGTTTTTTCATTTAAAATAGCATTATGACTCATGAGCCCAAAGAGGACAATCCTTACATCCATCCATCTTTTAATTGGAATGGCTCTCTGGGAACAGCTAGACCTGAAGCAAATTATGGGGACAAGTATTCTTCAGCCATGCATATGAAGCCACTTTTCGTATGTATCATGCATTTCCATTTCTATATATAGTTATCATCACTGTAGTTCTAGTAAAGGTAATATAATGAATACTAAGACTTTGCTATAGCAAAATGATATGACAGAATCATTTGAGATAAAGATATGGAAAGTTTAGCTTATAAGACTCACTATCACTACTATTTCACTTTGTTAAATGGGATTAGGAAATATGAGTCAAAGGTATAGTATATATAATACTTCATATGTATAAATATACTATGTATGTAACTTAAATTTGCAATCTTTAGAAAGGAGATTGGAGATCAAAGGAAGACTGGTTAAATTCTGTGAGACTGGTCTTATGATAATCATTAAATTATCATAATTTAACAAGGCAACTGCTATTTTGTGTTTTAGTGTACTTAATACATTAAATAGTACATTGCTCAAGCTAATGCTGAATACTGGCTAATTGCTGATCTCTAATTACAAGACATATTAACAATTATCATGAAGTACAAACTGTGTTTCTCTGTATAAGTGTTTAAAACCAGAAATCAGAAAAAAAAGTGAAATAGATCATCACCCGAAAGTTATCTTTATGAATGTTCTTGACAAATGCAATGAATTATAGAAAAATGAAAATAATTCACCAAAAATGAATACCTTATGTTTGTTGACATATTGAATTTTTGTGTTTTTTGGGGGGAAGGGTCATTTTTAGTTGAGTGACCACTGACAAAATAACCTTCCCCAAAAAACCCACAGTGGAGAGAGTGATATCACCAAGATGGCAACATATGTCGTTCCTGACTTCACTCCCCCTCAGAAGAAGAACTAATATCTATTCAAGTATGTGGCACTCCTGAAAGAATTCTAGAAATAAGGGTGAGACTAAAGCACCCCCTGCACCACAGAGAGCAAAAGATACTGCTTCGGAAGGATAAGAGAAGCTGCTACACAATGACTGCATTGTCCCTCCCATTGCCAGTGTAGCAACACACAGAGAAGTCTTCCCTGAGTCTCTGGTTCCTCCAGTGGGAAAGGAGAGGCGAGGGGGACAACAAACCTCCTAAGTTTCTTGGAGCCCCTACTCATGTGGGAGCCCCTATTCTGGTCTCGCTACATGGAGACTGCAGGGAAATCTGCAGGGCTCAACCACTGGGAATCTGACTGTTATGGAGAAGAGAGAAGGGGCTTGCAACAAAGATCTTGGCAGACCAAGTTCATACCTGCAGTGCCCAAGTAGTAATCCTAATTAATGACTTTGCCCATATGCAGAACCAAGTCAGTGGTGCACTTTGGCTAGGGAACCCATTAGGATGCAGATCTGACTGATTTGGGTACTCAAATGAGGAGTTTTTCTGGCCGTAGAGCCTGGACCAAGGAGTCTGAGGCAAGGAGCTGAGTCATAGATCCATCCACTAGGAGGAGTGTCTCCCAGCCCCATCTGATGAGTAGCTAGTGAGAGCACCGGGAAGTTGTGTAGCCTAGCAACACTCCAGCTGAGAGACATGCAGAGCTGATTGCCCCCAGAGTAAAGCCAATACTGGGCATGGAGGGTTCTCTTGCTAAGCCCAGGCAGGGGGATTAACTCATAGCCAAGGCTGAGGGTAGCTCCCAACCCCTCGAGACTAGAAAGCCTGCTTGGAGAAAAATGGGAGTTGCCTGGAGTGACCCTTCACTGTCCCACTCAAGCAAGTGACCTGAAACATAGCCCCACCCATTGTGGCTCCAGAGCTCCATCTGACCACAAGAGCTGGCAAGAACCCCTAGAAGCTGTGTAACCAGCAATGCTTGAGCCAAGATGCGGGCCTGCCCAGGCAAGGGAACTGAGACATATCCCCACTCACTGTGGACAGTATCTCTCACCCCATCTGATCAGAAAGGCTGGCAAAAAAACTGGAAGCTGTGCAGCCTAGCAGCACTCAAGGCAAGAGGCAGGCAGGCAGAGCTGATAGTTTGCAGAGCAAAGCCAATGAACCTGTTCGGCCAGAGAACTTGGAGTGCAGGTTGGCTTTAGTTAAGACAACAAAGAGTTTTACTGGCTTTATGTTGCTTCTCTCACTGCACCCAGGCAGGAAAATTAATTCATAGCCCTGCTCATTGCTGAATACAGCCTCTAGCCTGCCTAACCAGGGAACCTAATCAGAGCACACAGGAAGCTGCATAGCCCATCCAACAGCCCAGACTAGAGTGGCACTTGAACAGAGAGCACAAGCCATGTCTTTCCCCATTTGCAGAAAAAAACTGGTGGTCTCACCTGATCAGGGAATTCAGTGCACACAGTTGCCTGATCTGGGTTCCCAAACAATAAGCCCATACAGGTCCTTGCTACCCTACCAGGGAGTGAAGCTAATTCATAGTCCCATCTACTACTGAATATAGTACCCAGTCCCAACCATCTAGTAAGCCTGACCAGAGAATCCAGGAAAGTACAGCACCATCTAACAGCCTTACTTGGGTAGGGAAACAAGCCAGCAGTCCTATCCAACTGTTCTCAGCCAGTGGCACACCTTCCCATCCCCAACCTCAGAGCTTGAACAGTTGCCTCCCTCCACCCCCAGCATAACAGTAGGCCCCACTTGCCTAAGTATATTACCAACAAATATGCCTAGAGATCCAAACTGAGCTGACTGGTGAAGATCCGTCTCTGCCAAGGCAAACCTGTAAAGTCTGTATGAGGACCCCAATTACTCAAATGTGCAGATACCAATGTAAGGAATCAAGGATAATGAAAAACCAAGAAAATATGACACCAACAAAGGAAACTAATAAAGCTCCAAGAACTGACGTTAACAAAATGGAGATCTATGAACTGTCAGACAAATAATTCAGAATAATTCTCTTAAGGAAATCTAGCAAAATACAAGAACACACACAAAAAAAACTAAATGAAATTAGGAAAACTGCTTTCATGGATGGAGGTCAGGCCCGCAGCCAGAGGGAGGTGTTGTTCAGTGGAGAGGCTGCTCTGCAGGAGGACACCTAGATATCAGAGAAGGCCAGAGCTGAAAAGTACCCTGCAGGTCATCTAGTCTAACCCTCTCATTTTACAGTGAGAAGCCTAAGGTTATGGGAGGGACAGGGCTTGCCAGGATTTAGACACCTGATTATTGGCAGAGCAGGAAAATTCCAGGTTTCTTAAGTCTTGTTTGACCTTTTTCTACCATTAACTATTTTCAGCTCAAGGCTCTCTTTGGGGAAGACAAGCAGCTTTGCCCATATTATATAGCATATATCCAAAGCATATGCACTGATATGTTTAAGTGTTGTGATTGTAAAAAGACCTTAATAAACCAGGCTTAAGTGGACTGCTCAGCAGTTCTGAAAGAAATGGTTCTTGATTACTAAACAATACAATTGTGTAGCATCAGACCTCTTCATAGCTTCCTTAGGAACTGGGGATGAGCCCTGGAAGTAGACTCTTTAAAACTTAGGAAAGCACCTGTTGTTTCCCCAGGTTGTAAGACTATGTTTGCACTGGTTAATTGCCAGAGTGCCTGTTTGTGGCTCATTGGTTAAAAAGAATTTCAGATGAAGGGTATCAGTCTGGGCGCTCTCCTGCCTGACTAATCCTGTCCTGATCAGTCACTGGGTCATGTGACAGCACTGCAGTGTAAGGAAGAAGGAAAAGACTTGATTCTATGGTTTGAGGAGATGTGCTTTTACAAAAATTTTTTTTATTGAAATATAGTTGATTTAGAATATTGTGTTAGTTTCAGGTGTACAGCAAAGTGATTCAGTATATATGCTCTTTTTAAGACTCTTTTCCCTTATAGGTTATTACAAGATATTGAGTATAGTTCCCTGTGCTATACACTAGGTCCCTGTTGGTGATCTATTTTATAAACAGTAGTGTGTATATTTTAATCCCAAACTCCTAATTTATCCCTCCTCTCCCAGATGTGCTTTTTATAATGGGAATTATTTGCATTAGAGAATGCCTTTGGGGAGTTTATGTGAGCTGAAGTAGATGTGTCAAGTAACTGACACATGTTGCATTCTTATGACAATAAATTTATACCTAACAATTATAAATACTCTTTTATGAATTTCATTTATATGTTTTGCCCCTAGGAGGGGCAGCTTCTAGGAAAAGATTATAAGGGGCAGCTGTCATTTTTCCATATAATTATTCACTCAATCTCAATTCAGAGAGTATCAACTGAAACAATAACATAGTTTAAAGAGTACTCCATGACTAAGGTTGTAAACCCTTAAGGGAGATGACTATGATTTCTCAACATTCTGTGTGTGCTTAGCCAGTGACCGAAGAACTTCTCCAGTGGCTACACTCCATTGGAGAAAGGTTGTTTTTCAGTAATGATACAGAGTGTCCCAGACCACAAAAAAATGAACAGTTCAGTTTTAGAATTTGAGCAGCAGCATAGAGTTAAAGAACAAGTGATGAGCCAGACAGTTGATTTTAGAAAGTCTTTGAAAAACAATGTTTGCATGCTTTTAAAATGAGAACAATGAAGAAATTGTTTTAGGGCATACAAGACAGTATCAGGAGTCAATGGTCCACTAGTGATCTTAGTTCATGTTAAGTTTCCCAGATACGCTGAGATTGTGCACTTGACATTACCTGATGGCATGAAGCGGAGTGGGCAAGTTCTAGAAGTCAGTGGTTCCAAAGCAGTCGTTCAGGTATTTGAAGGGACTTCAGGTATAGATGTCAAGAAAATGTCCTGTGAGTTTACTGAAGATATTCTCCAAACACCAGTGTCTAAGGAGGTGCTTGGTGGGGTATTCAATGGATTAGAAAAAACAATCAACAGAGGTCCTGTTGTACTGGCTGAAGAGTTCATTGACATCATGGGCCAGGCAATCAATCCTCAGTGTCGAAGCTATTCAGAGGAGATGATTCAGACTGGTATTTTGCCCATAGATGGCATGAAAATTCCTGTCTTCTCTGAAGATGGCTTACCACACAATTAGATTGCAGCTCTAATCTATTGCCAGCCTGGTATGGTAAAAAAAAATCCAAAGATGTAGTGGACTACAATGAGGAAAATTTTGTGATTGTGTTTGCTGCTATGGGTGTAAACATGGAAACTGCCCGGTTCTTCAAATCTGACTTTGAAGAAAATGGCTCAAGGGGCAATGCCTGCCTCTTTTTTAACTTGGCTAAAGACCCAGCTATTGAGCAAATTATCACTCCTCACTTGGCTCTAACCACAGCTGAGTAGTGAAGATCAGTGTGAAAAACATGTATTGGTTACCCTAACAGACATGAGTTCTTATGCTGAAGCACTTTGAGAGGTTTCAGCAGCCCAGGAAGGAGGTTCCTGGTCAACGAGGCTTCCAAAATTATATGTATACAGATTTACCCACAATACATTAATGTGCTGGTCGAGTGGAAGGTAGAAATGACTCTATTACTCAAATTCCTATTCTCACCATGCGTAACAATGATATCACTCACTGAATCCCTGACTTGACTGGATATATTACAGAGTGGCAGATCTACACACGGACAGATTTCCCCACCTATTAATGTGCTGCTCTCATTATCACAGTTAATGAAGTCTACTATTGAAGAAGGTATAACCAGAAAGGATCATGCCAATGTATCTAACCAGCTGTATGCATGCTATGCTATTGGTAAGGATGCACAAGCCATGAAAGCTGTGGTTGGAGACAAAGCCCTTACCTCAGATGATCTTTTTTACTTGGAATTTCTGCAGAAGTTTGAGAAGAACTTTATTGCTCAGAGTCCTTGTGAAAATCGCCCTGTCTATGAGACTTTGAACATTGGCTGGCAGCTGCTTCAAACCTTCTCCAAAGAAATGCTGAAGAGAATCCCTCAGAGCACCCTGAGCAAATTATACCCTCAAGACTCTGCAAAGCATTAACTGCTACTTCATCACTGGCTTGATGCTTTTGTGAAATACTGGTTCTATTTTCTTTATTCCTTTTGCACTCCCCCATCCCTACCTTTGTGTTGGAGTTTACTGTGTTACCCTGTAATTAAAAACAAGGAATAGATAACAAAAAACTGAAATTACAAAAACAGTACATGAACAAAATGACAAGTTCAGCAAAGAAATAGAAACCATCAGAACAACCCAACCAGAAATCCTAGAGTTGGAAAATATGAAAACTGAACTGAAGAATCCAATAGAGTTTCAAAAGCAGACTCGACCATGCAGAAGAAACAATCAGCAACCTGGAAGACTGGACATTTAAAATTATCCAGTCAGAGAAGCAAAGGAAAGAAGAATGCAAAAGAGTGAAGAAAGACTATGGGACTTATGGGACACAATGAAAAGAAACAATATTTGCATGATTGGAATTCCAGAAGGAGAAAAGAAAGAGAAAGAAACAGAAAGTATATTTATAGCAATAATGGCTGAAAACTTCCTGAACCTGGGGAGAGAAACTGACATCCAGATCCATGAGGCCCAAAGGACCCCAAATAGGTTGAACCCAAATAGGGCTACACTGAGACATTATTTAAATTGTCAAAAGTCAAAGGCAATGAAGAATTTTAAAAGCAGCAAGACTAAAGAGAGAAGTTACATAAAAGGGAACCCCCATGAGATTATCAGCAGATTTCTCAAAAGAAACTTTTCAGGCCAGGAGAGAATGTGATGACATTCAAAATATTGAAAAAAAAAAACCTGTCAACCAATAATTGTATACCCAGTGAAGCTGTCCTTCAGAACTGAAGGAGGGATAATGACTTTCCTGAAAAAATAAAAAGGCTAAAGGAGTTTATTACCATGTGACCTACCTTACAAGAAATGCTAAAGGGAGTTCTCTGAGTGGAAGTAAAAGCACATTAATTAACATCATAAAAACATTAAAAAGGTAGCAAAAACTCACTGTTAATGGTAAATATATACTCAAAGTTAGATTCTATAATATGGTAATGGTGGTGCATAATTCACTTACAACTCTAGTTTAAATGTTTAAGAAAATGAATGTCATAAAGATAACCATAACTACAATAATCTGTTATTAGTTACACTACATAATATATGTAAATTATAACAGCAGTAACATAAAATGTAAGAGGGAAGAGAAGGAAAAGTGTAAAGTTTAGGAATTTCATTGAAGTTAAGCTGTTATATATATTTTATGTAAGCCTCATGATAACCATAAGGGAAAAAATCTACTGCAATTACACAAAAGAATAGGATAAAGATGTCAAAGCTTACTGATACCAAAAGCATCAAAACACAAAAAAAGAGAGCAGGATAAGAAACAAGAAACAATGGCTCTACAAAACAACCAGAAAAAAATTAACAAATTGGTAATAGTAAGTCCTTATTTATCAATAATTACCTTAAACTGAAATAGATTAAATTCTCCAATCAAAAGACATGAAATAACTGAATGGATTTAAAAAAAAAAACAAGATCCAATGATTGGTTGCCTACGAGAGACTTACTTTAGCCTTAGATGAATAGACTGAGAGTGAAGGGATAGAAAAAGACATTTCAAACAAATGGTGACCAAAAACAAAAGCAGAAGTAGCTATTCTTATATGAGAAAAAAATGGACTTTAAACTAAAATTGGTAAAAAGAGACAAAGAAGGTCATAATATAATGATAAAGTAGTCAATCCATCAAGAAGATATAACAATTGCAAATATTTATGCACCCAACATTGGAGCAACTAAATATATAAAACAAACAATAACACATTAAAAGGAGAAATAAACAGTAATACAATAACATTTGGGGACTTTAATACCCTATTCTCAACAATTGATAGATCAGCCAGAGAATTAATAAAGAAACAGTGGATTTGGATTTGAACAACGCTATAGTCCAATTGACCTTACAGAACATTCTATCAAACAACATCGGAATATACATTCTTATCAATTGCACATGGAACATTATTTAGAATAGACCATACATTAGGCCACAAAACAAGTCTTAGTGACTTGAAGAAGACTGAAATCATACCAATTACCTTTTCTGACCACAATGGCATGAAGCTAGAAATCAATAACAAGAGAAAATTGGTAAATTCACAAACACATAGAAATTAAACAACACTCTCCTGAACAACCACTGGATCAAAAAATACATTAAAAGAGAAATTAAAAATTTCTTGAGACAAACGAAAATGGAAGCACAACATATGAGAACTTATGGGATGCAGCAAAAGCAGTTCTAAGAGGGAATTTCATAGCAATAAATGACTACATTATGAAGCAAGAAAGATCCCAAATAAACAACCTAACTCTATGCCTTAAGTAATAGAAAAAGAACTAACTGAGCTATTTACAATAGTATCAAAAACAGTAAACTACTTAGGAATAAATTTAACCAATGACGTGAAAGATCCAAGAATACTCAATGGAGAAAAGAGAGTCTTTTCAATAAATGGTGCTGGGAAAATTGGATATTCACATGTAATAGAATGAAACTTGACCCCTCTCTTATACCACTTACAAAAATTAACTCAAAATGTGTTAAAAACTTAAACGTAAGACCTGAAACCATGAAAATTCTAAGAGAAAGCATAGGAACAAATCTTCTTGACACAAGTCTCAGTAATTATATTTTGGAAACTCACACCTAAAGCACAAACAACAAAATAAAAAATAAACAAGTGGGATAACATCAAACTAAAAAGCTTCTGTACAGCAAAAGAAACCATCAACAGAGTAAAAAGACAACCTATAGAATGGGGAAAATATTTGCAAACCATATATCTGATAAGAGGTTAATATCCAAAATATATAAAGAACTAATCCAACTTAACAGGAAAATAATAATTAAATTTAAAATAGTCAAAGGACCTGAATAGACATTTTTCCAAGGAAGATATATTAATGGCCAATGTTTACATGAAAATAATGCTCAACATCACTATTCATTAGGGAAAAGCAAATTAAAACCACAATAAGATATCGCCTCACACCTGTTAGAATGGCTATCATTAAAAAGACAAGTGATAACAAATGCTGATGTGGATGTGGAGAAAAGAGAACCCTGGTGCACTGTTGGTGGGATTGTAAATTGGTATAAGATTTTTCAAAAACTTAAAAACAGAGCTACCATATGATCCAGCAATTTCATTTCTGGGAATATACCCAAAAGAAATGAAAACATTAATTCAAAAAGAGATCTGCACCCTCATGCCCATAGCAGCATTATTTACAATGGCCAAGACATGGAAACAACCTAAACATCCATCAATGGATGAATGGATGAAGAAGTTGTGGTATGTGTATATATATATACCACACACAATGGAATATTATTCAGCAAGATAAAAACGAGGAAATCCTACCATTTGCAACAACATGGATGGTCCTTGAAGTGGAATGTAAAACAAACAAATGAAAAACCACCAAACTCATAGAAAAAGAAATCAGATTTGTGGTTACCAGAAGTGGGGGTGAAGGGAGGGGAATTGGAGGAAGGTGGTCAAAAGGTATAAATTTCCAGTTATAAGATAAATAACTACTAGGGATGTAATGTACCACATGATAACTATAGTTAACACTGATGTATGATACATAGGAAAGTTGTTAAGAGAGTAGATCCTAAGTATTCTCATCACAAGGAAAAAAAATTTTTTCCCTCTTATTGTAGCTATATGAGATGATGGATGTTAACTAAACCTGTTGTAATTATTTCACGATATATGTAAATCAAACCATCGTGCTGTACCCCTTAATCTTATACAGTGATGCATGTTAATTGTTTCTCATTAAAATTGGGAGAAAAAACACTGTGAATTGATGAGTGACCTCAGAGAGGTAAAGAAAGGAAATACAAATGTGGAGTTTTAGTGACGTACAAGAGAAAGGCAAAATGCTGGATGTGTGATGGAATAAAAACTGATTTTTCACACATTAGATAAATGGTACCATGTATGTGGACCAGTGATTCTGGAAGATAGAACTGGGAAGAAACTGGGAATTTTTAAGTGACATATTAAATCAGAAAGAGAAGGAAATAGAGAATGGTACTGAACTCATTGTGGGTCAATACACGTGGAAATCCAAGAGAAAATACAATCTAAATAATGAAAGAGGAAAGACTAATATTGAGAATATAGCAGGTAAACTGTCTGGGTTTGAATGCAGGTGACATCATATTAGTTTTGATCTATGTATTAGTTCTCTGTTGCTGCATAACAAATTACCATAGACTCTGCAGTTTAAAGCATTATACATTTATTGTGTCACAATTTACGTGGGTCAGGAGTCTGGATATGGCTTTTCTGGGTGCTCTGCTCAGGGTTGCACCAAGCTGCAATCAAGGTGTCAGGCAGGCTGTATTCTCATCTGGAGTTTGGGTCCTCTTCTACGTTCACATGGTTGTTGGTAGAATCCAGTTCCTTAGGAATCACTTAGGTGATTCCGCCCACCCTGCCCCATATCTTTCCTTGCTGGCTGACAACTAGGGGGTCACTGTCGGTCTGTAGAGGCTACCTACAGTTGCCACTTGGCCTTCTGACAGACTCTCTCACAACATTACAGCTTTCTTCAAGGCCAGCAGAAGAAGCTTCAGCTCCATTCTCCTAAGATGGAGTCATATAAGAAAATCTATTCAAGGGAATAACTATTCCATTGACATTTCCTATTATTTTCTCCATATTCTATTGGCTAAAAGCGAATCACAGGTTCTGCTCACACTCAAAGGTAGGGGGTTACACAGGGGACATGACTCATTGGAGGGTCATTCTTTAGGGTGTGTCCAGATAAATAGCAGGTTACCACTTAAAGTGGACTAAAATGGTACTAAAACAGCATTTTACTGGAAGACTAGGTGAACAGGAAAAAAATAGTGACCCTTAAAGATTATAGAATTATAGAAATCTTGGGACAGATAGATTAATCTTTTAAAACTGAGTGAAGTTAACAGAGTAACATGACATTTTTCATTCACTCAACTAATTTGTTGCCCATTACATGCCAAGCACTGTTGTGGTAGTTAAAGAATGATGAAAGAAAAGTTCCTGCTCCATGGAGCTGTAATATAGTGGGGGAAATATATTAAGCAAATAAACACATATAGGATTACTAATTGTGATAAGTGCTATGAGGAAATAGCTCAGAGGGTAGTGAGAGAAAATAACAAAGTTGGTGCAGTACTTTCAATGCAGTGCGCATATCAATTTTACCCTTAATTACAGTCACTAAAAGAAAAGCAGTAATATACAAGAGTTGGACAAGAGACTTAAAAGGGAAGAAGTGGGCTGTAGCTCCCTTTTGTGGCTACCTCAGTCAAAAAGTAGTAGCAATTTCTAAGTAGGGGCAGGGTTGGAAGTGGAGGAGGCAAGGTAAGAGAAAAAGTTGAAGTGAAGTTGATATTGATAAGGGTAGAAGGTAGTGCACCAAACAAGGAAACAATATGCCAAGAGCTCCTTACTTAATACCTAGGGAAATTTTCATCTGAGTTTCTTTTAACAACTTCAACTTATCTTTTTCTCAAGAAATCTTTCATTGTACTATCATTTAAAGGACACAAGAGACCAAGCTCAGCATTTTATTAAACCATATTATTAAGATTGCTCTCATTACATATACCTGTAAGCCCCTGATAAGCAAACCTAAAAGCTTATTTTAAGACTTTACCTTACTTGACGTCTCTGTTGGCATTTGACACTCACTGCTTCCTGACTCTTCATTTGACTGCCAGGGTACCACTGCCCTGGTTGTCTGCATACTTCTCTGATTATTATTCCTCAAACTCCTTCTGAAACACTTCCAACTCTGTCCACAACTTAAATGGTGCTGTTTTTTCAGGGTTCCATCTTGTTTGTGAATTTCAAATCTAATTTCAACTCATAGAAGTTTCTCTAGATCTAGACCAGTGATTCTAGTAATCTACAGGATATCTGTACATTTGTATGTCTAGCAGGCCCCTTAAAGACCTATGTCATTATCTCTTCACTCCACCCTGCTCCTCTCCTGTATTCTGTATTAAAGTGAATGGTGCCATCTACCCAATCATCTAAAACTGAAGTCTGTGAGCACTAGGAGGCTCTTTTCTCTCCTTTACTGCTCTCTCTAAATCTAATCATGCACAAAGTCATGTGTTATTAATGTTTTCCCTTAAATCTAGGGTGACCATCTCACCACAATTTGCTTGGGACAGTCTTGGTTTTAAAAGTGAAAGTCCCACATTCCAGGCACCCCCTCAGTTCTGGGAAAACTCAATCCCTCTGCCACGGACTAAATTCAGGTCTTCAGCATGTCCCTTCTAAATTTTTACCAACTAATTCCTCTGCCACCTGTGTCTCTATTTCAGGCTTAACTGTCACACAGCTGCCAAAGTTATTATCTTAAAACCAAATATGATCTTATTGTTATCTAGCTTAAAAGACCATACTTGATCCTTATTACAAATAGGTCAAAGTCAAAATTCCTCAAGTAAGCATAATGTGAAGGATTTTAGCTCCCCTGATCTCTCCAGCTCTACAGCTTCATCTCTGGCTGATCTTAGGTTTGCACTCTATGTTCCAGCCATACCACATGTATGGTTTCTCAAGTATATGGTTCCAAAGCATTTATGGTTCCATGCCTGGAAAACTCCTAGTCATCCTAATATGTACTTTGAATATCACATTCATGAAGCCTTTCCCAAACCTTTAAGCAGAGGTAGTGCTCTATCCTCTGCCCTCCCAGCAGCACTATTATTGCCTTCATTCTTATACTAAGATATTATGTTATAATTATTTATCTACCTGACTATTGGTATGTGTCTTCCACTTGATTTTTAATTCATCCAGATCAAGAACCCTCACTTATTCATTATTGTATCCTTAGTGCCAAGTACAATGCCTGCCACAGAGTGGTGGTCAACATATGTGTATATGTGCACATATGTGTGTTTATCTTTGAACCATTCTCTTACAACTGAGGAAAGTGATCAGTGCAATATTTTCCAATAAAAATAGAGAATTCTCAAAATAAAGGCCTTCATTTCTTTCTCAGATCTGTTTTAAAATGGTATTTTTAAATGCTCATGAACATGTTTCTGAGGGTCTTTGCAATAGAAAAGTGCATCTGTGAGTAGAGATTAATTGTCAAAAAGTAACATGTTATGCTGAGAAAATGAGGTTTTAGCATGAACCCCTATCATAAAACAATATTATAGTGGTAACAGAAGTCTGGGCTACTATAACATAAACAATGTTGTTATAATAACATATGATGTGGAAACACTAGTAATGTAGTTTGTGAATAGGATCATACAACAAAAGAAAAGTGAGATACTTCATAAAAGCAACAAATGTAATTGTGCAGTTATATAGTACTAACATTCATCACTGCAAGATTAGAGTGTGGACTTTGGTACTGTAATTTCAGAAAAAAGAGGTATCTGTTTTTCTTCCATAAATTTGCTCCTGTAATGTTAGGTTCTTACTTTAGTACAGAGATTCTGGATTGGACAATATCTAAACTTGTCTAGGGAAACTGTACTATGAGTACAGTATTTAAAGGTTATTTAAAAGCAGCCAACAATTCAGTTGCTAAAAAAAAATTCTGTATGTGTGTGTTTTTAAATAACTAAAATGTATAATGGTGATTAAACAAATTTCTAAAATGATTCAGATATTATATGCACAATTTTCTAATACACAACATATCTAAACAAGAATAGAAATTTTATTAAATATCATTTAATTATGTTTGATATTTTTAACTTCCTTGCAGAGTTTGGCCACACCAGGAGTTCCAAAGTCAAGCTACACTCAAAGAGAGAGACAACAAATTGGATACCCAATTTCTGAAGAGCCAGAAATCCCTTATAAGATAGGACGTGTGCAGACAAAACCCAACTATTAAATGTTTCCGGCAGAAAAAAATCTGTATATATATATAATTTATATATATTATATATACAATATAATTTGATCATTTTCAAAGCATACTTGGAATATTTTTAGAGAACTATGAGTATGAGTTACCTATGCTATAAATTATACTTTACCTTTCTTTCTGTATTAATGCCATCAATTGTTATCTCTTTATATGTTTAACTTTTCCTTCCCCCAACCCTTCCTTCTATGACCACAGAGCGAAACTTTCACTTCCAATATCCAACTTCTTTAACCAGCAGGAATGGCAAATACTTGTTATCTCCAAAATTCAGCATAACACTTGCTTACTGATTTATGACATGTATCTTTATGAAGTACTCAGTGAAATGCATAGAAGGTTGGTTGCAAATTGCTTATAGAGAATATTGAATACTTTTTAGTTACTGGATAAATCTATGGAATTGCACCAAAGCATTGGCATATAAATAATGAATTTTATTTGAAATGTGTGATTTGATTATAAATTAATTCCTTAAAATAAACTAAGAATTGCTAAATGATTTCTGTAACTGAGTGGTGTTGTGGAATGATCCCAAGATCTGGGTTGCTCCTTCCCCTTTTCCTTTCTTCCCTTATTCCTACTTCTCTTCCTTCATCCCTCCTTTCTTTAAAAGGCACTTATTTCACACCAACTATGTGCCAAGCACTGGTTAGTTGCAAAGGTATGAAGATGAATCTGAGATAGTCCCTGGAGCTCAGACTGGTAGAAGAGACAGAAACAAAAAACACTTATTATCCAATGTTATCAATACAATGATAAAAATGTATACAAGGAAGTAGGAGTTCAAAGAACAATTAACCAAGCCTAGGGAGAAGCATGATGATAATGGTGAAGGAAGAAGGCCATAAAAGAAGGTGATGCCTAAGCTGTCATAAAAGGTGAGTGGGAGTTAGCTTTATGAAGTGAGGTTGGGAGAGAGTTTTTGAGACAGAGGGAAAGCAAAAAGTGGAGAAATGAAAAACAACATGGAGTATGCAGGGAACTTCAAGTACTGCTGGCATGTAAAAGTGAGCAAGGGCATAAGATAAAAGATGAGGCTGAGGTGGTAGCCAAAAACTAGGTCATGGAGGATCTCATATGTCTTGTTAATGAGTTTAGACTAAATTTTATTGGTTATGGGGATCCTTTGAAGGGTTTTAAATAATCATAATCAGATTTTATGTTTAGATTGATCACTTTGATGGCTAAGTGGAGGATGGATTTAAAGGAGATGAGGGACTTCCCTGGTGGTCCTGTGGCTAAGACTCGGTGTTCCCAATGCAGGGGGCCCAGGTTTGATCACTGGTTAGGGAACTAGATCCTGCATGATGCAACTAAAGATCCTGCATGCCGCAATGAAGATCTTGAATGCTACAACTAAGACCCGGCACTGCCAAATAAATAAATAAATGTTTTTTTAAAAAATAAAGGAGACAAGATGAGAGGCAGAGCGACCAGTTAGAAGGTAGAGATGAGGAATCCTATCACTGTAGCAGTGAGAGAAATAGATTGAGAAGAAAGGCAGATTGAAGCAAATTCTAAGTAAACTGACAGGACATGGAGACTCATGAGATGTCACAGATGGGAGGAAGAAGTTATTATGATTGAAAGGATGTTGGGACTATTCAATGAGGTAGGTTGTTAACAGATCAACAGGTTAATGAGCAGACTGGGAGAGGGGTAAGAGAACAAAAGAGCTGGGAGGATAGAGGCAGATTAATGTCACTGTAAACTTGGATATCTCAAAAGCATTGAAAACTCAATATTCCTAAAAGTGAGCTCATCTATCTAGTTGCTCATATTAGTTTCCTATGGCCACTGTAACAAATCACCAATAACTTAGTTGGTTTATAACACTAATTTACTGTCTTACAGTTCTGTAGGTCAAAGTCTGAACATGACTCTCACTGGGCTAAAATTAAGGTATGGACATGGCTGTATTGCTCCTGCTCTAGGGGAGAATCTGTTCCCTTGCCTTTTCCAGCTTCTAAACTGCTCACATCTCTTTGCTTATGGTCCCCATCAAAGCGAGCAATGGTGGGTTGAGTCCTTCTCACAAGGCATCACTCCAAATACCTCTTCTGCCTTCCTCTTCCACTTTTAAGAATTACATTGGATCCACCCAGATAAATCCAGGGTAATCTCCCTATCTTGACATTAGATGATTAGCAACATTTGGTACATCTGCAACTTAAATTCCCCTTTACCATTTAAGGTAAAATCCGCAAGTTCTATGGATTATGACATGGGCATCTTTGGGGGAAGGGCATTATTCTTACTATTGTATCATTCAAGACTTTGATCACAATAAGGGTTTTGTTGGCAAGAGGAAAGGAGAAAATGGGTGTTGGAATGGCATCCAGAAGTGTCTGCCACATTCCTCCAATATAATTCTAACCCATGCAGCACCATTTTTCCCTCACAGAAAGGCAGATGGAGATGGGTTGATGGGGGATTGGCTTAGCTGTTTCTCCAGCTAAATTGTTATCCAACAACTGGAGAGAAGGGATTCATATGATTGTTCCAAAGTTGGGAAAGTTTTGCAAATTCCATGATCTCTAGTGTTGAATGTAGAAGCTGTTCAGAGCCTGTGGATGTAGTGGGAGGAAGAGAATGTAGAGGTCTTCTAGTCTAAGTTACAGTGAGGCTAGTTCTTCTTTAGAGTGCCTAAAATCAATTTCTCCACTAAAACTAACATTATGGTAAGAGAGCAATTGTACCCCCCCCCCGAATTTAAGATACATCACAAAGAAACTACAAAAGAAGAAAATTATAGTCCAATATCATGGATGAATAGAGATGCAAAAATCTTCAACAAAATATTAGTAAACCAAATTCAACAATACATTAAAAGGATCACAAACCATGATTAAGTGGGATTTATCCCAGGGATGCAAGGATAGTTCAATATCTGCAAATAAATCAGTGTGATACACCACATTAACAAATTGAATAATAAAAATCATATGATCTTCATGAAGAACCTAAGGGCAAGACGGGAATAAAGATGCAGACCTACTAGAGAATGACCTTAAGGGTATGGGGAGGGGGAAGTGTAAGCTGGGACAAAGTGAGAGAGTGGCATGGATATATATACACTACCAAATGTAAAATAGATAGCTAGTGGGAAGCAGCCGCATAGTACAGGGAGATCAGCTCGGTGCTTTGTGACCACCTAGAGGGGTGGGATAGGGAGGGTGGGAGGGAGGGAGATGCAAGAGGGAAGAGATATGGGGGCATATGTATATGTATAACTGATTCACTTTGTTATAAAGCAGAAACTAACACATCATTGTAAAGCAATTATACTCCAATAAAGATGTTAAAAAAATCATATGATCATCTCAATAGATGCAGGAGAAGCATCTCACAAAATTCAACATCCATCTATGGTAAAAAAAAAAAAGCTCTCAACAAAGTGGTTATAGGGGGCACATACTTCAATATAATAAAGGCCATATATGACAATCCCATAGTTAACATACTCAAGGGTAAAAAGCTGAAAGCATTTCCTCTAACATCAGGAAGAGGGCAAGGATGCCCACTCTTGCCACTTTTATCCAACATTGCATTGGTAGTCCTAGCCACAGCAACCAGACAAGAAAAAAGAAATAAAAAGAATCCAAACTGGAAAGGAAGAAGGAAAACTGTCACTCTGCAGATGACATGATACCATATATAGAAAATCCTAAAAATACCACGAAAAAACTATTAGAACTAATAAATGAATTAAGTAAAGTTACAGGATACAAAATTAATGTAAAGAAATTTGTTGCATTTCTATTCACTAACAATGAACTATCAGAAAGAGAAATTGATATTAGAGAAATGCAAATCAAAACTACAATGAAATACCACCTCACATCTGTCAGAATGCCTATCATCAAAAAGACAACAAATAACAAGTGTTGGCGAGGCTGTGGAAAAAGGGAATCCTCATGCGCTGTTGGTGGGATTGAAAATTAGTGCAGCCATTATGGAAAACAGTATGGAGTTTCCTCAAAAAAATAAAAATAGAACTGCTACATGATCCAGCAATTTCACTTCTGGGTATTTATAACAATAAAACAAAAACAATAATTTGAAAAGACATATGAACTCAAATATTCATTACAGCATTATTTACAATAGCCAAGATATGGAATCAACCTAAGTATCCAATGATAGAGGAATGGATAAAGAAATGTGATATTGTATGTATGTGTGTGTGTATATATATACATATATATATGCACAATTGAATATTACTCAGCCAAATATAAAATGAAATCTTGCCATTTGCAAAAATGTGGATGCATCTGGATGGTATTATGCTAAGTGAGATAAGTCAGACAAAGACAAATACCCCATGATCCACTGAATACGTGGAATTTAAAAAACAAAACAAAGTGAAAATAGACTAACAGATACAGAGAACAAATGGGTGGTTGCCAGAAGGGTGGGGGATGGGGAGTAGGCAAAATAGATGAAGGGGATTAAGAGGTACAAACCTCCAGTCATATAATAAATAGGTCACATTATGCTGTAATATGCAGCATAAGTAATATTATCAAAAATATTGTAAAAACTTTATATGGGGACAAATACAAAGACTTATCATGGTGACCATTTCATGATGTATGCAAACATGAAGTCATTATGTAATACACCTGAAATCAACATATTTTACTTCATTTATATTTCAATAAAAAATACAAATCTAATGTTACTTCTCTTCTTAAAGCCTTCAATATTGCTCCCTCTTCTCCCACGCAGTGAAGTGAAGAACAGCATTCCTGCAGAGGAAGGACCTTTAGATGATAATAAACCAAGTAAAAAAAAAAATTGAGAGAGGAGACCTTCAAGATGGCGGAATAGTAAGACGTGGAAATCACCTTCTTCCCCACAAATACATCAGAAATACATCTACATGTGGAACAACTCCTACAAAACACCTATTGGGGCTTCCCTGGTGGCGCAGTGGTTGAGAGTCTGCCTGCCGATGCAGGGGACACGGGTTCGTGCCCTGGTCCGAGAAGATCCCACATGCCGCGGAGCAGCTGGGCCCGTGAGCCAAGGCCACTGAGCCTGCGCGTCCAGAGCCTGTGCTCCGCAACGGAAGAGGCCACAACAGTGAGAGGCCCACGTACCGAAAAAAAATATATATATATGTCCTGCAAAATTTCTAGATTATATTTCTAGAAAGAAAACAATTTTCTTTCGTTTAGCAATAACATTCTATTGAAATATATTACAAGATGCTTTATATTTTCATGTTCCTAAAACAAAGCTGCATCCAATTTTGTAGTAGGTCATTATGAATGGATTTGAAAAGACTGGAACTTTCAACATTAGTAATGAAATCAGAGCATGTTTCGTCTTTTCAAAAAGTTCTTGAAACTCTGAAGTCCTGATAAGCTTGCCAGGATTTCCTTTCTGTGTTAGGTAAGATAAAGGTCCAGTTATGGTCCCCAAATGAGAGTCAAAATGTGTGTTAGAAGCCTGCAATTCACAGAATCGTTTTCCTTTTAAGAAAGCCGACATCTGGCAATAGTGTATTTACTTTCCAAACACAGGACTGGAGAATATGTTCAGCTTTCTGACGGGAACCCCAAATTTTAACAGTTTAGTATCTGATTAGGTACATCCACTTGAAATCAGCTATAACACATGTATGTTATCTGTTTTTGAATGACATAATTAAAATGAAGCATTATACTATATATTAAATTACTTTCTTGCCTAAGGCTCCTTGAAACAAAACTAATTCTCACTGGTGAATTCATTACTGATATTGAGGAGCTCCCTTGGTAGATGTAGTATTTGTAGGATAGTATTTCAATGCCCAGAGCCTTAGCTGAACAGATAATCAGATCTGTCACTATATTAACCTTAGGATATTTTCTCTGTCAACATTCAAAACTAGGTATTTAGACTGAGAGTAAAATAATATATTCTTAAGTATAGGAATGAAGAAGGCACTGTACACTTTTATGTCTCTGGGAATAGAGGATAAATGCAGGCATGAATCATAGTTGGGAGTATACTGCCTAATGTTTTCAGATTACAAAATGAAAATGAATCATTCCTTTTCTTTAATTTTTAATGGAGTATAGCTGCTTTACAATGTTCTGTTAGTTTCTACTGTACAGCAAAGTGAATCAGCTATATGTATACATATATCCCCTCTGTTTTGGATTTCCTTCCCATTTAGGTCACCGCAGATCACTGAGTAGAGTTCCCTGTGCTATACAGTAGGTTCACATTAGTTACCTATTTTACATATGGTAATGTGTATATGTCAATAACAATCTCCTAATTAATCCCATGCTCCCTTCCCCCTTGGTATCCATACGTTTATTCTCTATATCTGTGTCTCTATTTCTTCTTTGCAAATAAGTTCATCTATAACATTTTTTTAGAATTCACATATATGCATTAATATATGATATTTGTTTTTCGCTTTCTGACTTACTTCATTCTGTATGACAGTCTCTAGGTCCATCCACAACTCTACAAATGACCCAATTTCGTTTCCTTTTATGGCTGAGTAATATTCCATGTATATATGTACCACATCTTCTTTATCCATTCCTCTGTTGATGGACATTTAGGTTGCTTCCAAGTCCTGGCTATTGTAAATAGTGCTGCAGTGAATATGGGGGTGCATGTGTCTTTTTGAATTATGGTTTTCTCTGGGTATATGCCCAGGAGTGGGTTGTTGGGTCATATGGTAGTTCTATTTTTAGTTTTTTAAGGAATCTCTATACCGTTCTCCATAGTGGTAGTCTCAATTTACATTACCACCAACAGTGCAAGAGGGTTCCCTTTTCTCCACACCCTCTCCAGCCTTTATTGTTGGTAGATTTTTTGATGATGGCCATTCTGACTGGTGTGAGCTGATTCCTCATTGCAGTTTTGATTTGCATTTCTCTAATAATTAGTGATGTTGAGCAGCTTTTCATGTACCTCTTGACCATCTGTATGTCTTCTTTGCAGAAATGTCTATTTAGCTCTTCTGTCCATTTTTAGATTGGGTTGTTTATCCTTTTGATATTGAGCTGCATGAGCTGTTTGCACATTTTGGAGATTAATCTTTGTCAGTTGTTTCTTTTGCAAATATTTCTCCCTTACTGAGGGCTGTCTTTTCATGTTGTTTATGGTTTCCTTTGCTGTGCAAAAGCTTTTAAGTTTCATTAGGTCCCATTTGTTTATTTTTGTTTGTATTTTCATTACTCTAGGAGGTTGGTCAAAAAAGATCTTGCTGCGATTTATGTCAAGAAGTATTCTGCCTATGTTTTCCGCTAAGAGTTTATAGTATCTGGCCTTACATTTAGGTCTTTAATCCACTTTGAGTTCATTTTTGTATATGGTGTTAAGGAGTGGTCTAATTTCATTTTTTTACATGTAGCAGTCCACTTTTCCGAGCACCACTTATTGAAGAGGCTGTATTTTCTCCATTGTATATTCTTGCCTCCTTTATCAAAAATAAGGTGACAAAAAAAAAAAAATAAGGTGACCATATGTGCACGGGTTTATCTCTGGGCTTACTATCCTGTTCCACTGATCTATATTTTTGTTTTTGTGCCAGTACTATACTGTCTTGATGACTGTAGCTTTGTAGTATAGTCTGAAGTCAGAGAGCATGATTCCTCCAGTTCCATTGTTCGTTCTCAATTGCTTTGGCTATTCAGGGTCTTCTGTGTTTCCATACAAATTGTGAAAATTTTGTTCTAGTTCTGTGGAAAATGCCATTGATAGTTTGCTAGGGATTGCATTGAATCTGTAGATTACTTTGGGTCGTATAGTCATTTTCACAAACTTGATTCTTCCAATCCAAGAACATGGTATATCTCTCCATCTGTTTGTGTCATCTTTGATTTCTTTCATCAGTATCTTATAGTTTTCTGCATACAGGTCTTTTGTCTCCTTCAGTAGGTTTATCCCTAGGTATCTTATTCTTTTTGTTGCAATGGTAAATAGGAGAGTTTCCTTAATTTCTCTTTCACATTTTTCATCATTAGTGTATAAGAATGCAAGGGATTTATGTGCATTAATTTTGTATACTGCTACTTTACCACATTCATTGATTAGCTCTAGTAGTTTTCTGGTAGCATCTTTAGGATTCTCTATGTATAGTATCATGTCATCTGCCAACAGTGACAGCTTTACTTCTTCTTTTCTGATTTAGATTCATTTTATTTATTTTTCTTCTCTGAGTGCAGTGGTTAGGACTCCCAAATCTATGTTGAATAATAGTGGCAAGGTTGGGCAACCTTGTCTTCCTCTGGATCTTAGAGGAAATGCTTTCAGTTTTTCACCACTGAGAATGATGTTTGCTGTGGGTGTATCATGTATGGTCTTTATTATATTGAGGTAGGTTCCTTCTAAGCCCTCTTTCTGGAGAGTTATTTTTTATCATAAATTGGTGTTGAATTTTGTCAAAAGCTTTTTCTGCATCTATTGAGAATTTCATATGTTTTTTATCCTTCAATTTTTAATATGGTGTATCACATTGATTGTTTGGTGTATGTTGAAGAATCCTTGCATCCCTGGGATAAATCCCACCTGATCATGGTGTATGACCCTTTTGATGTGTTGTTGGATTCAGTTTGCTAGTATTTTGTTGAGGATTTTTGCATCTATGTTCATCAGTGTTATTGGCCTGTAATTTTCTTTTTTGTGATACCTTTGTCTGAGCTTTATGATTTCTTTCCCTCCACTAACTTTGGGGGTTTTTTTGTTCTCCTTTCTCTGGTTACTTTAGGTGTAAGGTTAGGTTGTTTATCTGATATTTTTATTGTTTCTTAAAGTATGTTTTTATTGCTATAATCTTCCCACTTAGACCTGCTTTTGCTGCATCCCATAGGTTTTGGGTCATCATGTTTTCATTGTGATTTGTTTCTAGGTATTTTTTGAATTCCCCTTTGATTTCTTCAGTGATCTCTTGGTTATTTAGTAGCATATTGTTTAACCTCCAAGTTTTGTGTCTTTTTACATTTTTTTTCCTGTAATTGATTTTTAATTTCATAGCGCTGTGGACAGGTAAGATGCTTGATACGATTTCAATTTTCTTAAATTTACCAAGGCTTGATTTGTGACCCAAGATGTGATCTATCCTGAAGAATGTTCCGTGTGCACTTGAGAAGAAAGTGTATTCTGCTACTTTTGGATGGAATGTCCTGTAAACATCAATTAAGTCTATGTTGTCTAATGTGTCATTTAAGCCTTGTTTCCTTACTAATTTCTTGTCTGGATGACCTGTCCATTGGTGTAAGTGGGGTGTTAAAGTCTCCCTCTATTATTGTGTTACTGTTGATTTCCTCTTTTATGGCTGTTAGTATTTGCCTTATGTATTGAGGTGCTTCTATGTTGGATGCATAAATATTTACAATTGTTATATCTTCTTCTAGGATTGTTCCCTTGAACATTATGTAGTGTCCTTCTTTGTCTCTTGTAATGGTCTTTATTATAAAGTCTATTTTCTCTGATATGAGAATTGCTACTCCTGTTTTTTTTTTTCCATTTGCATGGAATATCTTTTTCCATCCCCACACTTTCAGTCTGTATGTGTCCTTAGGTCTGAAGTGGGTCTCTTTTAGGCAGCATATATATGGTACTTGTTTTTGTATCCATTCAGCCAGTCTGTATCTTTTGTCTGGAGCACTTAATCCATTTACATTTAGGCTAATTATTGATATTTATGTTCCTATTGCCATTTTCTTAATTGTTGTGGGTTTGTTCTTGTAGGTCTTTTTCTTCTCCTGTGTTTCCTGTCTACAGAAGTTCCTTTAGCATTTGTTGTAAAGTTGGATGGGTGGTGCTGAATTCTCTTATATTTTGCTTGTCTGGAAAGCTCTTGATTTTGCTCTCAAATCTGAATGAGATCCTTGCTGGGTAGAGTAATCTTGGTTGAAGGTTTTTCCCTTTCATCACTTTTAACATATCCTGCCCCTTCCTTCACACAACCTGCAGAGGTTGTGCTGAAAACTCAGCTGATAACCTTATGGGGATTCTCTTGTATGTCACTTGTTGCTTTTCCCTTGCTGCTTTTAATATTTTTTCTTTGTGTTTAATTTTTTCAGTTTGATTAATATATGTCTTGGCATGTTTCTTCTTGGGTTTATCTGCTATGGGACTCTCTGCCCTTCCTGGACTTGATTGACTATTATTTTCCCATGTTAGGGAAGTAGTCTACTCTCATCTCTTGAAATATTTTCTCAGGCCCTTTTCTTCTTCTGGGACCCCTATAATTTGAATGTTGGTGCATTTAATATTGTCTTAGAGGTCTCTGAGACTGTCCTCATTTCTTTTCATTCATTTTTCTTTATTCTGCTCCATGGCAGTTATTTCCACCATTCTATTTTCCAGGTGGCTTATCCATTCTTCTGCCTCAGTTATTCTGCTTTTGATTCCTTTTAGTGTGTTTTTAATTTCAGTTATTGTGTTGTTCATCACTCTTCATTTGTTTTTTAGTTCTTCTAGGTCCTTGTTAAACATTTCTTGTATTTTCTCAATCTGTGCCTCCATTCTATTTCAGAGATTTGGCATCACCTTTACTATAATTATTCTGAATTCTTTTTCAGGTAGATTGCCTATTTCCTTTTCATTTATTTGGTTTTGTGGGTTTTTCCTTGCTCCTTCATCTGCAACATATTTCTCCGTCTTCTAATTTTCTCTAACTTGCTGTGTTCAAGCTCTCCTTTCCACAGGCTGCAGGGTCATAACTCCTCTCGCTTCTGGTGTCTGCCCCCAGTGGGTGAGGTTGGTCCACTGGCTTGTGTAGGCTTCCTGGTGGGAGGGACTGTTGCCTGAACTCTGGTGGGTGGAGCTGGATCTTGTCCCTCTGATGGGTAGGGTCATGTCTGGTGGTGTGTTTTGGGGTGTCTGTGAGCTTGGTACAACTTTAGGCAGCCTGTCTGTTGGGTGGTTTTGTATTCCTTGTCTTGCTTGTTGTTTGTCATGAGGTGTCCAGTACTGGAACTGCAGGCAGTTGGGTGGAGCCAGGTCTTGGATTGGAGATGGAGACCTCTGGGAGAACTCTGTCTGATTAATGTTCCCTGGGGCCAGAAATTATCTGATGGTCCAGCGTCCTGGACTTTGCAACCCCACCCCAGAAGCTCAGGCTCAACCCCAGGCTGGGGAACCAAGACCCTGCAAGCCACACATCATGGCAATAAACGGAAAAATATTGGGATGGAGAAAACAAATGAAAACAAACAGAGAAACAAAATTAAAGACAAATAGCAAAGACAGAAGCAAACAAACAGCAATAAAAAAAAAGACAAACAAAACCACAGACAAATGGTAAAAGCAAAGCCAAACAAAAAAGCAAAGAAACACACACAAACACCAAAAAAAGAAACAAAAACAAAGTAAACAAAAAACAAGAGAACAACCAGACAAACAAAAGAACCCAAAATGAAATCAAACAATTAAAAACAAAACTAACAAAAACACAAAGGAAACCACAAAACTAAAGTGGAATGCAAACTGAAGAATAAAGCAAAGAAAACAAAACAAACACATAAAAATGATTTAATAAAAGATAAAAACAAAACAGAACAAAGAAAAGAAAAAGGAAAAAAGCAGAATGAAAAAGCAAAGTAAAAATAGAAATATAAAACAATAACAATATATTAAAAAAGAATTTAATTTAAAAGAGAAAACAAAAAGAAAAAAGCGAACAAACCAAAAAAAAACCCAGAAAACTAAATAAAAATAAAAAATAAAAATAATTTAAGAAAACAAAACAATGCCAACAGCTGAATGAATCAAAACATAATAAAAATAATAGTAATAATAGTATTTCCCTGGAGTCTCAGCTGTTACTGTCCTTGCCCCTGTTGTGAGCCACAGCCCACCTCTGCCTCCCCCGGAGGCCCTCCAGTGCCTCTAGGTGGGTCTCTGGATCTACTGTGGGCCCTGTGGGGACAGCTCAGACTCTGATCAGGCCCAACTCTTATGTGTACTTTCCCCCAAAATCCACAGCTGTCGGAGCTAGACTGGCTTCTTTTGTGGGAACACTCTTCCATTCAGATATTCCATAGATGCAGTGTCTATCAAACAGATCGCAGGCATTTAATGTGGCTTGTGCAGCTGAGGGGAAGATTTTCATTACTCTTCCTTAGTCACCCCGCCACTGGGGCTCAGCTGTAGTTTTAACCCCACCTCTGCATGTGGGCCACCCACAGGAGTCTGCTCCCAAGCTTGCCCTAGAGCACTCAGGTCTGCCCCATTGAGGACAGGTCATGGAGGTGGCGCAGCTTCCTGGGTCGCAGGAGCCCCAGGGGTGACAGGTGCATGGGTAAGCCAGCGGCCATGGGCATGAGTGATCCAGCCCTAGTGGGAGTCTTTTCTAGTGCCTGGTGGCAGGTGTGCAAGGGCCAGCCTTGGTGGGGCCCTTTCCTGGTGCCTTGGGGGGCAGGGGTCAGCACGTGTTGAGAGAGAGGCCACAATGATGGCTCCACACCCTGTGCGTCACTCAACGGTGGCACCTTGCTTCCATGGCAGACCGGGTTTCCTCCACAAGCATTCCTTGTTGCAGATTTCCTCCCCCCTATCCCTTCAGTCTGTCTCCTCGCAGCCAACAGAAGTTCTTCCCCCAGGTTTGCTCTCCAATTCCCACACTACAGCTCTCAGCCAGCAGTGGACATGCACACCAGTGGATACATGTCCCAGTCTGAGGCACACAGAGCCGTGGTACGGACTGTCTATGTAGTTCTCACTCTGTCCAGTCTGCCACAGACAGGCAATTTCACCCTCCTCTGACAGCCTCAGATGCTTCCCTTCTGTCCCAACTGATTTCCCTCTTGGTGATGGGGTTTCCGTGAATGCGGGAACCTCTCCTCTGCTTCAGCTCCCCTCGAGGTCTGCAAGTTCCATCCTGCTTCCTCTCTTCTTCTTTCTCCCTTCTTTCTTTCATCCTACCCTGTTATGTGGGGATCTTTATTGTCCTTTCCGGTGTCCAAGGTCTTCTGCTAGTGTTCAGCTGGTGTTCTGTGAGAATTGTTCCATCTGTAGATATATTATTGATGCATTTGTGGAGAGAGATGAACTCCATGCCCTCCTACTCCTCTGCCATCTTGAAAACCCTGAAGCATTCTTTATGGAAATGATAACACTGGAAGAGAGAGAGACAGAGTTTGAGATTGGTGGATTATATATTAATGTGAGTGTTTTTCTTGCTTTCCTCTGTAGGTTCACCTCTCTGAATAACACTAATGGCTAAAAGCTAATAAGTGCTTACTGTGTGCCAGCCACAGTGCTCAATGTTTTTATGTTATGTCACCACTTCATTAATGGGGAAACTTAAACATAGAAAATTTAAGTCACTTCTCCAATGTCATAATCCTAAGTAGCTAAGGAAGGCTTTGAACTCAGATGTAACTCTAATGTCAGTGCTCTTAACTACTGTATTAATTTCTTGTGGCTGCTATAACAAATTACCACAAATTGGACAACTTAAAACAGTAGGTATTTATTCTCTCACAGATATGGAATATAAAACCCTGAATTCAAAGTGTCAGCACTGTAGCTCTCCCACCAGAAGTTCTAGGGAAGTATCCATTCCAGCTTCTGATGGCTTTGTTGGCTTGTGACCACATCATGCCAATCTCCACCTCAGTATTCACATTACCTTCTCCTCTGTGTATGTCTCTGTCTCCTCTTCTGTCTCTTAACAGACAAGCAAGATCCTTAACTTAATCGCATATTTTGACATTTAAGTAATGTTCACAGGTTCCAGGGGTTAGGGATATAGTTTTGGGAGAGTCACCATTTAGCCCACTATAACTACTATGATACACGTTCTCCTATTCAGTTTCTTTTGTTCTCAAACATTGACTTTTTAGCAGGCATTTAAATTTTATAACCAATATCCTCTTCATCTTTGCTAACAGAATCCCAGTTTTGTTTGGGTCATCTAAGTTTGTCCCTGTTTTTTCCAGCATCCCTTGCGGCTATTTCTGGCCAATGAAATTGAAGGGGGAGTATGATGGGGATAGGGTTCTGGGAAAGTTTTTGCCTTCCTGATAAGAGGAGATGGACTTCCCTGGTCCTTCCACTACGTCTAGCAATTCCATTCATGAGTATTTATCCAAGAGAAAGGAAAACTTACGTTCACACAAAACATATATATGAATAGAAGCTTTATTTGTAGTAGCCAAAACTGGGGGGGGGGGTGGGAAGCTGAATGTCCTTCAACTGGTGAATGGATAAACCATGATACGTCCATATGATGTACTACTGTTCAGCAATAAAAAGAATGAGCTACTGATACATGCAACAACCTGGATGAATCTCCAAAGAATTATGTGTGAAAAATGTGAATCCCAAAATTTTCTAAACTATATGATTCCATTTTTATAACATTTTTGAAATGACTACATTTTAGAAATAGAGAGAATGTTCATGGTTGTCAGGGGTTGGGTTGCAGGAGGTAGAATAGAGTTTGCTGTGATTAGAAAAGAGCAACAAGAGGGATCCTTGTGGTGAAGGAATTATTCTGTACCTTGACTGTGGTGGTGGATACAGGAACCTACACATATGATAACAGTGCATAGAATTAAATTCACATACACACACACACATGAATACAAATAAAACTGGGGAAATCTGAATAAGATTGATGAACTCTACTAATGTTAGTGTCCTGGTTGCTATATTGTACTATAGTTTTGCAAGATGTTACCATTGGGGAACACTGGGTAAAGGGTATATTGATTATTTATGTGTTATGTCTTACAACTACATGTGAATCTACACTATCCTAATAAAAAAGTTAATGTCATGATGGTATATTTATAGAGTGCTAAGGAATACAACAGGAGGAAGTGCTTAAATCTGCCTTGGATGTGAGGAAAAGGGAAGACTTTGTATTGAAATAGATGCCTAAACTGAGTCTTGAAAAATGAGTAGGAGCACTCCAGGTAGATGGGGAATGTATATAGGGGATACTCCAGGAAGAGAGACTAGAAGGCAAAGAAACCTGAGACAGCATGCCAGACTGAGTGAGCTGCAAGTAAGTGAAGTACAGCTGAAGCATAAAGAGCTTATGCATGAGATATCACTTTTCCTGAAATGTTCACCTTTGGTAGTAGTCAAAAGGAATCCCTGGAATTCAACACTATGATACATAAAGTTTGAAAGAGAACCCTAGCATTCCTTGTTCTCCAAGAGTTAGGAGAAAGACATACCTCCTTCCCTGGTCTCCACCTTTTCATTACATAAATTAAGAATTGGCCTCATATCTCTCTGTATTCCTTGCAGGATCCCCATCTCTCTCTCCCTCACCCCCAACACTCACAGCCTCACAACCATTATCTGCTTTGAAATCATTAGAATCATCTCATTTCACCCTTTATCTCAGCTTACTTCAGTCACCAAGAGAAGTCCAGAAATCCCAAATCCCTAATCTGCATACAACGTCACAAATTCTCTTTTGGTCCTTTTCCCCCACCCCTCGCACCCTCCTGAATTTCTTCTACAATGTCTACTGGAACTTACAATCCTTCACCAGAAAAATTTCCTATATCCTCAACCTCTTTTCTGAACATTCCTTTCGCCTTCTTGATCTAGGAACTCTGGCTCTCCCATGAAGACATTGCTTCCCCTGAAGTCCTATCAAGTGGCAGCTGTTTCCTTTCCCATACCCCTCAAATCAATGGTCCTAGAGGTGGGTTAAATGTTCTACTTACAACTCATTTACTCTCTCTCTCTTACCTAAACACTCTTCAGCTTTGAATTTCAAGTCATTCATTCATTCACTTATTAAGTCATATAATAACTTATTGAGCACCTTACTATATGCCAGGTATTATCCTAAGACCTGAGGATACAGTGATAAAAAATATAGAGAAAAATCCCTGCCCATATGGAGTTTATATTTTACTACCCTTCCTTATTGAGTTATAACACTCATCCCTTGAGGAGTTTAGCTTCTGGTCCACTAGCCGTCATTATACTTAATAATGTCAATATCTATATTAATGAATTTTCCAATCCTTTGGCCTCTTTTCCCTTGATCTCCTCTCTTCCAGTGATCTTGTCCCTCACTCCACCTCAGCCACTTACTCCCGTAGTCTTTCCCTAGGCTTAGTCATTCATTGCTCTCTTCATAACTCAATTTTTAGTCTTACATTATCTGATCAAAACCACCTATCCCTGTAGCACACTCTTTTTTTTTTTTAGCTTCTTGACTTCTTTAATTATTCAGCCATTATAGGATATGCACTCCTTTGACCCTATCCACTTTTCACTGTTCCTCATCATTCTCATGCCCTCACTTCCCTCTTTACCTAATTCAAATTCCATGGTTCATCATTACAATCATTCCCTTGCACATATCCTCAATATTCTTGTCTTTTTCTTGCTTGTACTGATCTTCCAAAACCCAATCCTGGTTAAATCCAGTTCTTTACCTACTTTTACCTGCACCCATGCAGCTGAAGTTTTCTTGAGAAAAGCGCACAACTACACTTACTGGTCTTATGTCAAATTCTTGATCATGAACCTCATCTGTGCTCTTAGTATTACCTGGCAATCATATTAAATTTCCTTAGTCCAATCGTGTTCCCACTCTCCTAGATGTCTAACTAATACCTTCTCCTCATCAAATCTCCAGTATCTCCTCTCTCTCCTCACTCTAGTTGATGACATTCCTTCCTATTTAACTGAGAAAATTGAATCAATCAAAATAAAACTTCCAACTGTATACTAGTGTAACCTTATCAGGAATGAGGGGAAGTTTCTTATTTTAGAAATATTCCAGCTAATTCCAGCAACTCCTAATGAATTCATAGATCTAAGCAAAAATCATCAATTGCTGCTACCATCTTAACAAGAGAGACATCTGGACATTATGTGCCTCCTGATGGTAGTATACAATGCCATCTATGAAATATTCTTGCAAAAACTTGAACCCATATCTCATTAAGCCTCTAGAATGCAAATTACAGAGAACAGAAAGACATGTTAAAAGTCACCATGAGGACGCAAAAAGAAAAATCTAGACTGTGGGAGATTCTGTAAGACAAATAATTCAGTTTTTCAACAAGCAAATTAAGGAAAATAGATGGAAAGAGAATCTATAGATTGAAAGGGACTTAAGACACACATTGGCCAATTGCATTTCATGGACCTTGTTTGGATCCTGTTTCAAGAAAACATTGCTAAAGGTCAATTGGGGTATTTTGACCACTGAATGGATACTTAATGCTACTAAGGAATTATCATAAATCTTTTAATTGTGGTAATGTGGTTAAATTTTTAAAAGAACTGTCTTTTAGAGACATATAATGAAATATTTATTGTTCATAAATCATAAATATTTAAGGTCCTTATGGTACTTATTATGGAAACATTTATGGTAATAATATGCCATATGGGATTTCCTTCAAAGTAATCTGGGGAATGGAGAGAGTATAGGTGGGCCAACAGGAAAAGCAAGATAGGTGATGAAGAGATAATTGCTAAATCTGGGTGATGACAACAAGAGGTTCATTATCCCATTCTCTTTACTTCAGTATATGTTTGAACTTTTCCAAAATGAAGAATATTTTAAAAGAGAGATTTTCCACAAGCAATCAGAAGAGAACTTCCTGCTGACTTACCAGCAACAGTACACACATATTTTGCTTCCCTCTTGCCATTATCCACACCTCATGGTAAGGCAGACCACTTCATTTGTACACTATTCAAAGTGTACAAAGGGCCCATCCCTCTCAGCTATTCAAAGATGTCATTCCAGTAATTCTCCTTTATCTCACCTGCGTTATTAATTTCCCCTCCCTACTGGATCAGCCCCAATCAGCATATAAACATGCTATAATTTCTTACTTTAAAGAAAAAAGTCCTCTTTAGGCATCCTGTATACCCCTCCAGCTATTGCCACATTTTTCTGCCGCATTTAGAGTAAAACCCCTCAAAAGAGTTTTCTACATTCATAGTTTCCAACTCCTCCTATCCTATTCTCTCTGGAGTCCATTCTAACCAGGCTTTTGCTCCTACCACACCACTGGAACTTCTCTTGTGAAAGCCACTAATAATCCCAATGTTGTTAAATCCAGTGGTCAATTCTCAGTCCCCACCTTACTTGAACTCTCAGTAGCATTTGATGCAGTTTATCACTCCCTTCTCAAAACAGTTTCTTCACCTGGCAGCCAAAACAACATACTCTACTGGTTTTCTTCTTCCTTGCTCCTCTTTCTTCTTCTCAGTCTCCTTTGCTGATTCATTCTCACTTTTCTGATTTCTAAACAATTCATTTCTCTAGATTTCATTCCTTCTCTTTTGTATCTATACTCTTTCTTGATCATCTCTAAATTTTATATTTCTGTCCTGGACTTTTCCCCTAAAATCCACACTACATTTGGATATTTAACGGGCATCACAAACTTAACCAGTCTACAACTGGACTCCCTAAAAGCATTCTTCCCTTCTATCAGTGTCTCCACTTCACTTGGTAGCAACTCCATCCTTTCAGTTATTCAGGCCGAAAATTTTGCAGTCATCCTTGACTTCTCTCTTTCTCTTAGCCCCATACCCAACCTATCAGTGAAACATATTAGGTTTACTTTAAAAATATATCTAGAATTTGACCATTTCTCACCACCCACTGCTGCCACCATGGTCAAAGCCATCATTATCTCTCATCTGGATTATTGTAATTCCTTCCTAAATGGTTTCCTTGCTTCATCCTTTGCATTGCTATAGTCTACTCCCAACACAGCAGCCAGGATGATAAACCATATATTAAATCATGTCACTTCCACAGTCAAAACCCTCCATTAGGTTCCCATTTCCCCCAGAGAAAAAGTCAAAATTATAATGATAAAAGGCCCATGATCTGATCCATTTTTCTCTCTCTTACTCCAACCACACTGGCTTCCTAGTTATTCAGTGATACACTAGCCAACTCTCTGTCTCAGGACATTTACATTTGCTCTTCCATCACTTGGAATGTTTTTATCCCAGATAGCCACCTAGATCACTCACTCATCTCTTTCAGGTGTTTGCATAAATAATATATTCTCAGCAAGGTTTCCCCTGAATATCCTATTTTAAATTGCAAACCATCCTGAAACCATCATCCTTGTTCCCTGTTTCATCACTGCCTATCACACTACTCATTTTATTTAGTCATTTGTTTACCTATTGCCCCTCTCCCTCCGCAACAGAATGAAAGCAATATGAAGTCATGGCTTTTTGTCTTTTTTGTTCACTGATGTACTCCCAGTACCTAGAACAGTGTCTGGCATACAGTAGGTACTCAAAAAATATTTGTTTGAATTAATCAATGAATGAATATAGAGAGTTATGATGGAGCTATATCACACTAACAGGGGTGACATACTCATTAAGTAAAATAGGCACCATGCCTAGGGCCCATGATACCTATAAAAGTCGTGAAAATGTTTTAACCTTATTTTAAAATCAGAAGAAAAAGAGGAATAATAATGAACATACAATAATGAATCCAGCCTGAATTATATTAGTCTTTATAACAACTCAGTCAAAAAATGTAATTTTTAGTATATTCTTACAGAGGAAGGCAGAAGTGCCTACGGCTCATGAAAGTCATGATGTGGTCTTGCACTAAGTTTTATAGGCCTGGTTAAGGAGTTGAACTTCATCTTGTAGAATACATGGGAATCATTGAAAGATTTAAATAGGATAGCAGAGTGATAAGATTTGCATTTTTAAAAGATCTCTTTTATGGACATGAAAAGGATAAACTAAAGGAAGGGGGCAGATGTGTTAGGAAATTATTGCAGTAACCCAGGTGAGGGATGATGACAACATGGAATATGGATGAGGAATATAAAAAATACTTAGAAAGTTGAATCAGTAGGATCTTTCAATGACTTCTCATTGTGAATAAAATAAAATACAAACTCATTACAGGGCCCTGAAAGATCTGAGATCTGCATGCTTTCAACTTCATCTTGCATTGCTCTCCCCCTCACCTACCATGATCCAGCCACATTGGCCTTCTTTCAATTTCTTAAGTGCATAAAGATTTTTCTGGTCTCAAGGTCTTCACATATACAGTTCTCTCTGGGTGTTGCTCTTTCTCCAACTCTTCTTCTGACTAAAATGTTCTCAAACTTGAAGTCTCAGCCTAAATACCACTTTCTCAGAGAGGCTTTATTTACCTGAATACTCACTCCTTTTCCTTCATAGCAGCTTTCACAATTTGTATATATTTGCTTGTTAGTTTATTTTGTTTACTATCTGTATCCCTCAGCTAGAATGTAAGCTCCAAAAGGCAAAGACACACTAGATAAGGGCCTGGCACATATTAGGCACTCAAAGAATATGAATGAATGAATGAATGAATGACTTGATGACATTTGGTTTGTTTCCAGTTTTTGACTATTTCGAATAATGCTGCTATAAATGTTCTTGGACATATTTTTGTTGTTATTGTTGTGCTTATGTATGCACTTTTGATGGGTATATACCTAGGAGGGGAATTGTTAGGTATCAGGGTATGCATATGTTCAGCTTTAGTAAATACTGCCAAAGTGTTTTCCAAAGTGGTGGTAACATTATGGAAAATAGTAATTCAGTGGTCACAAGTTGCCTAAGTTTTACCTGGTTTGAAGTGAGATGGATTCCTATATAGGAATTCAGGAAATAACAGGAGTATTTCAATGGTGTGCTAGAGCTGTATGTATTGACTCACTGAAGCCATTTTTAGTACATCTCTTTCAAGGCCACATTCAGTAATGTCACATTAGTAGTTTAAAATTACCCATGGTGGGAGTATTTACACCATGGAAATCAAGAAATACTATAATTCAAGGTTCCCATCTTCCCTCAGACTGTTTACCAGAATACCACTGGACTATTCTAAAGCACAAAGACAAAGCTTAAGCAAGTATATGGCCACTCACAGATATTTAGCCTTGAATAAATCATTTCAGATTCCCAGAGAATGTAGGAAAGGGACATATTCAAATTGTTCTGTTAGTAAAGATGATAACAAGATTAATAAAAACAGTAATATTTATTGAGCTTTTACTGTGTACCAAGCATTGGACTGCATTTATAAGGATTCCCTCTTTCAGTTCTCACATCAATTCTCACAACCCTATGAGGTAAAGTACTGTTTAAATCCGCAGTTTACAAATGAGGCACAGAGTTTTAAAATTTTGTCCTTAGTCTCTAAAATGGTAAGTGGTTCATATGAGTTCACTCCTTCTTTGGCTTAAATATTAGATCTTTAGGAGCATGTAAGCTCCATGAAGGCAGAGACTTTCTTGTTCATATCTCTATTGCCAGCGTCTAGAAGTGCCCGGTACTAAATCTTTATTGAATAAATAGGTGAATGAATGCGTGAATAACTGCTTGACTGAATGAATGACTAATACTAAGCCTCTATGCCTCAGGTTGATAAAGCCTTAACTTAGTAATCCAAGAGTTGTCCTTAGTCATTATATTTACTTTTTCTTATCTAATTCTCTCTTGAACCCATTCTAACTAGGCTTTTGTTCTCACCACTCTCCAAAAGACGTTTGGTTGAGATCACCAATAACTTTCATATTGCTCAATCCAATCATCAAATATTAGCTGTTATCATACTCAAAGTGTCTGTCAAGAGCATTTGATATTGATACAGTTGATCATTCCTTGCATTTTTGGTAAAATTTTTTAAAATTATTTTTGAATAAATTTCAAACAATTGAAAAGTTTACTTTCAAGCTTCTTCTCCCAGGTAAGATGGAGTAAACACATGCTTCCCTTTATCTCCTACTGAATTAAAATATAAAACGTGGACAGACTGCACAGAAAGCTGTTTGAGAGCTCTGAAAAGTAAACAACAACAAGAGGATCAGGGAAGAAAATCAGAAATCAAAGTACCAGTGAACCAGTGATTAAGTTTACCCTTTTTTACCCCATCCAGTATTCCCTGGCCTGAAGTTGATATAACTTGAAACCCAAAAGTGAGAACTGGGAGTGCAGAGATAGAGAGCCATGAGAAATCCACTAGCTCTAGCTTGAGAGAGAAAAAGAGAATTCTTAAAGCTCAAAGAGAGTAAGGTAAAACACCATTTGTTTTTTTCTCTCTCTCATTTTCTTCATTCTTCATTGACCTAACCAAAACAAGTCTTTGTTAAAACAAAAATGTCAACATACTCCATAGGATATAAACAAGACCCAGAGTCTCAATGTATTACTCAAAATGTACAGGACACAAACCAAATTATTCAGCATATGAAGATCCATGAAAATCTCAATGTACCTGGGAAAAGACAATCAACATGTGCTAATGATGAGATGAAGAAGATGTTGGAATTATCTAACAAGGACTTGAAAGTGTCTTTGACAAAAATGTTCAAATAAGCAATCATAACACTCCTGAATCCAATATTAAAATAAAGTATCATCAAAGAAATAGAATATACAAAGGAGAATCAAATGGAAATTTTAGAACTGAAGAACACAATAACCAAAACAATTACAAACCCACGAAAAACTCAGTTTCTGGATTCAATAGCAGAATAGAGATGACAGGGGAAGGAATCAGTGAACTTGATGTTAGACCAGTAGAAATTATCCAGTCTTAACAACAAAAAGAAAAAAGATTGAAAGAAATGAACAAAGCCTTAGGGACCTGTGGGATAACAACAAAGTGTCTAAACTTTATATAATCCAAGTCTCAAAGGACTAGAAAAAGTTGATGGTGCTGAAAGAGTATTCAAAGAAATAATGGCTGAAAATGTCTCAAAGCTGAGTGGACTCCAAACAGGACAAACCCAAAGAAATCCAAGCCCAGTCACATTATAATCAAAGTGCTTAAAGCTAAACACAACTAACAATTGGAAACCAAATTTAAAAAAGAAGCAACAGTTACCCCAAAATGAAATATTTAAGTGTGTATCTAACAAAACATGTACAGAAGCTGAATTCTGAAAAATACAAAATGCTAATGAAATAACCCAAGAAGATCTAAAGAAACAAACATACTGTGTTATATGAACTAGAAGAATTGACAAAGTAAAGATGTCTATTTTCCTCAGAGATCTACAGATTCACAAATATCAATCAAAATCCCAGCAGGTTTTTTTATAGATATAGACATGGTGATATTAAAATAAAGGAGAATAGTTAATACCATTTTGAAAAAGAAAAAGTTGGAAAAATTACACTACCCAACTTTAGGACATACTAAAAAAGCTAAAGTAATCAGGTCTGTGTTGTGAAGGGTTAGATATACACAGATCTATGGAACCTAATAAATAAGACAGATATATACCTACATAAATATGGCCATTTGATTATTTACAAATGTGTAAAATTTCTTTGGAGAAAGGATAGACTTTTTAACAAATGTTGTTGGACTCTTTACTCATCGATATATGTAAAAATGAACCACAACTTAAATCTCACACTTTATGCAAAAACTAACCCAAAATAGATCATAGATATAAATGTAAGGCCCAAACAATAAAACTTCTGGGAAAACACATAGGAGAACATGGTTGTGAGCTGAAACTGGAAAAGAATTCTTAGAATTCACACCAAAGTGCAATCTATACAAGAAAAAGTTGATAAATTGGACTTCATCAAACTTAAGAACTTTTGCTCTGCCAAAGACACTTTGAGAAAACAAAAAGACCAGGTGACAATGGAGAGAAAATATCTGCAAATCACAAACCTTATAAAGGACTTGTTTTCACAATATATATATTTAAAACTATGAAACTCAGCAATAAGGAAACAATCACATTAAAAGATGGGCAAAAAACTTGAAAAGACACTTCACTGAAGAGATTATGACAAATGAGCATACGAAAGATGTTTAACAATATTAGCTACCACACAAAGGCAAATTAACACCACAATGAGGTATCACTACACATATAATAGACCAGCTGAAATAAAAAATAGTGATAATACCAACTGCCGGCAAGGATGGGGAGAAACTGATTAGAGGGTCCAGGTTATGACAGCCTGAACTCCTTTATAAAGTTTTCCATCAGCACTTCATCTAATGTTTCACCCACTGATGATTACTGCCTGGATCTGTTACTTCATTAAAGGTTGTAAAATGGTGAATTGCTATATTTATTTCTATGTTTATTCCATAGTTACTATATTTCTTGTGAAAAAAGAACTTTCCCTCATCAACCTAGATTTATTTGGTTGTAATAAAATAGTGTGTACAGGAAAAGCAGAATAAAATACTGAGTTATTTTCTTTTAATTGTTAATTGTCAGAGAAAGGAGTTGATGTTTTCTTTATTTCAAATGGTATCCAATGAGGTTTATCTTTGGTGGGCATAGGGGGGTGACCTCTATTTCTCTTCCAGTATCCTTAATAAACTCATGATTTTTTTACATATTCAATGTGTTTCAATCACTTAATAATCATGCAGTTACTATTATTTTTTGATGCTCCTGTATATTTTTTTAACATCTTTATTGGAGTATAATTGTTTAACAATGGTGTGTTAGTTTCTGCTTTATAACAAAGTGAATCAGCTATATGTGTACATATATCCCTATATCACCTCCCTCTTGCACCTGCCTCCCACCTTCCCTATCCCACCCCTCTTGGTGGTCACAAAGCAAAGAGCTGATCACCCTTTGCTATGTGGCTGCTTCCCACTAGCTATCTATTTTACATTTAATAGTGTATATATGTCCATGCCACTCTCTCACTTCTTCCCAGCTTATCCTTCCCCCTCCCCGTGTCCACAAGTCCATTCTCCATCTCTGCGTCTTTATTCCTGTCCTGCGCCTAGGTTCTTCAGAAAAAAAAATTTTTTTTAGATTCCATATATATGTGTTAGCATACGGTATTTGTTTTTCTCTTTCTGACATACTTCACTCTGTATGACAGACTCTAGGTCCATCCACCTCACTACAAATAAATCAATTTTGTTTCTTTTTATGGCTGAGTAATATTCCATTGTATACACGTGCCACATTCTCTTTATCCATTCATCTGTCGATGGACACTTAGGTTGCTTCCATGTCCTGGCTATTGTAAATAGAGCTGCAATGAACATTGTGGTACATGACTCTTCTTGAATTATGTTTCTCTCTGGTATATGCCCAGTAGTGGGATTGCTGGGTTGTATGGTAGCTCTATTTTTAGTTTTTTAAGGAAACTTCATACTGTTTTCCATAGTGGCTGTATCAATTTACATTCCCACCAAAAGTGCAAAAGGGTTCCCTTTTCTCCACACCCTCTCCAGCATTTATTGTTTGAAGAAATTTTTATGATGGCCATTCTGACCGGTGTAAGGTGAACACTCATTGTAATTTTGATTTGCATTTCTCAGATGATTAGTGACGTTGAGCATCTTTTCATGTGTTTGTTGGCAATCTGTATATCTTCTTTGGAGAAATGTCTATTTAGGTCTTCTGCCCATTTTTGTATTGGGTTTTCTCTTTTCTTGATATTGTGCTGCATGAGCTGCTTGTAAGTTTTGGAGATTAATCTTTGTCAGTTGCTTCATTTGAAAATATTTTCTCCCATTCTGAGGGTTGTCTTTTCGTCTTCTTTACGCTTTCCTCTGCTGTGCAAAAGCTTTTAAGTTTCAGTAAGTCCCATTAGTTTATTTTTGTTTTTATTCCCATTTCTCTAGGAGGTGGGACAAAAAAGATCTTGCTGTGATGTATGTCATAGAGTGTTCAGCCTATGTTTTTCGCTAAGAGTTTGATAGTGTCTGGCCTTACATTTAGGTATTTAATCCATTTTGAGTTTATTTTTATATATGTTATTAGGGAGTGTTCTAATTTCACTCTTTTACATGTAACTGTCCAGTTTTCCCAGCACCACTTATTGAAGAGGCTGTCTTTTCTCCAGTGTATATTCTTGCCCCCTTTATCAAAAACAAGGTGGCCATATGTGCGTGAGTTTATCTCCAGGCTTTCTATCCTGTTCCACTGATCTATATTTCTGTTTTTGTGCCAGTACCATACTGTCTTGATGACTGTACCTTGTAGTATAGTCTGAAGACCAGGAGCCTGATTCCTCCAGCTCCATTTTTCTTTCTCAGTATTGCTTTGGCTATTCGGGGTATTTTGTGTTTCCATACAAATTATGAATTTTTTTGTTCTAGTTCTGTGGAAAATGCCATTGGTAGTTTGCTAGGGATTGCCTTGAATATGTAGATTGCTTTGGGTAGTATAGTCATTTACAAAATGTTGATTCTTCCCATCCAAGAATATGGTACATCTCTCCATCTATTTGGATCATCTTTAATTTCTTTCATCAGTGTCTTATAATTTTCTGCACACAGGTGTTTTATCACCTTAGGTAGGTTTATTCGTAGATATTTTTTTTTCTTACAATGGTAAATAGGAGTGTTTTCTTAATTTCACTTTCAGATTTTTCATCATTAGTGTATAGGAATGCCAGAGATTTCTGTGCATTAATTTTGTATCCTGCTACTTTACCAAATTCATTGATTAGCTCTAGTAGGTTTCTGGTAGAATCTTTAGCATTCTCTATGTACAGTATCATGTCATCTGTAAACAGTGACAGCTTTACTTCTTTTCCGATTTGGATTCCTTTTATTTCTTTTTCTTCTCTGATTTCTGTGGCTAAAACTTCCAAAACTATGTTGAATAATAGTGGTGAGAATGGACAACCTTGTCTTGTCCCTGATCTTAGGGGAAATGGTTTCAGTTTTTAAACATTGAGAATGATGTTGGCTGTGGGTTTGTCATATATGGCCTTTATTAGGTTGAGGTAAGTTCTCTCTATGCTTATTTTCTTCAGGATTTTTTATCATAAATGATGTTGAAGTTTGTTGGAAGTTTTTTCTACATCTATTGAGATGATCATATGGTTTTTCTCCTTCAATTTGTTAATATGGTGTATCACATTGATTGATTTGTGTATATTGAAGAATCCTTGCATTCCTGGGATAAGCCACACTTGATCATGGTGTATGATCCTTTTAATGTGATGCTGGATTCTGTTTGCTAGTATTTTGTGAGTATTTGCTAGTATTTCATCTGTGTTCCTCAGTGATATTGGCCTTTAGTATTCTTTCTTTGTGACATCTTTACCTTGTTTTGGTATCAGGGTGATGGTGGCCTCATAGAATGAGTTTGGGAGTGTTCCTCCCTCTGCTATATTTTGGAAGAGTTTGAGAAGGATAGGTGTTAGCTCTTCTCTAAATATTTAATAGAATTCTCCTGTGAAGCCATCTCGCCCTGGGCTTTTGTTTTTTGGAAGATTTTTAATCACAGTCCCAATTTCAGTACTTGTGATTAGTGTGTTTATATTTTCTCTTTCTTCCTGGTTAGTCTCGGAAGGTTGTGCATTTCTAAGAATTTGTCCATTCCTTCCAGGTCGTCCATTTTACTGGCATGTAGTTGCTTGTAGTAATCTCTCATGATCCTTTGTATTTCTGAAGTGTCAGTTTTTACTTCTCCTTTTTCGCTCCTAACTCTATTGATTTGAGTTTCTCCCTTTTTTTCTTGATGAGTATGGCTAATGGCTTATCAATTTCTTTTATCTCAAAGAACCAGCTTTTAGTTTTATTGATCTTTGCTATTGTTTCCTTCATTTCTTTTTCTTTTATTTCTGATCTGAATTTTTTTATTTCTTTCCTTCTGCTAACTTTGGGGATTTTTTGTTCTTCTTTCTCTAATTGCTTTAGGTGTAAGATTAGGTTGTTTATTTGAGATGCTTATTGTGTCTTGAGGAAGGATTTTATTGCTATAAACTTCCCTCTTAGAACTGTTTTTGCTGCATCCCATAGGATTTGGGTTGTCGTGTTTTCATTGTCATTTGTTTCTAGGTATTTTTTGATTTCCTCTTTCATTTCTTCAGTGACTTCTTGGTTATTTAGTAGTGTACTGTTTAGCCTCCATGTACTTTTATTTTTTACATATTTTTTTCCTGTAGTTGATATCTAGTCTCACAGTGTTGTGGTCAGAAAAGATACTTGATGTGATTTCAATATTCTTAAATTTACCAAGGCTTGATTTGTGACCCAAGATATGATCTATCCTGGAAAATGTGCCATGGGCACTTGAGAAGAAAGTTTATTCTCTTGTTTTTGGGTGGAGTGTCTGATAAATATCAATTAATTTCATCTTGTTGAATGTGTCATTTAAATCTTGTGTTTCCTTATTTATTTTCATTTTGGGTGATCTGTCCATTGGTGAAAGTGGAGTGTTAAAGTTCCCTACTTGATTGTGCTACTGTCGATTTCCCCTATTATGGCTGTTAGCATTTGCATTAAGTATTGAGGTGCTCCTATGTTGGCTGCATAAACATTTACAATTGTTGTACCTTCTTCTTCGGTTGATCCCTTGATCATTATGCAGTGTCCTTCTTTGTTTCTTGTAATAATCTTTATTTTAAAGTCTATGTTGTCTGATATGAGAATTGCTACTCCAGCTTTCTTTTGATTTCCATTGGCATGGAGTGTCTTTTTCCATCCTCTCAATTTCATGCTGTATGTGTCCCTAGGTCTGAAGTGGGTCTCTTTTAGACAGCATATATACAGGTCTTGTTTTTGTATCCATTCAGCCAGTCTATGTCTTTTGGTTGGAGCATTTAATCCACTTACATTTAAATTAGTTATCGATATGTATGTTCCTATTAACATTTTCTAAATTGTTTTGGGTTTGTTATTGTAGGTCTTTTCCTTCTCTTGTGTTTCCTGCCTAGAGAAGTTCCTTTAGCATTTGTTGTAAAGCTGGTTTGCTGGTGCTGAATTCTCTTAGCTTTTGCTTGTCTGTAAAGGTTTTGATTTCTCCGTCGAATCTGAATGAGATCCTTTCTGGGTAGAAGAGTCTTGGTTGTAGATTTTTCCCTTTCATCCCTTTAAATATGTTCTGCCACTCCCTTCTGGCTTGCAGAGTTTCTGATGAAAGATCAGCTGTTAACCTTATGGGGTTCCCTTGTATGTTATTTGTTGTTCTTCCCTTGGTGCTTTTAATATTTTTCTTTGTATTTAATTTTTGATAGTGTGATTAATATGTGTCTTCGTGTGTTTCTCCTTGGATTTATCCTGTATGGGAGTCTCTGTGCTTCCTGGACTTGACTATTTCCTTTTCCATGTTAGAGAAGTTTTCAACTATAATCCCTTCAAATCCCTTTGGCATAATCCCTTTGGCATAAGGTGTCCAGCACTGTAGCTTGCTGGTCACTGAGTGGAGCTGGGTCTTAGCGTTGAGATGGAGATCTCTGGGAAAGTTTCGCCATTTGATATTATGTGGAGCAGGGAGGTCTCTGGTGGACCAGTTTCCTGAACTCGGCTCTCCCACCTCAGAGGCACAGACCTGACACCTGGCCGGAGCACCAAGACTTTGTCAGCCACACGGCTGCTAGTGTTGGAGGGTCTCCTGCAGAGGCGGGGGGTGGCTGTGGCTTACCATGGGGACAAGGACATTGGCAGCAGAATTTCTGTGATGTACTCTTGGCGTGAGCCCTCCCAGAGTCTGCCATTAGCCCTCTCTGACCTAGGTTTTTGTCTTATGGGGTAAAATTTTCAACATGTAGTTAAAGCTGGTCTTCCTAAAGCTGGGCCGCCTTCAGCAGCAACTTTTTCCAGCCCCTCTTGCTCTTGTGTACTTTTGACATGATCTCACTGTCTTTGATGGTTGTTTTGCTCATTGACACAACAGTATAACACAATTTCATCTTGTTTATTTCCTATCTCAAACCTGGAATTAGCTATTACCCCCAGTAAGTCCTCATACTTTTTCTGTGGAATAGTATTTAGAGAACTTTTTGTGCATCATTTTGTATATTTTTATCATAGACTAAAGGAAAAATATTTGTAGTCAATGTTGATTTAAGCTAGCTTTATTATAATGTTACTTAAACATAAATAACAGTAGAGCTATGTATAAATAAATATCATAGGCTTATGGTGCTTATACAATTAGAAAACCAAAACAATAAACAACAAAACTAATAAATTAACAGCATTAATGCTATGCATTATATTGTTTTCCTGAAAGTAAATTACATTTCATAACATGAATATGGCTCCACAATAGCATATTGAGCAAAGCTTATCTTATTGTATACTATGGGATGACTCACTTGCCCCACCACTTTATTCCAACTACCAAGAAATTATACTATGTACAGCACACCTGGTATATGACCAGACCATACAATTTACAAAGTCTGACTCCTTCATTTCATATCAACCTAAAATAATTAAAGTGGTACTCTCTGGTGTTGATGTGCTTGTAAATACAAAAACAAATGTGAGTGTTGCTAATGTATGACAGTGTTCAGTTACAAAGCAGTCTTCCAGATGATTCTGAATATGCTTATGTTAATTTATTTTAGATTATTTCCTTGGGAGATGGCCAGGTGCTGGTTAAAGCAAGAAGTCTAAGAGTTTTCAGAGAACAGGTTGAAGTTAAAGGGAATATATCTGATGACAAACTGTGACTTCGGAAGTACATGAGGAAGGAGGGACAGCAACATGTGGTTTCTAAATGTACCATAGCAAAACACTATTAGTTAGCCAAGACTATCAAGGGAAGTAGAGGGAGTGAAGTGAGAAAGCTACAAAACAAAGCAAGCTACAAACTACAAAGAGTTTATAGCACCTAACTAATATTGGTCTAGGGGCTATAGGGTCTCTGTCACAACTATTCAATCTGCAGCTGTAGCCCCAGTGCAGCCATAAACAGTATGTACACAAATGAGCATGGTTGTGCTCCGTAGAACTTTATTTATGGGCACTGACATTTGAATTTTGTCATTTTAAAGTGTCTTGAAAAATTATTTTTCTTTGAATGTTTAAAAACTATTTAAAAATGTAAAAAACATTCTTAGTCTCAGGCCATTAAAAATGCTGAAGCATGACTATAAAAGCAACACTTACTAATTAAAATAATAGCACAAACAGCCATCCTTAACATAGTAGTTAATTTACCCTTCAAATAAATATTGACCAAATATCTAAAAGATGTATGTTGGATCGTCTTCCACATGGTTGCCCAGCTGGGAGTCCTACAAGTCTCCTTCATTCCTTGCCTGAATATCATCCTTGACTTCCAGTGGGAATTGACAGTAATGTTTAAGCAGGGGAATGAGGTATCAGTTTTGTTTGGTTTGTTATGCAAAGTGATCTTTGTGGTGGTGTAGACTCTACACAGTAAAAGATATCAAGTGGAGTAAAGAGAGACTTGTAGCCGAGAAATGAGTTAGGAGGCTATTGCACAGACCTATTTGCTGAGGGCCTCAACTGAAATGAAATTGAAGTCAGGAAGCTTTATTTGAGATATTTTTCTGATCTGGTGATTTTTGATTTCAGGATTTGATGGCAAATGGACCAGATGAACAAGTTAGGAAGGTGTTGCAGTAATCCAGGTAAGAAGGGATATGAACCCAAATAGGGTAACGATATTAGGAATGGAAAAAATTGGATGAATTACACAGATATTAAGGAAGTAGAAGTCTCAGGACAGTTTGATGGAAGAGGTGTTTGGAGAAAGAGAGAAGAGCAAGGATGATCTTCAGGTTTTAAAAATTATCTACCACAATGTACTGTTCACAAAGGTTTTTAATGTAGAAACCCCACATCTTTCTCAGATTTTTCCATGTCGCCTATTGGAATTGTCACTGGGAGAAGACCTTTCAAATAGTATTTGCCAGGGTATCCAATGCAGAAACACAGCATGGATGGGAATATACTCATAAAAATACCTTTCTTCATCTAGGAGGGAAAATAAAAGTGTAAACAAGTAATACCTACAGGGGTCAGCAAACTATTGTGCACAGGCCAAATCTGGACGGCTGCCTGTATTTTTAATGGCCTGAGACTAAGAATGTTTTTTACATTTTTAAAATTTACATTTTAAAAATAGTTTTTAAACATTCAAAGAAAAATAATTTTTCAAGACACTTTAAAATGACAAAATTCAAATGTCAGTGCCCATAAATAAAGTTCTACGGAGCACAGCCATGCTCATTTGTGTACATACTGTTTATGGCTGCACTGGGGCTACAGCTGCAGATTGAATAGTTGTGACAGAGACCCTATAGCCCTCAAAGCCTAAAATATTTACTACTTGGCTCTGTACGTAGACAGTTTGCAGACTCCCGGTCTTCTATAAGCCAGATACTGTTCCAGGGCTTTCACACCGTGTCTCTTACTTTTCTCAAAACCTTTAGTGGTATATTAGGTTATAGAGACATGGAGAAAATATCTAGCTGATGGAGAAAAATAACGTTTTATTTGTAAAATATTCAAATTATTTAGGCAAAGGTAATGTTACTTTTTCTTTTTCTTTTTTTTAAGGATCATACCCTTTCCCTCCTTAAACTCTGCTATTCATTCCAAATGCTCATAGTACTAAAGCTAAATTTCCAGAACATAAGGCCCTTTGCAAATGCAACCTTTTAGTCACATCGCATCACTCTTTTCCCCACCTTTCACCACTGAACTTCTCACTGTTCTCCCATTTTGTTCAGACACAAGCTGAAAGTGACACATTCAAGATATTTAATATTCACTTCATTTAGGTCCTTTGTCCACCTTTCCCTTCTATGCTTTTCTTCACTTTACTTTCTTCATCGAATTGTCTACCATTACGAAATATAAAAGAAATGAAGGAGGGAAACTGCAAAACACACAAGGGTTTCATTTGGGGAGGTAAACCTCTTATCACTCTGGTCAGCCTAATTGGTCAAATCCTCGAGGGTAGGGCCGATTTTTTCTTAACGGTATCCAACATCTATGAGAGGTTCAGTGAGTGGCCATTCAGATATTAATTCTCCCCCTCCCCCTCTTCCTCTCCTTTGAGAAACCTGGAAAATAGAAAATCTTCCCACGGAAACTCCTCAGGGTCGCGCCAAGATCGAGGCTTGCGCACTGGGTCTCGGCCGGTGGCACAGCCCCGGCTTGCAAGTCCGCGGGGTCTCCGGGCAGAAACCCAGCGCGGGCTTCTGGATCGACCGCGCGCGCGTGCGCGCTCCTCCCTCGGCCCCCTACCCTGCAGCAAGGGGAGCGTGACGTAATGCAACCTCAGCAAGTCAGCCGCTATATAAAGGAGGACTAGGCGGCGCGCCTCCCAGACGCAGAGTAGCTTGTGATTGGCTCGAGCTGCGGAACCTCGGAAACCCGAATGTGAGGAGCTTACGGATCCACAGCTGCCGCCCCCCGCAGAAATCCGGAGCGCGGTCAGAAGCCAACTGGCGGTAGCGGCTGCAGGTAAGGAGACTCCTGAGGAGAAAGTAGAGGGACTCGGGTCCGCTGCGCTCAGTGTCGTTAGCGTGAGTTGAGGAGAGGCTCCCACCCAGCGTGTAGTGTAGGACGAAGGGAACAATGGAAGTGGCGTCTAGTCCCTAAGCGTTCCCTCCCCCTCGGGCAGACAGTGTTTCTCCTCAGCAGCAGCGGGTGGCTGGAGGAATTGAGAGAATTACTTCCCCCTCAGCCGATCCGTTCTTCCCCAAGGCCAGAGCCCCCGGGGGCGAGAGCCGTCGTGGAGGCCGTCGGTGGTTTAGGGTGACGGGAAAATGGCGGAAAACAAAACAGTGAAGTGAAGAATGCGGCGGCCCCCTGGCATTTTCTCTCGGCGACCCCCGCCCCGCAATATTCCTCTCGGTTGCACTGCCCCTACCTCGCCCCCGCCCCCCTTCTGCCGCGAATGGTAACCTTGGAACGCGCGAGGGATGGCGGCGTTTGCGAGAAGGTGGCACCGAATCGGGCATTTTAGGGGCTAGGGAGCCGTCAGAGCCTGGGGTGGGGGTGGGGGGCCGTGTGCGGCAACTGTCGCCTCCGTTAAAACACCACCATTTTGGTTCCCAGCCGCCGTCTCCCGTGTAGCGGGGCAGAGGTAGCAGGAGGAGGATGAGGGGTTGGGCAGCACGGCGTGGGTAGCAGCGGTGGCGACCGCTGCACCAAGTGCGGGAGGAGGGGTAAGGGTATTCTTGTTTCTTCGCTCTCTTGACTTTCCACTGCGAAGGTTCTCTTGTTTGGTTGAAGATCCAGGCATATGGGTAATATATGGGAGGGCACATGTGTGCATTCTGCTCAAAATGATTGAAACTTGGCATGATCATGAGAAAGGGAGACTTCTGCGGGAAGAGGGCTGCGTCCAAAGCTGCAATACTGCTACTTGCCAGGGCTCCTTTGTCTCCTATCTCTGCTAATACTACTTTCACATTCTCTTGCTCTGCCGCCTTAGGATTTCTCTCCTGTCCTTCACCCTATTTACATTATTGAGAAGCTAGGTCCTGAGTGAACTATGTTTAGAGGAGACGAGGAGACAAATGAGAGTAAAATGTGGGGGTGGGGTTGTCTTGTTTTGATTTGTGATTTCTGCTCCCCACATATTTATGGAAAGATGTTTACTTGAAGAGTGCTTGGTGGGTACCTCCATTCAATAAGGATGGGAGATACACTCTTGAGAAGACTGAGAAGCCTAGCTATCTATTGGCTGCTGAATCCTTAACACACTGCTGTTCTCATACCTCATTCATTATTGATCTTATTGAAACTTCCTATATGGGAAAAAGGTGCTCCAATTTATTTATTTGGTATTCTTGCAGTGTGATACTTCCCGTAATAGTTGCACTGTGTGTTAAAATTTTTACACTTCATTGAGCACTAGTGCAGATTTTTCTCTATGAATTTGGCAAGGGTAACGCTTGCCCTTGGTTGGTTCTCTTTTACTTTCCAAAATAAGGTATTGCTAGTGATTATTAAAATATGCTTTAGGGAAGATTTTGGTTTAATCAGGTGGTCGAATTCTAAGTGAAATAACGTTGCTTATGTCGTTTTAGGTAGTTGTTTCTGTTGCAATCCCTTCGGTTGCTTTTTGGATTAGCAGTTTTGAGCATATGAACCCTTCCTAATCTCACCCTGAACATTAAAGTGTAAAGAAAAATTCTTAAGTTGTGTAAGAGATTTGGTTTAAAATGTTTTAAAATATCTAATTGTGAATGTATTTTTACAATAGGTAAAAAGAACGTTTTTCCAAAGAAAGTAATGTAGTTCAGAAGGAAAAATAACAAAAAGAAAGTGCTGCAGATTTTATTTTACAATATGTAAGAAAATCAACAGTTTCTTCAGGATACTCATATTAAGGTGATTAACAAATTACTTAATGTTTTATCTTTAATAATTAAACAAAATTAAGTGTTAAAACATTTTAAAGACATCTATAATTGTTCTATTAGTTATGTGATAAAGAAAGCAATTACTCTAATTAAATTTGGAATAGTACACTGTTTTAAATGTTAAAAATAAGTCCTTATGGCATTTTAATTTATCTCTCTGAAGCCCCAGGTAGTTTATTGTGAACTCTCTTGGCCCCTCTTGACTTCATTTTGAAGGCAGAAAATAATGTGGTATTTGAAAAAATATAGAGAAATATAGCTAAGAGTTTCTAAAAATTTGTAATTTTGCTCACACATGAAGTAATTTTGTTAGAATCATTTTAATATACAGATAAATAACCTACTGCTGTAGAATTTTGATATACATGACTCAAATGTTAATAAAGATTACTCTGTGAGACTTTCTTGCCTCTTTTACACCTATCAAATTTTGAGACAAGGGAAAAAATCTTAGTGATCTCTGGTACTTAAGGATAGATTAAGTTGTCTTACATGGCAGCTTTCTAAAAGTTTCTAAAACTTAATGATGCAACCTCATCTTTTGTGTGGTATAGCCCAATTTATTAAACATTCCTAACTAAAAATGAGGAAATGTTTTATAAAATTGACAGACTTTTTGGTTGATTTACTTAGAATCTTATGTTTGAAAGCAAAGTATACATGTAGTTGTAAGAAATACGTTGAGTTACAGAACCTGACTTTAGGTTCCATACGATCTGGTGATCTTAAATATAGGATAAGTCATTTGAAATGAAATAGGTTGAGCCCTTGCTTTCAAAACTAGCATGAGGCTAGTGTGACTTTATTAATCATTAATGAAAAAAATTAGTCATACAATTACAAGTAAAAGATATTCTGAAAGAACCAATTTACTAAATGTTTGTATGTGATTGATCTTATCTCCACTATATTTAGGAAGCAGTCATGTTTCATGAGTCCTCAAAACTGTGAGACAAGAGAATGTAGTAGAATAAGGCCAGACGTCCTTACTGGCTCAAAGAACTCCAGGGAAACTGGGATAGAACATTTTACATTATAAGTAGAACCCCGGGAGCCAGAGGTGAAACACACGTTTATCTGCAGAACTACGCTGCAGAGCTGAGCTGGGTCTGGAAGAAATGGATGAGAGCCACTGGATGAAATTCACTAATACTAGACACCTGAGTCCTCTAGTAATGTATAAATATCCCAACTATTGCCTGTTGTCATCTTGTTCTCTTTTTTCTTCTTATTTAATAACATTTTAAGTGGAACCTCAGTGCTACAGTTTTGTTCTTTTGCTTGCTTCTTTCACTTCCCTATGGCTCATCACCCTTACTGTGCTTATTCTCCATTATCTTTGGTTTACTTCCATTTGACCCTTCTTTTATTTATGGTTGTCACGTAAAGCATCTAATCAAGGTTTTTGCTTGTTTTGTTTTCCTTTGTAATAAGATTTGCACACCTGGTTGAGAGGCACATTTTCAATTGCATCATTTTCTCAAAGCAACTGACTTTGGCCTAAATGTATTTAAACTATTTTTAAAACCGTTTCTTTTACAGAGATTTGTGAATGAACTTTGCTAAGTATGGATTCAGGTGGTGGAAGTCTTGGATTGCACACATCAGACTCTAGAATGGCACATACCATGATTATGCAGGATTTTGGTAAAGCATTTTCTTTGTTATATTTTTTCTTTCTTTTTTAAAAGTCAAAACATACTAAATATCAAAACTGTATTGGGGAAGGGGAGAAATTACAATGAAAAATTGTTCTTTTGCCAGGAAAATACATTTGTAGGGCTTATTTTCTTAAAGTAAGGCGATTTGTCAGTAGTCTAGATAAAATCATTCTTATAATTTTGTGGGAAGGTTGAGGTAAGGAAACTTGGAATATAGTGGTAATATGTCATTGGAAATGAAAAACTCAGTTTGCATAAATACCTGCATCAGTTCTCATGTGTAGGAAATATTAAAATATAAAATACATTTTAAGTTGCATTGTTAATAAAGCTGAAAAAGGAAGTACTTCAGTCATTTCAAAGAAGTTAGTTAGATGCTTATATAGTGATAGAGGAATATCTTACATTATGTGATTAATTATATTCTGATGCCATATCCTCAGAAAGTTGTTACTAATAGCATTACCTTTTTATTTTTTTTGAAAAAAAAATTACCTACTTTTGTGGCCAAGTTTTTCAGTAGCCTCTTAACAGTAGTCATTTTGATGAAGATGATAAGACTCGCTTGACAGTCAACAAAGAAACTGAATTTGGACAGGTTCAGTCTGAATGATAGAAGAGAGAGGTATCTGAAGTGTAAGAGGCGGGCATAGAGTGGTAAGAATTAAAGAAAAGATCAGAATGAGAGTAAAAAAGATAAATGGTAAATTGGGACCAAAAGTAAACAGAAACATGAGATACTGTGGAATTGTTAAAGATGAAATTAGGAATGGGGGATTACAACAAGTGATACTTTACTCAGTTAAGAAAATGCTCCTACTGTTTTCAGATAATATGGTTGAATATGTTATTTTGTCCTCTGTTGTAAAGCCCACAGTAATGAGAGCCAGAAGAACTAGATTCTAGTCTTGGCAGGCCTATTAAATTATCTGTGTAAATGGGCAAATTACATATTTCACTTTTATGAAGGGGTTGGACTAGAAAACATTTAATGTCCTCCCCAGTTCTCTGATTCCTTGACCTTTCTGTCTGATGGTAAAGGTGCAATGCGTAGATTAAGATTTAATATGGTGGGAATCGAGATGACTGTGTAGTTCATGAAATAGAAAGGAATTATGGATTTATTCTGCTGAAAGAGTCAGAAGTGAGTTGTGTTGATTATTGATGACTTAGAAGTGATTTTATGTGAAAAAAAAGTATAGGAATAAACTCTAGAAGAAGGACAAAAGGCTGAAGCATAAGAGATTTCACAAATAATTTTGTGAATTCTTTACTAGAGATAGTTTTTCAAATTCTGGAACACTTGAAATTCAGTGTGATAAATTAAGTTTTGGTTGAAATTTCAACTTTAATTTTTTACCTTTTAAAAGTAAGATATTTTTAAATGGAAGAAAGGCAGTATTTTTTCCATTTAATACAAAATATTACCTACCCTGTAGTATCTGGTAAAGTGCCAGAACCACCCTCACTCCTGAAGAAGTTGCCCATTGGCAAGTAAAACTTGATTCATTTCAAAGAGTGAAAAAAATGTCTGATTGGTGCTGGTGAATATTTGCTTGGTGTTCCTCTTACCTTTCTTTCCACTGTTCCTCCTCAATGTCTTGAGGTTTAATTAATCCCTTATTTATCTAATACTAAGCTTTCCAAATTCTAAAAATTGATTAGAAATTAGATACATTCTCTTTAAATTTTTGCTAACATCAAAACTTAGATATCTGCAATGCCATAAATTAATTATACTTGTGAAACATAAGAGTTTAGCATACATAGGTAGACCTAGCCAAGTAAACACATTGTGTGGCTCAGGATCTCTAAATTCTGTAAGGTTTTTGGTTAATATGAAATGGCTACTATATTAAGAATCTAGAAACAATAAATGCCGGGGAGGGTGTGGAGAAAAGGGAACACTCTTGCACTGCTGGTGGGAATGTGAATTAGTACAGCCACTATGGAGAACGGTATGGAGGTTCCTTAAAAAACTACAAATAGAACTACTATATGACCCAGCAATCCCACTGTTGGGCATATACCCTGAGAAAACCATAGTTCAAAGAGAGTCATGTACCAAAATGTTCATTGCAGCTCTATTTACAATAGCCAGGAGATGGAAGCAACCTAAGTGTCCATCATCGGATAAATGGATAAAGAAGATGTGGCACATATATACAATGGAATATTACTCAGCCATAAAAAGAAACGAAATTGAGTTATTTGTAGTAAGGTGGATGGACCTAGAGTCTATCATACAGAGTGAAGTAAGTCAGAAAGAGAAAGACAAATACCGTATGCTAACACATATATATGGAATCTAAGAAAAAAAAATGTCATGAAGAACCTAGGGGTAAGATGGGAATAAAGACACAGACCTACTAGAGAATGGATTTGAGGATATGGGGAGGGGGAAGGGTAAGCTGTGACAAAGTGAGAGAGTGGCATGGACATATATACACTACCAAACGTAAAATAGATAGCTAGTGGGAAGCAGCCACATAGCACAGGGAGATCATCTCGGTGCTTTGTGACCACCTAGAGGGGTGGGATAGGGAGAGTGGGAGGGAGGGAGACGCAAGAGGGAAGAGATATGGGAACATATGTATATGTATAACTGATTCACTTTGTTATAAAGCAGAAACTAACACACCATTGTAAAGCAATTATACTCCAATAAAGATGTAAAAAAAAGAAAAAGAATCTGAACTATTAATTTAATTGAGAAGTTTATTGGACCAGTTTCTTTTGAAGGATACTTTAGAGTTTAAATTTTACAGTAGTATGATTTATGTAATAACTTGTGCGTGTCTCAGTGTAATAGTTGCCCTTGGAATCTGTGCCATTGAATTTAATTGTTGTTTAAGTTTTTATTGCTGAAAAGAGTCCATATTGCTTTGGGACTTAAGTAGCAGAAAACCTTAGATGGTGGCCCAAGATGGACCCAACAAATACCAAATTTTATGCTGTCCTGGTGAAATTCCAGGTATTCACATTTAAATTAAATAACTTTAGTAAAAAAGGAAATGCTTGAAATAATGACTTGTTTCTTACTGTTATCTGGTTATCTAATTGATTTCACACTTTTTAAAAGTTCTTCATATCATTTATAATTTGCTACCTAGTGAGATAAATTTTAATGCCCTTTAATGTTGCTTACTAAATGCCTTAAATTTTAAACGAGTGACTCTATGGTAGGTCTTCTTATTCTTTCTCTTTCAAACTCTTCCTTTAGTAGTTACTCACTTGATTAGCCCTATAAATTCCTTAAAAAATAGTCTCTAGAATAAGTAAATTCTATTCTCCTCATTTAGGCAAGTTTAAAAAAAAAGCCAGTCTGGAGTAAAACAATGAGTTCAGTTCCCAGCTTGAACCTTGGGCAAGGTTATTTATTTATTTATTTATTTATTCATTTATTTATTTATTAACATCTTTATTGGAGTATAATTGCTTTACAATGGTGTGTTAGTTTCTGCTTTATAACAAAGTGAATCAGTTATACATATACATATACCTCCATATCTCTTCCCTCTTGCGTCTCCCTCACTCCCACCCTCCCTATCCCACCCCTCTAGGTGGTCACAAAGCACGGAGCTGATCTCCCTGTCTGTGCTATGCGGCTGCTTCCCACAGCTATCTATTTTACGTTTGATAGTGTATGTATTTCCATGCCACTCTCTCACTTTGTCCCAGCTTACCCTTCCCCCTCCCCGTATCCTCAAGTCCATTCTCTAGTAGGTCTGCGTCTTTATTCCTGTCTGGGCAAGGTTATTTAATCTCTCTAAACCATAGTTTGTTCATATTTAAAATGGGGATAATAACACTCACCTTATTACAGAGTTCTGAGGCTTAAATGAGATAATATATGTAAATGTATTAGGTTGCTTGGTGCATAGTACTCAATAAATATAGCTAGAGTATAGCTAAAATAAGTGACTTTGTTTAGAAAGTCAGTGAAATCTAACAGATGAGTTGATAAGAGGAAAGTGCAAAATTTAATAAAAGACATCTTGGATCTTGGTCTGAGTAATGTGCCAGTACCCTGTGAGGAACCCATTAATTCTTGGTCTAAGATCCTTAAATTATTTAGTTCAGGGCAAACAAGGATGTTTGGAGTTTTTTTGGTTTAGATCTGATTTATTTTGACCTGTAATTTCCTGCTAGAGTTAAAGACTAGGTAAACTAAAAAACACTTATTCCTTCTTCTTAGAACCCTCCCAAACAGATTAATCTGAACCCAAGCCAGCACTAGCATTATTCTATCCTTCCATCCTTCCCTAGTGTCTATTCTCAGAAACCAAACTACTCTCCAGCAGTGTTCTAAAATAAATGAGATTTCCCATATTTTACGTCTAACTTATGAAAAGATTTTATAAAATACTAATTTCATTGTTCATATACATAGAATTGCAATCCTGTGAATTTTATAGGGTTAACATTTAACTTTTCCCTGGTAAAAACCATATTTCCAGTCTGGTTGAATACTAAATTTGAACCCTCACCTTCTCCCTGTCTCCAAAAATGGCCAGTGGAGTAACAAGTGAATAGAAAGTACTTGTTCTGTACGTACTCCCTTTGTCTACCAGATTTTCAAGGTTGAGGCTGTGTCCTTTTGGGTAATATGGTGGTTTAGGTGAGAGTTTGAGAATAGTGAGAAGGCTACAGAAGGGTTGAAAGGAATATAATTCTGAAAGGCAGCTTTTCCCTTCTCACCTTATTTTTTGGTGTGTTAGGGTATTAGTAGTGTTTACTGGTCTCCATCCTAACTTGCTAACAAACTTCCATAATGAATTGGTTAATAATAGTGAACAGTGTATAACAAATGGTACTCTTTCAGGTATTACTGTATAGAAAGTGATCATTATGAAGAAAAGGCTTTGTACTGGATTATTTCATGTAGGTAATTTTGTTGTAACCTGGTCCACAAACTCTGTTAATTTGTTTACTATACCACCTCAGGGAGAATGTAACAGAATTACTTATGAAGGAATTTTACACTCTTACAGTATTTACAAGGGGGGTAGGAGTTGGTGTTTACCGTGCTGCTCAAGAAAAACGTTATTTAAAACTTTATTCCTGCAGATTTACTAATTTAGAATTTAATGCAATTTAGAGTTTGTATGTATGTTTTTTAAATAAACCAAATCTTTGCCTAAAATGAGTTGGTTCTTTTTCTCCTCAAATCAGATGTTAAAGGATGCTTTCCATTTTTGAATATAGTAATTCTTGTACAATAAAGAAGTTCAGGGACTTTTATGTTTATAATATGTATTTCTAATGTATTAAGCTTGTCATATTTTATTAACTCAATTTAACATATTAGCAACCTTTTATGTTTGTGTGCCCTTTTTATTTTAATTTTAATTTTTTGAAATGTTAAACTCACAGGAAGTAGAAAAAATAGTATATAGGGTCCTGTATACCCTTTACTCATCTTCCTCCAATGGTGACATCTTTATAATAACTGTAGTACAGTATCAAAAGCAGGAAATTAACATTGGTACATTATTGTTAATGGGACTACAGATCTCATTCAGTTTTCGCCATTTGTGTGTGTGAGAGTGTATATAGTTCTATGCAGTTTTATTTCATATATAGATTTGTGTAGACACCACCACAATGAAGATACAGAATGGCTCCATCTCCATATATATGCTATGCCAAAATAGTCACACACACCCCAACCCTTGGCAACTGCTAATCTGTTCTCCATCTCTATAGTTTTAGAATTTTGAGAATGTTATATAGATGATTCCATTTATACATTATACAGTACAGTAACCTTTGGTAATTGACTTTTTTCATGCAGCATAATTTTCTAGCAGTTGATTCAGGTTGTTGAATGTATCAATAGTTTTGTCCCTTTCTTTATTGCTGAGTAGTATTGCATAGTAAGGATGTGCCAGAGTTGGCTTAACCAACCATTTACCTGCTAAAGGACATTTGAGTTGTTGTATTTTTGTTTTTTGCTACTAGAAATAATAGCTACTATGCACTGTTATGGATATTTATGTATAGCTTTTTGTGTAAACATATTTTAATATCTGTGGGAGAAATGCCACAGAGTACAGTTGTTAGGTTGTATTGGTAAGCACATGTTTTTATAAGAAACTGGGCAAATTATTTTCCAGAGTGGCCGCTGCCATCACGTATGAGAGATCCAGTTTCTCTGCATCCTCACCAACCTGTGGTGTTATTGTTTTTTATTTTAGTTATTCTAATTGGTGTGTAGTGATATCTCATTGTAGCTTTTTTTTTACTTGAAAATAAAGTACATTATTTTTAAGGTCTTAATTTAGATTTTACTAATATTGTTTTCACCCATCTCCACCCCAGTTCCTGGTTGGTGATGATTTTTATTACAGTTAAATTGTCAGTGGTTCTTTAAAATGATAGTTTGCCCAGGACTGTTTCATATTTAAAAACTATTTTATGTCATCTGATATATACATACAGTACTTTTAATTAATAAAATAACTTTACTTTTTTTGGATAATTGTTTGTATTGTAGTGGCTGGAATGGCTGGTACTGCGCATATCGATGGAGACCATATTGTTGTTTCAGTTCCTGAGGCTGTATTAGTTTCTGATGTTGTCACAGACGATGGGATAACTCTTGATCATGGCCTCGCAGCTGAAGTTGTCCATGGGCCTGATATCATCACCGAGACTGATGTAGTAACAGAAGGTGTAATTGTTCCTGAAGCCGTACTTGAGGCTGATGTTGCTATTGAAGAAGATTTAGAGGAAGATGACGGTGATCACATCTTGACGTCTGAGCTAATTACAGAAACTGTTAGAGTACCTGAGCAGGTTTTTGTGGCTGACCTTGTTACTGGTCCTGATGGACACTTAGAACATGTGGTCCAAGATTGTGTCTCAGGAGTTGACTCTCCCACAATGGTATCAGAGGAGGTTCTTGTAACTAATTCAGATACAGAAACTGTGATTCAAGCAGCTGGCGGTGTTCCTGGTTCTACAGTTACTATTAAAACTGAAGATGATGATGATGATGATGATGATGATGATGATGATGATGTCAAGAGCACTTCTGAAGACTACTTAATGATATCTTGTAAGTGAAACTTAAAGTCCATAATTACTTGGTAGAAACTGATTTATGTATAACACCGACAGGTTTTCTAAGATGGGGATCTATTCAATAAAAGTCATGGGGGTGATCTTTTTGAAAAATAATTTTTTTCAAAGCTGTGTTGTTGAGATGCTTTTTTGAATTTGTTCATGTTTTTAATTTATGAAAATTTATACCCACAATGGAGTAAAATAATGCAATTTATTAATATCTTAGAACAAAAATACAGATTTGGAAGGTTCAAAAAGAACATTAAGTGATGCAATATTTTAATGGTAAATATATATATTTCAAAATGGGAAGTTTATTTCATGCAACCACTGCTTTCTTTTTAATATGACAGGTACTGGAGATGTCAGTTCAGTTTTGCTTAGGAGTTTAAGCATAGTATGTTAAGAAATGTGTGATTAGTTTTTTGAATTAAATACTTGAAAAGTAAATAATCAACTCAGATTGTGTTCTACAGTTCTGCCTATGTTTGTTTTCTGTTGTCTATATATGTGTCTTTATAGTCCATGCAAAAATACTTTAAACATATTTATTTCAGACTGCTTTACGATGTCCTTAAGACATTCTATCTGAATGAGGAAGATAGAAATATCTTATTCTCATTTTAAGTGGTAAGTTTGCCTGAACAGCAACAATAATAAAAATCTCACGATAAGTTACTGATGGAGCTTGAGGAAGAAGTGGGTCTATTCTTTATAAAATTTGAAGGCATTCCTTTATTTAAAAAATCCCTTTAAAACTTAAATAATTTTTTATTTTAGAAAATAGAATATACAAAAATTAAATATTTTTTATATCATTCATTCTCTTGCCACCCAGATCCCTAACTTTTTATAATGGTTAGAATATTCAAATTGAGACTAGTTACTCTTTTTAACCATTTTCATTTATTTTATTTTATTTAGTTTTTCCCTTTTTTTCTTCATCACTTAATCTTTAATTCATTTTTTTACCTCTTGGTTTCTGTTGACCATTGAATCTTTCAGGAGTTAGAGAATAAATTGCCTTGAAATGTCTCAATGGTAATTTTAAAAGTCCTCTGTTTTTTCCCCAAGATATCTTCAAACTACTCAAGGGATAAAATTGAAGACTTAAAACAGACTGTTATCTTATTCCTAAATCCCTAACTATTCCTGTAAGGAAATCTTATCAGCAGCTGAGTTTGTCTTCTCTCAGTCTCTGAGGTGCATCTGAGATTTTTCCACTTTCAGACCAAATGTCACAATTTCTTTATCTTAGCAGTTGGTTAGGCTCTTCCACTTGTGCTAAGTAACTTGGAAATTAATATAGGATAACTGTATCTGTCTAAAGTTATCCCAGGTGTGCTTTTCTTTAAAAATACCTAACACCCTCAAAACATTTCTGGGTGATGATTTGCTTTATGAAAAGCTTCACCGGAGAAGGGAGGTTCCTTTAAATAATGAACCAATATAATGCATTCAAATTATTTTTTTTACCTATAAAATCAGTTTTTATTTCTTCCAGGAAAATAATTTTGTATAAAGCAAAACATATTGGTAGGGTCATTATGGGAGCGGTCATGAAACCTCACCAATTTCAGGGGTAAAAGAGAAAAGTTAACACCTTTGTATTTTTTTTTTTAGTATAATAGCTTTATTGAGATATAATTCACATGCCATACAATTCATTCATTAAAGGTGTGCAATTCAGTGGTTTTTCATATATTCACAGAATTGTATCACCATCACCATAATCAATTCTAGAATTTTTCTTCCCCCCAAAAGAAACCCCCATACCCTTGAGCAATCACCCCTGCCACTCCATTCACCCCTCAGGCAACCACTAATCCAAATTCTTTCTCTATAATTTGCCGGTTCTCAACATTTCATGTAAATGGAATCATATAATATATGGCCTTTTGTGTCTGGCTTCTTTCTCTTAGTATAATGCTTTCAAGGATCATCCATGTTGTAGCATGCATCAGTCCTTCATTCCTTTTTATTAATGAGTAATATTTCATTATATGGATATACAGTTTATTTATCAGTTCATCAGTCGATGGACATTTAGGTTGTTTCCACTTTTTGGCTGTTATGAATAATGCTGCTCTGAACATTCATGTACAAGTTTTTGTGCACATAGGTTTTCAGATGTCTTGGATATATACAGCTGGGAATGGAATACCTTTGTAATTTAAACATTACTAATTTTTGTTTGTTTCATCATTGCATAATACGGATCCATTACACATTGCCTCACCCCATCCCTGTGGTACATCAATACAGAGTTGACCCTTGAACAATACAGGTTTGAACTGTGTGGGTCCACTAATATAAAGATATTTTTCAATAAATATATACTACAGTGTCACATAATCTGAGGTTAATTGAGTCTGCAGATGCGGAACTACGGATACGGAGGGGCAACTGTAAAGGTATACATGGATTTTCGACTATGTGGAGAGTCAGTGCCCCTAAGCCCTGCATTGTTCAAGGGTCAGCTGTAGTCTATACTGATGTCATATTCACCATATAATTTTGGTAGATGTAACATGAAAGGGGTACAGTAAAAAGCCTACTTAGTGTTTAAAAGAAATATTATACTGTACATTTTGCTAAAATGAAATTTTAATCAAATTGTACCAATGGGCTATAGAAGAATATTGAACGATAGCAAACTTTGTAGGGTTGGCAAATAATGCACCTTACTGTTTTTTTTTTTTTAATTTTTATTGGAGTATAGTTGCTTTACAATGTTGTGTTAGTTTCTGCTGTACAGTAGAGTGAATCAGTTATACGTATACCTATATCCCCTCTTTTTTAGATTTCCTTCCCATTTAGATCACCACAGAGCACTGAGTAGAGTTCCCTGTGCTATACAGTAGGTTCTCATTAGTTATCTATTTTATACACAGTAGTGTATATATGTCAATCCCAATCTCCCAATTCATCCCACCCCCGCACCTTACTGTTTTAATGTTATATTTAGCACCAGTAGAATTCTGCATTTTATATACTATTACCCACTTATCACTGGCTGGGATGTCATGTGGGTTGGGAAACAACACCGTGGGACTTGAATGTTGTAAGCCTTATAACAAAAAGGTTAAGCTTGAATTTTGGGTATTTTGAGTATTATCTGTGTAAAGAAGAGTCTTTGAGGATCTATTTCTAAAATCTGTTGATTGCCTGTTAAATCTTTGTTAACTTTGTACTTTCTATAACAAAGGGTATAGAATAAATCTTGGTGAAGTTGATGGTTTATCTCTTAAAACTGTACACTAACATATTTAATAACTTTATCATCTTCTATGAACTTAAAATACAAAACAAGTTTAATTACTCAATACATTTCAAAATTGTTCATTCTGAGGAATCTAATTAAGTAGAAAATAATGGATGCATTAAACTGTGGACCTCGAGGAAAGGTGTAAATGGAATCAGAATAGCACCAGTAATTTCAATACTTAAAGCAAAAATTATGGTACAAAACTTTTGAGAAATGACCAAACAAATGTCTATTTCATTTCATGAGCTTTAGTTTTGTGAATTACAGTTTTAATTCAGTTTATCCCAGGAGGAACTCTGATTACTTTTAACCATTGAAGTGTAATAAAGTAGTATTTATCAGATGAGAGTATTTTTTTCATTAATTTACTGTTAGTCCAACCTAAGAAATTCATATTTTGGACACTTTTTGAGTGTTTTATATCCTATGTCTTTATTTCCAAGAATGAGAAAGTACTTTTTTTCTGAAGACTTAACTTGCCTCTTAATTTTTTTAATGATCTCATTGTTTTATTCAACGTATTTTAAAAGAGAGGCTGTTAAAAACCAGTAATATCAGATTCTTCCTCATCCTTTTTTCTTTCATTTTAATCTGTCCCATTGTGAAAAAAATATTTGCCAAAAAAGTACTAACAGAATTAGGTTTATGATGGAATGAAAATATTTTTTTCTGTTTATTTTGATCATTTAGGTACTCTCTTTCATAGACAATAAACTATTTGAACTCTTAAATAATGTGGAATCATTTATATTTAACCACAAAGTTAAAGTAGTTTTACATTGTAAGAAGAATTTCTGAAATTCTGGTGTTTTCACCATTTTGAAAGGCCAAAGGAATATTTTTGAATTTGCATGTATCAAATTTGAAACTGAGGTAGAGAAAATCTAGACTTTGACCCACTTAGATCTTACTGAAATTCATATTTTAAGAGTACTGAGTTAAAAACTTTTTAATGTCACTTTATTCTGTTTTCAGTAGCTCTGGAATTGTTTAGATATAGTCAAGTCTTCATGATTTTGTTTCATATATGATACTATGATACATATAGTAGGGAGGAGCAGATTTTCAGTTTAGGTTACATTTCAGTTTTTATGGGGACAGGACAAGCATTGAAATAAAAAATGGTAGGCATATAATCTTTGGGGGAGTATATTGTTTAATATTTATGTTCAAAGAGCAAACTTTATGAATATAATGTATTCATTGCATAGTTTATGCACAGTATTCACTTGAAACTAAATGCTATTCTTAAAGAATCAAATTTTTAAGTATACTTAAAATGTAAGTAATTATTGTTTCTTTATTTTATATATGATTTGAAGCAAATCATACAATGGTAAACCTGGAAGTATACAAAATTTCTGATTTGAAGTAGCCTTCCATTGACTCAACAAGAATTAAAAGTATTTACTAAGATTTTATTTTCATGATTTCTGAAAAGCCCTTTTTATAAAATAATTCAAGTGTTTTCTATTTTCTCTTTTTTAAATACTAGATTTTATATGTTAATTGGTTTTAGATATACTGCTATTTAATTTGGGAATTGTTTATGTCAGCTTATTTCATGAGTACTATATATTTTATGTTGTAATTTTTGTTATTAATTTTGGTGTTAGGATTTAGCTTAAAATGTTGAATGTAATGGAAGATTATTTAATCTTTTCCCAAACCACTTTAATTAAAGCTGTATGGTTAAGAGTATTTCATATACATAAATTGAAATCTGTGATTATGTCTTTTATATAATTACAATCATGTAGTATATCTGTCTTGTATACATTTTTTCATGAAATATACCATTCTTAATGGTTGCATAATAGGTCATTAATTGAATATAGTGGGTAGGTGGTTAACACATTATTTCACATTGCACTAATACTTAACACCGACTAAATGTCAATGGTACTTTTTGACTGAAACAGTTTCCCGTTTATATTTTACAGTGGATGATGTTGGGGAAAAATTAGAGCATATGGGGAACACACCATTAAAAATCAGCAGTGATGGTTCACAAGAAGATGTTAAAGAAGATGGATTTGGTTCAGAAGTAATAAAAGTGTATATATTTAAAGCTGAGGCTGAAGATGACGTTGAAATAGGTACAAATAATAATTTTAATTTATTGCTATAATGGTTAGGAATTAGAACTTCTCTTTTCTGGAGACTAAGTTCTAATATTGCCTTCAAAGTGCAACTCTTATAAAAGGTTTCTTTGGGGATGGAATATTTAAAAATTATATATAAATATAAATCACGGATAGAGAACAAGTCATCTTAGATATTTTTAAACTTGAGTAGAAGATTCCAGTTGAAATTTCAAAACATATGAGTGGAGGGGATTTGGTTTAGAGAAGGAAATTATGAGTATTTAAGGGCAGGCTAGAGGCAGGGTGCTTTGGATTTTAATCCTAGTTCTTCCATTTAGCTGAGTGGTCTTTGGTGAATTACTTAACCTTCTTCTGCCTCAGTTTCCTCATCCATAAAATGGCCATAATGGTAGTAACTACCTTATAATGCTATTGTGAGGATTAAATGGGTAAATACATGTAAAAGACTTAAATAGTGCTTGGCATATACAAGTGTAATGTAAGTGTTAACATTTGTTGTTATTTCTTAGTGATGACTGAAAATTTAAAGTGCAATTTATAAGAAAATTCTCTTGACACTTAGAACTTTATGTTTGAATATTTGAGGGGGAATATTTTTCTAAAGGAAAATATTTTTATGTATCCTTCTTATTAATTTAGGGAATTATTCCATGATACTTACTGATTTTGATACATGTTTTAACTTTTAAGGTGGAACGGAAATTGTCACAGAGAGTGAGTACACCAATGGGCATTCTGTAGCTGGAGTGCTTGACCAGAGCCGAATGCAGCGGGAGAAGATGGTTTACATGGCAGTTAAAGATTCTTCTCAAGAAGAAGATGATATCAGTAAGGAAAAAAGGCACTGTAGTGACTTATCAGTAGTCATCATGCGTTCTTAAAAAAAAACAATCTCATATTCAAGCACTACATAGGAACAAAGTTCAATAAAATAAATCTGACCCTTCTCTATAATTAATTTAAAGGAAAAGGGTCCTTTTGACAATCCGTGCATGCATGTATTGTTCAAATGAGCAAACGTAAAATACTGTGTCTGAGATACTAGGGATACAGAGATCAGCTAAATATGGTTCCTGACTTTAGGATAGCCCACAAATATGTAGGGAATTACTGAGAATCTACTTTGTGTGTGTTATTGAATATGTTGCATATGTATTATCTCATTTAATTCTCATAATTCATCTCTGAGGTAGGTGGTATTAGCCCTGTTTTATGGAAGGAAAAAGTGCTCAGGGAAATTAAGCAGTTGCCCAAGGCCATTCCAGTATTAAATGAGGAAGATAGGATTTGAACTCATGTCTGCCTAACTCTGCTGTCAGTAATCTTTGTACATGGCAGTGAACACTGTTGAACTCTCTCTGAATTTAGCAGTAGAAGGGCTAGCTGTTTGTTTTCCTTCTGCCACTGAGAGATTAGCTGAGTAAGTATTCTTCCAAGTCAAGCCACCAGGATTTTTACTTATTATGCCGTTGATGGTCTCCAAGTAGTTGCTGTTTAAGGTTTCTTGCGGCTGAGTACCACAGGGAGTAAAAAGCTCCTCACATTTCCTTTCCTGCCATGGTACACATTTCCTTATGAAGATGTTTTACTTTCTTCCTACTTTCTCCTCACCTCAGTGTAGGAATGCAGCCCTTCCTTAAGGCTTTTTCTGTCTTCTTGCCATGCTGAGACAAAAACGACTTTGTTTTGCCCTAGAAGAGCAAGAGCCTCCACTTCAGTGCATTACCTTGATAATAGTTAGCTTTACCTATACTGCACTATGATCCCCACTCCTCAAATTTCCTCCCCTAGAAGTCATAGGGAGCTGAATTCCAATCCCAAACAAACATGAATAATATACCACAGCTGAAAATGTCAAAACAAATGAGTCTAGAGGATTTGGTTAGAGAGAAAAAGAATTAATTTCTATTTGGTCTCTAGATTATTTCTTTTCTGTTTTGCTCATTGGTCAGGAGACTGAAGGTTAGGTTAGCTGATGCCAGAATTCCATAAGGATGTGCAAAACTTAGACCAATGTTTCCTTCTGGTTAATTGAAAGAAGGGAAACCTAGGAGAAAAGGGATACTTTTTCCCCACATTTTTTCCACATTTTTCAGTAGTGAGTAGGGAATTCCCTAGTGGTCCAGTGGTTAAGACTCCATGCGTCCACTGCAGGGGGCATGGGTTTGAGCCCTGGTTGGGGAAGTTCCGCATGCCGCACCTCGCGGCGCGGCCAAAAAAAGAAAAAAAAATTTAGTAGAAAATCCCAGTATGTGAATCAAAGGAAAAGCATAAATTCAAGCCAATTTTCTACTTAACACTTCAAATCCAAATGGATTATTTCACATAAAATATACTTACTGACCTTCTAGGTTTAAATTCTTTTATACTAATACTATGTTTTTTTAAATGTCTCACTTAACGCTTTTGTCTTCAGTAGGGTCTCTGAAAATCCTGCCTCTTAATGGGTGTCCACATAGCCTTGAGCCACCAGCATTTTATATTATAACCATATATTATGGTTTTACTTTCATTTTTAATTCTTTTTCAATTACTAATATTTTTGACAATTTTTCACTGCACGTACAGTACTGCATTTAATTTACATGTGGGATAGCATGGACCGCTTTTTAGTACTGATTCTATGGGAAATGCCTTCTGAGTTCTGAAGAACTGTCAGGCAGAATTATGGAATACAGCTTTTCTTATAAATTCCTAATGCCCAATGGACTGTGAAATCAGTCAATATATTTCAAGCGCACGTTTTATATAATCTAGAAGTCATTTTCGTAGGACTAGGTTTTAAGAGGAGGATAAGAACTTTGATAAATTACTGTTTCCTAGTGGCACCAGCCTGCGAAGTGCCTAATGTAATTTTTAAATTAACCAAATTGAAATCTTGAAAGTTGAAAGATAATCGTTTGGAAATTTTTACCCATTTATTAAATACTTGGGGTTATAAACAAGCAATTATTTCTAAAATTTAGGTTGCGCTGAAATAGCAGATGAAGTTTACATGGAAGTCATTGTAGGGGAAGAGGAAGGAACTTCTCTCCCTGAGACTCAGCTTGAGGACTCTGATGTTAATAAAACAATTGTCCCTGTTGTCTGGGCTGCGACATATGGTAGGACACTGGCATTTTTTCACCTGATAAGTACATAACATATCTATTTGATCAGCCTTTAGGTCATTAAATATGCTGTGCTAATGCCCCCATGAGTTGGCTAATACTATAAAATGTTTTGCTGTGGACTGATTCATCTCTAGTTACTTACATAATTTTTGTACCACATATCTTGTGTTATTTACAATGAACCTTGCTTAATGCATTTTGTTTTTCAGTAGGATTTATTTTAAATCCTACATGTATAAGTGAGTGCCATAAAAAGTTTTATTTTTCTAAAATAGGAATATCCTTTGAAAATTGATCCTTCCCCTTTTGGAAAAACTTATTTTATGTTTTAACACCACAAATAATAAGATATTGGGGTTTTGAAAAGGAACAGAAATCCAAGTGTGCTCTTCTAGGAAGTACGTAATGAAAGGTAAATTTATCAAGTTATTTTTTCCCTTTCTATTTTATCTCATTCTTACTTAATTTACAAGATGGTCCAGGTATACTCTTTACTTTGAAAAATTTTGTTGTTCAAATGCATTAATTTATCTTTACTTGGTTTTTCCAAAGGTTCATTCATTCAACAGTCATTTATTGAGCATCTTCAATTTTGAGGGTATTCTGCAGAAATATCTACCCAGGTTTTATTTGAAAAGTAAGGTTGTCCTAGATGTTAGTAGTTCAAAGGATGCTGACAGCAGCCCTTATTTTCAGTGTGTGATATTATCTAATCTATGGGAGTGGAAGAACTCAACAACAAAAAAGTTTAATCCAAGGAACGGTGATCAAAGTAAGATTTTGTAGATTTAAGATGTGATCTACTAGTAATCATTATACTCAGTCTATCAGTTTTTAATTAGCCTTTTTTTTTTTAAGGAGATGAAAGAAGAGTTTCTCGAAGGTATGAAGATTGTCAGTCATCAGGTGAGAGAGCATTATATGTGAGATGTAAGTTAAGTAGCTGGTTTTGTGTACTGCTTGGTAGATACAGAGTTATTAGTTTGTGTGTACAGACCCATTTGTTAGACTCTTACTTGCCCATATCTAGTTAGTTAGAAGAGTTTACCTCCTTGGGAAATTGATTAATTTATATAGAGACATAGCGTGTGTTATTCTGTGAATGCAGTTCATTTTAGATTTACCTCGTGATTTCCCTGGTGGTCCAGTGGTTAAGACTCTGCCCTTCCACTGCAGGGGGGCACGGGTTTGATCCCTGGTTGGGGAACTAAGATCCCATATGCCACATGGCATGGCCAAAAAATAAAAAATTAAAATTAAAAAAATAGATTTACCTCAAGATACAAATATCAGGCCACTTACTACATGGGCCATAAAAAAGTTACTATGGAAAAAATTATAAAATAGAAATTACTCTGACATGAAAGTAAAAGTTGCCCATGATATCAACCACTTGTTAATGTCTTCCTTGGGATGGAACTATTTTTTTAATTTCTATGGCAACCAGTAGATTTATATAGCTGTTACATAAAGCTCATGTGTCAGCGTAAATTTTTCTTTTTTAGTTTTGATACACTTCATATAGTGTTATTTATTCCATGGTTGATAGTTCTTTTTATTTTCTTACACAAGGAGACTTTTTCTAATGATAAAGTGTCTATTTTGTTTCTATCTTTAGGAGGTATTTGACTCTCTAACTGTAGATTTCAGGGGAATTAATGAGAGGCATATATATCACAGCATTTAAGCTAAACAGTTTCTTAGGGCTACATTTTTAAACTAAATTGCATAACACAAGAGACTGTGAGAACTGAGATTTTATTAAGTACTTTATTCCATATACACTGATCCCACTGAAATTGCAGTAGATTGCCTGCCACTTTTATCTTAACACTTAAAAAAATCAATCTTAATACTTTTAACATTAAGTAAACTATTCTAAAGCATAAATACAAGAAATCTGTTGTTTGTCATGTATTACAGTTACCATGATTGTACTGGATAACTGACATGTGTAAATTTCTTTGCTAAATCTCTTTAATTTCATCAGCCTTCATCAATGAGAAATTGATCTGATGTCAAGATTTTGTTTAGGATCATAAAATTCAGTTTCTTATGTTTCATTCACCTTATCAGTTTGTTCCTTTAGGATGAATAAATTGGGATATTTTAAAGTTACTTCCACATGGTATCGTATTTAAAGATTTGCATATACACGTGTGTGTAAGAGTATAAAAGACAGAGAAGGAGAAGATGGGTGTACTTTGTGAAATTTAGTACTGCAATGGCAACTGAATGCCATGTCTTCTCTAATTCCTCTAACTAAAACCAAAAAAGTATAAATATATGTAGTTTAATAGTGTATCGATTTTTTTTCCAGGAAATGCTTTGGACTCAACATTAGAAAACAGAAGTAGTACAGCAGCACAATACCTTCAAATTTGTGATAGCATTAATACAAATAAAGTACTTAAACAAAAAGCTAAGAAGAGGAGAAGGGGAGAAATGAGGCAGTGGCAAACAGGTAAAATACTAATACATTACTCGATGAATATTATAATTACTTGAAATGCAGTAGTATTTTTTGTAACCCAAGAATATGCCAGTTGTTTGTAGTGTAGTTAGTCCTACTCCCATGTACCTACTTGTGTTTGATCTAAATAGTTGGGGTTTTTTAAATGTTCTACTGGTACTTAATAAAACTGTGCTTGTTTGCTTTTTACCCAAATGATGTTTTTAAAGAGAATTTTCAGGTTGATTTAACAATAAAGGGTGCCTATTTCTAGTTTACAAAGTGCATGTGATATAGCATTTTGGCAGGTGAATAGTCTAGAGTGCTGCTCATTACTTTTTAGTGAGCTACTTTATTATAAATTGCTTTCAATGTGCATTTTATCTTACGGGATCTTATTCTACTAGTACAGTTCTCACATTGTGAATGTCAGCTAATTTTGCCGCCTTTGTGGTAAAACTTTAAAACAGTCTGGCCAAATTTCACAACTTCCCTGTTTTGTTTTGTTGTTGTTGTTGTTGTTTTTAATCTAGCTGTTATAATAGGTCCTGATGGACAGCCCCTGACAGTATACCCTTGCCATATTTGCACGAAAAAGTTTAAATCCAGGGGATTCTTGAAAAGACACATGAAGAATCATCCTGATCATTTGATGAGAAAAAAATATCAGTGTACAGATTGTGACTTTACAACTAACAAGAAAGTGAGTTTCCATAACCACTTAGAAAGCCATAAGCTTATAAACAAAGTTGACAAAACCCATGAATTTACGGAATACACACGAAGATACAGAGAGGCTAGTCCATTGAGTTCAAATAAACTTATATTAAGAGACAAGGAGCCGAAGATGCACAAGTGCAAATACTGCGACTATGAAACTGCAGAACAAGGACTGTTAAACCGACATTTACTGGCTGTTCACAGCAAGAATTTTCCTCATGTTTGTGTTGAGTGTGGGAAGGGCTTTCGACATCCTTCTGAACTCAAGAAGCATATGAGAACCCATACTGGTGAGAAGCCATATCAATGTCAGTATTGTGTCTTCAGGTGTGCAGATCAATCAAATTTGAAAACTCACATTAAGTCTAAGCATGGTAACAATTTGCCATATAAATGTGAGCATTGTCCCCAAGCATTTGGTGATGAGAGGGAACTTCAACGCCATCTGGATTTGTTTCAAGGACATAAGACACACCAGTGTCCTCATTGTGACCATAAGAGCACCAACTCAAGTGACCTTAAGCGGCACATCATATCTGTCCACACTAAGGATTTTCCTCACAAATGTGAGGTCTGTGATAAAGGTTTCCATCGTCCTTCTGAGCTCAAAAAGCATAGTGATATCCATAAGGGTAGGAAGATTCATCAGTGTAGGCACTGTGACTTTAAAACATCAGATCCATTTATTCTTAGTGGTCATATCCTTTCAGTTCATACTAAGGATCAGTCACTGAAGTGTAAAAGGTGCAAAAGAGGGTTCAGACAACAAAATGAGCTCAAAAAGCATATGAAGACTCACACTGGAAGGAAGATTTACCAATGTGAGTATTGTGAATACAGCACTACAGATGCATCTGGCTTTAAACGACATGTGATATCAATACATACAAAAGACTATCCACACAGGTGTGAATTCTGCAAGAAGGGATTCCGAAGACCATCAGAAAAAAATCAGCATATTATGAGGCACCACAAGGAGGCTCTTATGTAATAAGATCAATATAAAGAAAGAAGCTATTTAGAAAATATGACATGCTACATGGAAAGATAATTTCATGAACTGTTTCACCTGGTTACAAAGCTTGATATTAAATCATAAATTTACATTCTTTTTACTAAAGATCTTAAGATATTTGAATTGAGAGGGGATCTCATAGCCCTTTGAAATTAAAGAATTTAAGGAGCACCATAGAATGGTTGCAGAAAACCTTATTGTCTATTTAATAGTATTATAAGCATAATTCAGCTACAGGGGGCAAGAGCAAAGACAACCACTTTATTTGACTGATCATACTAGAGACAGATGTTTCTGAAAAGATCATATCTAATTGAGGAGTTTAGCAATGCTTTGCTATCGCAAGCGTCACTTTTATGCCGTTTTAGAAATGGAGTGGGGAAATAAAATGCAGTCATCCATTAGTCACTTAGTCATTGAGCCTTTATATGGTACCTGGAAATTGAATTCCAGAAATGGCAAAAGTTTTGTGTATTCATCAAAAGAAATTTCACTGGAAAACAGGTTAGATTAATTCAATACTATTTAAAAGAATTTCAGAGCTGCTAAGATTTTAACACAGGATAGGATGTTTAAAATATAGCATTCTGTACTGAAGTCTAAAGATTAAAGTTCCCCTTTTTCTGATGTTCAAGTTGATTGTTGTTCAGTGTGGCATATATGACAGAAGTATATTTGAGTCAAATGTGGCTTTCTAAAATGGATGCAACAGTAATGTTGCAAAGTTAGCACTATATTTCTTAATGATCTAAAGATTACATTGAGAGAACACAGTTTTCTTAAATATTATGTTTAGAGGTTTTTTTAGGACAGTCATAGCAAGTATGATTGTTCTAGTCTTACTTGCTCTAATGTTTAAAGGTGCAATTTTATGCCATTATTGAAAATTTTGATTTTTAAAATCTATATACCATATTATTAACATGAATTTTCAATATGAGGCAGTATTTATGCGGTATTTAACAAAACACTATGCTGCCAATAGAACTTGGAGGTGGATATTCAGTTTACAGTGTATAAATTTAAAATATGCATCCCTTTAACAATGCTTCATGTTAGCATGCTGCAAATCAACATGGCGCTTAAAATAAAAAGCAGGTTTAGGGAAATTTAATGAAAATCCTGTTCATAAATGTAATGCATATGATGTGTATTTTTAAGTTTTAGTTGCTTCATGTTTACACTCATCTGTTAAACATAACTAAAATGTAATTTTACTTCATGCTATATTGTGGCTTTGTGTTTTAAATAATGTTCACCTTTCTGTTTTTGCACCAGATAGGAATCAGTTCCTTGAGAATAAATTTTTTATCTTTCTTAACTTCAGAATATTAAATTTGGAAATCTAAAATTGTGTGTCATGTGATTGTAAATGATGTACACGCTGTAAAATAAGATTGTCACTGTTATGTGGGATTATTATTTCTAAATGTTACTCATTGAAATGAGCATACAATAAAAAGCATTTATTGCACTTCAGGGTTTTATGAGTTTATTTAAAGTTGTGTTGCAGTGTCCCTCATTAAAAGACTTCACTTAAAACTGCTCTTAGGCAATTTTGTCTGCAGTTTAGCGTCTTGTAGGATTTTGTGCATTAACAACATGAGCTAGGAATTTAAACAATTATGATGACTATGGCATGATTATTCCTCAAAATTTTGTGTTTTTGCTAAAACCGTGATGGAATGCTTTAAAGTTGCCCATCTTAAGACTTGAGACTTAGTATTACAGAGGAAACTAAAAATTCTTAACCTGCTTAAGTAACACAATCCTGAAAAATGAATCTAATTATATTCCCAATAGACCAATATACATTCAAAAGGAAAAGTATTAAATCAAGTATTTGGGAAATATTTCTGCAAATGAGCGTAAAAATAACGTGCTGTATTCAAACTAGTCGGCATTCAGTAGAATCCATGTACCTGGATAGAATATATAGCACTATTGCTAAGACTCTTTGTCAATTGTGTTATTCTTTAATGATCACTAAGAGAAAAAGAAGGAATCTGTTAGCCATTACATGTTAGACCGGTGCTTTAAGCTTTAATTCTATAGAGTTCATCTAGGGATCTTGTTAAAATATACTAATTCCATAGGTGCAGGCCGGGGCCTACAATTCTGCATTTCTAGCAAGCCCCCAATGTGTTACCACCATAGAAACAGTAAGGTGTTAGACAAAGCCCCCAGTGTAATTCCCGTACACTTTGCCAACTTTGCTTAAACAAATATCTATGGGTGAGTACATAGAGGAGATCCATACTGAAGACTTGGCATTTGAGCTGAGACATGAGTGGCAGGAAAGAACCAGTCATGAAAATCTTGTGCAAGTGCAAGAGCATTCAAGGCAGAGAAACACACATGCAAATGCGAACAACCTGAAATGGTACCAGCTTTGGCTGGATCATGGTGAAGGGAGACTGATAAGGGATGACACCTGTGAGAATTTGAAATGGGAAGTCATTGGAGGGTTTTAAGGAAAGGAGTGATATGATGTGATTTACGTTTTGAAGATCACTTTAGAGGCTGTGTGAGGAATGTATTGTACAGGGACCAGAGGAAGCAGGCAGCCATGTGAAGAGGTTATTCCAGTTGTTCGTGGTCACAGTGGTGCTGGAGAAAAGCAAATGGATTTTCTTTCTTATAAATTGGGCCTAGAAAACAGCCAAGATGGACACATAAGAATTCAGCCCATGTTACAAACAAAAGAAAAAAACAGCCAAGATAGAACACATGAGAATTCAGCCCATGTTACAAACAAAAGAAAAAAAAAGGCACTTTTCCAGGACAGTCCAGGGTCATTAGGGTCATTATGTGCAGATGAATTTGTCTGATTGTCACTTCTATGCGGCCTATACCATGATGGACAGGAAAATATTTAGAATTATTCAGGTAGACCTCTCCAATTCACGTCTCATACAGGACAACCACCAGTTTGAACCTTGGCCTTCCCTTAAAGATATGTATGATAGATGTAGTATGACAGATAACTTTTATTGTAAAATATCTTCAACCACATACAATATAATGAATCCCCATACAGCCATTACCCAGCTTCAGCAATCATCACCTTATGGCCAATTTTGTTTCACTTTTACTCTTCCTCACTCCTGCTTTCACCAACCTGCCTCTCATTGGTTTATTTTGATGCCCCCTTCTCTCACTGGCTTAATTTGAAGTAAATCCCAGACAGCTTTTTAAGAATTTTTGAAGGAAAACAGCAGAGATTAAGAACTGGACTTAACATCTCATCTACAAGAGACCAACCCAAGATTACCAAGACTGCCTGGCTATCATGTATTATAATTATGTCATACAACGATTCCAGTCTTCCTTTGTAGACTCAAAAGCAGTATGTCTTATTTTGTCACTAAAGATGAATGGTTTTATAAGACAGATGTAGTTGTTTATTCCATTCTTTGTTTTTAAAAAATATATTTTATTTATCCTAGGTTGGGCTTGAAATACGTTGCACTTTTTTATTGGACAAAAAAGTACTATGGAAATCCAATAAATTCAGTAATGGTGTGTGGTGGGAGAGAGAGACCTTGTAGGGAAGTTTTTTCATGGCTTATTATTTACTTTCGAGGGAATTATGTCTACATGTTATCTTTGTAGATTATAACAGGAAAGAAGTGAGAATGGCTTTTTGTTAAAAGTGATCTAAATTGGGTGGTGACATGCAATTTTTTGAGCTTTATTTTTTTCCTTTTGTACTGTTTGTGTAAAGACAAAGTATAACAGTTAAAGCCCCATTACAAAGATAGGAAGAATGCTTTATGGCATCTAGTTATGAACTTAGAGAATTACAGAACTTAGAAGACTAGGTTTGTAAGCAAATAAATTCTCATTTAAAGCAGAAACCTGCATCAACCAGAGGTCCAACTATGTTAAACTGCTGTCTCTAGTAGTCCACATCAGGATTATTTTTATAGTGGTGCTTGTTAGCTCTAACATAAACATTCACATGATAATAACTTCCTGACAAAAGTATACAGCTAAGCTAAAACTCCATTCCGCATGTTTCCTACTAGGACTTCCACAAAGACCATACAGATATATATATTTTATTTACACACTTAAACAAATTACTTTGCATGTCATTGCACAGTCTCCATTTTATTCAACATCTAAAGCAAAATATGCTGGGAATAGAAATTAGATAAACAGGCATTCCTCATCCAACAATATCTTTGCAATTTTCAGAGATAAGCTGTGCGAAACTTGTGAGAGGAAAAAATCACTAGTATTTCTATTGAGCTTAATCAAAAATTGGAAAAGAAATACATACATTTAACTTTGTTAAGTATAATAAGCACCTTGTTATGACCCCCATTTCTCACTATGCATGGATCAAGTGAGCCAATGAAGTGCTGACTTCTTAACTATCCCAAATTTTGGACACTTATTTTTATTTAAGAGTATTTTAGGAAAATCACACTTGTTCTAATTTTCAGACAGTTATGGTGGCACTTTTCTATCAAGCTACTAAAAACTTTCACTTATATGCAATGGGTAGATAACATGGCATAATTACAGTTACACATATGAGTAGTTAGCAGAGGAGAAACTACCCTGTTCTTACACCAAGGGAAAAAATGTAAGGACTACATAGCTCATAAAGAATATTAACATTTTCTATCACAAAATAACTAATAAGACTGGAATTGTATCAATCCACATTATAGAGCTTAACATTTAATATTTTTTAATATATTTTCTTTTTTTGGCCACACTGCACGGCATGGAAGATATTAGTTCCCCAACCAGGGATCAAACCCTTGCCCCCTGCAGTGGAAGGGCAGAGTTTTAACCACTGGACCGCCAGGATGTTCTCAAGCTTAACATTTTAGTTGAGGTATTAAAATAAAATAAGGCTTTTAGCTTCATGTCAAAACTTATTTGGATATTTACATAAGTATTAAAAGCATTTTCTCTCTTCATTTGTGGTTTGATTTCATGTAGTGCCTTATATGTTGCTATCTTAACAGTTTCTTAATATAATGGATAATTATTAGAATATAATTATAAGGAATGACAGAATTCTATATAGTTACTTGCAGAGACATTTCAGTGCAAAATCTCATTCACATGTAAACCCAAATTTATTTGTTATCTTAATCTATACTTTGTCAAATGCAAACAGTTTAATTTTTGCTAATTCTTAACTTTAACCAAAGGCCTTGACATTTTAAAAATTTATTCTTATCTACTACTGTATTTAGAAAATACTTTAGTTCACTTTTAGTAAGGTCATTAGAACCCAATTAATCAACCAACTTCTAAGTACATTAAATATTCTACTATAAAGTCTCTCCCAAGTAGAATACACATATCAAGTATTTGTTTTCGTTATTTTTATTCCTTAAGCTTTTACACAGTATTTCAATGTTGTTTTGTCTACTGCTATAAAAAAAAAAGCCCACCTTCCTTCCACCAGTTACTATAATAGTAGTGTTACAGGTTTTTTGTTTGTTTGTCTGTCTTTTTGCGGTATGTGGGCCTCTCACTGTTCTGGCCTCTCCTGTTGCGGAGCACAGGCTCTGGATGCGCAGGCTCAACGGCCATGGCTCATGGGCCCAGCCGCTCTGCGGCATGTGGGATCTTCCCGGACCAGGGCATGAACCCGTGTCCCCTGTATTGGCAGGTGGACTCTCAACCACTGCACCACCAGGGAAGCCCAGTGTTACAGGTTTTTAAGGAAGTGGGTGGGCTCATTTGGGGATGATATGCTTCAAAAGAACAGATTTGCCAAGCTACTGATATGTACATAGAACCATAATAGCATAATGTACAATTTAGTGGATTTAGGTATTATAAAAAATATGCTTCCCACTTCCCTGCTTAATGAAATTAATCATCACCTTTGATTTAGTTCTGTCTCCAAGAGGTATGAATAGCATGTAATAAATCACCTCTTTTATTCACAAAGTCTAATGTGAGAAAAGCAAATATATGCTGTATATACCATGCACTAAACTGTTGTTTTTAATTCAATAGTATTGCTTTTTGTTGTTGTTAAAACACAGTATTTACTCTTGTAGCTAAATTGCACATCTAATATCATAGAAAAATCTTCTAATGGAATAACTTGTAAAATCTCTACCCCAACAAAGTTAATTCAGTGTCTAGGAAGCACCCTATTGAAAAATAGTGGATTAAGTCCTACAGTGCCTGTAATTGAGTTTTAAAAGTGGTGTCCCTTGTAAAGCAATTATACTCCAATAAAGATGTTAAAAAAAAAAAAGTGGTGTGTTGCTATACTGAATACAAAAATGTGATAGAAAGGATTCAGGCCTTATAAATGGTTGGAGAAACTCTCATCTGTATATCTAATTAATTCCATTAGACTTCCTGGGTAGTAGCTTCGTTCAAAATATTGATTGGCTTTAGTTATGGAAAAATAACAAAGTACTAATGAAGACAAAAAAATTTCTTTTGAGTTGGAGATTCATTCACGGCTAGAAAAGAAAAAAAAAGTCAGTTTAGAATGGGTTATAATTAATTTAAAACATTGTAATTGTATGCACACAGTTGTAAAAATGATTTAAATTGATATGAATAATACCAAGGGAAATGTATGGCACAGTTTGGGCAGTTTTTATATGTATATTCAATGAAACAATGGTTTGTCTGACTTTAGCCAAAGTATATGTTTCAAATGATTTTAAGCACAAGGGAGGGAGATGTGAGTAGATTTACTCCTTGGTGTCATAGTTAGAAGTTAAATATGTCCAAAAGTCTCTGTTAATAAGTACAGATCTATCATCTGTGAATTTACTTAAATATATTTTGAATTTGCTATCAGTATCTAGTTCCTTCAGATATTGAGTTTGATGTTCATTGCTGTATGCTGTTAATGAAAGGAGAAGTAATGACTATTATTCTGTAGACCCTTTATTTGGTAGGTCTTCACATTGATGCCACCTCTGAGACACATGTGGTTAGTAGCAGCAATTGCTTCTCAGTATTAAATTTCAGAATCAAATAAACTTTGAGTGACAAATTTTAAATCCTATGCTGACTTTCTCTTGTTGCTCAACTGGTTCTTGGGCCACAAAGCACCCTTTGTCAATTAATAATTAGTAATAAATAATTCTCAACTAATTAATGACCTAAGAAGCACAATATATTTCAAAGCTTAAATTTTTATCTTAGGATTACTAAGTGTTGGTTGCTTTCAGTGATGATAGATAATCATGTATACAAGATTGATGGCTTTATTGTAGTCAGAGAAGTGCTTCAGAGCTATCAACTTTCTGAATTTTTTGGTTTATTCAAATATTTGAGCTTGTTCAACCAAAAGATAATTTTTTAAAAGTGAGTTATTTAACAGATATTTAATTTTATTAACTACATCTGTAGTAATTTATTAGTTATACATCTGTAGTATTTTATTAATGATAAATCTACATTTAAAAATTTCCTCAAAAGGTTGTACAGAATAATTGATTGACATACATTTATCTATTGCTCATCATGATATACTTAAGCATTTTAAGACTTTTATTGAAGTATAATAAACATAGGAAAAGTGCACATATAGGTGTACAACTAAATGAATTTTCCCAAACTGAACATGTATATGCAACCATCACTCAGATCAAGAAACAGCATATTATTAGTACCCCAGTAGTCCTCCTTTTGTTTCCTTCCAATCAGTACCCGACCTTGAGGATAACCAACCACTTCCTGACTTTAATAACCATGGATTAGTTTTACCTGCTTTCAGTACCTAAGAAGTTTTTAACATAACAAGACAAAGACTGTCATTTTCATAGTGTTAAAAGTGAGATTCTACATCATTTTAGAATGTCCTACAATGTGCAGGGAAGTCCCCCCACATCAAATTATCCAGCCCAAAATGTTAATAGTGCTGAGGTTGAGAAACTCTGCTAACACAACACAATGGCCTTAGGATTTTTTTCTCCCTAATTATATACTCGAAAAATGCCCAAGTGAACTTACACAAGTCCATTTGTCTTCTATTTTCTCAATCACAATAGTCTGTGTGTCACTACCTGGTGGTATATATTCATAGTCATCATACAGGAGGCCTAAGATAGGATATTGTGACCTGTACCTATATAGAAAAAAAAAGTTAGTTTACAAGCTGGACAAGAAAATAACTCTCATTACTTTTTAGTCACTCCTAGTTTGATCCTCCTTATTTAATTAATTTGGCTTTGAATGACTTTTAACTCTTTCTAAAAAGAAAATCACCTCTCAGTGGTACAAAGATTTACTACGGCTATTTTCAAGAGAGTAAGAGGGAAGTACTTTTGCTTCTGGCAATAATGGACCACTGGCTGCACAATACAGTGATCCCAGAGAAGGGAAGCAAATGACATGAGCACTACAAGTGCCTAGCTCATGGCCTGGAGTCAGAATATGTGGAGCAGAATACCAGACAGGAGAGAGCTACATAGTTGGAGAGAGGTCATGGGATCTGTAGAGAGTTCCCCCACAAGTCCTTGGGTGAGCACTGATCAGTATAGGCTTGTGAAAAAGCTACTGAGGCTAGGGAAAGAAGCACTGAAAAAGAGCACTCTTCAAATTCCTGGAGTTCACATAGTAAAGGGAACTCCAATCTGTGTTCCACTAACCAGAGTGGAAAGACCTCCTAATACCAGAGGGCATCAGGCAAATACTACAAAAGACTATCACCTTAGTAGTGAGAAAAATTACCAATGGCATTTTTCACAGAACTAGAACAAAATATTTCACAATTTATATGGAAACACAAAAGATCCCAAATAGCCAAAGGAATCTTGAGACAGAAAAACGGAGCTGGACGAATCAGGCTCCCTGACTTCAGACTATACTACAAAGCTACAGTCATCAAGACAGTATGGTACTGGCACAAAAACAGAAAGATAGATCAATGGAACAAGATAGAAAGCCCAGATATGAACCCACACATATGTGGCCTTATCATTGATAAAGGAGGCAATAATATACAATGGAGAAAAGACAGCCTCTTCAATAAGTGGTGCTGGGAAAACTGGACAGTACATGTAAAAGAATGAAATTAGAACACTCCTTAACACCATACACAACAATAAACTCAAAATGGATTAAAGACCTAAAGGTAAGGCCAGACACTATAAAATTCTTAGAGGAAAACATAGGCAGAACATTCTATGCCATACATCACAGCAAGATCTTTTTTGACCCACCACCTAGAGAAATGGAAATAAAAACAAAAATAAACAAATGGGACCTAATGAAACTTCAAAGCTTTTGCACAGCAAAGGAAAACATAACACCAAAAGACAACCCTCAGAATGGGAGAAAATATTTGCTAATGAAGCAACTGACAAAGGATTAATCTCCAATATTTAAAAGCAGCTCATGCAGCTCAATTTCAAAAAACAAACAACCCAATCCAAAAATGGGCAGAAGACCTAAATAGACATTTCTCCAAAGATATACAGATTGCCAACAAACACATGAAAGGATGCTCAACGTCACTAATCATTTGAGAAATGCAAATCAAAACTACAATGAGGTATCACCTCACACCAGTCAGAATGGCCATCATCAAAATAATCTACAAACAATAAATGCTGGAGAGGGTGTGGAGAAAAGGGAACACTCTTGCACTGTTGTTGGGAATGTAAATTGATACAGCCACTATGAAGAAAAGTATGGAGGTTCCTTAAAAACTAAAAATAGAGCTACCATACGACCCAGCAATCCCACTACTGGGCATATACACCAAGAAAACCATAATTCAAAAAGAGTCATGTATCACAATGTTCATTGCAGCTCTGTTTACAATAGCCAGGACATGGAAGCAACCTAAGTGTCCATCGACAGATGAATGGATAAAGAAGATGTGGCATGTATATTCAATGGGATATTACTCAGCCATAAAAAGAAACGAAATTGAGTTATTTGTAGTGAGGTGGATGGACGTAGAGTCTGTCATACAAAGTAAGTCAGAAAGAGGAAAACAAATACCGTATGCTAACACATATATATGGAATCTAAAAAAAAATTGTACTGAAGAACCTAGGAGCAGAACAGGAATAAAGATGCAGAGGTAGAGAATGGACTTGAGGACACGGGGAGGGGGAAGGGTCAGCTGAGACGAAGTGAGAGAGTGGCATGGACATATATACACTACCAAATGTAAAATAGATAGCTAGTAGGAAGCAGCCACATAGCACAGGGAGATCAGCTTGGTGCTTTGTATCCACCTAGAGGGGTGGGATAGGGAGGATAGGAGGGAGATGCAAGAGGGAGGAGATATAGAGATATATGTTTATGTATAGCTGATTCACTTTGTTATACAGCAGAAACTAACACACCATTGTAAAGCAATTATATTCCATTAAAGATGTTAAAAAAATAAAATGAAATAAGCTGTAAGGATATATTGTACAAAACAGGGAATATAGCCAATACTTTATAGTAACTAAAAATAGAATATACTTTAAAATTGTGAATCACTACATAGTGTACTTAAAACTTATTTAATATTGTAGATCAACTATACCTCAATAAAAAAATTTGGACTAAAAAAAGTACATATAAATGAAAAAAATAGCAAAAAATCATGAAGGGGAAATGGAAGTATACTACCATAAAGTTTGTATGCTACATATGATGAGGTATATTATTTGAAGATAGACTGTGATAAGATAAAAAGAAATACTTTGAAACTTATACCAATTATAAGAAAGTAATATACCCAATAAGCCAATAAAATAGATAAAAACAATAATGAAAGAACATTTAAAATATCACTAAAATTGATATAGTTCTAAGCAGACTAGTTAGCAAAGAAAGAGCACACAATTAACTGATATTAAGAAAGAGAAGCTATCACCTCACACATGTCTTAGAACGGCTATTATCAATAAGACAAGAAATAGCAAGTGTTGGCAAGATGTGGAGAAAAGGGAACACTTGTGCACTGTTGGTGCAAATGCAAACTGGTGCAGCCACTATGGAAAACAGTATGGAGAGTCCTTAAAAAATTAAAAATAGAACTAGCATATGATCCAGCAATGTCACTTCTGGGTATTTATCAAGAGGAAATGAAAACACTATAATATATCTACACCCTCATGTTCACTGTGGCATTATTTACAATAGTCAAGACATGGAATCAATGTAAGTGTCCATCAATATTAGAATGGATAAATAAAATATTATATATATAATAAATGTATAATATATATATACATATATTTACACACATACTGGAATATTCTTTTTAGTTTTTTAAAAATTTTATGTTTATTTTTAAAAAATACAGCCGGTTCTTGTTAGTTATCTATTTTATACATATTAGTGTATATATGTCAATCCCAATCTCCCAATTCATCCCACCACCACCCCGCCCCACACTAGAATATTATTCAGCCAAAAATGAAGGAAATCCTACCATTTATGACAGCATGGACGGACCTTGAGTGCATTAAACAAAGTGAAATAAGTCAGAGAGAGAAAGACAAATACCATATTCTCTCACTTATACATGGAATCTAAAACAAAGGAACTCATAGATAAAGAGAATATATTGATGGTTGCTAGAGGTGGGGGGTGAGAGTGGGCAAAATGGGTGAAAGTGGTCAAAAAGTACAAACTTCCAGTTATAAAATAAATAAGTCCTGGGGATGTAATGAACAGTGTGGTGACTATAGTTAATAATACTGTATTGGATAATTGAAAGTTGCTAAAAGATTAGATCTTAAAACGTTCTCATCACAAGAAAAAAATTTGTAATTATGGATGGTGACGGGTGTTAACTAGACTTATTGTGGTGATCATTTAGCAGTATACACATAGTGAATCATTATTTTGTACATCCAAAACTAAAATAATGTTATAAGTTAATTATATCTCAATTTTTAAAATTTTAAAGGAGATACTTTGTCTTGAAAACATGATAAAGGAGTATTATGACAATTTTATGCCAAGAAAACTTGATAACTTAGATGACATGCACCAATTCCTCGAGAGACACAAACTACAAAACAGAGCTGACAGAAGACCTCAAACTTCCGAAAAGACAAGAAAATCTCCACATAACCTGATAAGACAAAAGGAAAAAAAAAAGGAATCAGGACAGGGAGGGAACTGGGAAAGAAGAAAGATTCCCGCACCTTGGAAAGTCTGCTCACCAGTGGAGAGATCAGACTGGATGAAGGGGGAGTTTCGGAGCCTAAGAGGGGAGAGCAAACAACAAGTTCGTGTAAGGCAAAATGGAGAGTAACCTGCACAGAGGGCTGGAACTGCCACCCTGCACTCCCCAATCTGAAACACTCCTCTGTTGGTGAGGGTGGGAGTTGGGTGCTTAAGCTCAGACTCTGAAGTTCGGTCCCAGGGAGAGGACCAGGGTTAGGTGTGGAAGCAGCCTGAAGAGGTCAGGCAGTGGCAACTGAAGGTATACCATGAAGAAGCCTTGGCCAACCAGAGAAACAAGGCACCATTATTGGGAGGTGCATGAGGAGAGGGATGTGACCACAAGCTTCTTTCCCTATGAGTGCTCCCAGTCAACAGGACACTGCCTAGAGGAGTTCTCAGGGTGGGCGTGAGTCACCACCTCCATCTTGGTCTCCAGAGGCAGGCACTGGCCACCTCTTCCAGACCCACAGGCAGACACTGGAACCCATCTGACTGTCTCAGGAGTGCCCTGATAGCTCTCACTACAAGGAAATCCACCAGTGGGTGCTGGGACTGTCAGCGTGTGCTAGGACTTCACCCGCTGTCCCAGGAGCACACAGAAACCTCTCACTACTAGGAAATTCATCAGCGGGTGCCAGGACCTGCCCCACTATCCAGGGAGCATGTGGATAGCTCTCGCTACAGGGAAATCTGACAGTGGGTGTCCGGACCTGCCCCACTGTCCCAGAAGGAGAGGGATAGCTCCCACCACTAGGAAATCCACCCAGAGTAGGGGCTGAAACCACCACTGAGAGCCAGGGGTTGTGTGACTAAGGAAGAAGAGCTGAAATCTCTCCTCGGAGCTGAACGAACTGTGGAGTTACACCTCTGCTGATGGCTTCCTAAATTCAGCACCTGTGAAACATCCAAAAGGACAACAAGAACTCCTGCACTTGGATGGATATGGCACTAGTAGCTGTGGGATTTGTGGGCATGTACACATGGGGAATGTGCCAGACCAGAGTCTGAGCAGCCTCCATAGCTCCCATGGCAGGTTCAGGTGAATGAATGCTGCAGTCCTAGGAACTGACCTCAGTGGATCTGTGCCAGTGACTGGGTGAAAAGAATGCCTGAGAGTCACCAGGGCCAATTGCTGGCATACCCACAGTTAAGGTGGGACCAAGAGCAGTGCCAACAACAGTGTACTTTGTGAGTCCACACAACGGATGAAAGGGGACACAACAGAGCACATTCACAGTGAACACCTCCAGAGGAGGAACACTCATTAGCTTCTCTCTCAGTGGGAGTCCTCCAATCCCACATACTTCACATCACACCGCAGATCAGAATCACAGCAAAGAAAAAGATCTAGGGACCTCTACTCCAACAAATAGAGAAGACCCCACCCCTCACAGGGCAGTAACAGCCACTGGGAGCAAAGGGGAGGTCCTCTCAATATCCAGGGCAGGCTCTGATCACCACAACACCAATCAAACACCTTACCAACGGGATAACAGCAAAAGCCAATGGACCAACCTCACCCACCAGGCGGCAGACAACAGAAGCAAGAGGAAGTACAATCCTGCAGCCTGTGAAAAGGAGACCACAAACAGAATAAGTCTGACAAAATGAGATGACAAAGAAATATGTTGCAGGCAAAAGAACAAGAAAAAAACCTACAAGAACAACTAGATGAAGAGGAGATAAGCAATCTGTCTAAAAAAGTATTCAAAGTAATGATAGTAAAGATGATCCAAGATCACAGAAAAAGAATGGAGGCATGGATCGAGAAGATACAAGAAAAGTTTAACAAACACCTACAAAAACTAAAGAACAAACAGAGCTGAACAACACAATAATGAAAATAAAAATACACTAGAGGCAGAGGACCTTTAAGAGGGCAGAGGAGTAAAACGTGGAGAACACCTTCCTCCCCACAAATACATCAAAAATACATCTACATGTGAAACAACTCCTACACAACACCTACTGAACACTGGCAGAAGACCTCAGACTTCCCAAAAGGGTGTGTGAGGAGAGAGGATTCAGAGCACCGCCTAAACGAGCTTCAGAGACTGGTGTGAGCCTCAGTTATCAGTGCATACATCACAGACGGGCATGAAACGCTAACACTGCTGCTGCAGGCACCAAGAATCCTGTGTGCAAGCACAAGTCACTATCTACACCACCCATCCCAGGAGGCTGTGCAGCCCGCCACTGCTAGGGTCCTGTGATCCAGGGACAACTTCCTCAAGAGAACACACAGCACACCTCAGGCTGTGGCAATGTCACTGCGGGCCTCTGCCACCACAGGCTCGCCCTGCATTCTGTACCCCTCCCACCCCCTGGCCTGAGTGAGCCAGAGCCCCCTAATCACCTGATCCTTTAACCCCACCCTGCCTGGGCAAACAACAGATGCCAGAGGGTGACCTACATGCAGAGGTGGGGCCAACTCCAAAGCAGAATCCCAGGAGCTCTGTGAACAAAGAAGAGAAAGGGAAATTTCTTCCAGCAGCCTCAGGAGCAGCGGATTAAATCTCCACAATCAACTTGATGTACCCTGCATCAGTGGAACACCTGAATAGACAATGAATTCTCCCAAAACTGAGGTAGTGGACTTTGGGAGCAACTATAGAATTGGGGTTTTCTTTCTACGTCTAATTTGTTTCTAGTATTATGTTTATCTTAGTTTAGTATTTAGAGCTTATTACCATTGGTAGATTCGTTTATTGATTTGGTTTCTCTCTTCCTTATATATATATATATATATATATATATATATATATATATATATATATATATATATATATATATATGTATTTTGTTTGTTTGTTTTTTCCTTTTTCCATTTTTGTGAGTGTGTATGTATATGCTCCTTTGTGTGATTTTGTCTGTATAGGTTTGCTTTTACCATTTCTCCTAGGGTTCTGTCAGTCTGTTGTTTTTTACTATAGTTTCTAGCACTTCTTATAATTGGTGGATTAGTTTATTGGTTTAGTTGCTGTCTTCCTTCTTTTTATTAATTACTTAATTTTATTATAATAATATTTAAAAATTTTTTTTTTACTTTAATAACTTTAGGGTTTTTTTTTTCTTTTTTCTTTTCTCACTTTTCTTCTGAGCTCTGTGGCTGACAGGGTCTTGGTTCTCTGGCCGGGTGTCAGACCTGAGCTTCTGAGTTGGGAGAGCCGAGTTCAGGACAATGGTCCACCAGAGACCTAAGAGCCCCTCATAAGATCAATCAGCAAGAGTTCTCCCACTGATTTCCATCTCAATGCTAAGACAAAGTTTCTCTCAATGACCAGGAAGCTCCAGTGCTGGACACCCCATGCAAAACAACCAGTAAGACAGGAACACAGCACTACCCACTAGCAGAGAAGCTGCCTAAAATCATAAAAAGTTCACACACACCCCAAAACACACCACTGGACATAGTCCTTCCCACCAGAAAGAAAAGATCTAGCCTCAGCCACTAGAACACAGCACCAGTCCCCTCCACCAGGAAGCTTACACAACCCATTGAACCAACCTTACCCACTGGGGGCAGACACCAAAAACAAAGGGAACTATGAACCTGCAGCCTGCAAAAAGGAGACCCCAAACACATCCGGTTAAGCAAAATGAGAAGACAGAGAAACACAAAGCAGATGAAGGAGAAAGGTAAAAACCCACCAGACCAAACAAATGAAGAGGAAATAGGCAGTCTACCTGAAAAAGAATTCAGAGTAATGATAGTAAAGATGATCCAAAATCTTGCAAGTACAATGGAGAAAATACAAGAAACATTCAACAAGGACCTAGAAGAACGAAAGAGCAAGCAAACAATGATGAACAACACAATAAATGAAATTAAAAATTCTCTAGAAGAATTAACAGCAGAATAACTGAGGCAGAAGAATGGATAAGTGACCTGGAAGATAAAATAATGGAAATAACAACCACAGAGCAGAAAAAAGAAAAAGGAATGAAAAGAATAGAGGACAGTCTCAGAGACCTCAGGGACATTAAACACACCAACATGCAAATTATAGGGGTAGCAGAAGAAGAGAAAAAGAAATGGACTGAGAAAATATTTGTAGAGATTATAGTTGAAAACTTCCCTAATATGGGAAAGGAAACAATCAAGTCCAGGAAGCGCAGAGAGTCCCATACAGAAAATATCCAAGGAGAAACATGCCAAGACACACAGTATTCAAACTATCAAAAATTACATACAAAGAAAAAATATTAAAAGCAGCAAGGGAAAAGCAACAAATAACATACAAGGGAATCCCCATAAGGCTAACAGCTGATCTTTCAGCAGAAACTCTGCAAGCCAGAAGGGACTGGAAGGACATACTTAAAGTGATGAAAGGGAAAAATCTACAACCAAGATTACTTGACCCAGCAAAGATCTCATTCAGATTCGAAAGAGAAATTAAAACATTCAGAGACAAGAAAAAGCTAAGAGAATTCAGCACCACCAAACCAGCTTTACAACAAACGCTAAAGGAACTTCTCTAGGCAGGAAACACAAGAGAAGGAAAAGACCTACAATAACAAACCCAAAACAATTTAGAAAATGGTAATAGTAACATACATATCGATAACTAACTTAAATATAAATGGATTAAATGCTCCAACCAAAAGACATAGACTGGCTGAATGGATACAAAAACAAGACCCATATACATGCTGTCTACAAGAGGTCCACTTCAGACCTAGGGACACATACAGACTGAAAGTAAGGGAATGGAAAAAGATATTCTGTGCAAATGGAAATCAAAAGAAAGCTGGAGTAGAAATTCTCGTATCAGACATAATAGACTTTAAAATAAAGACTGTTATAAGAGACAAGGAAGGACACTACATAATGATCAAGGGATCAATCCAAGAAGAAGATATAACAATTGTAAATGTTTATGCACCCAGCATAGGAGCACCTCAACACTTAAGGCAAATGCTAACAGCCATAAGATGGGAAATTGACAGTAACACAATAATAGTAGGAGACATTAACACCCCACTTTCACCAATGGACAGATCATCCAAAATGAAAATAAATAAGGAAACACAAGCTTTATATGATACATTAAACAAGATGGACTTAATTGATATTTATAGGACATTCTGTCCAAAAACAACAGAATACACTTTCTTCGCAAGTGATCATGGAACATTCTGCAAGATAGGCCATATCTTTGGTCACAAATCAAGCCTTGGTTAATTTAAGAAAACTGAAATCGTATGAAATATGTTTTCTGACCACAACACTATGAAACTAGATGTCAATTACAGGAAAAAATCTGTAAAAAATACCAATACATGGAGGCTAAACAATACACTACTAAATAACCAAGAGATCACTGAAGAAATCAAAGAGGAAATCAAAAAATACCTAAAAACAAATGATAATGAAAACACGACGACCCAAAACTCATGGGATGCAGGAAAAGCACTTCTAAATGGGAAGTTTATAGCAATAAAATCCTACCTCAAGAAACAAAAAACACCTCAAATAAACAACCTAACCTTACACCTAAAGCAATTAGAGAAAGAATAAAATAACCCCACAGTTAGCAGAAGGAAAGAAATCATAAAGATCAGATCAGAAATAAATGAAAAAGAAATGAAGGAAACGATAGCAAAGATCAATGAAACTAAAAGCTGCTTGTATGAGAAGATAAACAAAATTGTTAACCATTAGCTGGACTCATGAAGAAAAAAAAGTAGAAGACTCAAATCAACAGAATTAGAAATGAAAAAGGAGAAGTAACAACTGACATTGCAGAAATACAAAGGATCATAAGAGATTACTAGAAGCAAGTGTATGCCAATAAAAAGGACAACGTGGAAGAAATGGACAAATTCTTAGAAAAGCACAATCTTCCCAGATTGAACCAGGAAGAAACAGAAAATATAAACAGACCAATCACAAGCACTGAAATTGAAACTGTGATTAAAAATCTTCCAACAGGGCTTCCCTGGTGGTGCAGTGATTGGGAGACCACCTTCCAATGCAGGGGACACAGGTTCGTGCCCCAGTCCGGGAATATCCTACATGCCACAGAGTGGCTGGGCCCGTGAGCCATGGACGCTGAGCCTGCGCATCCAGAGCCTGTGCTCCACAATGTGAGAGGCCACAACAGTGAGAGGCCCACGTACAGAAAAAAAAAATCTTCCAATGAACAGAAGCCCAGGACCAGATGGCTTCACAGGTGAATTCTTTCAAACATTTACCGAAGAGCTAACACCTATCCTTCTCAAACTCTTCCAAAATATATCAGACGGTGGAAAACTCCCAAACTCATTCTACAAAGCCACCATCACCCTGATACCAAAACCAGACAAAGAGTTCACAGAGAAAGAAAACTACAGGCCAATATTAGTGATGAACATAGATGCAAAAATCCTCAACAAAATACTAGCAAACAGAATCCAACAGCACCTTAAAAGGATCATACACCATCATCAAGTGAGGTTTATATCAGGAATACAAGGATTCTTCAGTATAGGCAAATCAATCAATGTGATACACCGTATTAACAAACTGAAGGATAAAAAACATATGATAATCTCAATAGATACAGAAAAAGCTTTTGACGAATTTCAACACCCATTTATGATAAAAAATCTCTAGAAAGTAGGCATAGAGGGAACTTACCTCACCATAATAAAGGTGATATATGGCAAACCCACAGGAAACATCATTCTCAATAGTGAAAAACAAACCATTTCCACTAAGATCAGGAAGAAGACAGGGTTCCCCACTCTCACCACTGTTATTCAACATAGTTTTGGGAGTTTCAGCCACAGCAATCACAGAAGAAAAAAGAAATGAAAAGAATCCATACCAGAAAAGAAGAAGTAAAGCTGTCACTGTTTGCAGATGACATGATATATACATAAAATATCCTAAAGATTCTACCATTAAACTAGTAAAGCTAATCAGTGAATTTGGAAAAGTTGCAGGATACAAAATACACAGAAGTCTCTTGCATTCCTATACACTAACAATAAAAGATCAGAAAGAGAAATTAAGGAAACAATCCCATTTACCATCACATCAAAAACAATAAAATAGCTAGGAATAAACATACCAAAGGAGGCAAAAGACCTGTACTCAGGAAACTACAAGATGTCGATGAAAGAAAACAAAGATGACACAAACAGCTGGAGATATACCATAGTCTTAGATTGGAAGAATCAATATTGAGAAAATGACTATACTACCCAAAGTAATCTACAGATTCAATGCAATCCTTAACAAATTACCAATGGCATTTTTCAAGGAAGTAGAACAAAAAATTTTACAATTTGTATGGAAACAGAAAAGATCATGAATAGTCACAGGAATCCTGAGACAGAAAAACAGAGCTAGAGGAATCAGGCTTCCTGATTTCAGACTATACTACAAAGCTACAGTCATCAAGACAGTATGGTACCAGCACAAAATAGAAATATAGATCAATGGAACAGGATAGAAAGCCCAGAGATAAACCCACATACCTATGGTCATGTAATCTATGACTAATGAGGCAAGAATATACAATGTAGAAAAAACAGTCTCTTCAAAAAGTGGTGCTGGGAAAACTGGAGAGCTACATGTAAAAGAATGAAGTTAGAACACTCCCTAACACCATACTCAAAAATAAACTCAAAATGGATTAAAGACCTAAATGTAAGGCCAAAAACTATAAAACTCTTAGAATAAAACATAGGTAGAATACTCTTTGATATGAAGCACAGCAAACTGTTTTTCAGTCCACCTCCTAGCATAGTGAAAGTGAAAACAAAAATAAACAAATGGGATCTAATTAAACTTAAAAACTTTTGCACAATGAAGGAAGCCATAAACAAAACAAAAAGAGAATCCACAGAGTGGGAGAAAATATTTCCAACTGAAGCAACCCACAAGGGGTTAATCTCCAAACTATACAAATAGTTCATGAAGCTCAATATCAAAAAAACAAAAACACCCAATCGAAAAATGGGCTGAAAATCTAAATAGACATTTCTCCAAAGAAGACATACAGGTGGGCAAAAAGCACATGAAAAGATACTTAGCATTGCTAATTATTAGAAAAATGCAAATCAAAACTACAACGAGGGAGGCTTCCAGGAAGATGGCGAAAGAATAAAATGTGGAGATCACCTTCCTCCCCACAGATACACCAGAAATACATCTACACATGGAACAACTCCCACAGAACACCTACTGAATGTTGGCAAAAGGCCTCCAACCTCCCCAAACACAAGAAACCCCCACGTACCTGGATAGGGCAAAAGAAAAAAGAATAAACAGAGACAAAAGGATAGGGACGGGACCTGCACCAGTGTGAGGGAGCTGTGAAGGAGGAAACGTTTACACACACTAGGAAGCCCCTTCGTGGGCGGAGACTATGGGTGGTGGAGGGGAAAGTTTTGGAGCCGCGGAGGAGAGCACAGCCACAGGGATGCAGAGGGCAAAGTGGGGATATTCCCGCACAAAGGATTGGTGCCGACTGGCACTCAGCAGCCCGAGAGGCTTGTCTGCCCACTCGCCCCAGTGGGCACGACTGGGAGCTGAGGCTCGAGCTTCGGTCGGAGCTCCGGGAGAGGACTGGTGTTGGCGCCGTGAACACAGCCTGCAGGGGGTTAGTTCACCACAGCTAGCCAGGAGGGAGTCTGGGGAAAAGTCTGGACCTGCTGAAGAGGCAAGAGACTTTTTCTTCCCTCTTTGTTTCCTGGTGCGTGAGGAGAGGGGATTAAGAGCGCTGCTTAAAGGAGCTCCAGAGACAGGCGTGAGCCACGGCTAAAAACACGGACCCCAGAGACGGGCATAAGATGCTAAAGCTGTTGCTGCCACCAGCAAGAAGCCTGTGTGTGAGCCCAGGTCACTATCCACACCCCCTTTCCAGGGAGCCTGTGCAGCCCGCCACTGCCAGGATCCCAGGATCCAGGGACAACTTCCCTGGGAGAATGCACAGTGCGCCTCAGGCTGGTGCAATGTCACACCGGCGGCAGCGCAGGCTCGCCCGGCATTCCGTGCCCCTCCCTAACCCGCCCCCGCCGGCCTGAGTGAGGCAGAGTCCCTGAAGCAGGGCTCCTTTAACCCCATCCTGTCTGAGCAAAGAACAGACGCCCTCTGGCGACCTACATGCAGAGGTGGGGCCAAATCCAAAGTTGAGCCCCGGGTGTTGTGAGAGCAAAGAACAGAAAAGGAAATCTCTCCCAGCAGCCTCAGAAGCAGCGGATTAAAGCTCCACAATCAACTTGATGTACCCTGCATCTGTGGAATACATGAATAGACAACGAATCATCCCAAATTGAGGAGGTGGACGTTGAGAGCAAGATTTATGATATTTTCCCCTTTTCCTCTTTTTGTGAATGTGTATGTGTATGCTTCTGTGTGAGATTTTGTCTGTATAGCTTTGCTTACACCATTTGTCCTACGGTTCTATCCATCCATTTATTATTTTTCTTAATAATTATTTTAATAACTTTATTTTACCTTACTTTATTCTATTTTACTTTGTCTTCTTTCTTTATTTTTTCCCTTCCTTCCCTCCTCCCTCCCTCCCTCCCTCCCTCCCTCCCTCCTTTCTTTCTTTCTTTCTTTCTTTCTTTCTTTCTTTCTTTCATTCTTCTTCTACTAATTCTTTCTTTCTACTTTTTCTCCCTTTTATTCTGAGAAGTGTGGATGTAAGGCTCTTGTTGCTGCAGCCAAGAGTCACTGCTGTGCCTCTGAGGTGCGCAAGCCAACTTCAGGACACTGGTCCACAAGAGACCTCCCAGCTCCACATAATATCAAACAGCGAAAATCTCCCAGAGATATCCATCTCAACACCAGCAGCCAGCTTCACTCAACAACCAGCAAGCTACAGTGCTGGACACCCTATGCCAAACAACTAGCAAGACAGGAATACAACCCTAACTGTTAGCAGAGAGGCTGCCTAAAATCATAATAAGTCCACAGACACCCCAAAACACACCACCACACGTGGATCTTCCCACCAGAAAGACAAGATAGAGCCTCATTCACCAGAACACAGGCACTAGTCCCCTCCACCACGAAGCCTACACAACCAGCAGAACCAACTTTAGACACTGGGGGAAGACACTAAAAACAATGGGAACTACGAACCTGCAGCCTGCAAAAAGGAGACCCCAAACACAGTAAGAAAAGCAAAATGAGAAGACAGAAAAACACACAGCAGTTGAAGGAAAAAGATAAAAACCCACCAGACCTAACAAATGAAGAGTAAATAGGCAATCTACCTGAAAAAGAATTCAGAATAATGATAGTAAAGATGATCCAAAATATTGGAAATACAATAGACAAAAGGCAAGAAACATTTAACAAGGACCTAGAAGAACTAAAGATGAAACAAGCAATGATGAACAACACAATAAATGAAATTAAAAATACTTTAGATGGGATCAATAGCAGAATAACTGAGGCAGAAGAACGGGAAAGTGATGTGGAAGATAAAATAATGGCAATAACTACTGCAGAGTAGAATAAAGATAAAAGAATGAAAAGAACTGAGGACAGTCTCAGAGACCTCTGGGGCAACATTAAACACACCAACACTCGAATTATAGGGGGTCCAGATTAAGAGAAAAGGAAAGGGACTGAGAAAATATTTGAAGAGATTATAGTTGAAAACTTCCCTAAAATGGGAAAGGAAATAGTTAATCAAGTCCAGGAAGCACAGAGAGTGCTATACAGGATAAATCCAAGGAGAAATATGCCAAGACACATATTAATCAAACTGTCAAAAATTAAATACAAAGAAAACATATTAAAAGCAGCAAGGGAAAAACAACAAATAACACACAAGGGAATCCCCGTAAGGTTAACCGCTGACCTTTCAGCAGAAACTCTGCAAGCCAAAAGGGACTGGCAGGATATATTTAAAGTGATGAAGGAGAAAAACCTGCAACCAAGACTGCTCTACCCAGCAAGGATCTCATTCAGATTTGGTGGAGAAATTACAACCTTTACAGACAAGCAAAAGCTGAAAGAGTTCAGCACCACCAAACCAGCTTTTCAACAAATACTAAAGGAACTTATCTAGGCAAGAAACAGAAGAGAAGGAAAAGACCTACAATAACAAACACAAAACAATTAAGAAAATGGGAATAGGAACATCCGTATCCATAATTACCTTAAATGTAAATTGACTAAATGCTCCCATCACAGAAACAGATTGGCTGAATTGATACAAACACAAGACCCATATATATGCTGTCTACAAGACACCCACTTCAGACCTAGACACACATACAGACTGAAAGTAAGGGGATGGAAAAAGTTATTCCAAGCAAATGGAAACAAAAAGAAAGCTGGAGTAGCAGTTCTCATATCAGACAAAATAGACTTTAAAATAAAGACTATTAGAAGAGACAAAGTAGGACACTACATAATGATCAAGGGATCGATCCAAGAAGAAGATATAACAATTGTAAATATTTATGCACCCAAAATAGGAGTACCTCAATACATAAGGAAAATACTAACAGCAATAAAAGGGGAAATCGACAGTAACACATTCATAGTAGGGGACATAAACACCCCACTTACACCAATGGACAGATCATCCAAAATGAAAATAAATAAGGAAACACAAGCTTTATATGATACATTAAACAAGATGGACTTAATTGATATTTATAGGACATTCCATCCAAAACAACAGAATACACATTTTTCTCAAGTACTCATGGAACATTCTAAAGGATAGATCATATCTTGTGTCACAAATCAAGCCTTGGTAAATTTAAGAAAATTGAAGTTGTATCAAGTATCTTTTCTGATCACATGCTATGAGACTAGATATCAATTACAGGAAAAGATCTCTAAAAAATACAAACACATGGAGGCTAAACAATACACTACTTACTAACGAAGTGATCACTAAAGAAATAAAAGAGGAAATGAAAAAATACCTAGAAACAAATGATAATGGAGACACGATGACCCAAAACCTATGGGATGCAGCAAAAGCAGTTCTACAAGGGAAGTATTTAGCAATACAATCCTACCTTAAGAAACAGGAAACATCTCGAATAAACAACCTAACCTTGCACCTAAAGCAATTAGAGAAAGAAGAACAAAAAAATCCCGAAGTTAGCAAAAGGAAAGAAAGCATAAAGATCAAATCAGAAATAAATGATAAAGGAATGAAGGAAACGATAGCAAAGATCAATAAAACTAAAAGCTGGTTCTTTGAGAAGATAAACAAAAGTGATAAACCATTAGTCAGACTCATCCGGAAAAAAGGGAGAAGACTCAAATCAATAGAATTAGAAATGAAAAAGGAGAAGTAACAACTGACACTGCAGAAATAAAAGAGATCATGAGAGATTACTACAAGCAACTCTATGCCAATGAAATGGACAACCTGGAGGAAATGGACAAATTCTTAGAAATGCACAGCCTGCCAAGACTGAATCTGGAAGAAATAGAAAATATGAGCAGACCAATCACAAGCACTGAAATTGAAACTGTGATTAAAAATCTTCCAACAAACAAAAGCCCAGGACAAGATGCCTTCACAGGCGAATTCTATCAAACATTTAGAGAAGAGCTAACACCTATCCTTCTCAAACTCTTCCAAAATACAGCAGAGGGAGGAACACTCCCAAACTCATTTTATGAAGCCACCATCACCTCGATACCAAAACCAGACAAGGTTGTAACAAACAAAGAAAACTACAGGCCAATATCACTGATGAATATAGATGCAAAAATCCTCAACAAAATACTAGCAAACAGAATCCAACAGCACATTAAAAGGATCATACAACATGATCAAGTGGGGTTTATTCCAGGAATGCAAGGATTCTTCAATATACGCAAATCAATCACTGCGATACACCATATTAACAAATTGAAGGAAAAAAACCATATGATCATCTCAATAGATGCAGAGAAAGCTTTCGACAAAATTCAACACCTACTTATGATAAAAACTCTGCAGAAAGTAGGCATAGAGGCAACTTTCTTCAACACAATAAAGGCCATATATGACAAACCCACAGCCAACATCATCCTCAATGGTGAAAAACTAAAACCATTTCCACTAAGATCAGGAACAAGACAAGGTTGCCCATTCTCACCACTCTTATTCAATATAGTTTTGGAAGTTTTATCCACAGCAATCAGAGAAGAAAAGGAAATAAAAGGAATCCAAATCAGAAAAGAAGTAAATCTGTCACTGTTTGCAGATGACATAATACTATACATAGAGAATCCTAAAGGTGCTACCAGGAAACTACTACAACTAATCAATGAAATTGGTAAAGTAGAAGGATACAAAATTAATGCACAGAAATCTCTGGCACTCCTATACACCAATGATGAAAAATCTGAAAGTGAAATCAAGAAAACACTCTCATTTACCATTGCAACAAAAAGAATAAAATATCTAGGAATAAATCTACCTAAGGAGACAGAAGACCTGTATGCCGAAAATTATAAGACACTGATGAAAGAAACTAAATATGAAACAAATAGATGGAGAGATATACCATGTTCTTGCATTGGAAGAATCAACATTGTGAAAATGACTCTACTACCCAAAGCAATCTACACATTCAATGCAATCCCTATCAAAACACCATTGGCATTTTTCACAGGACTAGAACAAAAAATTTCACAATTTGTATGGAAACACAAAAGACCCCGAATAGCAAAAGCAATCTTGAGAATGAAAAACGGTACTGGAGGAATCAGGCTCCCTGCCTTCAGATTATAGTACAAAGGTACAGTCATCAAGAAAGTATGGTACTGGCACAAAAACAGAAATATAGATCAATGGAGCAGGATAGAAAGCCCAGAGATAAACCCACACACATATGGTCACCTTATCTTTGATAAAGAAGGCAGGAATGTACAGTGGAGAAAGGACACCCTCTTCAATAAGTGGTGCTGGGAAAACTGGACAGGTACATGTAAAAGTATGAGATTTGATCACTCCCTAACACCATACACAAAAATAAGCTCAAAATGGATTAAAGACCTAAATGTAAGGCAAGAAACTATCAAACACTTAGAGGAAAACATAGGCAGGACACTCTATGACATAAATCACAGCAATATCCTTTATGACCCACTTCCTAGAGAAATGGAAATAAAAAGAAAAATAAACAAATGGGATCTAATGAAACTTCAAAGCTTTTGCACAGCAAAGGAAACCATAAACAAGACAAAAAGACAACCCTCAGAATGGGAGAAAATATTTGCAAATGAAGCAACTGACAAAGGATTAATCTCCAAAATTTGTAAGGAGCAAATGCAGCTCAATAACAAAAAAAACAAATAACCCAATCCAAAAATGGGCAGAGGTCCTAAATAGACATTTCTCCAAAGAAGATATACAGACTGCCAACAAACACATGAAAGAATGCTCAACATCATTAATCATTAGAGAAATGAAAATCAAAAGTACAATGAGATATCATCTCACAGCAGTCAGAATGGCCATCATCAAAAAATCTAGAAACAATAAATGCTGGAGAGGGTGTGGAGAAAAGGGAACACTCTTGCACTGCTGGTGGGAATGTGAATTGGTACACCCACTATGGAGAACAGTATGGAGGTTCCTTAAAAAAGTGCAAGTAGAACTACCATATGACCCAGCAATCCCACTACTGGGCATATACCCTGAGAAAACCATAATTCAAAAAGAGTCATGTACCAAAATGTTCATTGCAGCTCTATATACAATAGCCCGGAGACAGAAACAACCTAAGTGTCCATCATTGGATGAATGGATAAAGAAGATGTGGCCCATATATACAATGGAATATTACTCAGCCATAAAAAGAAACAAAATTGAGCTATTTGTAATGAGGTGGATAGACCTAGAGTCTGTAATATAGAGTGAAGTTAGTCAGAAAGAGAAAGGCAAATACTGTATGCTAACACATATATATGGAATTTAAGAAAAAAATGTCATGAAGAACCTAGGGGTAAGACAGGAATAAAGGCACGGACCTACTAGAGAATGAACTTGAGGATATGGGGAGGGGGAAGGGTAAGCTGTGAGAAAGCGAGAGAGAGGCGTGGACATATATACACTACCAAACGTAAGGTAGATAGCTAGTGGGAAGCAGCCACATAGCACATGGAGAGCAGCTCGGTGCTTTGTGACCGCCTGGAGGGGTGGGATAGGGAAGTTGGGAGGGAGGGAGATGCAAGAGGGAAGAGATATGGGAACATATGTATATGTATAACTGATTCACTTTGTTATGAAGCAGAAACTAACGCATCATTGTAAAGCAATTATACTCCATTAAAGATGTAAAAACAAAACAAAACCAACAAAAAGACTACAATGAGGTTTCACCTCACACCAGTCAAAATGGCTATCATCAAAAAATTTACATACAATAAATGCTGGAGAGGGTATGGATAAAGGACAACCCTCCTACACTGTTGTTGGGAATGTCAATTGGTACAGCCACTATGGAGAGCAGTATGGAGGTTCCTTAAAAAACTAAAAATAGAACTACCATATTACCCAGCAACCCAACTCCTGGGCATATTTCTGGAGAAAACCATAATTCAAAAAATACATGCAGAACAGTATTCACTGCATCACTAGTTACAGTAGCTGGGACATGGAAGCAACCTAAATGTTCATCAAAAGAGGAATGGATAAAGAAGATGCAGTACATATACACAGTGGACTCTTGCATAAAATAACAAAATAATGCCATTTGTGGCAACATGGATGGACCTAGAGATTGTCATAGTGAGTAAAGTAAGTCAGACACAGAAAGACAAATACCATATCATATCGCTTATGTGTGGAATCTATAAAAAAGTGTACAAATGAACTTACTTAGAAAACAGAAGTAGAGTCACAGATGTAGAAAACAATCATTGTTACCAGGGGATAAGCGGGGGAGGGATACATTGGGAGGTTGAGATTGACATAAACACACTACTATATATAAAATAGATAACTAATAAGGACCTACTGTATAGCACAGGGAAATCTACTCAGTACTCTGTACTGGCCTGTATGGGAAAAGAATCTAAACAAAGAGTGGATATATGTATATGTATAACTGATTCACTTTGCTGTACACCTGAATGTTAACACAACATTGTAAATCGACTATACTCCAATAAAATTTTTGGAAAAAGAAATTAAAGAGGATCTAAATTGAAAAGGATCCCATGCTTATTGACCAGAAGACAGTTTTGTTTACATGGCAATAATACCTGAAGTGTCCTACATATTCAATGAATTTTCTGTAAAAATTCCAGTGGGATCTTTTTTAACAGAAATTAACAAGCTTAACCTAAATCCCATATGGAAAAACAAAAGACCACAAACAGCTAAAGCTTTCTTGAAAAGAAAAGTTTAGAGACTCACACTCCTGCTTTCACAACTTCAATAAAATGCTATAATAATCAAGACAGTATGGTACTAGCATAAAGACAGATAAATAGATTAATGGAGTGAAACTGAAAGTCTACATATTTGCCCTTACATTTATGGTAGTTTGATTGACAAGGATGCCAAGTCAATTTAATGGGGGAAAGGATAGCATATTCCATAAATGAGTCTGGGACAACTGGATATCCCCATGCACAAGAATGAACTTGGATACCTAATTTACAATATATAAAAAATTAACTCAAATGGATCCTAAATCTAAATGTAATAGATAAAAATATAAAACTCTTTAGAAGACAATGTGGGTGTAAATATTAATGACCTTGTATTAGTCAATGGTTTCTTACATATGATACCAAAAGCACAAGTGAGTAAAGAAAAAAATAGATGTATTGGACTTTCTCAAAATTAAAAACTTGTGCTACAAATGATACAATCAAGATAGTGAAAAGACAATCCATGGAATGGAAGAAAATGTTTGCAAATCATATCTCTGATAAGGGACTTGTATCCAGAATATATAAATATCTCTTGCAATTCAACAATAAAATAGCAAATAATACAATTTAAAAATGAAGAAAGACTTTAGTCATTTCTTCAAGAAGATATACAAATGCTCAGTAAGCACATGAAAAAATACTATGCAACACTAATTATTGGAGAACTACAAATCAAGAGTGCAATGAGATACCACTTCCCACCCCTTAGAATGGCTACAATCCAACAGATGGACAATAACAAATGTTTGGGAGGATGGAGAGAAATTGGAATCCTCTTACATCACTGGTGGGAATGTAAAATGGTGCAGCTGTTTTGGAAAAGTCTAGCAGTTCTTCAAAAAGTTAAACAGAGTTACCATGTGCTCAGCAATTCTACTCTTCTTTATATACTCAAAGAAATGAACACATATGTCCACACAGATTTGTACCCAGATATTTACAGTAGCATTTTTCAAAATTGAAAACAGCCCCTAAATGTCCATCAGTTGCTGAATGGATAAATAAAAGGTTGTACATCCATAAAATGGACTATTATTTAGTAACAAAAATCAATGAAGTACTGACACATGCTAAAACATGGATGAATCTTGAAAACATGCAAAGTGAAAGAATTCAGCCACCAAAGACCACATTCTGATTATCCCATTTATGTGAAATGTCAAAAACAGACTTTTGCTGAAACTATTCATAAAGAGTCACTTTCTATTTGGTTTTGCTAAATTGTTGAGATGTAAGCTATGGTCGTACTGCTAACATGAGGAGAGACCCTGCCTAAGAATGACGTCTATCCAGGAAAGAGCAGAGCCAAAAGATATACAGATTTCTGAAGACATATTTTGATCACACAAATCCATCTGGACACCAAGCAATCCCAATTACGTGAATTAACTAATTCCCAGTTTAAGTTGGGTTTCTGGCATGTGCAACTGAAAGAGCCCTGACTAATATGGTTGGTTAAACAACTAATTATTTGCTTTTCACTTTCATTGTATTTACTGTATTGTAAATACAGTAAAAGTGTGCTCTTGAATTTTATTGACCATAATAGCTATGTTTTTTTGTGAACATTCATTCTTCAGTAGAATTATTGACCAGCAGAAAACACCAAACTCTGTCTAGGGGCATATATATCAGTTAAACATGCTATAACTTGGATTATAACATAACCAAAGTCATATCCAAATTTCATTAAAAATACATTACTTTCTAGTGGTAATAGTTGTCCTTCCACCACTGGAGGGTTGGTTATGAGATGAATATATTTCTTGTCTCAACTTCGAGAGTTCCTTACAAATAAAAGACAATATAATCATTTGAAAACCATAGAAACATGAGGTAAGAGGTATGTTTGATAATTTAACAACGTTACTAAAGAATAATTACTTTTTTCCCTTCCTTTTTAGCCTTGAGGTAAGAATGTTCCAATCCCACTTGTTGAATTCCATATAGTCTTGCTTCATGGTACCTAATCAGTTACATTATAAGTCTCTGCAGGAATCCACTAACTGGTTCTATACTTAAGGGATAACATGAGATAGAATGGGCATGATTCTCAAGATGAAGATGTGAAAATTTTTGTTCCAAAAAGATTTAAATGTGTATCTATAGCAGAAAAATATGAAATTTCAATATGGAAGTAGATATTGTTTCATAACAGAAAATCTATCACTGAATGTTACTACAAATACCATTTGTTCAATAACAGCAATACAACATTAGCCACGATTTGGGTAGTTTCTTCCTTCAGTACCTATTTTATGACAGATCTTGGGCTACATGCTACAGACATAGAAAGGAATATAACACAGTCCCTTGCTGAAGCAGCTCACAGCCTTATTGGGAGTTTGACTGCCAATGAGGTAGAAAATCAATGTCTTAAAATTATTAAAGGCACAATAGCACATATTTTTTGCTTCAATTCTAGCTTTCATTTGAATTATTTCTCCTGAAATGTGAGTCTTCTACTTCTCATAGGCACTCACATTCTACTTCATGAATAAAGTAAGTCTCGGAAACATGTCTTTTTATAGTTTGTGGGAAGTATTTATCCTACAGGGCTGAGTTGTATGGTTTGTCTCCACCTTGACCCCTTCTCTGTTACCTCCGATTGATGCTTTATAAGGGAATCCTTCTCTTCCAGCAAGCTTGTCAGTTCATGAATCTTGAATTGGAAGTCACTGCAACTTCCTTCTCTTCTTGAAACATCTTTTTGGTACTGATTTAATTGAGTCTAAGGATTTAAAAAGAACTAAGAATTATTATAATTCTCATTAACAAAATGGGTAACTGAGTTCCAGAGAGGTTAAGTGACATAAAGTCATACAGCTAGTTATGAAATGAAGAGCAAAATACCAATAGTTATAAACATTTAAAGAGCTTTATGAATGTAATATGTGAACTGAAATGCCAATTAGGAATTTCTCACTTTTTTAAGATTTATTGTTTATTTTTGGCTGTGTCGGATCTTAGTTGCAGTACATGGGATCTTCATTGAGGCTTCTACCTAATTGTGGCATGTGGGGTTTCTCTTCTCTAGTTGTGGCGCGCAGGTTCCAGAGCACATGGGCTCTGTAGTTTGTGGCAACGTGGGCTCTCTAGTTGAGGTGCACGAGCTGAGTAGTTGTAGCATGTGGGCTTTAGCTGCCCCATGGTATGTGGGATCTTAGTTCCCTGACCAGGAATCGAACCCGAGTCCCCTGCATTGTAAGGTGGATTCTTTGTCACTGGACCACCAGGGAAGTCCAATAAATTTCTCATTTTTAAAAGGTGACTTTACTATTTAGGCTTAAGCATTACTTAAGTAAAAGTCCTAGGCAACAAGAATTAAAATAAAGCTAAGAAAACAGGTACTTTATATTCCTTCAAATACTAATTAAGGAAAACTCAATAACAAATATTATATCATAATTTGCAGTTCACAACATATTCCTCCTGCATGACTCATCTCAGTCCTCACAGCAGCCCTCCGAGATAAGTATTATTATAATCTTTATTTACAAAACAGGTAAATGAGATCCAGAGACACGAAGGCACAACAGCTACTAAGCAACATAGCTGCAACTCTATGACAAGTCTTCTGACTGCAAATCCTGTCCATTTCCCTTTTTACTGCATTATGTGTGCACAGATGGCTGTTTAGGTTAAAGTGTTATTAGTAACGTTCAGATGGAAAATAAACCAGTGGAGGACATCTGCAAGAAACATCAGCAGACTTTTGAACAAATTCTATTTTGTTTCATTTTGATTTTTGGTAAAGACTGTACATTATATTTGGAGAGAAAAAACTGTGGTCAGTTTTTCTATTAAAATATTTGAGTTTATATAACTACAATTAGGAATCAGTAAATTAAGGGTTAGTCAATTTGACCTAGAATGACAAAATAAGGCAATGTATATTTATTCTCACAAATATCACCTTAATTTTGATGCCAATTACAGGTATATAATTCAACAGTTCTTATCCATGTGCTTGACAAAACTCTTGCTAGCTATCATCCTTCAAAATCAAGTGAGGATATTTATGAAGTCAAATGCGGCTTCACTGGATAATCTTGAAAGTTGCTTGGCTGCATAGAGCAAGCTTTAGGCAAGATCATAAAGTGTTCCCCTGTCACCATAAATAAATAAATAGAAATTAAAAATCAACAACCCTGCACTTAAGGTCTTCTTTTGCTTTCCTAGAAAAGATGAAGCTAAATTACAAGACAATTTAACAATATTCCCTACATAGTGATATGTATTTAAAGAAATGGTTCTATGGCATACTCCTAAAACTCTACCTTTGGTTGATTTTTCTTTGTAGCATTAAACTTGAGACTATCATTATCTTATTAGAAAGTTTGTGCTGAACTGTGTATTTATGCAGTGTAGGATCTACATACCCTTAGTTTGCAGATCTCTCTATCTTTCTCCATTCTTAAGCTTTTTACCATCTCCATGTAATGGTTGCCAATCTCAGCCATTTTAGCCTGCAGCATCGGGCCTGTGCAAGTCTCTGAGAGCTACACAAGACAAAATAAATTTCTGTAGTTAGACTGTTATGAAGGAAACACATATTATATTACAAGACATTAATAGATGAAAACCACTTGATTAAACAAGACATTGAAATAATGAGAGTGATTTTTAGGAACTGCATTATACAGCTCAGATGGCAGTGAGTTAAGACCTAACTGCATGTGAGATCATCAGAAAGCAGTCTACATATTTTCTCGAGATGAATTGGATATATGTATATATATATATATAATATATATATATATATATATATATATATAGCCAATGCTAGGATTACAACCATATAACTAAGACAATAACACACATTTAAAACAAAATTTGAATACCTGCACTCTAAGATTTTTATTCTCTTGCTCTAAATTACGCTTACAGTATTCCAGTTCTTTTAGTTTATATTCTATGTCTGATAGTGTATGCCGAAGAGAAAGATTGTTTTCTTCCAATGCTTGGCATTTTGAGGTTGAGTCTTGAAGTCCTTGCTGTAAAGACACAGTAAATAAGACAAATGGATTCTACTTTTTGGGAGAGAGTGCTTTTAGTTGATTAATTCAATGAAACAAAGCAAATATTGATATTTTTCCATGCCCAGTTTTCTTATATATTTAACCTTAAAAGGTAAGTTAAGGGCTTCCCTGGTGGCGCAGTGGTTGAGAGTCCACCTGCCGATGCAGGGGACTCGGGTTCATGTCCCAGTCCGGGAAGATCCCACATGCCGTGGAGCGGTTAGGCCCGTGAGACATGGCCACTGAGCCTGCGCGTCTGGAGCCTGTGCTCCGCAACGGGAGAGGCCACAACAGTGAGAGGCCCGTGTACCGCAAAAAAAAAAAAAAAAAAAAGGTAAGTTAAATCAGCTATGAAAGACATCATTACCCTCACTTGCCTATCTTGAGTGAGAAGGAATCAAGATCAGATGAATTTTCAGTGTACCAATCTAGCAACCTGACTCTTGCTGCTTTTTGACAATACCGTAACCTGCCTTTTAGTAGGCACCAAAATGACCATATGCCTGATTATGTGACAAATGAAAACTCAGCCAAATTTGGGACTGTCATGGGAATGAATTTTAAGAATGGACTGGCCTCAGAGACTCATTACGATTTCCTAAGAATCCTCTCTGCTCAGGTATCTGGAGAAATCTTCTAGAGTTCATTCATTCAGTTATTCATTGCACAAACATGTGTTAAGATCTACAAAAACTTTTTTATTGACACATTAGTAGATTAAATGAACGAGTGAACTTAGATTTTCAATATTTATACAATTTTTGTCACCCAACAAAACAGATAATTGTGGATAGTATATACTTTATATCTAAAATACTTGGGGTTATCTATTTTTCTGAGAGGGCTTCAGTATTTGGAAATACCTAAAGCCACTCAATTCCCATATGAACAAATTGTTCCATCATATTTAATTTTCTGGATTATATCTCATAACTCCAATGTGCTAGTAATTGTGCATATGAAAAACTATCAAATTTATTATCAAAGAAAATGTCAACTTACCTGCTGCTGGCGATTATTTGCTCTCACTGATGCTAAGAGTTCTTCATACTCTTTTATTTGAGTTTCTTTGAATGCCAAGTCTTTCTCAAGTCTTATCTTGTCATTTTCCAGTGACTAGAAGCAAAATTATTTATGACTCAGAATTACAGAATCCTGTCAACAGTTATGTAATACAAAGACCTGTTTACATTGGAAGGTTTAAATAAGCACTTGTTTCATTTGTAATTGTTTAATAAAACGGAATTCTTAAAAGTTAATCAAACTATGGGATACAAAGGATTGAAAATTTAAAAACCTGCATCAATGGACATTTTGATGAATTGACTAATTGTAAGTACAATGAAGCAGAACCTTTTGAATTATTTTAATGTTTTTCTTCAATCTACAAAGACCCTTGTTAATCCCAGCAGGTGGTGAATTTTCAAATTAAGGTCTAAATGTGTTCATCAGAACCCAGAAACAAGAAAGCCCACTCCAAAGTCCCCAAGGAGTTATTCATTGTATGGAAAGTATTCTGAATGTATCTAGCTGATGTCATGAAGAGCACCAATTAAAATAGAAAATGTTAAGTTCTTAGAGAAAGAAGTTTTCAAGTATTCAAATAAATTCAAAGTATGCTTTATTATTACAGAAAAGGGGAAATTATGAATCAGAGTCAGATTATTGTAATTTTACAAACTACTCCCTGGTTTTAAGCATTAAATTACCTTAGCGGTAAACTAAGTAGTAAGTGTTCACCCAACTTTCATTTTCACATTGGATAATTCTTTACTCCTCTCTCCCAACCCCAATTAACTATTTCAGGAAAATAACTATATCTGGGTGAGCACAATGTTGTTGTGTTGTATTAAATTTTAAAAAGGTATACTGAATGCTTTGATTTCTATGTTATGAAGCTAGGATCTAGAAAAGATTTGGAAAGAAAAATCAAAATAAATGTTACTGTCAAGTCATTCTGAAGATTTCCAAGCTCCTCCCGTATGTTGCTGAATGTGGACAGCACTAGCCGGAGTGATTTATCAGACATACCCCTCATCTGGAGGAAGAAAATTATTGATGGTTTATTTTTACTAGCATTTAAAAATAGGCAGTATAAGTAATAATAATCTTATTTTTTCTATTCCTACAAGCAAACTTATTAACAGTTTCATTTTTGATATGGCAATATTAGAATAGTGATGCAGGGCATTTGGTCAATAACATGCATTAGTAATCCAAGCAATATCCCTGAAGAGTACCTGAAGAGATCATAGCTATGCTATTAAAACAAGGGTCTCTTATTTTTTCCATGATAAAGTATCATCTTTCTCATGACAGAAATGTATCATCAAATTCTTAAATTTACTTTTCTTCTTTATTTAAAGATTAGAAAAGATGAGACAGTCAACCTTCAAGTAATAAATTGCATCTCCCTAAGTGTGTTGTCAAATGCATAGATTTTGCCTGAGTTGAGAAGAATCTAATACAAATTAAGTTTAACCTTGAAGTATAGAAATGTCTCAAAATTTAAAGAGGGAGAAAAACCCTTTAACTAGATTAAACTCATTTCTTCAAAGAAAAGTGGTTTTGAAAACAGGCAACTTCTGTTTCTGAAAAGATGGAGCAGAAATACTTTTCTCTATTTTTCCTGCTAAGTCTAACTAAAACCCCTGCACTTTATGTATAAAACAAACATAAAAAGACTCTGAAAGTTAAAAAAGAAGAATGAAGTCTGGTTGAGAACATTGGGAGCTAAGGAATAATACGGAAGTGATTTCCTGGGTTTTCTTTTTGCTTCATATATGAGTGGTATTGGGCAAACCAATAACAAAGAAACACCAGTGGATACAGACAACAAAAGTCCCTAGAAAAGCCTGCTCTTTCTACCCAAAGTACCATGAAAAGGGCAGCCTAGCAAGGCAGATAGCATTTAGATAATAACCAGTCTACTCCAGCCAAACACCACAGAAAAAACCTGCAACTCTATTCTACGCCCACCCAAACCATCAAAAGCCAAGAAGGGAACGTAGACTCTCTCTCTCAACCTCCCTGCTTGGGTGATGTCAGAGAATTCTTAGTGAAGTGTCAAGACTTTCATCATTGCCCAACAGAAATGAGGCCACTCACATTGCAGTGTCAGTAGAGGCCAACAAGGGAACAGTAACACAACACACCTCCCCATCCAAACCAGGGTGTTTTCAGTGGAAGCCTAGTAGAGAGCCACACTTCCTACACCTGCCAAGGAAGAACAAAGAGCTACTCCCCCAACCTGTGTCAACAGAGGCAGAATGGGAAACCTGGACTTCCACCCCCACGTGGCAGTAACAAGTCATGCCCCTACTTCCCCTGTTGCTCAGTATCAGAGGAGGTCTGCTAAAACAGAAGATGTGAATAAGATCCAAAGTCAGAAAACAGTACCCAAAATGTCCAGGTTTCAATTTTAAAAAAGTCACTTATTCTAAGAACCAGGAAATCTCAACTTGGTAAGAAAAAAGGGTTAATACATGCCAACATCAAGATATCAGAAAAGTTAGAATTATCTGATAAGGATTTTAAGGCAGCCATTTTAAAAAGGTTTCAAAGTGACTAAATGTCCATCAACAGAGGAATGGATAAAGAAGATGTGGCACATATATACAAAGGAATATTACTCAGTCATAAAAAGGAACAAAATAGTGCCATTTGCAGAGACGTGGATGGATCTAGAAACAGTCATGCAGAGTGAAGTAAGTCAAAAAGAGAAAAACAAATATCACATAATATCACTTATATGTGGAATCTAGAAAAATGGTAGAGAAGAACTTATTTGCAAAGTAGAAATAGAGTCACAGATGTAGAGAACAAACTTATGGTTACCAAGAGGGGAAGGGAGGGGTGGGATGAACTGAGAGATTGGGACTGACATAAATACACTACTATGTGTAAAATAGATAACGAATGAGAGCCTACTGTGTAGCACAGGGAACTCTACTCAGTGCTCTGTGGTGACCTAAATGGGAAGGAAATCTAAAAAAGAAGGGATATATGTGTATGTAAGACTGATTCACTTTGCTGTACAGCAAGAAACTAACACAACATTGTAAAGCAAAGATACTCTAATAAAAATTAATTTAAAAAACACACCAAATTAAAAAAAGTTTCAACAAGAAATTGCAAAGATTTAAAACAAATAAAAAATAGAAAGTCTCAGCAACAAAACAGAAAATCTCAGAAAACAAACAGAAGCTATAAAGAGTAACTAAATGAAAATTTTAGAACTGAAAACTCAATAATTAAAAAGCAAAACAAAAACAAAAACCTCAGTGGATGGACTAAAAAGCAGAAAGGAAAGCATAGAGCAAAGAATCAGTGAACTTGAAGACAGAACAATAGAAAATACTGAGTTCTGAACATCAGAGAGAAAATAGGTTGGAAAAAAATTGAACAGAGCCTCAGTGTCCAGTGGGAGTATGACATATATCTAACATTCATGTCATCAGAATCCTAGAAGGAAAAAAGAAAGAGGGGGGAGCTGAAAAAGTATATGAAGAAATAATGGCTGTAAACTTCCCCAAATTAGCAAAAAAAATACACAGATTTAAGAAGTTGAGCAAACCCTAAACAGGATAGACCCAAAGAAATCCATGCCTGGACATATGAGGCAAACTTCTTAAAACTGAAGATAAATTTAAAATCTTAAAAGCAGCAAAAGAAACCTTAACTATTGGGAATAGCAATTCAAATGACAGCCGATTTCTCATGAAAAATCATAGAGGCCAGAAGGAAGTGGCATACATTTTTAAAGTGATGAATGAAAAGAATTGTCAACTACAAATTCTGTATGCAATGAAAACAACCTTTAGGAATGAAGGGAAAATCACATTTTCAGAGGAAAAGAAAAAGAATTTTTCACTAGCAGACCTACCCTTAAAAAAATGGCTGAAGGAAGTTCTCTGAAGAAAAAGAAAATGATAAAAGAAGAAATTTGGAATATCAAGAAGGAAGAAGTAACACAATAAGCAAAAATATAGGTAAATACAGTAGGCTTTCCTTCTCCTTTTGAATTTTCTAAATTATATTTGAAGATTGAAGCAAAATATATATATATATATATAACACTGTGTGATGTGGCTCTCAATGCCTGTAGAGGAAATATTTTAAAAATTATAAATGTGGAGGTTAAAGAAAGATAAAAGAAGCAAAATTTTCTGCAGTTCACTGAAACTGATAAAATGTTGACACCAATACACGGGGATAAGTTATGGGTATATAATGTAATACTTAGAGCAACCCCTAAAAAAGCTATACTACGTGATACACTCAGAAGCACTAGAGGTAAATCAAAATGGAATTCTAAAACATATTCAAGTAATCCACATGAAAGCAAGACAAAGAAAACAGAAACAAAAAACAGAACAAACAGAAAACACAATGGCAGATCTAGCCCTAACATATCAATAATTACAACTTGGTCTAAATACACCAGTTAAAAGACAGATTGACAGAATGATAAGAAAAAACATGACCTCACTATGTGTTTTCTATAAGAAATTCATTTCAAAGATAATGAAAATTAAAATATACATAATGAAATTTAAAAGTTGGGAAAAAAGATATACCATGCAAACATTAATCAAAAGAAAGGAGTGCTATTGATATTAGATAAAAATAACTTCAGAGCAAAGAAAATTACCAGGAACACAGAGGGACATTACATAATAAGAGTCAGTCCACCAAGAAGACATAGCAATCCTAAATGTTTATGCACCAGACAACAGAGCTACAAAATGTATCAAACAAAAACTGATAGAACTGAAAGGAGAAATAGACAAACCCATAGATATAACTGAAGACTTTTATACCCCTCTCTCGGCAACTGATAGTACTGCTTAGAAGAAAATGAGCAAGAATACATAATACAATAATTCAACAATACCATCAACCAAAGGATCTAATCAGCATTTATAGAATACTTCATCCAACAACAGATGCACATTCCTTTCATATACCCATGGAACATATACCAAAATAGATCATATCCTTGACTATCAAACTTAGCCATTTCAAAAAAATTAATCTCATATGGAGTATATTTTCTGCCCACAGTGGAATCAAACTAGAAATGAATAACAGAAAGACAATAGGAAAATCTCTAAACACTTAGAAAGTAAACAATACACTTCTAAATAATCCACCAGTCAAAGCAGAAGTCTAAAGGGAAATAAAAATATATAAAACTGAAAGAAAATGAAAATACATATCATAACTTGTGGGACACAACTAAAGCCATGCTGAGAGGATATTTATAGCACTAAATGCTTACATTAGAAAATAGAAAAGGTGTGAAATCAATAATCTAACTTTCTATATCAAGAAACTAGACAAAGAAGATCAAAATAAACCAAAAGCAAGCAAAGGAAGGAAATAATACAGACGAGAAAAAAAATCAATGGAAGTGTAAACAGGAAAACAATAGAGATCAATAAACTAAAATATAGTTCTTTGAAAAAAATCAATAAAATTGATAAACCTCCAACAAGACTGACAACAAAAAAAGAAAGAAGACACAAATCACTAGTGTCAGGAGTTAAATAGGGAAGAGTAATACAGACCCCACAGACATCAAAAGGATAATAAGGGAATATTGTGAATAGTTACGCACATATAAATTTGATAATTTAGTTGAAATTGACTACTTCCTTGAAAAACACAGATTACCACAACTCACCCAACACGAAACAGATCATTTGACTAGACCTGTAACTACTAAGGAATTGAATTTAGAATTTTTTTAAACTGCTGAAAAATATATATCCATGCCCAGATATTTTCACTGAAGGATTATACCAAATGTTTAACGAAGAGTTAACACTATGTCTATACATTTTCTTCCAGAAAACAGAAAAGGAAGAGACATTTACCAATTCATTTCATGATACTAGATTATCCTGACACCAAAATCAAAGCAAATACAAGAAAACTACAGACTAATGTTTCTCAGGAACTTAGATGCAAACATTCTCAGAGTTTTTTGAGGAAATAGGCCTTGAATGCACTTTGGATGGACATCCTGCCACCAGAAATAATATCAAGGATGTATCCAAGATTCAGGTTCTGCAGAGCATATGTGTTCCCCATACCACTGTCTCTTTATAATACAGACTGTGTGCCACTAAAAATATTTCATTTAAGTTTCACAGATAAGATGTCAGGTCCAATATCTGGATGATCAACAAAGATTTGAGACCAAATATCAAACTTAGAAATTTGCCTCACTAGACAAAACTAGAGTATCTTTAGAATCCTTTCTTGCAAACACATGTACTCTTCATTTTAGCCTTATTTCTTTAGCACCTATCTTGATCTGTCTTGGTCTGTCTCTCCCTTCAGTGTAGGGGAATTTACTGCTGCAGTGGTCTCTAGCATTCCACAATTCAGGAAAATCAAGTCATTGGCCTTTCCATCTGCCAGGGGTAGGGTAGGGAGGTATAGAAAGTAGAATGGAGAAGAGGAGGGCAAATCCTATAAGTTAGAGTCAGGTTGTGCTACAGCAGTGAGGAGAGAATAAGGGCATTCCACAGCCCAGAATATTTCTATAATGATTTCCTGAATGCTAGTCATTCAATACTAGTGTTTGATAGTCTGACCAAACTATAATGCAACCCTTGTTTAATCAAAATGCAATCAACTCTTGTGAAATAGGAATTTTATTTGGGACTTTCTGTCCTTAATTAAAGGAAACATCCTGGGCTAGTGGTTTGTTAGTGTTGCCTTCACAGCCACTCTTGACCCCATCTCACCTGCAGAATATAGCGAATTTGCTGTTTTGTAAATTCTGACAATCCTTTAGGAATCAACGATTCAGTGTCTTCTGACTGTAAGAAAAGAGAGGCTTATCTTTCAACAGATACATTTTAGTGTTTTAATCAGAGGGTCAGCAGACTTTTGTAGAGAGGGACGTGTTTTTATGGATATCAGAAGATTACTTCACTTTCTGGGTAATAGTTGCCACAAACTTTACTTCTAGCATTATCAGTTCTTACTTTTTAAAAAAATCATTGTACTACATACACCATGGAAAGAACCCTGAATTACAGGAAGTTTAGGGGGAAGTTTGGGGCAATCAATCAGATGTCCCATTTCTATTTTTTTAAAAAGAGCAACTTAAAAACAAAAGGGTAGTCACTTAAATCCCATTACCACTTTATTTCCGTGTATTTTTTAACAACTGGAAGTTTAGTTGGGTGGTAGATATGACACTTTAAAGGCTGATTTTTTAAATAATGAAAATTTGAGTAAATAAAATAAAATTAAAGGTTTACTGAGAATTTGCATAGAGCTGTGGTGACTTTTGAAAGATTATGATGTTGCCACAGCAACATTAAGAAGCTTCAACAAATTTTAAGTGAGAAGCTGAATTGAATTCAGTACTTCATAAAGACAATTTAGGGCTTACTGAATTATTGTAACAAATGCAGTACGTCAATACTTTGGAAATAAAGATGAAAATTAACATAAAAGAAGCCATTGTGATTGTTACTTTGAAATCAGTTCTTTCTCTATTTGATGACTTATTCCATTAAAAGTAACTATTACCAAAATGTATATACATAATATTTAGAATTGATACTTGAAAATATTTACTTCAAGTTGCTGGCTATTTGGCATGGGACATACAAGTTTTCGAAATACATTAAAACTAAATTTGCTATTTAATTAGTTAACGTAGATTTCAGTTTTGTAAAACAGAGTATGTAGTCAATGAACTTTTAAATGTTCTCATAAGCAAAGACAAGCTAAATCATAAGGTGACAGCTGATAAAACATTTTTTGTGTGAATGATTATTACTTTTACAATTATCACCTTTAAAGCCATTACAAAGATATAAATGGTTATATCATTTTAAAGGCAAAAGGATCATTATTTCTTTCACTAACCTGTTTCCAGTCTAATAAAAATACCAAACTAAAAACAATATTATTAATGCAAGTATCTGCTTTGTTATCAACTGTATTTGATTTTCAACTCTTTTTGCACTTACCTCATCTGTAGACTCAAAGTCCTGTTTGCTGCAAGAATGAAAAAAAGAAACAGACAACCTTAGGAAAATATATACATTGATCATATATAAATGTTAGTGTTCTAAATATTTTACCTTACTTTTTGATATATAACATATCAAGTGAAATTTATAATCCTAATGAAAAATTTAAAGCTAACTAAAATGGCACTTGACAAAAATAAAGTTAATTTTCCTGGAATTAGCTAATCTATTAAAAATGAACAACATCCAAATAACAAGCCAATATAATATTCAGAATTACTACCATTCATTAACACCAGTTTATTTGTGACTAGATGTAGAAGTCTTCAGTTTGGCAAAAAATACTATCTGAGTGAACAAATAACAATAAGTCATTTTCTATTTCCACCTTATTTTTCTCCTTGTATTGCTCCCTTTTAATGCTGATTCCAGCTTCTCCCTACAGTGTCTTTAAGTTATTCATACCCTTTTAGTCAAAACCAAAACTTGTAAGACTTCGCAATCTACACTAATCATTCAATCTACACTACAGTATGTATAGCAATGACAAAGCTTAAAAGGATATTGGAATGTTTACATAGGGACATAGCCTTAAGCAACATCACCAAAATTCTAGTGGGAAAGTAGAATTTCCAGCATCAAAATGAAGGTTTGTCCATGAGGGTTGGAAGGCCCTTTGTGAAGCCATGTTAGGTAGGCAAATGCTGCAAGCGAATTGTTAGTGGTTATACCAGTCCGGCACTGGCTCCTTTGGGGAATGGTGAAAGCTGGGAAGGATACAGTTCTAGCGTTGCCAGTGGCAACAGATATGCCTTTATTTTTGCCTACTTGTTCCCCCTGCACTTCGTGGAAAAATTGGGTCCAAAATACATACGATGAACATACTTCTCAAACAAACAAACAAAAAACTGTACACATGTTCTGACAGCAAGACAAAGTATGTTAAAGTAAGACTATCTTAGGAAATCATAGATATATGACTGCCATATCGTCAGGTACAACAGAAACATATTTTAGAGATATAAGCTAGTACATTAGCTCCTACCTTTACCTTCTAAGTAAGTGCTTATGAGTAATATATTGCTTACAGAGATAAGTGGGTCACTCACTGTGCGAAACCTCTCGCATGCATTTATAGAAATACACAAGCTAATGTGGAGACTGAGAACTGAAGATTTCATTTCCTGAGGCATGACTGCATATGTGCAATTGTCTGTATGTATGTATGTATGTGGTATTTCCTGGGTTGCTCAAAATATAAGTTTTGGGGAGGCCCTAGCGAAAAAAAATGAAGTATCTTCTACTTTTTTAGTGTGTTACTGAAGTAACTGCATGCATATATTGGAAGCTAAAAGAAGTTAAAATATGACTCACAATGCAGGTATAGTAGTCTTGCATTACTGTTAACTGGAATTATTATCACAATATTAATAGACCTTTTATGTTTAAAATCCCAATTCCAATGCCAACCTAGTACACATGTCCCTAGCCACTTACTTCTTTCTACAAATAAGAAAACAAAACAAAGAAACAAACAAGGAGCAATCAACAGCACTTAATACTGGAATTTACAAATGTAACCAAAATGGTTTCATAAGACAACCTTTCTTAATTCTGACCTTCCAGTCTACTTATTGCTGAATTGCAATTTAGAAAGAGAAGAAAAGTGGAGACAAAGGGGTGGGAGAGAGAGAGAGAGTGGAAACAAAGAGAGCAGAGGCGGGAGGTGGAAAGACCATTGTGGATTATATCTCTATTCAGTACAAGGTGATGGTGACTATAATTACAGTGGGCAGAAAAAAAAAAGAGAGGCACTCACTATGTCATCTCACCTCCTAGGAAGGAAGGAATGTAATAAGGAAAAAAACAAAAGAAGAAATAAAAGGCGGGTGGAATGAAGAGAAAGAAACTGACAACCTTCTGACAAACAAAAACTCTTAAGCACCAAAATTTTATGAGACCCTCTCCACTCTGGAGTGTTTACTAATGTGGAGACCCCAGCTTTCTATTTTCTTTTTAGTATTTTTAGCTACTCTAGAAATTAAACTCAATGTTTTTCAGTGCTTAATTACACATTTAGGTCACCCATATACATTTATCAAAACCCTCAATGACAGGGAGTTATTTCAAAACCCCAGATTACATCTCTACCTGGTTGGTCATTATAAAACAATTTAACTTCCCTTGCTCAATTACTTTGTCTACTTCTAATTAGTATGAGACTAATACATTTGGAATATATTTAACTCTCATTCTATAAACCTTTATTGAGTAGCGACTTTGTCAAGGCCATGTGCTCTGAACTGGATTTCAGCAATCCAAACACAAATATTATCTTGTCCTGTACGTGACACAAACATAAGTGATCTAAGGCAAAATTTGAGCAATGTAAAATTGGTCTAAGTCCTCCAACGTTTTCAAATTTGATGATTCAAAAATTGATAATTTCTTTAATGTGTCTGCAATATGTTAAATAATTTAGAGACACATATCTAGTATGAAAGGTTAAGTGATTTGCCTAAGGTAAAAAGGTTCTCCCATAGGTTCTAGTCCCAGATTTGCCACTTTTGTGGCCTTAGGTCAGTGGTTCTCATACTTTAACATGTATCAGAATCCTCCAGAGGGCTTGCTGCTTGGCCTTACCCCAGAGTTTTTGATTCTACAGGTCTGTTTCCAGACCTGCATTTCACATGATGCTCCTGCTGCTTGTAAGTACATGTCTTAAATAAATCATTTATTGCTTATAACAAATCTATGAAATAAGCATTATTATAATCCCTATTTCACAGATGAAGAAACTGAGGTACAGAGAGGTTAAACAGGTTGCCTGATATTACACATCTAGTATGTAACAAAAGCTGGGACATGAACCCAGGGTATGAACCCTGCATCTACAATCAGCGTACTTAAGAATATATGTCTCTATATGCTCTTGATTTTACCATGTGATACTTTAACAGAAATATTCACAAGACATGATTAATACACAGAAGAGGAACATCTAGACAAAACAGTATCTAGAGAAGGCTTTGCAGAAAAGCTGAGTCATGGCTTATAGGTATAAGAGTACTCAAAACTGTTTGAATCCATCTCAAGCACTTAGTAGCTATGTGATCTTAATAACTTATTCTCTTTGGGTGTCCATTTGAAACTTTCTATGGTTACTGTACAAATTAGATAATATTCAAAAAGCACTTAGCACAGTGTCTGGCACAAGAGTGGACACTCAATACATAATAGAGTACTCAGAATGAGGGGAAAGATTTTAAGGTAGTGACATTATGCAAATGAATGAATGTGTGAAATAGTTGTTTGGATAAGGGGAGAGGATATTGATTAGTATAAAACACTGATGAAGGCCTAGCTGAAGATGGAAACCATGCGTTAATAATTACCATGCGCTTTTCTCTGTGCTCAACTGCATGGATGTAGCATAAAGAAGGCATTCATTCATTCATTCAACAAATATTTATTAAGCACCACACTAAATCAGTCACCACACTAGGCACCAAGGAAACCAGGGTAAATGAAACAGCCCTCGGGGGGTAGTGTCTGAATTCTAGGGGTAGTGGGCAGTGAGTACTGGATAGAGGAAAAAAAGAAAACAATAGATAAAGCAGAGAGCTAGACTGATCCAGAGTTGGGATTTTGCTAAGTGGCAGGGACAATATGATAAAGAGGCAAGGCAGTTGAGGGTGATGCTAAGAGAATGGTTGCAATCATGAATAAGAAAGCAAGAAAAGTTGGGGAGGAGGGAGCTAATAAACAGAATTGTAATAAGCAGAGAGAAAAGAGAGAAGAGATTAAAGATCTCTGAGAAGTAGAAGAATCTAGTTGGTGAAGTTTATACTGACTTTCCTTTAACCTCCAGATTTTTCTGAGTTTATGGAGCTTTCCTAAATTTTGCCTGACAGATGACCACATATATGATGTGACTATGTAGTAGAAGGCAACTTTTGGAGTATAGCTTATGAAATTCATTTCATGACATAATGTGCTCTCATCTACACATGAATAGTTGATAAATTGTTTATGTTTATATATTTAAATAAGTATTATATATTATTATATAATATTATTGTATAATATACATATTTACATTAACTTATAAATAGATATTTGTATAATTTATATTTCATACATTATATGTAATATATAATATTAAAATAATACATGACATTTATAATAATACACAACCCTAAATGTATATTAAACTCTGGTCTTCATATGTTGAGCACACATCAATGGAAGATAAACAGTAGTGTGTTGGCAATGGGACTGTATCTTATATCATCAGTGTAATATCTTAAAACAAGTCATCGTATGCCACACATTTTTGGAGCTCCTTGTCTAAGTGGTTGCATTTTTCATCAAAGTACGTTAGAAAAGAAGATCCACGTAATTCTTTACTGACCCCAAAATAGCTGGTAAGATATCTTCAATGATTTTCATTAAGTACATTAACTCTTAAAATGAGATATTTCCTCAGATCTGCTCATACAGTTGCCTGTTTCCCCATTAAAAGTACTCAAGTTTTGCTGTAAACCTAAAATTGCTCTAAAAAATAAAGTCTATTAAAAAATACCAGGGTATTGTAAAATGTTTGAAAGCTACAACGCCAAGCAAATGATATATTTACAGTACCTTCCTCCAATTCTCTGCAAATGTTCTAATAAGCAGTGATATAGATTTGTATTTTTACGGCATAGATCAGCAAGCAACTCTCCAAAATACTTGGGGTCCAATTTTTCAGGGCCATCATCCTGAATTATCACCTGAAGAAAATATCAATCACAATTATAAACAATATTAAGTTCACAGATATTTTGCTGTGAAATGAAAAAAGTGAAATAACCTATTAATACAAGTAACTCATCACAAAGTCATCACATAAATGAAGCCACTAAATTTTCTTTGTAGCTGATGTATACATTTTTCAATATGGGAGGAATTTAAAGGAAAAGCAACATTGTAATGGCATTTTCAGTTTCATTTCACTCAAGCCTAAGTGATCTAATGAATGCAAACCTTGAATAATTTACATAAAAATTCTTGAATATAGATGCTTAAATGAAAAGTAAAACAAGTAAATCAAAATCTCTGAGTTGCTCATTATCATCACATGGCTTATCCATCTGTCAGTGTCATTCCACTGATCCTCAGGTTATCTCATTGCTATAGCTAGCCAGGTAGATAACGCCTTCCTGCCTCACCTCTCTATATGTGTTCCTTCCAAAACCATTAAATTTCCCAAGTAGAAAAGGGCATTTCTTTAGCCAAGGACATTCAAGTACTGAGCTCCCTGTTAGAATCTGCACACAAGTAATTTGATACACTTAGTATTTTGCCTATTTTTCTCTCTTAGCCAATTATAATGCCCTCATAACGCTGTGAAAACCATGGAGTTTTTTTTTTCCTTCCAGTTTAATTTGACAGAGTAATTTTATAGTTTCAAATTATCTTAAAGTATTTATTCCTTTTTTTATTTTTGCACAAATATTCTCCTGTCATTGCACTGTACACTAGTTAACATGTTGGGTATACAATTCTTTGCCCACATTAGTAATTTGTGCCATTACTAAAACTCTTGCTCTTGTGATTTCAGTGTGGCACCCAAATAAAGAGTCACAGAGTCCAGGACGGGGAACGATTTGCATCAGCCTCGTGTCTGTGTTCATAGATAAAAAGAGGTGTTAAAAGTTACCAAAGGAAAAAAAAATAGTTACCAAAGGGAGGTGATTTTATTTTGAGAAATGATAACAATAACTAATATTTATTTAACTCTTACTATGTGCCAGCCATTGTGCTATGAACTTGACGTAAAGATTAAATGAGGTAATGTTCTCTTGTAACCACTACACAATATTGCCTCCCAGAAGACCTCTTGTGTTTGTTTTCTCAGCAACTTAGGAATTACACTGCCCCTAACTGCATTATTTTGGAGGTTAGCTGGGCTAGGAGTTGAAACAGTCAAGAGTTTGATTTTCTTATTGTGAAACCATGCAAAATATGGCTGAAATTCAGTTAATAAATTTTAATCAGTTAGAGAAAAGGTGAGAGCATTAAAATTGAAGAATGGGTTCTTTTGACCAAACAGCCATCAAGGTAGAATAGCAAGAAACAAAATTTCACTCCTTTGTATATATATTCCTCCTTAGTTGTATACAGTCCACAAGTTACAGTAACATTTGAGTAACACAGTAAAAACCAAAACCCACTTGGGTTCAAAAGTGTGGAGGGGAGAGGACAGACAGAAATCAGATTCTCTTCTGCTGTTAAGTCTTTGACAGGACTACACTCAATAATAAAATGAAATTTCCTAACCATAAACTATGACGTGCCAGTTAGCAATATTTTCATTACTAAATCACAGGTCGGTAGATTTTAGTTTTATTGGAACTGTTTGTAGGTGTGCTTTGACATTTCTTTTAGAGCTGGCTCAAAACCATGTTCTTGTTGACTTGAAAAAGCCAAGTCAGGGAGCCTCCCAAGGAAACATGAATGTTTTCAGTCAGAATGGTAGCTCTAATGGATGGAGGTTTTCTCTCTGTGACAATATTGAGTTGATAGGATACTTGAAATAAAATTACCTCACATCAGCATTTCTGCCTGATGAATGAGAGCTATCTTGAATGTCAATCTAAGATAATAGCTTTAGCTTTCACATAAAAATAGGGCAGGAATACAAACTGTGCTGAAGAATAGTTGTTCCAAGATACACAAAATGTGATATTTCTCAAAAAATTACAAAAATTATTAAAGATTCTTCAGCATGCATCAATCAAATACCTTTAATCAGATCACTATTTGACCATAATAATGGCTAAGCAGTCCAACTCCTTGCGTCTGATTGATAGTAAAAGCCTCTGATTAGAATTACTGCCACAAACCCAAGGCAAGCAACAATGTTTAAGTGTGAAACCAGAGGCAAATCAGCAGTCATTTTTCAGAAAATCTATAGAAAGGAAGTACCTTGTAAAGGAAAACCATGGGCTTCACCTCACTACTGCCTTGGAAGTTCTTGTCCTGTTTCTAGTCTGGAGTTTTGTTTCTTATTTGTGGTCTATGAGATTCCAGGTGTGGAATTTCTTTTGTTAGTATCTACATTATATAAACTTTGATATTCAAAGATGATACTTTTGACCAACCATATTTACAAAGTTCAGTGGTAGTGATTATAGAGTCCTACCGATAGTAGACACACAATAGTTGCAGATTTCAGCTGAGCTATCTATATTTTCTTCCCTGGCCCCCTTCAAGCTTAGTGACACACATTTTTGAGAATACTGTTCAGGACTAGGGATAGCCTGTGATGAAGGCACAAATCACAATCTAGTAGTAATCTCGTAGTAGAGGGTACTGGCTTAATTAAATTTATCCCCACTAGGTAACTGGCTTATGTATGCATTTTTCACCTATTTAGAATGGTTGCTTAGTGGATTCAAAAGTGCTTAAAATGCCATATTATATAAAAGCAATTATACATAAATGCCTAACCCTCTAAAAGGTCATGGACATGTTAACTAATAAGGTCTTCTGTGCTTAGACCCTCCTGGGTAGTAACTTTTTGCTACATGACAACAGAAAACATCACTATTAAGGAAAGTTTACAACGTATAGGTTGTAATAATAGGATAGGATAATAGGATTAATAATAATCCTAATAATAGGATAATAGGATTATTATTAATATAATATATATTATATTATATAATATATATTATATAATATATATAATATAATATCCTAATGATAGGAGAATAGGATTATTATCCTGCAAACCTTATATGGTGACACTTGTAGATAAATAAGGTTACTGCTTCATTAATTTTGCTTTGATTTGGGACGTTTAATAGCTGTCAGATAGATTGAAACCATAGTTAATCCAGTTGGCATTAATCCCCATGAAATGAAATGCATTTTATGTACAATGTCATTTAGCTAACAAGGTAAAAAAAAAGCAATAATTGGTCTCTTCCTATTTTGTACCACAAGAAGAAATCCTAGGAGAAAAAGTATCAGAATTTTAGGTTCTGAAAATCCTCAGTGCTATTTTAATCTCCATAGATATTTTAGTAAAGAAATGTTGCACTATACAGTACCTGGTACACAGAAGATTTTCAATAAATGTTGTCACTGAATTGAATGTACTGTACAATTATAATTCTAAAATGAAGACTTGACTCATAACAACAGTCCTGTACTTGAAATAAAGACCTAATTTAATTTCCTGTGAGTAACTCTAGGCAGAAAAGTGTTGCAATGAAGAAAGAATGGAAATTGGAGCCAAAAGTGGAGTGCCCGCTTCCTAGTTGTGGCCTAAGTGTATGTACTGCTTAACCTCTCTGAACCTCGGGTTGCTCAACTGTAAAATGCAGGTAATTTAGTACTTATTTTATAAAGTTGCTGGAGGTATTACTTTGGAGGGGGGCAGGTAAATTATTAAACTGTCATGTAAAAACCATCATATAAATAATGGTTTTATTTAACTTAACACATATGGACAATTGGTTATTTGAATAATGATAGGAGTGGAAGATGGTTATAAATTTTTTACATGACTCTCAGCTACTGGAAAGTAGAGACACTCTTTTTATACATTTCTTTAATTCCAGCACATACCATAGAGTCTGAGTATAGTAGATCCTCAGTAAACATTTGTTGCATGAGGAAGTTGTCATAAAGGATGCAATTTGGGCTAAATGTTAACTATAATAGATGGAAAAGCACTAATTGGAAGAGGTGCTTTAACAAGGCAACTGAAGGGCTTCCCCGGTAGTACAGTGGTTAGGAATCTGCTTGCCAATGCAGGAGACACAGGTTCGAGCCCTGGTCCGGGAAGATCCCTCATGCCTGGAGCAACTAAGCCTGGGCGCCACAACTACTGAGCCCACGTGCCACAACTACTGAAGCCCATGTGCCTAGAGCCCATGCTCCACAACAAGAGGAGCCACCGGAATGAGAAGCCTGCACTCCGCAACGAAGAGTAGCCCCTGCTCACTGCTACTAGAGAAAAGCCCGTGTGCAGCAACGAAGACCCAATGCAGCCATAAATAAATAAATAAATAATTTTTTTTAAAAAAGCAGCTGAAATTGACTTTATCCGAAACCTAGTCAATGCTGTCCTTGCTCCCTTTTTAGTGTATATGTATAGCTTGTGACATGTTATTATAAAACAAGATGATTCTTCCACTCCTCTAACAACTAAAAATAAGTAGATGGTTTGGATTGTCATTTTATAATGAATCCAGGTGACTAATTTGTAACTGCTTAAATTATTCTCTCTGACTGGAAAATAAAATATATTTTCCTATAACACACGTGACTACTGAAAACTTATGAAGCTTTTTCTCATGAACAATGGGAATTTTGCCACTAATCATGTTTTTCCCCCTTGTGGCTTCCAGAAATCTCAGAGCCAAGTTTTTAGCCCATTTTTACTAATGACATGGAACTCTGTGGCCTGCATTTCTGTGTACTCTATTTTCCTTCTGGTGTTATTGCCCCATTATATTTACACTGTCCTTGACATTTCTTTTTCTGTTCTATTACATCTTATTTGTTCTTTTAAGCCACTCTAAATACTTTTTGTAATGAAGCAGGAGATATATCCCAATGAAATTAATTTTAAATGAATATGTATTTTTTAATGCATAACTTCTTGGAAACATCTTTGTTGCTACTTTTGTCTCTTCTCCACCTCTCTGCCATTTCTCTATTCTGCCATTCCTTAGTATGTAATTTATTCAAGGAATGGAACCAGTTCTTTATTATGTAAGTAAAGCCAATGGAGGAACTCACTGCACATATGTAGTAGCTCTTTCAGTGTACTGATAATTTATCTTACATTCTAACATTTTTTCTTAACACAAAGGCTAAAATCTATACCCCCAAGCCACATGCAGGATTTAAAAGGTCTCAGTGGCATGATGCTTTCATTCATTCAGCACACATTTACTGAGAACTTACTAAGTACTGCCTTATGGTACAGTTTTAAGCACTACTGGGGGAAAAGACATAAGATACTGTCTCCTCCTCTCTCAAGGACCTTATGGTCTTTTAGAAGAGCTAAGATATGTATCTAAATAACTTTATATGATAGATTGCCCAGTTCATAAGAGATACGAAGAGAAGCACAGATCAAATGGTAAAAGAGTGCTCTCTTCTCTTCGGCAGCACATACACTAAAATCGGAACGATACACAGAATATTAGCATGGCCCCTGCGCAAGGATGACACACAAATTAATGAAGCGTTCCATATTTCTATGGGCGGGATGTGAGCCCCGGAGCCTTCTCCCCGTCCTGTGGTGTCTCCCCAGGTCTTCCACAAGCTGGCCTCCTACAAGGGCTGTTTGTTGTCTAGCCTCAGCACGATGCTGAAGACGTGGGTTAGACTGCAGCCCAGGGCAGTCTCCTGAGAGCCCTTGTTGCCGAGAAAGCCAACTGTGAGACACCTTGCTGGCTGCTTGGAGAAAAAACCCTAAATACCTGCTGGCCGAGTACTGCGAGTGGCTCCCGCAGGCCATGCAGGTTGACCTCGAGAAAGCCTGGCCACCCACCCCTGACTGCTGACCCAGTGCCTGCCTGAGGGGCCAAGGACTGGCCTGCGGTCCCAGGGGGACTGGCAGCGGCCGGTGTCCGGCACAGTCACCCTGACCCCAGACCGCGCCCAGGAGGCAAGTCGAGCCTCTGGACACCCTCGTTCATCATGGCTCGATTCTGCGCACGACGTGCTGCCTTCCCTGAGCAGTCTGACCCAGGGGTGACTTTTGTAACTAGTTATCACAGGGTGGATAATGGTTTTACCTCCCATGCTGGCCCCATTTTAAATGTGCTCTATGTACTACATTAGACCCTGTAGAGCAGCAGGGCTGCTGGGCAAAGGCAACCACAGGCCCTTCCTCTGCTCTCCGTTTCCTGTGAGTGTGGTGCACCCTCCCCACAGCCAGGGAGGGCCCCCAAAGCAACTGCTGGCTCCTGTGGAGTGGGTGTCTCCTCCCCAGGGGTCAGCCCCCCACTGGCTATATTACTGTAATAAACCTTAGCTATGATGACAACAACAAAAATGGTAAAAGAGTTATAGGAAGGAAACCCAACTTTCAGCTATATGAGAGTGGTTTTATGTAGGAAGATTCTTCAGACTATGACAACTGATTAGGTGTGAGGTGGCAAATGAGAGGGAAAGTAAAAAATAATCCTAAGGGACTTCCCTGGTGGTCCAGTGGTAAAGAATCTGCCTTCCAATGCAGAGGATGTGGGTTCAATCCCTCGTCAAGGAACTAAGATTCCACATGCCGCGGGGCAACATGCCAAAACGTGCCCGCATGCCGCCACTACTGAGCTCACGCACCTCAACTAGAGCCTGCGTGCTGCAAACTACAGAGCCTATGCACTCTGGAACCTGGGCGCCACAACTACAGAGGCCATGCGTCCTGGAGCCTGCAAGTCACAACTAGAGAAGAGAAAAACCACTGCCACAACTAGAGAGAGGCCTGTGCACAGCAACAAAGAGCCCACATGCCACAATGAAAGATCACACGCACCTCAACAAAGATCCTGCATGCCACAACTAAGACCTGATGCAGCAAAAATAATAATAATAAAATAAATAAATAATCTAAAAAAAATAATGCTAATTTTTTCTTTTTTTGGCGGTACGCGGGCCTCTCACTGTTGTGGCCTCTCCAGTTGCGGAGCACAGGCTCTGGACGTGCAGGCTCAGCGGCCATGGCTCACGGGCCCAGCTGCTCCGTGGCATGTGGGATCCTCCCGGACCGGGGTACGAACCCGCGTCCCCTGCATCGGCAGGCGGACTGTCAACCACCGCGCCACCAGGGAAGCCCAATAATGCTAAATTTTAAGTCTGGTGATTAGTGCACTGAAGATATCATTAATAGAAATGGAGGGCATAGAATGAAAAGCTGGTATATGGTCAGTTGGAGGTGACTGTGGGACAGCCAAGTAGAGACATCAACTAGTCCATTAAAAATTATGGATTAGGGCTTCCCTGGTGGCACAGTGGTTGGGAGTCCTCCTGCCGATGCAGGGGACGCGGGTTCGTGCTCTGGTCCGGGAGGATCCCGCAAGCCGCGGAGCGGCTGGGCCCGTGAGCCATGGCCGCTGGGCCTGCGTACAGAGCCTGTGCTCCTTGGCAGGAGGGGCCACAGTGGTGAGAGGCCCGCGTCCCACACACACACACAAAATTATAGATTAGAGCTTCGGAGGGAAGTTTGGGGAGTTGTCCATGTAAAGGTGATATGTAAAGGTAATAGAAGTCAAGCTTTTACACCATATAGTCAAGGCAGAAGGGGTAGAGAAAGGAGAAGAAGGCCAAGGGGATGTGTCTTTGGGGAAGATCTGATGAAAGAAGGAAGAGGAGCCTGAGAAGAATTAGAAGCAGCAGTACAGTATAATGGAAAGAAAGAATATCAAGAATACAATGGATCAACATTATCAACTATTCCATCTTATTCGAACTGGAATAAGATGAAAATGAAGCAAAAAAGGAAGTGGAATTTGCAACTTAGAGGTCAATAAAAGCAGTTTCAGAAGAATGTTGAAACTAGAAACTGGTTTTCAAGGTGTTAAGGAATCTGTGGGTAATGAGGAAATGGCAGCAGTGAGTATGCCTTCCTCCTTCAGGGATTTTGCAAGTGAAGGGAACAAAAATGATTGAGATCATAAGTCAGTAGATTGATAGGGTTGCTAATGGAGTCACCTTGAAGACAAGGTTAGATTATTAATTCTCAAAGATCAGAAGAATCAAAAGTTCACTGAAAGTACGGTGTTGAAGGAGTTCGCATAGTGAACTCAAATTGTGGTCCCTGGACCAAGTAGCATTAGGATAACGAGTGAACTTGGAAATGCAAACTATCAAGTCCCAGCAATCTATATTTAAGCAGGTCAGCCAACTGATTCTGGTACACATTAAAATCTGAGTCCACTGCCCATTCTTGGTAGAAGGGAAGGCTACCTGCAGAAAGTAAGAGAACAGCAATGGGACCTGGAGTGTGAAGAGGGAAAAATAAAGACTATATACTGAGGACTGGGGTGGCAAGTCAATCAGAATTAACTAAAAGGACTGTCTAGCAACAGAAGGAATCCAGCAAGACAGAGATAATCTGTACTAGACTAAATTGGCCTAGTTTGCGAACTTTCTCTAGCACACGAAGTCAAAATCTAGGTGCAGAGAAAGTGGATGGCAGTCTATCCAAAGTAAGAGATTAGCAAAATGAGGACTAATCAGAGAAGGCAACAATTTTAAGGGTTTCTAGCAAGAGCATTGTTGAATCAGCTGACAGGGGACACCAGCCTGGTTTGGAACTGAGGGCTGGAGAGCTTGTTGAGGGCAAGGCTCAATGGGAATTAGGGAGTAGGAGATGAAGTAAGAAAGTGATGATAAGAGAAAGAGAGATTCGGAATTCCAGATGAAACAGTTTCAAGTGATGTGGAGGTTCAAGGAGTGGCCAAAGTCTATGAGAGCTGAAGATGTAGTAGAAATGAAGAAATTAAAGGTGATGAAGAACCATGAGGACAGAGCATGAGAAAGATCTATCATTTGAGTGGAGAAGTTCTCATAGATGATTCCAGGGCAGGGGTCAGGGGAAAGTGGGGAGAAGATTGTAAGCGTGCCAGTGAAACTGTTGAAGGATGATGAGAGTGACTAGAAGGTCAGTAGTAGTGATAATATGAGCCAAGAGGAGAGGTGTATATGGATTGCAGGGTTTTAAAGAGAGGAAATGGTTGATCAACAAAAACCAGAAGACTTGACTGTATAAAATTGTACTGAGAGGGCTTCCCTGGTGGCGCAGTGGTTGAGAGTCCGCCTGCCGATTCAGGGGACACAGGTTCGTGCCCCGGTCCAGGAAGATCCCACATGCCGCGGAGCGGCTGGGTCCGTGAGCCATGGCTGCTGAGCCTGTGCGTCCGGAGCCTGTGCTGTGCAACAGGAGAGGCCACAACAGTGAGATGCCCGCGTACCGAAAAAAAAAAAATTGTACTCAGAAAATAATTAGCAATAGATACATAGAAAACCAAACAAATGAAAACATTTAGGGAATTATTAACACCAGCAAATAATAGTTATACTAATAAAAGCAGCAAAATAGTACACAAATTGGTTCAGCAGTAAATAATACTTTCATAGCAATAATAATATAAACACTGAATAATGATTTAGCCCAAAATATGGGGATTTAACTATACTGAGATGATGAAAGGGATGTAAACAGGTAGGTGGGTGATTAATAGAACTAAATCCTTATGTACCAGAATTACCAACAGATAATATACAACGTTGATAAATCAAAAAAATAGCAGCATAAGTATACCCATATTATTTAGCTATATGGAAGTAAAGACAAGAAGAAAAAAAGCTGAGTTGAAAATTGTTGCCTCTAACTTCCGCCCTTTTGGCTCTCTGAGCAACACCATGGCAGTCGGCAAGAACAAGCGCCTTACAAAAGGGGGTAAAAAGGGAGCCAAGAAGAAAGTCGTTGACCCATTTTCTAAGAAAGATTGGTATGATGTGAAAGCACCAGCTATGTTCAATATAAGAAATATTGGGAAAACACTATCACAAGAACTCAAGGAACCCAAATCGCATCTGATGGCCTCAAGGGTCGTGTTTTTGAAGTGAGCCTTGTTGATCTGCAGAATGATGAAGTTGCATTTAGAAAATTCAAGCTTATTACTGAGGATGTTCAGGGCAAAAACTGCCTAATTTCCATGGCATGGATCTTACCCATGACAAAATGTGCTCCATGGTAAAAAAATGGCAGACCATGCCTGAAGCTCACGTTGATGTCAAGACTACCGATGGTTATTTGCTTCGTCTATTCTGTGTGGGTTTTACTAAAAAATGCAACAATCAGATTCAGAAGACCTCTTATGTCCAGCACCAGCAGGTCTGCCAGATCTTCAAGAAGATGATGGAAATCATGACCCAAGAGGTGCAGACAAATGACTTGAAAGAGATGCTCAATCAGTTGATTCCAGACAGCACTGGAAAAGACATAGAAAAGGCCTGCCAATCTATTTATCCACTCCATGATGTCTTTGTTAGAAAAGTAAAAATGCTGAAGAGCCCAAGTTTGAATTGGGAAAACTCATGGAGCTACATGGTGAAGGTAGTAGTTCTGGAGAAGCTGCTGGGGATGAGACAGGTGCTAAAGTTGAAAGAGCTAATGGATGTGAGCCACCAGTCCAAGAATCTGTTTAAAAATCAGACTTTTAATGGTGACAAATAAAAGATCTTATTTGTGATAAAACAAAACAAAACAAAAGAGAAAATGGTTTCCTCTGGGCATCAGGCGTGCATGGAAAGGGTTGGGACAGGAACTTGCTGTTTGTTTTATGCCATTTAATAATATTTGACCTTTTATGCTATCTATATGTATTATTTTGATTAAAAAAATAAAAACTTTTTAAAAGAGTAAATAAATAACAATTCTTGTTTGCCACAGAACAAGAGTTCAAAAGGGCACAAGAGCAGGAGGTAGCTGGAGACAGATAAGGGTGGTGTTGGAGAAAAAATGGGTCCAAAACAGATATCAATTAAATTTGGGGAAAGGATAGCAGGGAATAGAGTTTTGCACAAAAGACACTCATTTTCAATAATGGGGATGGAGAAGGCAATAAAGATGGAGAAGAGGGCTTCACTGGTGGTGCAGTGGTTGAGAGTCCACCTGCCGATGCAGGGGACATGGGTTCGTGCCCTGGTCCGGGAGGATCCCACATGCCGCTGAGCGGCTGGGCCCGTGAGCCATGGCCGCTGAGCCTGCGCGTCCGGAGCCTGTGCTGTGCAATGGGAGAGGCCACAACAGTGAGAGGCCCGCGTACCGAAGGAAAAAAAAAAAAAGATGGAGAAGGACTGGAGTCACATGTGACTGAATGAGGGAACAGGCAGAAATGCTGAGTTTATTAAGCTAAGCAGCCCAGAGTTTCCATAATTAGTGAACGACTTATGTTAAATAAACATTGTAACAAGCTTCCTGGATACTTGTCAGAGAAAACACCTGACACTAAGATCTGTGCTGTCTTGATGTTGACAAAAATTAAATTTTCAAATGACAGAAGAAAGGCATCACAAGTTGGAGAATTTTCCATTGGCAATAGCACTATCCAAGTGAGCAGGACTCTTCCCTTGACATCTTCCCATGACTCAAAGTTTTCTTGGAAGCCTCAAGCCAAGTGCAAAAGAGTTGTACATGCAATATATATAATTATTTGAGTCTTTCTTATAAACACCACCTGTATAACAACTTGTAAAACGAGTCCAGCTGAGCTTTTCCCTGTCACTAACATATGTGAAATTATCTGTTCCTTGCTAATGGCAGGAAAATGATCACAGCATGTTATTCTTAATGTCCTCGGGGAAAGAAATGTGATTGGTGCTGTTTCGAATTTGAAACCAAAATAATGATCTTTCTAAGGAGAACCATGGAAAACATACATAAATTAGTTTTATTAGAAATATTTTGGAGCCAGGTTTTTGGACATCTAATTTTCAAAAATATTTTAATGCCTTTTGCTTCTTGGAAAGCACTTTAAAGGTGATTTAGTTTCATTTAAAAATATCATTACAGGGACTTCCCTGGTGGTGCTGTGGTAAAAAAAAATCCGCCTTACAATGCAGGGGACGCGGGTTCAATCCCTGGTCAGGGAACTAAGATCCCACATGCGGAGCAACTAAAGCCCGCGAGCCACAACTGAGCTCTTGCGCTTCAACTAGAGAGCCCGCGTGCCGCAAACTACAGTACCCATGCACCCTGGAGCCCGTGTGCCGCAACTAGAGAAGAGAAAACCCACACACCACAACTAGAGAGAAGCCTTCGTGCCGCAACGAGCGATCCCACATGCCTCAACTAAGACCAGATGCAGCCAAAAATAAATAAAATAAGGAAATAAATAATAAATAAATCTTAAAAAGAATATCATTACAATGGAAACCAATTTTTTATTTTGATGCTTTGAAAGATTTGGGGACTGGGGTTGGGGGAGGAAAAGGCAGAGAATCAAACATTCATTTGTGTACCTAGTATGTGCTTGGCACTAAGCTGGATACTTTACATATTTTACCTCATTTAATCCATTGTAGATACACTGCACATTAAGTGTGATTCTCCCCCTCTTTTATAGATGGGGAAATTGAGGTGCAGTCCAGTTAAGTCGATTACCTCAGTCCAGTTAAAGTCAATTACCTAGGATCATGCAACTCAGTAGAATCAGGTTTTATAAACCCAGATAATTGAATTGAAAGTCTGTGTTCTTTCTACCTTATTATACTACCTCTGAATTACAATTTAACTCTAAACACAAACTGAAAATGGGTCATCCTTTAGTTTTAAAGAAGCCTAACTGACATCTGCTCTATTACTCTTCAGAGACTCTTCCACTCATGTGGAAGACACATGTAAACACCAAGGAGCCTAGGTGAGACAACTCATTCTCTGCCCTACTTTGTCCATGGGATCTGCACAATCGGGTTACCCCATCCCTACTCTGACCAGAAATGGATCCAATCCTGTGTAATCCACATAGGTGGAAATTACCAGCTCTAAGCTTCCCAGGGCACTATTCCATTTTCAGAAGCACTTCAACTTTATCCATATAAAATACTGAAAAACCAGAAGAAAAGTATACAAAAAGCCTCCAGCCTTTAACAAAGCTAAGTCGGAATCTCAAACTAAAAGATGAATAATAAAATAGAAAGTAATATATTAGTTACCAATCTCTGCCTATTTTCTAAACAGACAATATCTGGTCTGGTCAAATATATTATTAGTTGCACTAAGCTAATGAAAGGATATCATAGCATTACCATTGTCACTGTACAAGATTCTTAATCCTATGATATTTTTCCCATCTCTGATAATTGTCCCTCACTCCATTCCTACTGTCATTTTCCTAGTTTAAGTTTTACACTTTGACTACTGGAATATTTAGCTTTTAATAATCTCTCTGCAACTTCTTCTCTGTGGTATTTTTTCATGTTGTAGGCTTTATAGTTTATAAAGCATGTCAAACATATATTTTCATTTAGTCTTTACATCAACCCTGTGAGGTAGACATCACTACCAAAATTTATGGATGAGGATATTTCTGAGAGATTTAGTATCTATTAAGAACACAAAGCTTAGAAGGGACATAGCTGGAACTGGAACCCAGGTCTTCCTACCCTGAAGCTAGTCCACTTTCTGTTATAGAATGAATATCTCCCCAGTGGCAGACTATTAATCCACTGTCCTATTCATGTTTACATTATTGACCAAGGACTCTCCACATTACTGACTCAACTTCCAGAGGGAACTCTCAATAAGCTCTGGAGTCAGGCTACCTATATATGAATCTTGGCTCTACCACATGCTAGAGATATGCAAGCCTTCACAAGTAACTTAACTTCTCTGAACCTCAGTTTCCTTCTCTTGAACAATAAAGGCAACAATGATACCTTCTTCATCTGATCATTGTGAGAAGAAAACTAATCAATATTTCAATCTATCTTGTGCAAAGCTTCTAGAATTAACCTCCTAAATCATACCTATCAATATTTTCCTACTCAATAACCTTCAACCTTTCTCCATTGTCTGCCAAATAAAGTTCAAAATTTTAAACTTAACATTCGGGAATTCCCTGGTGGTCCAGTGGTCAGGACTCTGTGCTTTCACTGACGAGGGCCTGGGTTCAATCCCTGGTTGGGGAGCTAAGATCCTGCAGTGGGAAGGACCTCATGATCTGGCCTTAAGGTATCATTTTAACCCTACACTCTAGTACTCTTCATCTCATGTCTTCCTTGCCATACAAACCAAACCACTATTCCTGAAACCCAAAGTGTACTTTCCCAAATATATGACTTTTTTCATGTGATTCCCTGTTCTTAGGATGTCCATGCCACACACCACAATACCACGTTTGGAAATTCTGCTCACTCTTCAAAACCCAGGACAATCTCTTCTTCCTCAACAAAGCTTTCCTAGATCTCCCAGCTGAAATTAGTTTCTTCTCTCTTCTGTTCCCAAAGCACACTGCATGATCCTCTTTTGTAACAGACAACACTTTGCTTTGTATAATGTTTTATGTGTTTGCGACTTTCCCCTATTAGACAATAAGCACCTAAGAGAAATGTGACAATGTCTTACCCACATTTGTATTTTTCATAGTACCTGGCATGAAGATTTAATGCTTACAAATAATAATTACTACTAAAAATTAGTAATTACCATTTAAGTACTTACCATCAGCACTCAACAATGGTTAAGTGCTTAACATACATGACATAATTTATTCTTACAATAACCCGGTAAGAAATGGATGATGAATCTTTATTTTATGATGAAGAAACTGAAGCGTAATGAAGTTAAGTATTAGACTGAACCGTATGAAACTGTTGCTCTTTGATCAACTTTGACCTATAAAAATGACAATTTCAAATTATTTAACCTAATAAAATGTCTTTCTAATGGCTATTACTAATCCATTTAATTTAAGAAATTCAACACCATCTGGACCATGTTTTAGAGTAATTCTAAAGACCAGTATTTCCATACATGATAATTTAAGGCTTTTTTAGATTGGAAAAACGTGGGTATTAAATTTTTTGTGCTTCTTTTTTGCCAATATGGCCAAAGTGTATATTTCAAGTTTCAGTCCTTAGAAATAATCTCTTTCATATTTAATATAAAACAATCATATTCTTATGTGGGCAGGCTCCCTCTTTATTTTTTCTTATTCTTTTTCTTTTGTCTTTCTGTAGGAGTTGCCTATGAGAGCGGTCAATTTGAGCAAGCTATTCTTTATTAGAAAAAAATATGAAAAAATACAAAGGGTGGATTATTCCCCACAGTTCCAGTTATAATTGTTAGTTTTTCCAAGAAACAAGACAATCTTTTTTCCTTTAACACATGTATAACAGAGGTTTACAAGATTCTAAAGTATTCAGAACATAAATTAGTCACTGATGATTGCATCCCAAGATACTTCTTCTTAGCAAGTAAGTTTTAGTTTCTATTTTGTTGATGTAACAAATAATAAAATGTATGCCTATTCTGACTTAATATGCCATATTTTCAAAGAAAACATAAAAAAAATAATGGTCACATGGTGACCATTATAATCATCTTAGACAATATCACTTCCAATTCATTATTCACTTAAATATCATACTTCATGAAAATATTTAATGTTGCACAACTGTTGGACCCATTTTAGAACTGAGGATCAGCTAGAAATTAAGTGTTCATTGATCAGTTCTTAACTCCCCTCATAGATTTAATGTATTAATAAACCTGAATTATTTTGTCTTCTGAGAAGAGATGGAAAATTTTGTTTTAAAAATGTCATAATACATATACCCTGAGAAAACCATAATTCAAAAATAGTCATATACCACAAGTTCATTGCAGCACTATTTACAATAGCCAGGACATGGAAGCAACCTAAGTGTCTATCAACAGATGAATGGATAAAGAGGATGTGGCACATATATATAATGGAATATTAGCCATAAAAAGAAACAAAATTGAGTTATTTGTAGTGAGGTGGATGGACCTAGAGTCTGTCGTACAGAGTGAAGTAAGTCAGAAAGAGAAAAACAAATACCGTATGCTAACACATATATATGGAATCTAAAAAAAAGTGGCTCTGATGAACCTAGGGGCAAGACAGGAATAAAGACACAGACGTAGAGAATAGACTTGAGGACACGGGGAGGGGGAAGGGTAAGCTGGGACGAAGTGAGAGAGTAGCACTGACATATATGCACTACCAAATGTAAAATAAATAGCTAGTGGGAAGCAGCTGCATGGCACAGGGAGATCAGCTCAGTGCTTTGTGACCACCTAGAGGGGTGGGAGGGAGACGCAAGAGAGAGGGGATATGGGGATATATGTATGCATATAGCTGATTCACTTTTTATACAGCAGAAACTAACACTACACTGTAGAGCAATTATACTCCAATAAAGATGTTAAAAAATAAATATATAAAATGCCATAATAAAACATGAATCTTCATGGTATAACTCCTCAATATTTTGATGAAAAAATAATGTGAGTACCTATACAGTGGTGTGAGCAGTGTTTAAGAGATTATTTCAGTTTTACAAGGAATCAGCTCATTAATCTTACCTGCTCATGTGTATGGTTTGAGTCACTATGATACAGTTCAATTCCAGTGTTTGTAGAAATTGAATCACTTCCTGTGATGGTTTGGATTTGCTGGCTAGAATGGGATTGTTGATAGTGTAGAGAGTGGAAGATCTGGGGCTGTTAGACAATGTGATGATGGCACTGAACCTGAGGATAGCATTCCTAAAATACATGCACATGCCAAAAACAGTCACTCAGAATAAAAATAACTAATAAAAGAAAAGCCAACTGAATCCACTTTAAAAAATTTAATGTGTTCTTTCACAAGATAATTCAAGCCCTAGGATTTATAGTTTTAATAAGTGATATATTTTTTTTTTCCAATTATTCCATTGCGAAAAATTGTATTGAACTCTATTTTTATTTGACCAGGTGGCTGTAAACATCCAAATACTTACCTAAGTTGGCTAGAGAATTGCATGTTCTGATTAAATTAATATTACAGTTATACTTAACACTAAAACTATAATGAATATTAATATTTCTTTGATGATTCAACAGGCACTTCAGGATCTAATTACAAAATAATACTGAAGATGTTGATGGATATAAATTAGAAAATAATATAATGTAGTGATTTTCAATGTCAGGAAGCATATTAGAAACACAGTGGGGGCAGGTGAAGTTCTTATGCTTGTGAAAATCAAGCATAAATTTAAAAAGATTGGAAAACAGTGACTAAGCCTTCAGATTCAGAAAACATGGATTTTAACTCTGATTCTACCACTTACTCTGTGATCTTGAGAAACTGTATATGCAACCTTTATAAGCTTCAGTTTCCTCATGTGTAAAAGTGGAGATAGTATGTACCTCACTGGGTTGCTATGAGGAGTAAATTAACTAATGTTTGTTAAGTGCTTAGTACAAAGTAGGTGGGTAATTAACATTTATTATTATTATTATCATATATTATCATTGTCATCATCATCATCAACTTAATAATCATCCACCCCATTAATTCTGCAGGTGAAAAAAAAATAACCATGAGGTCCAGAGAAGTAAGATGATTTACTTATAATGACACAAATAATTAATGGCAAAATTGGGACTGGAACTCACGATTTCTTGCTCAGAGTTCTGTCAGAACATTAAACTGAATTTGTACTGTCTTCAAAATATTTTGGAACTTCTTTTCAAACTAAATCTTTGCTATCTGCTTGCTTATTTACCATGGCTTTTTTCTGGTAAGTGTAGAGCACAGAATAAAAATAGATATCTGGTTATAGTTTGGGGGATTTCAGGTATGCTTGAATTTTCTATATTATTTTGTTATTATCCTACTTTGAAAGCAGGCACCCGAAAGCCAGTTTTCAAAGAAAAACATACTCTATTTGAATCATAATGCTACATTCATGCACGTACAATTAACTTTGAAAGTATAAATTCAATGCTCTATTTCCTTTTGACTGTTGGAAAGGTGACCTATATTAATAAAGTAAGGCACTTCAAATTTTAAGTTTTATATGGAACAATTTTCAAGCTATATTAAATGAAGAAAGCAAGATGCATAAGGATGAATATAATATGCTCCTTTTGTATAATATTTTTAATGTACATACATGTGTATTTACAAATATATACAGCTGCTTTTAAATGTATTAATAGAGCAAAAAACATTTTAAGAGTAACTGCCTCTGGGAGGAAGAACTGAGGGACAAGAGGATCAAGATAAAGAAGCTGTTTTTTCACTATATACATTTTAATTCTCTTTTCACACTATTTTGTACCTTTTTATACTTTTTATGCTTTGAAATTTTTTACCATGTATACAAATATCTTTTCATGTATACAAAAATTTTTTGAAAGAAAAAAATATATATATAAAGAAACACATTTTACAAGTAGACACTGCCTTGGTAGACATATAGATAATAAAGGTCATAGAATCAGTTCATAGAATTATTTTCTCTAGGCTCTTTTCAAATATGACCTACTTTACAAATATGCTAGCACTAAGTAAGAGCTCTACAGTTTAGAAGCCTGACTGTGTACTATCAGTAACTTTTGTACAAATTTTGGGGGTGAATGTATCATCTGTTCTTTTATGTTACAAAATACCTTCATACACTAGATTAGGATAAAGTCAGAGTGATAGTCAGAGAACACTTTCACCAGTGGGGAGCTTGTACACTACTGAAGTAGAATTCCTCCTGAAAAAATAAATGTGTCCCTTAAAAAGCAGATTAGGAAAAAACTTGAAAGGACAATAAATAAAACAAAACCCATTTCTTAATCATCTTTCTTTATTAACGCATCAGTTGAATAGAATGCTGACAGTTTCTCCATCTGGGATGTCTTGTGGTTTTCCTGAGCCTATTTGGCATCTGAACCACTCATTGGTACCACTAAAGTCTTAGCAGGTTTTCAGTTTCCATTCCTCACACCTGACTACTAAAATTATTGTTCCAAAGCAAGATATTCATACATTTCTCATACTTTTGAAGTATACCACAAGCTGAGTTTTTAATGTACAAAAGATCAAACATTTCTGATTTACCATATATCTTATCTTTTTTGCTCAAGAAAAATATACACAGAGTACAATTTATATGAATTGGATAATTATCTTGAAACTGACACCACTTTACCACCCTTCTACTATAAATACCTCTTTTTTTGGACAGGTCCCATCTCCTAAGAGCTAGTCCCATTTGGATTAGTCTCATATGACATTAAATAGGTTCATCCAGACTCTGGCTTTATCCAGCTCATCCCACTGTATTTCTGTCACTGAGGAAACTCAGTTAGGTCAAAGCAGTTGTATGCATGTTTCCTTTTACCTTGGGCAGCCTCCCATGGCAGTTCCAAAACTCCCAAATCATTTAAGTCATTAATAAGAAAAGTGGACATGTAAAAGTAAATATTCTAGTTAACAGTAAGTAGCAGCAATGTTCTATTAAAGGAATTCTTCTTTAATTGTTCCAGATGCATAGCAATAATAATGTATAGGATATTCAATATTTTCTTCTAGGGCCAAGATTTAGAAAAGCTGTTTATTCTCTTTGAAACAAGAAGTTGGAAGCAGCATGAAATGATGTGTCTCAAACATTCCTTCTTATTTAAAGTGTGTCAGACATTGTTTTGGTTGTCCAGTTAGATAAAGGACAGATGTTATAATCTGGTAGCTTGAGGAAAATGCCTTTTGAAGAACTAAAATATTTGGGGAAATTTTTCTATTTGGTATCATAATGTCCAGAAATATTCTGCAGTTCTTTTGGAAAATATGTATTTAATATGTACTCTACTAAACCCTTCAGACTATATACAGTTTTCCAAGCAGACTAGAATCTTAAAGATTTGGATGTTTATGATCCTGAGAGTTTACTCTTTTTCATTTTTATTGGGTATCAAATGAGTAATGATGTATTAGTTCCTATGAATTGGATAACAACTGCCCATAAATGCTCATAAAAATAAGACATGTTCTCATGCCAAGAAAAATGAAAAAAAGAGAATTTAGTATATTTTAATGTTTCAGTTGTATATGAGAAAAATGATTTTGTGATCAAAATTCATTTGATAATATTTAACTGCCTGTTTTGGGTTGAATTGTGCCTCCCAAAAAAAGATTCATTGAAGTCCTAACTCCCAGTACTTCGGAATGTGAACTTATTTGGAAACAGGGTCTTTACAGAGGTAATCAAGTTAAAATGAGGTCAACAGGATGGGTCCTAATCAAACATGACTGGTGTCCTCATAAAAAGAGGAAATTTGACACAGAGACAAACATGCACAGAGGGAAGACCAGGTGAAGACACAGAGAGAGGGTGCTATGTGACACTAGAGAATTAAAATTACACACCTACAACCTGAGGAACACATGAGGCCACCAGAAACTAGGAGATAGGCAGGGAAGAGTTCCTTCTATAGAGGCTCTAGAGGGGGCATCGCCCTTTAAACATGGCAATTTCATAGTCCTGGCCTCCAGAACTGTGAGACAATAAATCTCTGTTGTTTCAAGCCACCCAGATTGTGATACTTTGTTACCACAGCCCTAAGAAGCTAATACACTGTCCTAGTTCAAGAGATAAATCCCAGGATTTGTCTGGGCTGCGAATGCTTGTACCCACTGAGGAGATCAATGTGAAACCTCTTCTGGTTACAGTAACAACTCTGCTTAAAGGACGGAAGGGCAGGGGGAGAGAGGAGCTCTAGATGCCATGGAATTACCATCACCCTGCTGCAGTTTTGTACTCTGTACTTGGTCTCTCAATTTAGCTTAATGGAATTTCAAAAACTGACTTCAAGCTTTAGCTTTCTAGACCTTTTACAGTATACAGTATTTTACAGATCTGTTCATAGATAGTGTTCATTTAAAAATTCACTTCATATTAAATGAATTAAGATAAAATTGCAATGTTTTATGATTTTTGTGAGCCTCGTTTAAAAGAAACATACAAAGCATTGAGATATCTATATTAAGTTCAGATTCTTAATTTTCCCCGTGACTGGACATATCTTTATTTTAGTTTCCCTTTCAGTAAAATGCGGACAATACTTCAAATGAGGAAATGGAAATGAAAGTGTTAAGGATGATACAAAGGGCTGTAGATATAATGAGGTATCATTATATAGCGAGCTTGCCTGGCACTTGACAATTGAAGGTCATTTTAGCTCTATTAAAATATTCATAATTCAAAAGTATACACATAAAATAAGCCTTAAAACAAATTTCACTTACCGGATCCGTATTTAGCTTCTCCACTTTTTTTATGGTTTTTTCATAAATGACATTATTTCCTGGAAAGAAATGGCCTCCTCTTAGGAATGGTGACAGTGGTTCCTATAAAGACAGTAAAGACTGTGTTTTGCTTTGAAAGTTACCTTTTCAGAGGAATCTGAACTTAAGCAAATATGCATTCTCCAATAAAATCTGAGGTAGTGGCAGACTTTAGGAGGAAAGTGGAATGACATCCCAAAAAGGTTCTGAGAGATATAAGGATATAGTAATAAAAATAGTCCATTTTCTCAAACAGAGCAAAATGTATCTCCCACTACATTTTACTAAGCCTAACAGTGTTTTGGGGAAATTGGAAGAGTGGTAAAGATTTTTTTTCTGTTCCTAAGGCAAGATAAGTTTCCTCTGAGGTAGACAGGCATGAGGTCAACCTCATCTAAACTGCGTTCACTGGCAAGTTACTTTCTATGCCAAAGTATTATTAGAGAAATGCAAAATAAACATAATTCAGCACCACTGAGCCATAAAGTAGGTAGAACTGTATTAAAAATTTTTTTTCTTGGAACTCAATTTGGGTTCCCTTGAAGTGTACAATTCCTACTTGTGATTACAATCAAAGCTAAGGCTCTCAGTACAAAGTATGTTTTGAATACTGAGAACAGAGTAGAGGCTTTAAGAGCCACTGTATCTCCATATAATCAACTAAATTGATGTAGGATTATCCAAGTGCTTAGAAGTTGTCACCAATGTAATAATGGGTGGTGACATATCCAAGATCTGAAAGAAACCAGGAAGGGTTAATAAGAATCAGACCAGGAGTCCAAAATAAATGTACTGTGTATTATACTCCTCTCCTTTCTTTTGGTTTTCATATGACTTTTCACTTGTATAGGGAGAGTGAGGGTTATTTTGTTACAAACCAAAAATTGCATTCATTTATTTTTGTAATGCAAGGGAACAGTAGAGAAGGGGATTGGCTAAACCTATTACCAGTTAATGTGCTTAGGACCATTTCAAAACCAACAAAATATGATAGCATTTTTGTAGTCTGCTATTGTAAAAACTGTTAGAACTGGACTAAAACACTGGTTGTTGAGAAAGCAAGACACTCTTGAACCCAAAGTATATACTTCTTGTATTCAAGTTTGGATAAAGGGTGCTTTAACTTAATGTTCCTGGGATACTTTGGTAAAACAAACATATAAGTGATTCATTTTGACTAGCTGATGAATTACCAAATCTAAAGATGGATATATGTTTAAAAATTCCCCTAGAAACTATTTTGTGTTTGTTTTTGTAAAAAAAAGCCTCTTTGGTAATACATGTAACACATGTTTACATTCATGTAACATGTTTAAGAGCTTACTATGCACAATACACTTTGCTAAGTATTATAAGGCATGAAGCAAAGTTAGATTATTACTAGGAGCACTGAATATTGATCAGGGTTCAAACTGTAGCCAGCAGCCTATACTTGTAATATTCTGAAGCTAAGAATGGTATTTATATTTTTAAAGGATTGTAAGTAAAAAGAAGGAAGACCAAGACCCTATATTTCTAAAGGACTATAAGTAAAAAGAAAGAAGACCAAGACCCCATGTGGCCAACAAAGCCTAAAATATTTACTATATTGCCCTTTACAGGAAAAGTTTGCTAATCCCTAGTCTAGATGATATATGAACACAAATACCTATAATACAAGGGAGAAAGAGGCAAGGGCCAATAAAAAGTACAGAGAAATAACTTATGGGATGGAATTCAGAAGAAGAAAAACCAAGTTCCATTGGCAGTGCTTGGGTAGGTTACTTGGATCAGGTAGCATTTAAGAGAAGGTAAAGGTGGGCTTTAAATATAAGGAGGTGAAAGAAAATGGTATTTGAAGTGACGGAAACAAAGTCAAGACACCAAGGTTGGAAAAGTGTAAAGTTATATGTAGGGGTCATACTTGGCAGATGGAACTTGGTTCTGCAAGCAGTGAGATGCCTTTGAATGCTTTTAAACGGGGCTGTGATTTGAACATAGGTCTACTTCAAGAAGATTAATTGGGGAATGGAAAGAATACAGGTGAGGAGACCAGTTAGAAAATTATCCTAAATCAAGGACAGCACTTTTCAAAGAAGACTCCGAGGTCTTGAACCTGAGGAATCTACTATATGGTAAATGGGCTCAAAAACTAAAACAGTAAAAGTGGAGACACATGGAGTTTTCTGTGCTCCTGGTAAGAATCTAGGTCAGATTCATGTTTTTATTCCTCATAACACTTAGCAAAGTATATAGTGCATAGTAATCCCTTAAACATGTATTAACTTATGGCAAATAACTAGCAAAAGAACTCTTTTACAGCACACAGTTGAAAACACATGTCTGGAACTAAGTGGGGATTTCATGGCTATTGTTCTAGATTTCAGAATCATATGTTTAGAAGTTCTAGTTAAAACCATGCAATTGCTGAAAAGGGAAATGAAGATCAAAGACAGAACTACAAATCTTCAGACATATGAGAATCATAAGAGAAAAATGTCATACAGTCAAGAGAAGAGAAGTTTTTAAGAAGCAATAGGAAGGTGAGTGAAGGTATAAATGCTTCAGGGAGGTCAACAGGTGAGAAATACAAAGTAGATTGGATTTGAACTACTATGAATCTATTGGATTTGACTACTAAAATTAATGGAAATAGGTATAATAAAAAAAATTTCTGGGTTAATAAAACCTATATTCAGTTCTGCCTCTATCACCTACGTGCTGTGGAAAGTTAGGTAAGTCATTTACCTTCTCTGAGGCTCAGTTCCTTTATCATAAGGATAGTAATGCAGGGTACTTTATGCCAAGCAAAATATGTATGTTAAAGTACCTTTAATCTGTCATGTAAATATATAAAAGGCATTGGTTTTGAATAATACAGTAATATAATATTTAAAATCAATACTGGTTTTAAAATAATTTATGAGAATCTTGTTAGAACTTTTCTAGGATATCGAGTTTAAAAATACACAAAAGTAAGCTTGTTGAGGACAGGAACTTTATCCATCTTAAATACCCCATAGTGAATGAACAGATGATTGGATGAGAAGGGACGATATGAACTTTTATATAAGGATATAAGCATCTTCTAATAGGGGAAAAAAATTTAACAAAAGCATGAAATTTTCTTCTCTATGAACTAAAATTCACTCTAAATGCTGAACCATTATTTTTTAAGAAGAAAAAGGACTTAGGTGCTAAGAGTATTAATTCTCCCTAAACTGTGTGTTGGACTTATTTTAGACGATCTACTGAAAGAAAAACTTCTAAATTTAGGGAACTATTATTTTCCCCAAATCTATAAGAAAGTAAAACCAAATATTAATATGAATAGATCACTCTGCATAAAACAGGTCAGCAAAATTAATCAAAAGTTTTAGATTTCTAACAAATGAGTTGCTAAACAGTTTCACTATTTGGTAGCTTATTTTATTTTTCTACCTGTACATTGGAATTGGTGCCAGACCCACCCTAAAATTTAACAGGTGTTTTCAAAGATGGCTGATCTTATAATTTAATTGTTACTTTTAGAACCTCTGGGAGTAGTTCTCACATCTAACAAAGTACATATTCCCCAGCATCCACTTTACTGTTTCCAGGCCATGAAAACTTGTTGGAGAACATTTTTTTAAAAAGATTTGCTGATGTGGTTCAGTACGAATTCAAGTTATCCAACTTTAAGAGGCCCTCCGACATTCATGGTCATACTTGTATTCACCAAGTTCTCTATAACTACTGTTAACAAAAAGTTTTTTTTCCTCAAAGCCCCATGCTCATGTTCGTTCATTCACCTTCTACTTACTGAGAAAACCAATATAATCTGTCCGATGAGATTCCTCCATTTTCCTCCCATCTCAAAAATCTCTTCAGTTTCTGCTCGTTCCACTCATTATGGAATAACAGACCCCTCTTTTATCTGGAAGTCACTTCTCTGTCTGCACCTGGAATCCTATCCACTCGACTCTTCCAGAATTGTGTCCCCTTTCTTCCCTTTCTCTGCTGCATCGTAACTTTTCCTTACTACTAGTTATTTCCCTGTCTATAAATCTCTCAGATCTCCAAGATTCTGTGCTACTATCCCACCTCTCCTCCTTTGACCAATATCCTTTTTAGGAGAGTAATCCTCACTTATTTCCTCCACTTCGTGATCCAGTCACCCATTAACTTTTTGCATCTGGATTTTACCTCCACATGTATACCACAACTGCTCTCTCAAACATCACCATTGCTTTCTTAATGGTCAAACTCTATTTTCAAACCTCATCCTCCTTGGCCCTTTGGCCATTTGAGATGGTTGACCACCCCCTTTCTCTATTTGCTTCAGTTAGTCTGTGTTCACATCCCTCTCTGACCGCTCCTCTACCTGTGAAAGTGGTTCCTTCCTTCTGTTCCTTTAGAGTAGGCATTTTAGGTTCTGACCTCAACCCCTTCCATTACCCCTCAGTGATCTCACTCATTCCCACAGCTACAAAGATAACTTTAAGAGGAATAACTCCTATATCCTTATCACAAATGTGACCTTCCTCAAGTCACTTTTTAACTGCCTGTTGGGCATCTTCGCTGCCATGTGTCTCAAAGGCTACTGGTTCAAACAGATCTCAGTCTCCCTGTTTCCAAAACCAGCTTCTCCTCTCCCCTACTTCTTACTCCTTTTAATTGGGCTACCATGTTCCCTGTATCTCAAACTGAAAAGCTTAAGTCATATGTGACTTTTCTTCTTTTAACCCCAAATCCAATATAGGTTATCAAAACTTGTCAAAATTACCCCCAGAATAACTGTCAGAAAAGATAGAGAGTGACACATTTAGTCAGAAAACCTAAGCAAGTCACACTTATTTAAGCTTTTGTTTCCACATTAGTAAAATGGTACCAATAATGATGTTCATTTTAATATTTCCTTAAATACCACAATAAATCCTTTTCTGATTTCCCAAACAAATGTGTTATCTCCAGCCTCTGAACTTCAGTAAGACTTCATCTGTATTTCTCTTATGGCATCTATCATACACCTCATCATATATTTTACATAGCTGTTTGTGGACATAATCTTATTCCCCTTCCTGAGAGGAACTGTAAGCCCCTTTGATTCAGGAACCATGTCTTATTTCCTTTTATTTTCCAATTTGAAGGCTGTAGAGTGCCATTCTCAAAGTAGGAGTCTGTGAGTGGAAAATTAATGAAAATGACTAATATAAATTGGGTTATATCTACTGATTGAATAAAAATACTTCCCCATTTCTGAGTCATGTTATATACCAGAATGCATAAATCCCTTGACTAAAATGACAATAAATGGAAAATAAGGAAGATCAGGAGCAACCAAAAATAAAAAGGCTGAACAGAGTTAGGATATCATGAGAGAAGTGGATTGAGATCAGTTTAATTATGGGGAGAAGAAGTAAAGATTAGACAAACTGGAAGGTGAAAGAGGATAAAGTTGCCATTTAGGAGGCTCAGCTTATTATAAGTATTGTAATTTAGCCAGAATCTTCTCCTGAGGGAATTTAAAAGAACAAAAAGCCATATACTTAGATAAATAAAATGTATCTGGACAGGATTTTCAAGCTGCTCTGCAAAACCAGTTAGATTATTTTTGTTTACAAAGCATGGGGATTGAAATTTGTTTTACCCCTCAATAATGTAGAGTTAAAAGCTGAAAATGTTAAAGTTAAAATGATCATTTTTCTTTAACCCTCTGCTGCATCTTCTCCCTGAGAAACTATTTGCTTCTTTGCAGTTGAACACAACCATAATGAGGCAGGCTCAGTGTTACAAATATGTTATGTACTTGCATACATAATTCTGATTTCTCTGCTTTTGTGATTACACTCTAGCTGGTGAGGATGGGGGAGAGAAGTGGTATGTGGGTGGGTCTCTGGATCCTAGTTCACCTACATCATCAATCATCCTTAATTCCCAAATGTTCCTCTCCCATATCTGCATTGTTCAATTTCAGTCCCAACTCTGCTGTTTTGTAACCGAATGGTTTGGGGTCAATTAAGAACTTCAGTTCCAAGAAGGTTGCAACCTTGTTTTGTTCACTAGTCAATCTCCAGTTCTTGGGGTAATTTTTGGTGCATAGTGGGCAATCGATAAAAATTCACTGAATAGGTGGGAGCTTCAACAAAAATTCACTGATAGGTGGTAGTGGGCGGCCGGGCATGAAGGGGCAAAGCTGCCGGGTCCTTCATGGTGAAAGATTTGGGGGCATTTCTCTCTCCATTGTGTAGTTGATAGTTTGGGCAGTGAAGAGATGGCGGACAGTGTCAAAATTTTTCTACAGGACCTTGCCAGGGGAATCAAAGACTCCATCTGGGGAATTTGTACCATCTCAAAGCTAGATGGTCAAAGTCAACAAAAGAGAGAGGAGCAGCATCGAAGAAGGGCAAGCAGTGTCCTGGCTCAGAGGAGAGCCCAGAGTATAGAGAGGAAGCAAGACAGTGAACCACATATTGTTAGAATTTTTCAGTGCTGCACTTGGAATGGCGGAGTATTCTGGTTGTCTCCTCTTGTTTTATTGAGTGTTTATTCCTGTGCTTCAGTCAGCAGCGGGCCAAATTTTGGTGAACCATCACTCCCTCGGGATGTTTTGTTGTGGCTAGAATTCTTCCTCACGTCAATTTTCAGTACTCTTTGGGTGCTCCACGTTTGTGCTTAGCAAAGTTGTGAACGCAATCTGGTTTCAGGGTATAACTGATCTGGCATTCGAGGTATCAAGGATGAAGGCTCACCATTCGTTAGTTTCAGCAAAATAATTGCTGACATGCTCTTCAACCTATTGCTGCAGGCTCTTTTTCTCCTCCAGGGGATGTTTATGAGTCTCTTCCCCATCCATCTTGTTGGTCAACTGGTTAGTCTCCTGAACATGTCTCTTCTCTACTCGCTATACTGCTTCAAATATCATTGGTTCAATAAAGGAATTGAAATTCACCAACAGTTGTCAAACATAGAAAGAATTGGCCTTACTACTTTGCATTTGGTTTGCCCTCATCTTTCCTCAAAGCAATGCAGTACTCCTACGTTGTCAGTGCCTGCCTCTTCTCTATCCTCGTTCCTTTATTCATTATCAGTGTCTTCCCAATTGCACCTCTTCTCCTTGGTGGTTTTCTTAAGCAACAGATTCTTCTGCAAGACAGTCTACCTGCAGTCTGCCCTGAGTAGCTCAACTTCTGCAGAGAACTTCCCCTCACCTCACCCATGCCCTGCCAAGGCCACTGAGTCAACTGCCATCAAGAGGAGATGGGCGGGATTACAGGAGCACCATGGCAGCTCTTTTCCTTGTTCACCTCCCTGACCAGGGAAGGCAACAACTCTGCCAAGGGCCCTGTGCATATTCCGCTCTTTCTGAGAAATCGGGCATTTTTTGTTTAACATCTTTATTGGAATATAATTGCGTTACAATGGTGTCTTAGCTTCTGCTTTATAACAAAGTGAATCAGCTATACATATACATATATCCTCATATCTCTTCCCTCTTTCATCTCCCTCCCTCCCACCCTCCATATCACATCTCTCTAGGTGGTCACAAAGCACAAAGCTGATCTCCCTGTGCCATGCAGCTGCTTCCCACTAGCTATCTTTTTTATATTTGGTAATGTATATAAGTCCATGCCACTCTCTTTGACTCAGCTTACCATTCCCCCTCCCCGAGGCCTCAAGTCCATTCTCTAGTAGGTTTGAGTATTTATTCCTGTCCTGTCCCTAAGTTCTTCATGACAATTTTTATTTTTTTTATTCCATATATATGTGTTAGGATACAGTATTTGTTATTCTCTTTCTGACTTACTTCACTCTGTATGACAGACTCTAGGCCCATCCACCTCACTACAAATAACTCAATTTTGTTTCTTTTTATAGTTGAGTAATAGTCCATCGTATATATGGGCCATATCTTCTTTATCCATTCACCTGTCGAAGGACACTTAGGTTGCTTCCATGTCCTGGCTATTGTAAATAGAGATGAAATGAACATGGTGGTACATGACTCTTTTTAAATTATGGTTTTCTCAGGGTATATGCCCAGTAGTGGGATTGCTGGGTCTTATGGTAGTTCTATTTTTAGTTTTTCAAGGACCTCCATACAGTTCTCAATAGTGGCTGTATCAACTTACATTCCCACCAAAAGTGCAAGAAGTTCCCTATTCTCCACACCCTCTCCAGCCTTTATTGCTAGTAGATTTTTTTGGTGATGGCCATTCTGAACAGTGAGAGGTGATATCTCATTGTAGTTTTGATTTGCATTTCTCGAATGATGAATGATGTTGAGCATTCTCTCATGTGTTTGTTCACAATCTTTATATCTTCTTTGGAGAAATGTCTACTTAGGTCTTCTGTCAATTTTTGGATTTGGTTGTTTGCTTTTTTGATATTGAACTGCTTAAGCTACTTGTACATTTTGGAGATTAATCCTTTATCAGTTGCTTCATTTGCAAATATTTTCTCCCATTCTGAGGGTTGTCTTTTGGTCTTGTTTATGGTTCCTTTGCTGTGCAAAAGCTTTGAAGTTTCATTAGCTCCCATTTGCTTAGTTTTGTTTTTATTTCCATTTCTCTAAGAGGTGGGTCAAAAAGGATCTTGCTTTGATTTATGTCAGAGTGTTCTGCCAATGTTTTCCTCTAAGAGTTTGATAGTATCTGGTCTTACATTTAGGTATTTAATTCATTTTGAGTTTATTTTTGTGTATGGTGTTAGGGAGTGTTCTAATTTCATACTTTACATGTACCTGTCCAGTTTTCCCAGCACCACTTATTGAAGAGGTTGTCTTTTCTCTGCTGTATATTCTTGACTCCTTTATCAAAGATAAGGTGACCATATGTGCATGGGTTTATCTCTGGGCCTTCTATCCTGTTCTGTTGATCAATATTTCTGCTTTTCTGCCAGTACCATACTGTCTTCATTGCTGTAGCTTTGCAGTATAGTGTGAAGTCAGGGAGTCTGATTCCTCCAGCTCTGTTTCTCTTTCTCAAGATTGCTTTTGCTATTCGGGGTCTTTTGTGTCTCCATACAAATTGTGAAAATTTTTGTTCTTGTTCTGTGAAAAATGCCATTGGTAGTTTGATAGGGATAGCATTGAATCTGTAGATTGCTTTGGGTAGTAGAGTCATTTTCACAATGTTGATTCTTCCAATCTAAGAACATGGTATATCTCTCCATCTGTTTGTATTATCTTTAATTTCTTTCATCAGTGTCTTAAAGTTTTATGCATACAGGTCTTTTGTCTCCTTAGGTAGGTGTATTCGTAGATAACTTATTCTTTTTCTTGCAATGGTAAATTGGACTGTTTTCTTAATTTCACTTTCCGATTTTTCATCATTAGTGTATAGGAATGCCAGAGATATCTGTGCATTAATTTTGTACCCTGCTACTTTATCAAATTCATTGATTAGCTCTATTAGTTTTCTGGTAGCATCTTTAGGGCTCTCTATGTATAGTATCATGTCATCTGCAAACGTGACAGCTTTACATCTTTTCCGATTTGGATTCCTTTTATTTCTTTTTCTTCTCCGATTGCTGTGGCTAAAACTTCCAAACCCATGTTGAATAATAGTAGTCATAGTGGGCAAACTCGTCTTGTTCCTGATCTTAGTGGAAACGGTTTCAGTTTTTCACCATTGAGGATGATGTTGGCTATGGGTTTGTCTTATATATGGCATTTATTATGTTGAGGAAAGTTCCCTCTAAGCCTAGTTTCTGGAGGGTTTTTATCATAAATGGGTGTTGAATTTTGTCATAAGCTCTCTCTGCATCTATTGAGATGATCTTATGATTTTTCTCCTTCAATTTGTTAATATGGTGTATCACATTGATTGATTGGCATACATTGATAGTCCTTGCATTCCTGGGATAAACCCCACTTGATCATGGTGTATGATCCGTTTAAAGTGCTGTTGGATTCTGTTTACTAGTATTTTGTTGAGGATTTTTGCATCTATATTCCTCAATGATATTGGCCTGTAGTTTTCTTTCTTTTTGACATCTTTGTCTGCTTTTGGTATCAAGGTGATGGTGGCCTCATAGAATGAGTTTGGGAGTGTTCCTCCCTCTGCTATATTTTGGAAGAGTTTGAGGATAGGTGTTAACTCTTCTCTAAATGTTTGATAGAATTCCCCTGTGAAGCCATCTGGTCCTGGGCTTTTTTTTGTTGGAAGATTTTTAATCACAGTTTCAATTTCCTTACTTATGCTTGCTCTGTTCATATTTTCTATATCTTCCTGGTTCGGTCTTGGAGGGTTATACCTTTCTAAGAATTTGTCCATTTCTTCCAGGTTGTCCATTTCATTGGCATACAGTTGCTTGTAGTAATCTCTCATGATCGTTTGTATTTCTGCAATGTCAGTTGTTACTTCTCATTTTTCATTTCTAATTCTATTGATTTGAGTCTTCTCCCTTTTTTTGCTGAGTCTGGCTAATGGTTTATCAATTTTGTTTATCTTCTCAAGAAACCAGCTTTTAGTCTTATTGATCTTTGCTATTGTTTTCTTTGTTTCTATTTCATTTATTTCTGCTCTGATATTTATGATTTCCTTCCTTCTGCTAAATTTGGAGGTTTTTTCTTCCTCTTTTTATAATTGTTTTAGGTGTAAGGTTATGTTGTTTATTTGAGATGTTTCTTCTTTCTTAAGGTAGGATTGTAATGCTAAAAACTTCCCTCTTATAACTTATAACTCTTATAACTGCATTTGCTGCATCCCATAAGTTTTGGGTCATCGTGTTTTCACTGTCATATGTTTGTAGGTAGTTTTTGATTTCCTGTTTGATTTCTTCAGTGATCTCTTGGTTATTTAGTAGTGTATTGTTTAGCCTCCATGTGTTTGTATTTTTTACAGATTTTCCTGTAACTGATATATACTCTCATAGTGTTGTGGTCAGAAAAGATACGTGATTATGATTTCAATTTTCTTAAATTCACCAAGGCTTGACTTGTGACCCAAGATATGATCTATCCTGGAGAGTGTTCCATGAGCACTTGCGAAAAATGTGTATACTGTGGTTTTTGGATGGAATATTCTATAAATATCAGTGAAGTCCATCTTGTTTAATGTATCATTTAAAGCTTGTGTTTCCTTATTTATTTTTATTTTGGATGATCTGCCCATTGCTGAAAGTGGGGTGTAAAAGTCCCCTACTATGATTGTTACTGTCGATTTCCCCTTTTATGGCTGTTAGTATTTGCATTATGTATTGAGGTGCTCCTATGTTGGGTACATAAATATTTACAATTCTTATATCTTCTTCTTGGATTCATCCCTTGATCATTATGTAGTGTCCTTTCTGTCTTGTAATAGTCTTTGTTTTAAAGTCTATTTTGTCTGATACAAGAAATGCTACTCCAGCTTTCTTTGAGTTCAATTTGCTTAGAATATCTTTTTCTATCCCCTCACTTTGAGTCTGTATGCATCCCCAGGTCTGAAGTGAGGCTTTTTGTACACAGCATATGTACGGGTCTTGTTTTTGTTTCCATTCAGCCAGTCTATGTCTTTTGGTTAGAGCACTTAGTCCATTTACATTTAAGGTAATTATCGATATGTATGTTCCTATTCCCATTTTCTTAATTGTTTTGGGATTATTATTGTAGGTCTTTTCCTTCTCTTGTGCTTCCTGCCTAGAGAAATTCCTTTAGCATTTCTTGTAACGCTGGTTTGGTGGTGCTGAATTCTCTTAGCTTTAGCTTGTCTTTAAAGGTTTTAATTTCTCCTTCAAATCTGAACCAAATCCTTGCTGGTAGAGTAGTGTTGGTTATAGATTTTTCCATTTCATCACTTTAATATGTCCTGCCACTCCCTTCTGGCTTGCAGGGTTTCTGATGAAATATCAGCTGTTAACCTTATGGGGATTCCCTTGTATGTTATTTGTTGTTTCTCCCTTGCTGCTTTTAATACTTTTTCTTTGTGTTTAGTTTTTGATAGTTTGATTAATATGTGTCTTAGCATCTTTCTCCTTGGATTTATCCTGCATGGGACTCTGTGCTTCCTGGACTTGATTGACTATTTCCTTTCCAATATTAGGGAAGTTTTCAACTATAATCTCTACAAATATTTTCTCAGTCCCTTTCTTTTTCTATTCTTCTATGACCCCTATAATTCTCATGTTTGTGCATTTAATGTTGTCCCAGATGTCTCTGAGACTGTCCTCAATTCTTTTCATTCTTTTTTGTTTATTCTTCTCTGCAGTATTTAATTCCACTCTTTTATCTTCCAGGTCACTTATCCATTCTTCTGCCTCAGTTATTCTGCTATTAATCCTTTGTAGAGAATTTTTATTTTCTTTTATTGTGTTGTTCATCATTGTTTGCTCTTTAGTTCTTCTAGGTCCTTGTTAAACGTTTCCTGTACTGTCTTCATTCTATTTCCAAGATGTTGGATTATCTTACTATCATTATTCTGAATTCTTTTTAAGGTAGACTTCCCATTTCCTCTTCATTTGTTTGGTCTGGTTTGTTTTTCCCTTGCTCCATCATCTGCTGTGTTTTTCTCTGTCTTCTCATTTTGCTTAACTTACTGTGTTTGGGTCTCCTTTTCACAGGCTGCAGGTTCATAGTTCCCATTGTTTTTGGTGTCTGCCCTAAGTGGCTAAGGTTTGTTCAGTGGGTTGTGTAGGCTTCCTGGTCAAAGGGACTAGTGCCTGTGTTCTGGTGGATGAGGCTAGATCTTGTCTCTGTGGTGGGTAGGTCCATGTCTGGTGGTGTGTTTTAGGATGTTTGTGACCTTATTATGATTTTAGGCAGCCTCTCTGCTAATGAGTGTTATGTTCCTGTCTTGCTAGTTGTTTGTCATAGGGTGTCCAGCACTGTAGCTTGCTGGTCGTTGAGTGGAGTTGGGTGTTGATGTTGAGGTGGAGATCTCTGGGAGATATTTGCTGTTTGATATTACATGGAGCTGGATGGTCTCTGGTGGACTAATGTCCTGAACTTGGCTCTCCCACCTCAGAGGCACAGCCTGACAACTGGCCGGTGCACAAATAGCCTGTTATCCACACAGCTCAGAATAAAAGTGAGAAAAAAAGAAATAAAGAAAAAGATAAAATAAATAATATAAAATAAAATGAAATAAAATTAAGTTATAAAAGTTAAAAATAATTATTAAAAAATTTTTAAATAAAAAGAAAGAAGAGAGCAACCAAACCAAAAAAAAAAAAAAAAATCTACCAATGATAACAAGTGCTAAAAGCTATACTAAAAAAAAAGAAAAACAAAAACAGACAGAACCCTAGGACAAATGGTAAAAGCAAAGCTATACAGACAAAATCACACACATAAGCATACATATGCACACTTGCAAAAAGAGAAAAAGGGAAAAAAATATACATATCTTTGCTCCCAAAGTCCACCTCCTCAATTTGTGATGATTCATTATCTATTCAGGTATTCCAAAGATGCAGGATAGATCACATTGCTGGTGGAGATTTAATTTGCTGCTCCTGAGGCTGCTGGAAGAGATTTCCCTTTCTCTTCTTTGTTCACACAGCTCCTGGGGTTCAGCTTTGGATTTGGCCCCGCCTCTGCATGTAGGCCACCTGAGGGCATCTATTCTTCGCTCAGACAAGACAGGGTTAAAGGAGCAGCTGATTCGGGGGCTCTGGCTCTTTCAGGCAGGGAGAGGGAGGGATATGGGAATGTGGGGGAGCCTGTGGCAGCAGAGGCCAGCATGACATTACAACAGCCTGAGGTGAGCCATGTGCTCTCCTATGGAAGTTGTCCCTGGATTCTGGGACCCTGGCAGTGGCAGGCTGCACAGGCTCCCAGGAGGGGAGGTGTGGATAGTGACCTGTGCTTGCACACAGGCTTCTTGGTGGCTTCAGCAGCAGCCTTGGCATCCCACACCCTTCTCTGGGGTCTGCGCTGATAGCTGCACCTCGCGCCTGTCTCTGGAGCTCAGTTAAGCAGCGCTCTGTATCCCCTCTCCTTGCTCACCACAAAACAAAGAGGCAAGAAAAATTCTCTTGCCTCTTTGGCAGCTCCAGACTTTTTCCAGGACTCCCTCCAAGTTAGCTGTGGCACACTAGCCCACTTCAGGCTGTGTTCATGCAGCAAACCCCAGTCCTCTCCCTGGTATCTGACCTCCAAAGCCCAAGCCTCAGCTCACAGCCCCTGCCCGCTCCAGGGGGTGAGCAGACAAGCCTCTTGGGCTGGTGAGTCCTGGTTGGTACCAATCCTCTGTGCAGGGATCTCTCTTCTTTGCCCTCTGCACCCTGTTGCTGCTCTCTCCTCTGTGGTTCCAAAGCTTCCCCCCTCTGCCACCCAGTCTCCACCTGCAAAGGGGCTTCTTAGTGTGTGGAAACCTTTTCTCATTCACATCTCCTTCCCAGACGTGCAGGTCCTATCCCTATTGTTTTGTCTGTTTTTTCTTTTTCCCTACCCAGGTATGTGGGGAGTTTCTTGCCTTTTGGGAAGTCTGAGGTCTTCTGCCAGCGTTCAGCAGGTGTTCTGTAGGGGTTGTTCCACATGTAGATGTATTTCTGATGTATTTGTGGGGTGGAAGGTTATCTCCATGTCCTACTCTTCTGCCATTTTCAGGAATCGGGATTTTTGTCTCCAGTGCAGGTAAGGCAGAATCTTCCTGACATCAGTATGGATTTTAAACACCAGTGAGTATGAAAGGACCACAGGTTTTTCTGCAGTTCTTTTCTAGCATTTGCCAGCCCCCATGCCTAGACTGATTTGAATTTCTCCCTGTGCCATTTATCTTCCCACTTCCCCTTCCTGCCTTCCACCACCCTTTGATGAATGGGTTTTTGTAATTCTAGCTGTTGTATTTTGTGGACTTGTTATTTTTGTTTTTCTGTGAAGTACATATATTGGATGTGGGAGGTAAAGGAGGCTCTGCTGCTCCTGGTCACTCCCTTTATAGCCATCACTGTCTTGTTTCTTGTAACTCAGGTTACATTTGTTCTCTTGCTGCACTACAAGGAAAACAAGCCTGAAGAGATGGAACAGGAGTTAAGACCTCACAGCTAGATCCTCACAGCTAGATCTGCTGGGTTTTGAGAAGTGATTTTCTTTCTTCCCCTTCTAGCGGAAAAAGATTTTTTCACGGGTACATTTAACGTGCCCCCAACTATAGGGAGGTACCAATTTTGTACAAGTGCCATTGCAACACAGAATGCTCAGAGAACCTGAACTTTTAAACTCTGGAGGTCTGAACTTTACTGTTGGCCACTGATGGGTCTTTCTGGTATTGCAAAGGATATTGGGTGCTGCAAATAGGAACTGAAATGGTAAACTTATTAAACCCATTAAACCTGAGGGAAAAAAATTCACTGAATAAATGATAACTTCTCTGTGCTGCTGTTTTCTCACTTTTTTAGAACTAAATGAGATAAAATATGTAAATTGCCTAGCATGGAGTGTATATCCAATAAGTATTAATTCTTCCATTTCCTCATTAACTAAAGAATAAGAATGCATCCAAAGTCACATAAGAATCACTTGCAAAGAAGGCTGGAATTCAAATGATTCGATATTTAAAATCTCTCCATGGATATATCTTAGGCAAACACAATACTTCTCACATCGTGAAAAAAAAGTGCTATCTAGAACTAATTCTTTGAGAGCCAGGGATGTCAAGTGTAATATGAATTCAAATATGCATATTCCCCAGTTTATTTGTGAAAGGAAGAAAAAGAGAATGAGAGGAAAAAGGGGAAAGCATAAAGTGATTGGCTAAGTTGTAGAAAGAGGCACAGTCTCATCTCCGAGGCCTTCCTCATGTCTCCCTTCCCCCACGCACATTTTTCAGATTTTTTGCTTAAACATTTGATTCTGCAAAAGGAGCAAGCAGCTGCTTTACTATAATCACATTCTCTCTTGATTTTTACATAGATGTATGAAAACTCAAAGAAATGTCCAAAACAATCAACCCCTCCAACACAGAGCTTGTAAGCTCATAGGTTCACACATGCGCATGTGCACAACTGACAGCCTCTCTAGCTAAAGAGACATGAGACGATAATTTTTAAATGAATAAAGAAAAAAGATGGGAGATAGATAGATACAAGCAGAAGTATAGTATTAATATGTACTTCCCACTCAACTAGACTAGTACCAAGTGTGTTACCCTAATTTAACCCTTTGTTTTCCACAGCTGAAGAAAATGATCAGTTTTATTTTTGAGAGAGAGAACTGTTTCCTGCAGTAGTAGAAAAATAAAATAAAGAGAAAAGCAAAGAATTGTGGTATTATCCGGGGCACAGTTTCTATTTGTGAAACTTTTGTCCTTATAACCCCATAGAAGAACCTCCTTTTGCAGCTAAAATAAGGCCGTGTGTGTGTGTGTGTGTGTGTATGTGTTGAGGAAGGCTTATTACTATGGGAAAAATATTTTTCTTAATTTTCTCCTCAAAATGAATCAAAGAATAATATCCTAGTTTGTATAATATAAAGTTAAATATCTTTGTAGAAAATATAATAATGTAATTTTCAAAAGACCTCATTTCTAGGCACAAAAGTTCATACACTGTAGGAAACAAAGGCATGGAGGCATTTTTGAACTTTTGACTTTTCATTTTCTTCTTCCTAGCCCATATCTCAATGGCAAATCTAAATAGACTAAAGACTCCAACTGCCAATGCAACAGGTGATAGTTTTATATGAAGCCTGTGAAAGAACTTTGTCCCTTTTTTCTTTGGTTCAAAGTGCACAAAGGGTGGTGCTATAGAAGCAGAAAGACTTTATAACCCAACAATTTCCATGTTACTTGGAACTGTTGCATCTCTGAGGCACATGGTTGTCTGGAGCTAAAGATGACTTTGTTAATATTAATAATCAGAAAGTAACTTTATAACGAAGAACTCCAACAGTCTGATATTAGGAATCTAGTAGCTGACTCACCCTTCTTGTTTAAGCTATCAACTTCTGAGGAATTACTAGGTTGTGACAAGAGTTTGCATGATATAGCTTACCTGTTCAGGATTTTGCACTACATATTGCCTAATAGTGGTCTGCGGATATGTAGTGACTTTCACTGTTGGAGAATGGAGTTCCTGTGAAGAAAAGATAAAAGCTGCATATAATCATAGTTATTTAGTGACCTTGCAGCCAGAATAATAGGGAGCAATTTTCAGAGTGAAATTTTAAAAACCATTTACATAAATGATGACATATGAATTTATGTTTTGGTTAATTTCAGTCTGAAAAACATACATGAAGGAGTGTGTTTATGGGCTCAGCACCATGCTAGGTATTTCTATTATACTCATTGCATAGTAATTCATCACACATTCCAAACTATATTTGATGAGAGTTTCAAAATATTTGTTTCATTGTAAATGCCCCCACATGATTAGAAGAAAATATAGCTTAATATTTATTAATCAGAGTTTCTGTTTGGAAAGGACATCCTATATTTTAAAAAATGAAAGGAGACGCAAAGAGAAAACTGTGTGTGTGTACACTTAAACATTTAAATCTTCAGTGTGGTGGTGGGCGAGGGCCATAAATAATGTTAAAAGGGAGACAAAACACAAGAACAAAGTCATTTGTAAATTTTGGATGGAAAAAGAGTGGTATCATTAATATAAAGAGAGTTTTATACCTCGGTGAGAAAAAAAATCTTCACACTAATAGAAAAATGAGCAAACGGTATGAAAGCAGAAAAGAAGAAAAGCAAATGATTAACAAACAACAAAAATTATTCAAACAAACTAAGAATCAAGTAAACATAACAAAAGAATACCATATTTTAACTGAGAAAATGTTAAAATAATAATGCTGATGAGGGCACAGTAGGAGGAGCATTTTCCTGTGGAGAGGGGAAAGATTAAATAATCATGCATAAGCTGAAATATGTAGCCATCGAAATAATGATCTTGATAATACAAATTTACATTAAAAACTCATAACATTATGTAAGATTAAATGAGAATGAAGATATAAAACTGCATATATGGTATGATCTTAATTTTTTATTTGAATGGAAGAAAACACAACAAAATGCTAAGAGTACCATCTCTGGGTAGGGGATGGGTCATGAGTGAATTTTATTTTTTCTTCTTTATGTTCTTTTGTATTTCCAAATTTTCTAGAAAAAACATTTTTTGTCAGAAGTAAAATTTACAGCAAACTTAATTATAGAGCCATTTATTATGAAAAATAACAGTAAATACAATTTTATGACTGGATTTCAGTGTAGTGAACAGCTCTGTGATTTAAGTAGACTTACTTTTCTGAGCTAATCCTATCTTGGTGGTCCATCCCATGGGGCTCCACTTTTAACTCAGTTGTAACCTTTATTCCACTGTCCTATATTTTGTTAGTGTGTGACCCATGTTAGTCTGAGGTCTTTGGGAGTAGTGATTGGTTCCTATTCACCTTTGTGCAATATTTGGTACACACTTGGCAGTCAGCAAATGTTCGCTGAATAAATGCATGACTCTAACTGACCTAGCTCTAGGCCAGGCCGAATTGGTACATGGTAGGCAAACTTTTCTTTGATAATCTTACTTGTTCTGCATAATATCACCTTTTCCTCACTGTACCCCAGGTCTAGAGACCAGCTTTTGTCCATTTGTCCCTTCACTATTCAAGTTCACATCGTGACACTTCAGTCTGGGCAGGCATGTTTTCTCAGAACAGTATCTTTCTCCCTCCTATCTTCCAAATCCTGCAGCCTTTATACTCCCCTCCTGTGTACTAACAAACTTAAGATGTCATATGGTTTATTTACTCAGAATTTACTTTTTAATATGTGGGACTAGCTCATTAAACACATATTTGTTAATATGGTATTTAATTATTATTACAGGTACCTACCTTTTGGAGATATAATGTGTACACTCAAAAATAATCTTAAAAGTGGGATTATTAGGTCACAAAGGTTAAGGGAACTTGAACTTGTGTTTCTTTCAAATCATGCACCTTGGAGAAGGGCTAGTTCTGACCCTGTAAGTTATTCTTTCTGGATATAAATGTACAGTATTATCATTCACAAAGCCACGTCCTCACTCAATCCAAGATCTAGGTACTTCATTTCTGCTCAGATCAAAGACCCTTAAAATATACATAATCAGTGGGAGATCCTTGGAGAAAAATAAACTGCACTCAAACAAAAGCCATCAGATTGAGTAGATAATGAAATTGAAAAACCTCAATCCACAGCACTTGCTTCACATTCCTATAATGGGCTGAGCTGACTTTCATATGTAAGGCTCTCCTTTCCAGTTTTATGTTCCTGAATTTTTGTGAATGTGTAAAGTTTTATGAGGGCCTAAAGATCACTTAAACAGACAAGCAAGGTTTACACAAAAAGAAAGTAATCTGATCTAACCCATATCTTATTTTACCTGTTCAATATTTGGGGTTATATGTACAGTGCTTGGGGCACAAGTAGATATTTTCAGAGTTGTAGAATGAAGTTCCTGTTGATAGAAACAAAAGGGGGTTCAGAAACTGTTACTGAGCAGTGTCATTTAAATGTCTTAGGTTCTTGGGCTTCCCTGGTGGTGCAGTGGTTGAGAGTCTGCCTGCTGATGCAGGGGACACGGGTTCGTGCCTCGGTCCGGGAAGATCCCACATGCCGCGGAGCGGCTGGGCCCGTGAGCAATGGCTGCTGAGCCTGCACGTCCAGAGCCTGTGCTCTGCAACAGGAGAGGCTACAACAATGAGAGGCCCACGTACGGCAAAAAAAAAAAAAAAAAAAAAAAAAAGTCTTACGTCCTTAAGGTATTATTATTTCCTTTATTTTTATAATAATCCAAATTTGTCAGAAATAAGAACGTTATTTAGTGCTTTCTTAGATGATGTCCATCTCTCCAAAGAGCACATTACCAATTCCTTTGTCAGCATTGCAAGTAATCTAATGCAAAATAATTTCTAGAATGCTTTCATAACAGTACATACTTCTTTCACTTTTAGTTTGCATCCTTTTTTTTGCTTTTTTGAGAACTCGCCTGATGTATCCCCCAATGTTATTGTATGTCTGCAATTAACAAGATTTAAAGTTTAACAAACAAAAACATTAAATGTAAAAAAATCTGAAACCAATATAGGAAACTACCTTTGAAAACAACTAAGACTACTGCTCTTATATTACTTCAAGCTGATTTTTAATTATGCTTCATGTGATCTGCTTCTAGTTTAATTTCAAAGAGTAGATTCTAATGTTAAAGAATGATCCATAAAGATGAGAGTATGATTTTTGATAATGTTTAGATAAAATGTTCACTCTATCGATTATGCTGGCATTCTTAACATTTTTCCCAGATCAGCAAATTACATAACTTTATCAGTGTGCAAAGAGTCGACAGCATTACTCAATTTCTTCATACATTACTATAATTTACAACCAATTGACACAACTCCAGGATATATTCCTAAAACGATAAAAATAGTGTTTTCTTCAGATCAAGGAGGTATTAAAAACCAGAATCACAGACTTACAAGGGAAACACTGACAGACTCATATCAAAATATAGCTATAATGTAGGTGTAACGTGCTGTTCTTAAAACAGGACTGTGCATTTACTCAGACTGCCAAATGTTCTGCATGCTGTGGTTTTCCTTTTGGTTCAACTTGTAACATTTTCATCCTTCCTCCCTCTGTTACATCAACAGCAATACTGCAAGCTTAATGTTTCTAGGCAGACTTTGAATAGGTTCCCAGATTTCCTGCTGGTAGCTGAGGATAATTGCTCAGACAAATGCACAGAATTAAAGACTTTAGACCAAAAATGTACGTGTTCTTCAGTTTAGGAAAATGGTTACAAATACAACCAAGTGCAGGTGGATTTGGCCCAGAGATCCAACAGGAATAAGTTCAGAAAGACAAAAAATGTGATTTTTAGTTATACAACAGTGCATGAATACACTCTAACATAAAAATTTATAAAGTCAAAAATCTTCCCTTAACCATCCTCCCTTCATTCAAATCTCTTACCCATATTTATACATATATGTATAAATAATATTTACTGCTTTTATTATTCTGCAATATAAGCCTAACAATATCTCATATTATAGATTAATGTCTTAATTCATTATTTTAAATTATAGTGTTCCATAATGTTTGTTTGATAGTTTATTTATCTATCTTTTTAAAATTGTTTCCAGGTTTCCACTATGCTGCAAAGAGCATCCTTGTGCAATGTGAGTAATTCTCTAGAATCCCACAAAGTGGAATTACTAGAGCACAGAGTATGTGCATTATTCATTTTAATACATACTGCCCAATTGATTTCTCAAATGGCTATGCCAATTCCACATCCATCAGCAAGTGTAAAATTACTCATGTGTGAAAGATGCTTTTATGAAAACTTTTAGCCTTTTTAGGCTGTAGCTAGTAATACTAGGGTTATTTTGAGAATACAGTTAGTGCACACTGCCTGGTACCTGGTTCTATAGATGGTAGTTCTTTCCCCTTCCCTTTATCCTATTCAAATATGATGACATCAGAAAATTAAACAGAATGAAACTTCACTAGCTATGTGGAGTAACTTTTAAGATAAAAGAGTGTACTGAGAAGTTTTATAAACTTGCTGAAATTAACCCAAGTAAGAATACACACACATACACAAATATGTGTGTGTGTGTGTGTGTGTGTATGTATCTTACATATTTAAGGCATATATTGATAGGCAGTTACTTTACTCAGATGCCAAGATAGCAGATATTCAAAAGGCAAATTGGTGTATTTACACAAAGACTAGTCTAGTGCTAAAATGAAGAAATGATTCAATCTTCTTATATTTGGAAAACTGGTACATTAATTCCACAAATTATGCTTTACTTAATTGTTCTGAGCCTTCATTATTAGAATTGATCTAGGCAAATGTGGCTTTTCCCATACAATCCTTATGGAAACGAAGGACAAATGGAATGACTTCAAAAAGTAAAATATTAAGGTGGTAGCTTAATATGGGTCAAAGAGATTAAGACGTATGGCAGTGACCAGAATGAGTTTAAATTACAGCAGTATTAGACTTATCATAAGATGGGAAAAAACCTATCTGAATATAAGGTATATTAATTTCAGAAAAACTTGCTAAAGAAAACCCTTTTCCCCTGAAAGTCTACGGAATTATGTAAGTAGGGTGAGTAAAGGTCCAAAATGAACATTGTCTTGATGATGGAAGTTACTTTCAGTGGCATCTAGCGCTAGGCAGGATTGCAGCAAGTCATCCCACAAGTAGTCATTGCCTATTCTACAGGAAGTGATCAAAAATGTTTGTGAATGAATGAATGGATGAATGAAGAGGATGTCTTAGTTTTAAAGGCATCTCAGGAATAGAAATCTAAATCTCTCTCTTGATAACCTACATCAATGTTTAATTTTCAGCATCACTCATCTGTACAGAGCTTCCCTAAATCCTTCATGTTGAAATCATTAAATCTAATGAATAGTTACATCTTTTGTACTTATGCCCTCTATGCCATAGCCCCATGTTCCTTATAACAAAATAACTGAAGGCTGGGGAAGGGGTGGTGGTGACTATCATAATATAGTGGAAAGAGTTCTGTGCTTGAAGTCCAGAGCCCTAGGTTCTACTTCTAGTTATACCACTATACCACCAGCCAGTTATGATAATGAACACTCATGCCATCTTCCTGAGCTTGTTTCCTCATGTGAGAAACGGGATGTGGGTATGTTTAAGTGTGGACTGGAGGATCTTTAAGCCTCATTCTATTTCCGACATTCTGTGAATATAAGAGATCACTCTCAGCTTATTTTTCCATACAGACAAGACAATTTCAAATCCTTTCAACTTGTCAGTCTTGTTTTCCTTTGATGAAGATGATAATGACAACTAACACCTATTAAGAGCTTTCTATGCCAAATATATTACATAGATCATCTTATTTAACACTCAGAAAAACTGTCATCAGAAAAGTACTATTATAATAACCCCATTTTACATATGAGTAAAGTTAGACAAAGATAGGTTAAGTAGCTAGCTGAAGATCACACAGCTAATACTAAGGTGTTGGGATTCCAACTCAAATAGCATGATGCTACTTAATCACTAAATCCAGAACTCATAACCTTAATCACTATACGTTCCCACACCTATAGCCTGCCTCATTATATTTTCTGTTCAAGTTGTGGAACAAAATTCTACTGTTAGATTTGAGTAATTTCCATAATAGGAGACTAGATATTTGACTCTTTTTATTATTTACTATCAAAAGTAACTTTTTGGTGCCTGAAAACAAGAAATCCACCTATAACTGACCGTGTGAGAGAATAGCCCTGATTAAATATTTTAAACTTCTACAAATACAATAGGGTTTTTTTTAAAGTAGACAGCATTATATATTTACAGTGTACATACAGAACTCTAAACTTAATAAAACGTTGAATTTTTATTTAATTTTCATATCATTTAAGCCCTTTGATTTTGCAGGAAGGCCCTACATTTTCTGATCAAATATTCAGCCTAGTATTGAGTCGTTTATTCCTGTGGCTCATATTTGCTAAATACATAAATATTGCCTGTTGGCAACATTCTTTAGGTAGAGTTTTGTTGAAAAATAATTTTGTTTATAATTAGTAGATTTAGGCTTAGTATGAAATCCAAGGGTGTTTTTCCCACGATGACTAAAGTCATTTTCTACTTTGGGAAAGTTGTAGCAGCCTTCTTCCCTCTTCCTCCTCCTCCCCACCTTTTTCCTTCTCCTTCTCCTCCTCACCCTTCTCTTTCCGTTTTTCTCCTCCTTCTCCTCTTATAAGTACATGTGGCATTACCAATTTTAAGATCAGAGTGGATTAAAATCAGTCTGCTTTTCTGGGATAATTTTACAACATCACTTGAGATAATTGTTCATACCTTTGTTTAACCTAAATCCGAGTTGGGATACAGGAATCAGATATCAGAGACTGTATGACATAAATAAGAGTCAAATATATAGATCAGGAATATCCAGTATAGCATGGTGGTTACAAGCATAGACCTAGAACTAGACTGCTTAGATTTAAATCCCAGTTCTACCACATACTAGCTCCATGAACTTGAGCAAGTTACATAGCACTCCTGTGCCTTTGTTACCTCATCAGGAAAAATGGGAATGATATTTGAACATTACTTACTAAAGTTTAAAATTAATTCAGTAGCTTAAGGGACATAGGCAGTTCCAGAGAGGCTATGAAACCCAGATCATGTGCTAAAAGAAAGGGAGGTGCATTTTTATTGAGGAGGGTTATTTCATCATTTTCCTCTATTTAAATATTTACTCTTTCAAAAAGTAAGGTTCTGGGGAAATTATATAAAGGATAGATACAGTCACCCCTCCGTATCCACAGGTTCTGCATCTGCAAATTCAACCAACGAAGGATTGAAAATATTAAAAAAATCTGGAAGTTTCAAAAAGCAAAACTTAAATTTGGTGTGCTCTCTCAACTATTTATATAGTATTTACACTGTATTTACAAATCTAAAGATGATTTTAAATACGGGCAAGGATATGCATAGGTTATATATGATACTTGACAATCAGTTAGAAGAGGGCTTCCGGGAAGATGGCGGAAGAGTAAGACGTGGAGATCACCTTCCTCCCCACAGATACACCAGAAATACATCTACACGTGGAACAACTCCTACAGAACTCCTACTGAATGCTGGCAGAAGACCTGAGACCTCCCAAAAGGCAAGAAACCCCCCCACGTACCTGGGTAGGGCAAAAGAAAAAAGAATAAACAGAGACAAAAGGATAGGGACAAGACCTGCACCAGTGCGAGGGAGCTGTGAAGGAGGAAAGGTTTCCACACACTAGGAAGCCCCTTCATGGGCGGAGACTGCAGGTGGCGGAGGGGGGAAAGCTTCGGAGCAGAGGAGGAGAGCACAGCAACAGCGGTGCTGAGGGCAAAGCGGAGAGATTCCCGCAAAGAGGATCGGTGCCAACCGGCACTCACCAGCCTGAGAGGCTTGTCAGCTCACCCGCCGGGGCGGGCAGGGCTGGGAGTTGAGCCTCGGGCTTCGGTTGGAGCGCTGGGAGAGGACTGGGGTTGGCAACAAGAACACAGCCTGCAGGGGTTAGTGCACCACAGCTAGCTGGGAGGGAGTCTGGGGAAAAGTCTGGACTTGTCCAACAGGCAAGAGGCTTTTGCTTCCATCTTTGTTTCCTGGTGTGTGAGGAGAGGGGATTAAGAGCGCTGCTTAAAGGAACTCCAGAGAAGGGGCGTGAGCCGCTGCTAAAAGCGTGGACCCCAGAAATGGGCATGAGACGCTAAGGCTGCTGCTGCCACCACCAAGAAGCCTGTGTGCGAGCACAGGTTACTATCCACACCTCCCTTCTGGGGAACCTGTGCAGCCCGCCACTGCCAGGGTCCCTGGATCCAGGGACAACTCCCCCGGGAGAACGCACGGTGCACCTCAGGCTGCTGTGACGTCATGCCGGCCTCTGCCGCCGCAGGCTCGCCCCGCACTCCGTGCCCCTCCCTCCCCCTGGCCGGAGTGAGCCAGAGCCCCCGAATCAGCGGCTCCTTTAACCCCATCCAGTCTAAGCGAAGAACAGACGCCTACGTGGCGACCTACACGTAGAGGCGGGGCCAAATCCAAAACTGAGCCCCTGGGAGCTGTGCAAACAAACAAGAGAAAGGGAAATCTCTCCCAGCAGCCTCAGAAGCAGCGGACTAAAACACCACACTAAACTTGATGTACCCTGCATTGGTGGAGTACATGCATACATAACGAATCATTCCAAATTGAGAAGGTGGACTTTGAGAGAAAGATTTCTGATTTTTTCCCCTTTTCCTCTTTTTGTGAGTGTGTATGTGTATGCTTCTGTGTGAGATTTTGTCTGTATAGCTTTGCTTCCACCTTTTGTCCTAGGGTTCTATCCGTCCGTGTTTTGTTTGTTTGTTTTTTAATATTTTTTTTCCTTAATAATTATTTTTTCTATTTTAATAACTTTATTACATTTTATCTTACGTTATTTTATTTTATCTTCTTTCTTTTTTTCCTTCCCTCCCTCCTTCTTCCCTTCCTTTCCCCCTCCCTCCCTCCCTCCTTTCTTTCTTACTACTTCTACTCATTCTTTCATTTTACTTTTTCTCCCTTTTATTCTGAGCCGAGTGGATGAAAGGCTCTTGGTGCTGCAGCCAGGAGTCAATGCTGTGCCTCTGAGGTGGGAGAGCCAACTTCAGGACACTGGTCCACAAGAGACATCCCAGCTCCACACAATAACAAACGGCGAAAGCTCCCAGAGATCTCCACCTCAACACCAGCACCCAGCTTCACTTAACAACCAGCAAGCTACAGTGCTGGACATACTATGCCAAAAAACTAGCAAGACAGGAACACAACCCCACCCATTAGCAAAGAGGCTGCCTAAAATCATAATAAGTCCACAGACACCCCAAAACCCACCAACAGATGTGGACCTGCCCACCAGAAAGAGAAGATCCAGCCTCATCCACAAGAACACAGGCACTAGTCCCCTCCACCATGAAGCCTACACAACCCACTGAACGAACTTTAGCCACTGGGGACAGACACCAAAAACAATGGGAACTACGAACCTGCAGCCTGTGAAAAGGAGACCCCAAACACAGTAAGATAAGCAAAATGAGAAGACAGAAAAACACACAGCTGATGAAGGAGCAAGATAAAAACCCACCAGACCTAACAAATGAAGATGAAATAGGCAGTCTACCTGAAAAAGAATTCAGAATAATAATAGTAAAGATGATTCAAAATCTTGGAAATAGAATAGACAAAATGCAAGAAACATTTAACAAGGACCTAGAAGAACTAAAGATGAAACAAGCAACGATGAACAGCACAATAAATGAAATTAAAAATACTCTAGATGGGATCAAGAGCAGAATAACTGAGGCAGAAGAACAGATAAGTTCTTATTCCACAGATAAAATAGTGGAAATAACTACTGCAGAGCAGAATAAACAAAAATGAATGAAAAGAACTGAGGACAAGTCTCAGAGACCTCTGGGACAACATTAAATGCACCAACATTTGAATTATAGGGATTCCAGAAGAACAAGAGAAAAAGGGACTGAGAAAATATTTGAAGAGATTATAGTTGAAGAGATTATAGTTGAAAACTTCCCTAATATGGGAAAGGAAAGAGTTAATCAAGTCCAGGAAGCACAGAGAGTCCCATACAGGTTAAATCCAAGGAGAAATACACCAAGACACATATTAATCAAACTGTCAAAAATTAAATACAAAGAAAACATATTAAAAGCAGCAAGGGAAAAACAACAAATAACACACGAAGGAATCCCCATAAGGTTAACAGCTGATCTTTCAGCAGAAACTCTACAAGCCAGAAGGGACTGGCAGGACATATTTAAAGTGATGAAGGAGAAGAACCTGCAACCAAGATTACTCTACATAGCAAGGATCTCATTCAGATCTGATGGTGAAATTAAAACCTTTACAGACAAGCAAATGTTGAGAGAGTTCAGCACCACCAAACCAGCTTTACAACAACTGCTAAAGAAACTTTTCTAGGCAAGAAACACAAGAGAAGGAAAAGAGCTACAATAATGAACCCAAAACAATTAGGAAAATGGGAATAGGAATATACATGTTGATAATTACCTTAAATGTAAGTGGACTAAATGCTCCCAGCAAAAGACAGGATCAGCTGAATGGATACAAAAACAAGACCATATATATGCTGTCTACAAGGGACCAACTTCAGACCTAGAGACACATACAGACTGAAAGTAAGGGGATGGAAAAAGATATTTCATGCAATTGGAAACCAAAGAAAGCTGGAGTAGCTATTCTCATATCAGACAAAATAGACTTTAAAATAAAGACTATTAGAAGAGACAACATAGGACACTACATAATGATCAAGGGATCAATCCAAGAAGATATAACAATTGTAAATATTTATGCACCCAACACAGGAGCACCTCAATACATAAGGCACATACTAACAGCCATAAAAGGGCAAATCGGCAGTAACACATCCATAGTAGGGGACTTTAACACCCCACTTTCACCAATGGACAGATCATCCAAAATGAAAATAAATAATGAAACACAAGCTTTAAATGATACATTAAACAAGATGGACTCGATTGATATTTAAAGGACACTCCATCCAAAAATAAGAGAATACACATTTTTTTCAAGTGCTCATGGAACATTCTCCAGGATAGATCATATCTTGGGTCACAAGTCAACCCTTGGTAAATTTAAGAAAATTGAAATTGTTTCAAGTATCATTTCCGACAACAAAGCTATGAGACTAGATATCAATTAAAGGAAAAGATCTGTAAAAAAATACAAACTCATGGAGGCTAAACAATACACTACTTAATAACGAAGTGGTCACTGAAGAAATCAAAGAGGAAATAAAAAAATACCTAGAAAGAAATGAAAATGGAGACACGATGACCCCAAATCTATGTGATGCAGCAAAAGAAGTTCTAAGAAGGAAGTTTATAGCAATGCAATCCTACCTTAAGAAACAGGAAACAACTCGAATAAACAACCTAACCTTGCACCTAAAATAATTAGAGAAAGAAGAACAAAAAAAACCCAAAGTTAGCTGAAGGAAAGAAATCATAAAAATAAGATCAGAAATGAAATGAAGGAAATGACAGCAAAGATCAATAAAACTAAATGCTGGTACTTGGAAAAGATAAACAAAACTGATAAACCATTAGCCAGACTCATCAAGAAAAAAAGGGAGAAGACTCAAATCAATAGCATTAGAAATGAAAAAGGAGAAGTAACAACTGACACTGCAAAAATACAAAACATCATGAGAGATTACTACAAGCAATTCTATGCCAATAAAATGGACAACCTGGAAGAAATGGACAAATTCTTAGAAATGCACAACCTGCCAAGACTGAATCAGGAAGAAATAGAAAATATGAACAGACAAATCACAAGCACTGAAATGAAACTGTGATTAAAAATCTTCCAACAAACAAAAGCCCAGGATCAGATGGCTTCACAGGCTAATTCTATCAAATATTTAGAAAAGAGCTAACAACTACCCTTCTCAAACTCTTCCAAAATATAGCAGAGGGCAGAACACTCCCAAACTCATTCTATGAGACCACCATCACCTTGATACCAAAACCAGACAAGGATGTCACAGAGAAAGAAAACTACAAGCTAATATCACTGATAAACATAGATGCAAAAATCCTCAACAAAATACTAGCAAACAGAATCCAACAGCACATTAAAAGGATCATACACCATGATCAAGTGGGGTTTATTCCAGGAATGCAAGGATTCTTCAATATATGCAAAATAATCAATGTTATAAACTATATTAAAAAAGTGGAGGAGAAAAACCATATGATCATCTCAATAGATGCAGAGAAAGTTTTCGACAAAATTCAACACCCATTTATGATAAAATCCCTGTGGAAAGTAGGCATACAGGGAACTTTCCTCAGAATAATAAAGGCCATATATGACAAATCCCCAGCCAACATTGTCCTCAATGGTGAAAAACTGAAAGCATTTCCACTAAGATCAGGAACAAGACAAGGTTGCCCACTCTCACCACTGTTATTCAACATAGTTTTGGAAGTTTTATCCACAGCAATCAGGGAATAAAAGGAAATAAAAGGAATCCAAATCGGAAAGGAAGTAAAGCTGTCACTGTTTGCAGATGACATGATACTATACATAGAGAATCCTAAACATGCTACCAGAAAACTACTAGAGCTAATCAATAAATTTGGTAAATTGGCAGGACACAAAATTAATGCACAGAAATCTCTGGCATTCCTATACACTAATGATGAAACATCTGAAAGTGAAATCAAGAAAACGCTCCCATTTACCATTGCAACAAAAAGAATAAAATATCTAGGAATAAACCTACCTAAGGAGACAAAAGACCTGTATGTAGAAAATTATAAGACACTGATGAAAGAAATTAAAGATGATACAAATAGATGGAGAGATATACCATGTTCTTAGATTGGAAGAATCAACATTGTGAAAATGACTCTACTACCCAAAGCAATGTACAGATTTAATGCAATCCCTATCCAGCTACCACTGACATTTTTCAAAGAATTAGAACAAAAAATTTCACAATTTGTATGGAAACACAAAAGACTCCGAATAGCCAAAGCAATGTTGAGAACGAAAAACGGAACAGGAGGAATCAGTCTCCCTGACTTCAGACAATACTACAAAGCTACAGTAATCATGACAGTATGGTACTGGCACAAAAACAGAAATATAGATCAATGTAAGAGGATAGAAAGCCCAGAGATAAACCCATGCACATATGGACACCTTATCTTTGATAAAGGAGGCAGGAATGTATAGTGGATAAAGGACAGCCTCTTCAATAAGTGGTGCTGGGAAAACTGGACAGGTACATGTAAAAGTATGAGATTAGATCACTCCCTAACACCTTACACAAAAATAAACTCAAAATGGATTAAAGACCTAAATGTAAGGCCAGAAACTATCAAACTCTTAGAGGAAAACATAGGTAAAACACTCTAAGACATAAATCACAGCAAGATCCTTTTTGACCCACCCCCTAGAGAAATGGAAATAAAAACAAAAATAAACAAATGAGGCCTAATTAAACTTCAAAGCTTTTGCACAGCAAAGGAAACCACAAACAAGACCAAAAGACAGCCCTCAGAATGGGAGAAAATATTTGCAAATGAAGCAACTGACAAAGAATTAATCTCCAAAATTTATAAACAGCTCATGCAGCTCAATAACAAAAAAAACAAACAACCCAATCCAATGGGCAGAAGACCTAAATAGACATTTCGCCAAAGAAGATATACAGACTGCCAACAAACACATTAAAAAATGCTCAACTTCATTAATCATTAGAGAAATGCAAATCAAAACTACAATGAGGTATCATCTCACCAGTCAGAATGGCCATCATCAAAAAATCTAGAAACAATAAATGCTGAAGAGGGTGTGGAGGAAAGGGAACCATCTTGCACTGTTGGTTAGAATGTAAATTGATACAGCCACTATGGAGAACAGTATGGAGGTTCCTTAAAAAACTACAAATAGAACTACCATATGACCCAGCAATCCCACTACTGGGCATATACCCTGAGAATACCATAATTTAAAGAGTCATGTACCAAAATGTTCATTGCAGCTCTATTTACAATAGCCTGGAGATGGAAACAACCTACGTGTCCATCATCGGATGAATGGATAAAGAAGATGTGGCACATATATACAGTGGAATATTACTCAGCCATAAAAAGAAACGAAATTGAGCGGTTTGTAATTAGATGGATAGACCTGGAGTCTGTCATACAGAGTGAAGTAAGCCAGAAAGAGAAAGACAAATACCATATGCTAACACATATATATGGAATTTAAGAAAAAAAAATGTCATGAAAAACCTAGGGGTAAGACAGGAATAAATACACAGACCTACTAGAGAATGGACTTGAGGATACGTGGAGGGGGAAGGGTAAGCTGTGACAAAGTGAGAGAGTGGCATGGACACTACCAAACCTAAAATAGATAGCTAGTGGGAAACAGCCACATAACACAGGGAGATAAGCTCGGCGCTTTGAGACCACCTGAATGGGTGGGATAGGGAGGATGGGAGGGAAGGAGACGCAAGAGGGAAGAGATTTGGGAACATTTTTATATGTATAACTGATTCACTTTGTTATAAAGCAGAAACTAACAACAAAATAAAGATACTTGAGCATAAGTGGATTTTGGTGTCCGGAGCAGAGGTCCAAGTATCAATCCTCCTCAGATAGCAAAGGATGACTATACCTGCATACATACAGAAAAATATTTCATTCAGCTCTTTTCAAAAATTTTATGAATTTAATTCTTCTTCTACTGAAATTGTCATTCTAAACTTGTACTTTGAAAGTTTGTGGCTTCCTTTTTTGTTTCATTCCTATGTTTCCGTTAAAGCTGACCCTGTACTTTGGCAGCCCTTTGATCGCACATTTGCACCACCATGAATTTCTTTGAATTGTAATGATCTTAGAGGTAGTTCTATACGTAAATGAGTAGCTTGAATATATAGATCTGTAGTGTCCAGTAGAACTCTCTGCAGTGGTGGAAATGCCCTGTATCTGTGCCGTACAGTTCAGTAGTCACTAGCCACATGTGGCTGTTGAGCACTTAAAATGTGGCTATTGCAGCTGAGGAACTGAATAATTAGTTTTATTGGATTTGAATTAATTTAAATGTTAATGTAATTAACCACATACTACCCTACTGGAAGTGTAGCTCTAGAGGAAGTATTAAGTGCATTAGGTAAGAGGCAGACTGCAAGCAAGCTTTAATGTCAGCATCACTACATTTTAAAAAGGAAAAAACAACACACACACTAAAAAAAACTTCATTTCAAATATTGAGGTTCAAGTTCAAAGACTCTAAGAGCATGGGAACTTCCAAATTACTCTTTCTAAAGGATATTTATGCCAGTAAACATTATAAATACATCCCTGCTGCTCCAGTCTTTTGATCATATACCATGTTTCAGAAAATTGCTTTAATGGTTTTCCTTGTTAGTCTTTCTTAGCTAGTAGAGCCCTAATAAGCCTTTCAAGCATATGTGTTTACCTAATCTTCCCAGTGTCAAAGGAACCCTTACTTTATAGTCTATTCATTTAGTTTATTACCATAGTTTGTGCAGCTATCAGCTTTTGTTGGCTATATTTTTATAAATCAATAATACAAACAGAAAGAATTATCCAGTGCTAACTCTGTGCTGGACACTTCACATGTTATCTCAATACTCACTACAACTCTGAAGGAAGGTATTATTGTCCCCACTTTACAAATGAGGACACTAGGTCATGAGAGGTCAAGTCATTTATTCTGGGTAATACAACATTAACATGATGTGTCAGGCACTGTGCTGTGTAATTTTCACCGTATATTATCGCATTTGACTCTAGTAACAATCCTATGACTTAGGTGTTATTATCACCCCATTTTATAGATGAGGCAACTGAAGCATATAGCTAGCAAGTCCCTGAACCAGGAATTAAACCAAAGAAGTTTAAAACCTAAGCTTACACTATTAGCCACTACACTTGACTGTTTCATAGTTCAGTTCTCCCCAAGTCTACCTCATCAATGCACATTTATTATTTGTAGTTCTCTCTGGGACACTACACATAGATTCATTTGCATGGGCACTTTCTCCACACAATGTTCTCTGTGACTGATCTTTAGGCTCTACGTAATATGAACATTTTCAGTCAATACCTATTGGCTTTCATTTTCCTATTGATAGCTCTGATCAAAGAGTTCAAGACCTCGGTGCAATATGTAAGGGAGAGACAGCAAGACTGCTGGGAACGAGAATTAGGTAATAGAAAAGATTACATGCATAGTACAGGACTTTGTTCTTTAAATATTTGGAATCTTGTTGAAATAAACATGGCACTCTTTCATGTTGCCTAATTTGAATTTTAAAACTTTACTTAAAAACTAATACATAATATAATGTTCCAAGAAGGAAAACCATGGGAGCCTTCTATACGCTTCTGTCAGTTTTAATGACTATGAGAATCACTGAAAGTAATAAGAGTGACTTAGGAAAAGGCTAGGCTGAATAGTTTCAAAAGAAGCAGTATCTTTAAAAACCACCTGAAATTTATGCTGACAGAATTTGCCAAGGCAAACGGCCATTTAAATAGGCCATTTAAATAAATTTTCGGAATAGTTTGGGAGATGCTTTTGTTAGAAACTGTCAAAGACAGTAACATGGTTAAACACTTGCCTTAGGTTATTGTTGAGATGCTGTTCTGAACTTTGTACATGAAGAAACATGTAAATTATAATGACCTCTGTTTATATGAAACAAACACTTCCTTAATTTAGGATAAAATCTGTGATTCTGTTCTCATGTAAAGAAAGCAATAGAATGTAATAGTAATAGAACTCCTTCCACTCATCCCTTCCCTCCAAGGAAAATCTCTCATTTAAGAGACCCATTTCTGGATTCTTTCTTTTCTTGAAGGCAACTAGGAGAGAAAATAAAGTATACAGTCCCTTTGTAGCGCATGCTTTTTGACTTAATTTAAAAACTCAAAGTACATACGTTCCATTGGAAGCCAAAAAAGGATGGCTATTAAGATAGCTGCTGTTGTGAAGAAAAAGTTAGCTCAAATATACCTGTTTAGAAAGGTTTTCACTTTTAAGTAGGGTTTAAGAGCATGGCAAACTTGCAGTTATTTTACCAAGAATTGTCAAGAAAAAAAATTTGGATCACAACAGTTAAAGGAAAAGTTCACCTCCCTCCCCTTTGCCCCCACCACCTTTCTCTCTCTCTCTCTCTCTCTCTCTCTCTCTCTCTCTCTCTCTCACACACACACACACACACACACACACACACACACACAATGATAGCTCATGAGTGCCATTGACTCAAAACAGGCCTAGCAATTTATCAGACCTCCCTTAAACAAGAGACAATTGGCAAGGACATTTTCACCCAGCAATTACTTGCACTCAATTTCTATAGCTTCATTTAATTGTAAGTACAAAAGGGATGACCAAAGCTGAAAACTGGGCCTCTTTATCCTTTAACCTCATTGCTTTCTCAGGCAACCTACTTCCCTGAATAATCATTCACTTTAGTGACCACTCCTTTGAACAACAATTTTTCAAAGCAACACACCCATCCCCACAGAACAGGAAAATTTTATGATAGTGTATATAAATCCTGGCACAGTAAGGGAACTAGCCACTATCTCTGTAACCAAAGAAAAAGGAAAAAAGTCATGTAAACAAAGAAAAGCCCAAGCTGGGTAATTATTGAGAGCAGAGGCCATTCATAAACTCACTCACATTCTCCCCTGGGCTGCTTTCTGGAGCTAAATTTGGTTGCAAGTTTCAAATTTAAGAAAATGGTAATCCATAAAACACAATCTCTAAGAGATCCCTTCTTGCACCAAAATGTTTTATTCAATAAAATATTGATGGCAAAAGCACAAAATTATATTTTAAAATGAAATCTAAACATATAGGACACCTACAGATCAGGTCGTGTATATCTGTCCTCAATATGAACTCTCCCTGGATAAGCAAATGGTATTTATCCAGATAATCATGGTGCTTCTTATATAATAGGCACTTAATAAATATGTGTTCAATTAATGAATGGTATTAAAAATATTTTATTTTGATCAATTTCTCTCTCTCACAACAGAACTCTTCTGTATATGTGGAAAATATCTTGAACTTCATAAAAAACTAAAATTAATGGAAGAGAAATACATACGTTCAATGCATATTAACATCAATGCTGTTCATCTGAGGCAGTGTTTCATTCTGAGTTAATGACGGTTGTTTAATATTTAGGCCTTTTAAAAGGTTGAGCCATAAGGTTTTTGTTTTCTTTAGTTTTATGTAGTTTCTAGAATTCCATTTATTTACAAGACTATATTCAGTTCTAAAATGCACATATGACCTTGATTACACCTGCTTTTGATTTTTTCCTGTTCATATGGATAAACTTAGTAATTTTAATTCTACCATCAATTTAGACAATTTCACCATACCTGGTTTCTATAGTCAGTTTTCTCTGAGAAACACTTTATCAGTCAGACAAAATAATAACTGAGGGAATCATAAAATATATCTGATAAATTTTAGACAAGAAGCAAAGCAACATTATATCTGGAGAAATTTAAAATATGTTTATGTCCATAAGCACTATTTTAGTGCACAAGAAAGGAAAAACGTGGGCCAAAAAGCCAGAAATAGAAAATACTAAAGTGCTGCAAAAAGCATTTGGTTAAATCCAAAATGTCTATTACATAAGCGAAAATTAAGATTCAGGAAGCAAAGCAGAGTGACATCAATTTCGGTTTCTCAAAGGGAACATATTTTACTACTGGCAATTATATATTTTTTTAATCTTAGGAATTCTTTTACTATCATCCAAACACAAAAATGCTAAAAACAATTCAAGTAAAAGTTTAATTGAATTCATGATAACTAACAATTGATTATAATACTTATCTTCCTAGCTGCCATGGTCACAAACTTTAGCATCAGAATAATTGCTATATACCAACTCAAAATGTCATTGAAACATGGCATATTAAGGAGAGAATTTTAAAGCATAAAACAAAAAGTGTTTTAAGTAATGTGTACTACTTGCTTGTGCTTGGCATGGTATATAATAAAGCTGCCACTACATTTTACTCATTTTGTTAACATGAAGGTAATTTCAGATCAATTTTAGGTTCTACTTTATATAATGCCATCCTGCCACTAAACAGGGAGAAAAGAAATAAAATAATAGACTAATAGTTTCCTAGTCACATTCTTTGTGGCAGCTATCTAAAAGTTTTCTTGCCAAATTATCTTTTAGTGGATTTATGAATGCCCATTGATATCGAACTCAGTTTGAAATTTTATAGTCAAATTTTCTTTCTAATTTCACTAAGAGAATGAAGATTCTTATTTTTTTTCCTTTACCACATATCTAGAAGTTCACCTCCCTCTTCCTTACCCAGCCCTTTTCTTTCTTTTCAATTATAAATCACTTCAGACTTCACAACACCCTCCATTCCAATTTCTTTTCCCTGTTTCTGAGGCCATACTTTCTGTCCCTAAGGCTCTTTATAAACTCCTTTGGGGAACTACATTTCAGGATAGAGCTAGTCTTGTGAGGATCACTTAGCAAATATCAGATAGAAAGGTGAGTCTCGTAAAAAGCTCAACCAGCTTGGTCCCAAGAATATTAAAAAGGAAAGTTGAACCATGGAGTATACAATAAAGTGTGACCCTAAAAGTTATTCTGTGGTCAATGTTTATAATTTGCCAAATTTAAGCTTTTTAAATTTTTATCTATTTATTTTTCTTTTACTAGAAGTTGATAAGAAAAGAGGTTAACGTATTTAAATAACTACGCCAGATAGGGTGATTTTAGCATTCGTATGATAATGATAACTGTTGTTTCAACTTCCCCATTGTTTTGGGGCTACTCAGGAACATAGGTGACACCCACTTTGTTGTTCATTAATATCACTGAATACTGGAATGTACATTTGCACTATTATTATCACAAACTAGTAGTTTTGACCTTTTATTTTTCTTCCCTTTGACTTCAATGCAGGTGGAGTTTTTCTCAAATAGGAAATTACTGACAGTGAATACTGGGTTTTTCTTCATATTTTTCCCTCAAATTAAGCTAGGAGTGAAATAAAACAGGAAAATTGTGGCCTTTGTAGTTGTTGGGTTACCTGTATCTTTTAAAACTTCTTTTTAAAATAGTTTCATTATATACTTTAGAAATATTGCTTCATATCCTAATTAAAATTATTGTTTTGGGAAAAATAATCCATTTTATTCCAGATCAGCATAACAATGCAACATAGGATATCATCCCGATGGTTGCTTTTTGAGCTTTTCACAGTACTACTTGTATCTTGAAACATAATTTTAGTTTGGACTGAAGTTTCCAGAAAGCTTAAAGACATGCAAATTTAATATAAAGAGAGTCAAAGATGAAAACAGACATAGAGCTGTTAATTTTGTATTGTCTTACAGTGTTCTTTCATACTCATTGGCAAGTTTATTAACACAGATACTGATGTTAAACTAACCCCTTTAAAAACAAATTTGTTTCATTTTAAAGGGTGTCTTAGACTTCCACAATTTTTAGCTTTCATGTAACAATTGCTTACATCTTGCCTTCCTCAATCTTATATTCACTCTTTCAATATTCCTTCTACTAATATTCATAAATTATCCACCTTGACTATGCAAGAACAAATGCATCATTTTCAAAAGATGAAACACATATGACAATTGAAATAGACATTGTGCCTGTCACTTATCCTGGAGTAGCATCCTATTTGCTAAACACAAATAATTGCTCGTCACTCCATACATGCCATTGCCCCTGCACCGCCATATTTGATACAAAAAAACCTGTTTACTTTTGATATGAAGTGAATCAGTGGGAACCTATTTTATAAAAATGATGGTATTCTAGTTGAGGATTGCTTTGTGGTAGGAGCAAAAGAATACCTCAGGTCATATATTCCAATCTAATTCAACAAAAAATGAACCATCCTATGCTCTAGTTAGATTATGAAAATCACTGGAACTCATAAACAAATGGCTACAAGAACTAGTAAATGAAAGAACAGCCAAGAGATGGAATTTGGGTGACCGTACATTGCGTATATAGCTGCAATCCAAGAGATAATATCCTGTAGAACAGAGCCAGAGAAGCAGAAAGAAAAGAAATGAGGTTCAAAAGCAAACAAAGGCAACAAAGATTTCCCTTTTCTGGCATAGCTGTCTTTGTGGTACCTGGGAACGGTCGCTCCAAAGCAAGCTTTGGTAGGAGGAGGCAGTTTTGAGAGGGGAGCACACTTCCCGTGAGCCGATGGGGTCCAAGGCCTCAACCACCTTGTTCATGGGCCCACTGTAGGTCCTCACTCGCTCATACACTACATTTTTTTCTGGAGGCTGCTGGGCTTGTCTTGACTGATGGTAGCAGCGGTAATGCTGGGGCTGGCACTGCAGCACTTCTGGGGATTGCTGAGTCCCACAGCTGCTGCTGCTCATCTCACTCCAATAGTTTGAGCTCATCATCTTCTCAGTGGTCACCAAGGTACTCCCCAGATGCTCTCCCTAAGGAACAAACAGAGAGAGATCATGAAAGAAAGGGGTAGGAAAGCAGGCAGGCAGGCACACGTTAGAAGCCTTTTATCAACCACCTCTGCCTATAGTGGTGCCAGGGAGAGATGGGAGTTACCTGAGCAACAGCAGAAGCAGGTCTGGCAGCTACAGAGGAGGCAGCAAATAAAGTAATTGAGTGCAAATGCAAAGTGGAACCACCCCGTGAGATTGCTCCAGGAAATAGTACTGCCACGCCCCTGAGGGGAGGAATCACTGGGTAGGTTTACCTGCCGGGAGAGGCCCTGCTTTGTTATGGAGATAGCTACTAGGCTGTCCAGTAGGGTAAGGAAGTCTGGAAAGAGCAGGAATGTGGAATTTCAGGGCTAAAGCCAGAGCTTCCAAATTCACAGTCTTGGAAATTCACTTGAACTGTAAATAGGCAAACAAAGACATGCCCATGCCAAAACTTACTGCAGAAAAAAGGTCACAAATATCACATGAAAGTGGCTTTCCCATGGTTCTTAAGCTTAGCAAAGGTAATTACAAACATGAGTATTATCATTCCAGAGTCCCAGACCAAAATAAGGGGTATTAGCCTAAGGACACATTAGTTTTCACAGATAAATCTGCATTCTTTGCAAAACCCAGCTAGTAATTGCAGTTAAGGGAGATTGCTATGAGGTTTCCTTCTAGCAACACTCTCTAATTTGTGGACCTGTTTATCTTGCTCCAGGCCTCGTGTGGCTTTCTAATTTAAATTGAGGAAGATTTGTCTAAATGATTAAATTGCTGTCTGTAGGTGGGAGATTTGGTCAAGAAAAATCTAACCATTCCAGAAACCCTTTGCATTTTAGCACTTATATTTATTGTTTCACATTTTTACAAAGGAATGTACCCTGACTTGATTTGTGCCTTAGGAAACACTGAGTTTGATTGCCTTTTTAATATCTAGTTGTTAAGGGAGCTGCAAGTCCTGAGAGGTGCCTTACCTGATATAATGAGATTAAATATGCTCAGCACTTATATTTATCACTACTTGAAATTACAATCATAAGGCCTACTTAACCACCAGGTTTTTCCCTGCAAGATATTTCAGCACCACGGAACTCTAGAATATTCACTGAGGGTGTCTTCAGAAAAGGGACATCTTCCTAGTGTGTATATATACCATAGAACCCAAGCACACCACCACCATTCTGGAGAGGAAGAGAATATCATCAAGCTGTCTAGCCAGGTTTTTAATCTGCTAAGTAAACAAAAGGTAGTGACTTACTGGTCATTCACTCTGACCATGCAAGAAGCTTTACATGGAATATCTGTCATCCTCACAAATTTATGAGGGTTTATAGGTGAGGAACTGAGGCAGAGACACAGAGAGGCTGAAAAACTTCCCAAAGTTAAACTACTAGTAAAAAATGAGTCTGGGATTTGAACATAGAGCCTATAGCTCTACTATATTATACTGCTAAGTAAAAATTTAAATTATGTTCTGTATCTGGGCATCCAATACATCTTCTAAGTGGAAACCTAAAACAGTTTTGAACCATTAGCACGTTAAGTGACTTTAAAAAGAATCTATGGATTTTTTATGGAGGAGAGGTATGCAAAACCGACCTTAAAAACTCTTTAAAATAATTTATTGTATATTTATGTTTATATTTGCATACTGTGTGCAAAGCTTTCAAATCTAATCCTTGTTCATTATAATGCTGTTCCTCAAGGATCAATGAAAATTTAATTAGGAACACATGACCTGCCAAACAGCCTGGCAAAATATCAGATCAATAACTTGTTAATATCATTAGCAGTATCATTTTGAATAAGCTTTATATGTGAATAGGGAATGGGTATTAAGTGGGGTAATCCAGTCAGCTCTGATTGTTGAAATCTGAACTTAAACTACACACAAACACATATACACAGTGCTGTTAATATCTGCATCCAGTGCTATTAATATCTGTATCCTAGTAACTAAAGTAAGAGATTGAGATGAAGAATAAAAATTCCTTCATCCATATCTGCCCTTCACATTTCTTGGATATATAGCATTTTGAGGCAACCACCTTAATGCAGTTGGGCAAAGAGTAAAGTGTGAAACTGACACCCTCTTTCAATTCCTGAGCCTCATCCATCACTTTTCCACATGCCTGGATATGAGGAAAAGAGAGCTTGAAGCTCAGGGATACTATATAAGAAATGAGATTAGACACTCTCTGGCAGACCGACTACATCTAAATATGAAACAGATGCTGACCACCCTTGCACACCTCAGAGAGACTTACCAATCATTCTCACCAAAGTTTGTGCTCCTTCTCTGAGAATGCATTTGTGCCTTCGTTGATCTGCTTCTCCAATTGTTTTATTTCTCCTTTATGCAGATAATGTTAATACTCACCTATTTTTATTAATAAATGCATATAAATTATTTGACCATTTAATAATGGTAATTGCTCTGTTTTCTACTTGAAAACCCAAGGGCTTGACACTCTGCATTCCTCAGGCTTCATGATTATGCTACACTTCTTACACTGGTGGATGAGACAGTAAGAGTTGATTTCTTATTCTCAGCTCCAGACTTGTTCAGAGAATCCTTAATTATATTTCTGGCAGTTATTTTGTTTCACTCAGTAATATGGATATTTTATGTTTAGTACTGAAAAAACCTCATTTATGATGATGAATTTGATTTCCCCTTAGACGTGATATCCCTTTAGAAGCTAATTCAGTTCTAACAGACTTTTAAAATCCTTTAGTGTTTTTGATTATAAAAATAATTTATTCTTTAAAAATTAAAATAACTGAAGACATGGAAAAAGTAGAAAATGAAACTTCCCATATTGATGGTAAGAGCAAGGGATAGAGTAAGGATCAGGAATGTCTGCCATATACATTACTGGTAATAAAAATAACAACATATATACACTACCAAACGTAAGGTAGATAGCTAGTGGGAAGCAGCCGCATAGCACAGGGAGATCAGCTCCGTGCTTTGTGAAGGCCTGGAGGGGTGGGATAGGGAGGGTGGGAGGGAGGGAGATGCAAGAGGGAAGAGATATGGGAACATATGTATATGTATAACTGATTCACTTTGTTATAAAGCAGAAACTAAGACACCATTGTAAAGCAATTATACCCCAATAAAGATGTTAAAAAAAAATAACAACAGTGATTTGCATTTTGACTAAGCTGTTTCGAAGGTCATCTGAAGTCTTGACTTTACTTACCTCATAAAATTGTTATTAGGTTTAAATGAAAAAGTGCCTGCGAATTGTAATGCACTATCCAGATACAAACATTTTTAAATATACTATTAACAGATGGTGTTGTGTGATTTTTGTGAAATAGAAGGCTTTGAAAAGCAAAGCAAATATGAATGTCCCAAGAGGCTATAGGTCTGGTTTTTTAAAAGTTTAGCTACATAAAACCATTAAGGTAAAATAGTTCAGTTATTTATCAAAATTGATATACAGAACTATCTTAGAATATTAAATAATAACACTAATTATAAATTTAACACCAAATGAATTTTATAAGCATCAGCAGTGGAGTTTTCATTGTATAACTAATCCTGTACTCCACCTCTTGTTTTATGAGGCTGACTCTCAAATCTATCTCTAGCCCTGACCCATTGCTTCAGGCTAATGGTGTAATGGTAAAAGATAGAGTTAAAAGCAAAGTTATTCAAATATTTTTACTTTTGATTTCTCTATGATCAGGGAGAAGTATGTTCGTATAAAAAGGGTCGACAAACAATGGTCAGAGGGAGCTAAAGGCCAAGGTAGTGAGATGATTGTAGGAAAGCACCTATGTTTTATTAAATAGGTCCAAGTCACTTGATCCAACAGAACTCCATTCCAGCCTTCTGACAGAACTAAAAGTTGAGCTTGCTTAACTGTTGTTGGGAAAGTTTAGACTAGGCAATGTTTCAGAATATCAGATATGAAAAATCATTGTCTTGATTTTTAAAAAACTGAATGGCGAAGTTTACATACTGAACAGTTTAGTCTGATATCAATTCAGGTCAAAAGTCTGTATAGTATTATCAAGTGTCTGATGATACACATACTTAGAATAGAGATAGTTGATACCTGAAAGTCCTTTGGTATCCCCTATTATGGTTTCTGAATCTCTGTCCTTAAGTAAATTTTAAGTGTGACATAATTTTGCTCAGAAATAACTAACTCCGACATTCTAAGAGTCACACTAGAGAAAATCAGACCTCGATTCTGAACAGAGTAAATAACTCCTCTGTATGATATGAATGCAGCTGAACAGGCACAAAGCCACTATGATTCTGGCAGATCCCCAGGGATGCCTGACCTTTCCTGTGAAAGAGATTATTTTAGAACAGCATTTCTCAAAGTGTGTCCTGAATAACACTAGTGTACAGCATGTTATACCTGGAAAAGTGTTTTATGACCAAATAAGTTTAAGAAACACTTGGTTAAATATATTGCAAGAAGTAGCTTTATTGACATAATTCTTATAGGCTTTCATAAGCTAATGGACACTGTGATATTCTAAATGGGTCAACGATGTTTAGATATTTTCAAGTTTTGTTGGTGATGAAATATATTTTGTGTGGAAAAACTTTAGTGACTGGTGCTTTTCAGACTTTTTTCTTCTCTATGTTTTTTTCTTGCTTTTTTTTTTTTTTTTTTTTTTTTTGCAGTACGTGGGCCTCTCACTGTTGTGGCCTCTCCCGTTGCGGACCACAGGCTCCGGACATGCAGGCTCAGCTGCCATGGCTCACGGGCCCAGCCGCTCCGTGGCACGTGGGATCCTCCCGGACCGGGGCATGAACCCGTGTCCCCTGCATTGGCAGGTGGACTCTCAACCACTGCACCACCAGGGAAGTCCCTTCCATATGTTTTAAACTAAACTCATTAGGTGGAAATTCATAACTAGTTTATAATTCTACCAATATTATGAAAACGTACCAAAGACCATTTGATCAGCCATATCACTATTCCAGTGATACTTGAAGTTAGGTCCCTGAACCAGAAGCAGCAGCTTCACCTGGAAAATTTTCAGAAATGCAAATTCTTGGCCCCCACACCAGATCTACTGAGTCAGAGACTCTAGTGGTGGGACACAGCAATCTGTTTAACAAGACCTTCTGGTGATTCTGATGCACAAAAAAGTATGAAAATCCATGAATTATACCAATATGTTGGGGGCAGGCTTGGACAAAAGAGGAAGGCAGTAGTGCCAGAGAGATGAGACTTCCTGTGTATTGGGTAAGAAATTCTAAGCAGCTCAGGAGTGGGCGATTAAAAGTCTATGAGGTGATATCTCATTGTAGTTTTGATTTGCATTTCTCTAATGATTAATGATGTTGAGCATTCTTTCATGTGTTTGTTGGCAATCTGTATATCTTCTTTGGAGAAATGTCTATTTAGGTCTTCTGCCCATTTTTGGATTGGGTTGTTTGTTTTTTTGTCATTGAGCTGTTTGTAAATTTTGGAGATTAATCCTTTGTCAGTTGCTTCATTTGCAAATATTTTCTCCCATTCTGAGGGCTGTCTTTTGGTCTTGTTTATGGTTTCTTTTGCTGTGCAAAAGCTTTGAAGCTTCATTAGGTCCCATTTGTTTATTTTTGTTTTTATTTCCATTTCTCTAGGAGGTGGGTCAAAAAGGATCTTGCTGTGATTTATGTCATAGTGTGTTCTGCCTATGTTTTCCTCTAAGAGTTTGATAGTGTCTGGCCATACATTTAGGTCTTTAATCCATTTTTACTTTACTTTTGTGTATGGTGTTAGGGAGTGTTCTAATTTCATACTTTTACATGTACCTGTCTAGTTTTCCGAGCACCACTTATTGAAGAGGCATCTCACACCGGTCAGAATGGCCATCAACAAAATATCTAGAAACAATAAATGCTGGAGAGGGTGTGGAGAAAAGGGAACCCTCTTGCACTGTTGGTGGGAATGTAAATTGATACAGCCACTATGGAAAACAGTATGGAGTTTCCTTAAAAAACTACAAATAGAATGACCATATGACCCAGCAATCCAACTACTGGGCGTGTACCCTGAGAAAACCATAATTCAAAAAGAGTCATGTACCAAAATGTTCATTGCAGCTCTATTTACAATAGGCAGGACATGGAAGCAACCTAAGTGTCCATCAACAGATGAATGGATAAAGAAAATGTGGCACATATATACAATGGAATATTACTCAACCATAAAAAGAAACGAAATTGAGTTATTTGTAGTGAGGTGGATGGACCTAGGGTCTGTCACACAGAGTGAAGTAAGTCAGAAAGAGAAAAACAAATACCATAAGCTAACACATATATATGGAATCTGAGAAAAAAAAAAGGTCATGAAGAACCTAGGGATAAGATGGGAATAAAGACACAGACCTACTAGAACATGGACTTGAGGATATGGGGAGGGGGAAGGGTAAGCTGTGACAAAGTGACAGAGTGGCATGGACATATATACACTACCAAACGTAAAATAGATAGCGAGTATGAGGTAGCCGCATAGCACAGGGAGATCAGCTATGTGGTATGTGACCACCTAGAGGGGTGGGATAGGGAGGGTGGGAGGGAGGGAGACACAAGAGGGAAGAGATACGGGATCATATGTATATGTATAACTGATTCAGTTTATTATAAAGTAGAAACTAATACATCATTGTAAAGCAATTATACTCCAATAAAGATATTTTAAAAAAAAGTCTATGAAGAAGTAGAGGTGAGCTACAAACTTGGGTAAGAGTCTCTCTGTTCTATGTATATAAAGAAGTTAGAATAAGAATGAACTACAGTGTAGTACATTAATTATAGCTACCTAAGGTATTCTGATATTAATATTTTCATCTTAATAAAAGGAGAATATTGAAGGTTATATAGTGTAGTGTCGATGAGCATAACTTTGCATTCAGACAGACCTGGATTTAAAATTTTGCTCTACCACGTATTAACTCTATGGCCTGGCAAATCATGTTACTTCTCTGAGCTTCTGTTATTCTCAATGAAATGGATAATAGCGCCTAACAAATGGCTTGCTGTGTAGATTAGATAAAATGCATGTAAAGTGTTTAGCATGGTGTCTGGTATCTAGTAGCTATACAATAAATGGGAGTTCTTAACATTATGTTCTAGATTTGGCTTGGGATAAAGAAAGAAAGGGCTTGCCATGGCTTTGCAGATAGAAACCTGCCTATAGTAGAAAGTATCATATGATACAGGTCTGACTTGAGAAAAGGGAAAACATCAAAAGTGGGGAAATGCCAGATGACATAGCCACAGAGAAGGCTCAGTCAACTTAACAAAAAGGAGAGATAGAATGACGCTTGATTGTAAGGTTTTCATTTATAATTTTAAAAGCTTGGCTAGAATGGAAGAGCTTAGCTAGAAGGTAAAGTCCCGTAGTGTCTGTTCTAGGTATCTGTGTTGTAATGTAGAGAAACTATAAGGAGTAATTTTAATGTAATCAAATTACTTAAAGTATATGTACAAAAGTATCCAAAGCAAACATAAGAAGGGAAATAATAAGAACTGAAATCAATAAGATTGAGAACAGAAAAACAATGGAGAAAATCAGTAACACCAAAAGATGGTTCTTTGAAGAAAAATCAATGAAATTGATAATCCTCTAACAAGGTAAAGAAAAAAGTAAAAATAACCAAAATCATGAATAAAAGAAGAGATATCACTACTGACTCCACAGACATTAATAGGATAATAAAGTACCCTATGAACAACTCTATGCACATACATTCTCCAATTTAGATGAAATGGACCAATTCCTTGAAAACCACAAACTACCACAACTCAGACAAGATGAGATAGATAAACTGATTAACCCTATATCTATAAAAGAACTAGAATTCATAATAGTAAACCTTCCAAAAAGAAAAATGCTGAATTTCACCAAATATTTAGGGGAAAAATCAATACATTTTCTATACAATCTCATCCAGAAAACAGAAGAGGAAGGAACACTTACTAATGCTGGTAAGTGTTTTGAGACCAGCATCAAAAGAGACAAAGACAATACAAAAAAGAAAACTATAAAACAACAACCCTCATGAATATAAACTCAAAAATCCTCAACAAAATGTTAATTCAAATCCAACAATATATAAAAAGAATAATATATTATCAACAAGTAGAGTTTATCCTAGGAATGCAAGACTGACTCAACATTTGAAAATCAATCAATATAATTCACCATATTAACAAACCAAAAAAGAAAAAAAATGTATAGTCGTCTCAGTTGATGCAGATAAAGCAGTTGACAGGATCCTACATTCATGGTTGATGATAAATCTGATAAAGGATATCCAAAAAAAAGACCTACAGCAAATATACTTAATGGTGAAAGCCTGAATGTTTTCCCCCTACAATCAGAAACCAGCAAGAACCTCTGCTCTCATCACTCCTTGAAGTCACTGACAATGGAAAAAGGGAAGAAAACAAAATAAAAGAATTCCAAATTTGAAAGGAAAAGAATAAAACTCCCCTATTAGCAAATGACATGATTGTCTATGAGAACAATCCCAAGGAATCTGCAAAAAACCTCTTGGAACTAATGTAAGTAAGTTTGGGATGACTGCAGGTTGGTAAGATGAACATACAAAAATCAATAGTATTTCTATACACTACTAGTGAACAAGTGGAAATTGAAATAAAAACAAACAATATCATTCACAATACCTCCCAGGGAAATATTAAAGTATATATCAAAAAATATATGAACTGTATGCTGAAAACTACAGAACACTGATGAAAGATATCAAACAAAGCCTAAGTAAACAGAAAACACCCCATGTTGATGGACTGGAAGATTCCATATAGTTATAATGCCAATTGTCTCCAAATTCATCTATAATTTTTTTAACATCATTATTGGAGTATAATTCCTTTACAATGGTGTGTTAGTTTCTGCTTTATAACAAAGTGAATCAGTTATACATATACATAAGTTCCCATATCTCTTCGCTCTTGCATCTTCCTCCCTCCCACCCTCCCTATCCCACCCCTCTAGGTGGTCACATACCACCTAGCTGATCTCCCTGTGCTATGCGGCTGCTTCACACTAGCTATCTATTTTACGTTTGGTAGTGCATATATGTCCATGCCACTCTCTCACTTTGTCACAGCTTACCCTTCCCCCTCCCCATATCCTCAAGTCCATGTTCTAGTAGGTCTGTGTCTTTATTCCCATCTTACCCCCAGGTTCTTCATAACCTTTTTTTTTTTCTTCTTCTTCTTAGATTCCATATATATGTGTTAGGATATGGTATTAGTTTTTCTCTTTCTGACTTACTTCACTCTGTATGACAGACTCTAGGTCCACCGACCTCACTACAAATAACTCAAATTTGTTTCTTTTTATGGCTGAGTAATATTCCATTGTATATATGTGCCACATCTTCTTTATCCATTCATCTGTTGATGGACACTTAGGTTGCTTCCATGTCCTGCCTATTGTAAATAGAGCTGCAATCAATATTTTGGTACATGACTCTTGTTGAATTATGGTTTTCTCAGGGTACATGCCCAGTAGTTGAATTGCTGGGTCGTATGGTAGTTCTATTTTTTAGTTTTTTAAGAAAACTCCATACTGTTCTCCATAGTGGCTGTATCAATTTACATTCCCACCAACAGTGCAAGAGGGTTCCCTTTTCTCCACACCCTCTCCAGCATTTATTGTTTCTAGATTTTTTGATCATGGCCATTCTGACCTGTGTGAGATGATATCTCATTGTAGTTTTGATTTTCATTTCTCTAATGATTAATGATGTTGAGCATTCTTTCATGTGTTTGTTGGCAATCTGTATATCTTTGGAGAAATGTATTTAGGTCTTCTGCCCATTTTTGGTTTGGGTTGTTTCTTTTTTTGATATTGAGCTGCATGAGCTGCTTGTAAATTTTGGAGATTAAACCTTTGTCAGTTACTTCATTTGCAAATATTTTCTCCCATTCTGAGGGTGGTCTTTTGGTCTTGTTTATGGTTTCCTTTGCTATCAAAAGCTTTGAAGTTTCATTAGGTCCCATTTGTTTATTTTTGTTTTTATTTCCATTTCTCTAGGAGGTGGGTCAAAAAAGATCTTGCTGTGATTTATGTCATAGAGTGTTCTGCCTATGTTTTCTTCTAAGAGTTTGATAGTGTCTGGCCTTACATTTAGGTCTTTAATCCATTTTTAGTTTAGTTGTGTGTATGGTGTTAGGGAGTGTTCTAATTTCATACTTTTACATGTACCTGTCCAGTTTTTCCAGCACCATTTATTGAAGAGGCTGTCTTTTCTCCACTGTATATTCTTGCCTCCTTTATCAAAGATAAGGTGACCATATATGTGTTGGTTTATCTCTGGTCTTTCTATCCTGTTCCATTGATCTATATTTCTGTTTTTGTGCCAGTACCATACTGTCTTGATTACTGTAGCTTTGTAGTATAGTCTGAAGTCAGGGAGCCTGATTCTTCCAGCTCCATTTTTCATTCTCAAGATTGCTTTGGACATATGGGAGCATATGTATATGTATAACTGGTTCACTTTGTTATAAAGCAGAAACTAACACACCATTGTAAAGCAATTATACTCCAATAAAGATGTAAAAAAAAAAAAAACGATTGCTTTGGCTCTTTGGGGTCTTTTGTGTTTCCATACAAATTGTGAAATTTTTTGTTCTAGTTCTGTGAAAAATGCCAGTGGTAGTTTGATAGGAATTGCATTCATCTATAAATTTAATGCAATCTCAGTAAAAACTCCAACAATATTCTTTGTATATATACACAAGTGAATTATAATACTTATATGGAAGGATAATGGTACTAGAATAGCCATAACCATACTAATTTTGAAGAAAAAAGCAAAGTTGGAGGGGACACACTACTCAATATTAAGATCTATTGTAAAGCTACAATAATCAAGACTGTGGTATTGGAGAAAAGATAGATACATAGATTGATGAAATCAGAAGAGAGAGTCCAGATACAGACCCAAGATGTAAAGACAATTCTATGGAGAAAGGCAAGTCTTTTCAACAAATGGTACTGGAACACTGAATATACACATGCAAAAATAAAAGATGAACGTAAACCTGAACTTTTCACTATATACAAAATTTAACCCATAATGAATCATAGGCCTAAATCTATGAAACTATGAAACTACAGTTTATAGTTTATAAAAAAACTGTAAAACTGTAAAAACTCATAGAAGAATACATAGGAACAAATTTTCATACCCTTGGGTAAGCAAAGACTTCTTAATTATGACATCAAAAGCAAAATTTGTAAAAGAAAAACTCACTAAATTGGATTTCACCAAAATTAAATCCACTAAATTGAGTTTCACCAAAATTAAAAACTTTGCTCTGCTAAGTACACCATAAATAGAATGAGAAGACAAGCCACAGTCTGGCAGACAATATTTGCAAATTGCATATCTGATAAAAGACTTGTATCCAGAATACGTTTTAAAAACTCCCGAACTTCAACAATAAGAAAACAAACAACCCAATTACTAAAGATGGACAAAAGATTTTGACAAACAATTCACCAAAGAAGATAAAAGGATGACAAATAAGCTTGTGAAATATGCTCAGCATCACGAGTCATCAGGGAAATTTAAATTAAAGCCATGAGATACCATTAAATACTTATTAGATTGGAAATAAATAGTAATAAAAACCTGACACTAGCAAGTGCTGACAAGGATGAGAAACAATTGGAACACTCTACCATTGCTGGTGGAAGTACAAAGTGGGTGCAGCCACTTTGAAAAAGAGTTTGGCAGTTTCTTACAAATTTAAATATAGACTTACCATGTGACTCATCAATCACACTTCCAGATACTTATCCTAGAGAAGTTAAAACTTATGTTTACACAAAAGCCTACATGCAAATGTTTATTACAGCTTTATTCATAATTGCTCCAAACTGGAAACAGCCCAGAGGCCCTTCAACTGTTGGACACCCATACAATGGAACACTACTCAGCAGTAAAAAGGAATGGATTTTATACATGTAACAACATAGATGAATCTTAAGTGTACTTTACTAAGTTAAAGAATGCAGACCCAAAAGGATACATATTATATTATTCCATTTATGAGTTTATGGAAAAGATAAATCTATAGGACAATGGATACCAGGGGTTAGTGCTGAGAAGAGGGTCTGAATACAAAACGGGTAGCATGAGGGAATTCTTTGGGGTATTGGAATTGTTCTTTATTCTATCAGTGATGGTGATTTCAAGGATTCATGCATGCATTAAAATTCATAGAACAGTACACTAATAGAAAATTTAATTTTACTGTATGTCAACTAAAAATAATAGTAATGAACACTTTTTTAAAAAAAAATCCAGATAGCCATTAGCACTGGGATTATGACTTCCTGATGGGCAGGTCAGGCATACATGGCCCAAAGTAAGCCTTCAGTCTCCTTGGTGAGTACTTTCTTGAAGGAGAGGAATAGTATTAACTGTGAGGTCATGAATTACTAACAGGGTATATCCAAAGAAAACAGTTATCTATTATCAAGTAGGCATTCCTTACTCTGATGATAGGAAGAAGTCATTGGGGGGGGGGCATTTCCCCCGGTTTTCTGTCCTCTCAGACCTTTTTTCAAGACTCACCAAATGTGCATTTGTGTAGCTACATAAAAAGGTTGATATTTGTCAGTGTCATTCTTTGGGAGAAATTAACTACTTGTGAGTAGAGTAACCATGACTACCTTTCATTTTCTTCTTCTCCCTTCTCCCTTTTAAAAGCAAAACAAAAATATTAAAATTGTCATATGCTTCTGTATAGGTAATTCTGCAACCGATTAGAAATGACTATAAATATACACACGAGTCAGAGGTGTTACAGTTCATTCATAGTGTACCCTGCTAATTTTTATGATTTAAACAATAAAAAGTATGGCAATTAGTCACTTTCATTTTCTGTCAATGTTAAATGCAGCAGATTATTTAGGATCTAAAATAAACAGGTTTATTTTATTATAAATCAAAGTCAGATGGACATTCCAAGTGGGCTAACAACTTTCTTTTTAAGCATGGCATTTGCAACATCAAAATCTTCTATCTGCTTTATTTTTAGTTAAATTAGATAAAATTGAAGTGATTCCCTTAGAAAGGACATTTTTCTAAAGGAGCCATTTTCTCTAAAAGTCCAGATAGTAAATAATTTAGGATTTACAGGCCATAGAGTCTCTTACTTAACTACTCAACTTTGCCTTGCACTGCAAAAGCAACCATAGATGGGGCTTCCCTGGTGGCGCAGTGGTTGAGAGTCCGCCTGCCGATGCAGGCGACATGGGTTCGTGCCCTGGTCCGGGAGTATCCCACATGCCGCGGAGTGGCTAGGCCCGTGAGCCATGGCCGCTGAGCCTGCATGTCTGCAGCCTGTGCTCCGCGGCGGGAGAGGCCACAGCAGTGAGAGGCCCGCGTAGCGCAAAAAAAAAAAAAAAAAAAAAAAGCAGGCATAGATAACGTGCAAAGAAATGAAAGTGGCTGTGTTACAATAAGATTTTATTTACAAAAAAATGTGTCAGCCATAGCTTGCCAACCCCTGCAATATAGGGGATGATAAGTTTTCTTTGATGTTGCTGCAATGGATAGAATGGCTGAACAATGAAAATGGGTCTTTTCTCATACCGCTCAGAAAATTTAACTCCAAACGGGTCAACGACTTAACATTAGACCTGATGTCATAAAACTCCTGGAAGAAAATGTAAAGAAGAAGCTCCTCGACATTGGTCCTGGCAATGATTTCTTGGATATGACACCAAAAACAGAAACAACAAAAGCAAAAATGAACCAGTGGGACTGCATCAAACTTAAAAGCATCTGCACAGCAAAAGAAGCAGTCAATAAAATAAAAAAGCAGCCTACAGAATGGGAGAAAAATTTTGCAAACTGTATATCAAATAAGAGGTTAATATTCAAAAAAGAACTCACACCACTCAATAACAACAACAACAAACAGTCCAGTTAAAAATGGGCAGTGAACTAATTAGACATTTTTACAAATATGACATCCAAATGGCCAACAGATACATGAAGAGATTCTCAACATCACTAATCATCAGGGTAATGCAAATCAAAACCACAGTGAGATATCACCTCATACTTGTTAGAATGGCCATCATCAAGAAGACAAGGAAGGGACTTCCCTGGTGGTCCAGTGGGTAGGACTCTGCGCTTCCACTTGCAGGTTCGATCCCTGGTCAGGGACCTGCAAGCTGTGCAGCATGACCAAAGAAACAAAAATGAAAAAAGAAAAGAAAAATGGAGGATTCTCAAAATTTTAAAAGTTCATCTACCATATGATCCAGCAATTCCACTTCTGGGCAAAGATCAACCCAAATATCCAAGAATGCCTTGCTCTATTTGTAATATGGACAATTATGCAACCATTAATATTATATCATAGAAACATTTAATTTCATGGATAATGTTCATAAAATAATAAATTAACAAGTGGAAAAGTAGGTCACATAAGATGTGATTTCATTTTGGTAAAGAAAAAAATATGCATATATAGAAAAAAGACTAGAAGGACACAGCAAAATGCCATTTTGAAATAATGTATTTATAAGAATTTTTATTTGCTTTGTGTTTTACTGTTTTCCATATTTCCTACAATTAATATATGTTTATTTTGTAATATGAAATATTATTTTAAAGCAACATTTATTTTTCTTTCCTAATTCTAGCAGTAATTCATGTCTACTGTAAAATATTTGGAAAACCTAGAAAGTTATAAAAAAGAAATAAAGCCTCTGTAATACCACCACCAGCAAGAGACTGTTTTGCACATTGTATATTAGGATGGTTTCATCCACAGGTAATAGAAAACTTGACTCAATGTGGCATAAACAATAAGGATATTTATTATCTTAATAACGATCCCAGAGGTAGGAAGAGATTCAGAGATGGTTGATTCAGCAGCTCAATGATATCATTATGTTGTTAATTCTGGAGGCAGAGGTGTCTCTCGAACCTGTTCTCCACAGTATCCTACAGCAATTTCCTCTTATGTTTATATGATACTTGCCAGTAGCAACCAGGGTTACAGGCTTCCTCATTCACATCCAGCAGCAGAAATAATATCCCTCTCACACAATCTGGAAGAACAAGTTGATTGGAAGCCCTTCAGTGGAACTGGACCAACTTGGGTCATATGCTCAGTCCTCGATCTATTAGACTTACCTCTGGAAAAAGAGGTAAGGTCTGTTTTCCCTGAGGCATATGAACTGAAATGGGAAAGAATGGATACCTAAACAAGATTGAGATTATTTAGAAAAGAGGAAGGGGAGAGTGATTATTAGAGAATCAACAATGTTTATTACATATATATTACTATTATAAAAATACATCACTTATGTATGTCTTAACATCTTCGTACATCTCACAGATCCTATAATCCTCTTTTGCAAAAATAAAAAGTAGTACTTGATAAATGTTTGATAATTTCTTGAAGACAAGTCTTTTATTCTACTTATGTATCTCCCTTGTCACCTAGCAGACTACTGGGAGCTAGAATAATAAAATCTGAGGGTTGGAAAGTAACCTAACTATCATTTTATTCTATGCTACTATGTTCAAGAGGTTCTCAAAAGTATGCAGCAAATATCTTTTTTTTTATGTGGACCATTTTTTAAAGTCTTTATTGAATTTGTTACAATATTGCTTCCATTTTTTATGTTTCTTTCTGTTTTTTTGGCCCTGAGGCATGTGGGATCTTAGTTCCCCAACCAGGGATTGAAACCCCACCCCCTGCATTGGAAGGCAAAGTCTTAACCACTGGACTACCAGGAAGTCCCTGTAGCAAATATCACTGAATGACTTCTTGGTTGGTTATTTCATCTATTTACTATCTCTTTAATTGAGAAGTTAGTGACTAGCTTTCCAGATGTTCCCACATGATACGGCTTCATCTCCTTCCCAAACTCCCTCCCTCCTTTCTTTCTTCCTCTCTATTTTAACATTTACTTATTAAACTGTAAGAAAAATGCACATTTGGTTAGAAAATTCAAATGATACAGTAGGGTATAAAGTAAAAACTGAAATCCTCCTGATCTTCCCCCACTCACCCCCCCATAGGTAAATAATGTTAGTAGTTTTGCATGTATTGTGTGTATTCTCCTAGAAATTTAGATAGATAGATAATGTATGTATACATATATATTTATATGCATAGACACATATACAAGTATTCTGAAATGTGCTTTCTCCTCCAAATAATTTATCATGGGACATTTTTACATAAATATCATATTGAAAATTCTCACTCATAAAAAGCTGCATAATATTCCAGTGTATGGAGGCACTATAAATCAATCTCCATACTTGTGAACATTTAAGACCCATGTGCTTTTTCTGTATTTCAAGCAATGTTGTAACATATTCCAAATTATGGCCAAATTTTCAAACTCTGTTATTATACTAAATCTATAACAAATAAAATTTTATGCCTGAAAATCCTTGAAAACTGAAGAAAATGAATCTGAGGGATGCTTATCAATAAAAACGATTAAGCCTAAAAATATTGATTGTATACTAAGTTATATAAACAAGATTTTGTTTAAAAACCAAAATATTAAATAATAAAAGCAGAACTATTTAGTTGGGTAGGACCATTTGAAACAGATATTACTGAGCAGAAAATGACTCAGTTACTAAAGGCAAAAACTGCACAATCAAAAATTGCAAGTATACAAAGTATTCAAATTTAATAGAAGCAATAAACAGTGTGCAGTTGGATGACAAAAGCTAGATAAATGTGGTAGGGGAAGAGATAAGAATACTGAGAAAAAAATCACCAACACTCCCAAGGAGAATAGATTGACCACATTCTTGAACTTTTATAGCAAGAGGTGATATTCATTAAATGATAATGTTCCCAGCATTGTCCCAATGTAAGTGTAATATTAGGTACAATCACCCTACAAAGATATATTCTGTCATAAAAGCTACTTTTCAAAAACAATCACCACTACACATAAGTATATACCATACATAACAGGAGATTGACTTGATCTAGATTGACAGGGAATTCCTTGAGGGTAGCAATGGTGTCTAATTACGTTTCTATCATCAGGAATATGGCTGGAATTGGCTTCTTTCTCCTATAGATGAATGTGCTTCACCAAGAGCAAGCATATAGACTCACAAGATATAGGTACATCACAAGCAATCTTAAATTTCTGCCTCCTTTTTGGTCTAGACCTAATGGAGGAAGAAAGCGAGAATCCATAGCTGAGCTAATGATTATAGCCCTCACCGCTACAGGTGGATATGGGATATACCCTGTGGCAAAGAATTGTGTAGTCTTCCTGATAGCCCGAGAGTTTCCAAGGTAATTGAAACCTTTCATATGTAGTTGGAGGAGGAATAGTCACTGAGTGAAATGTTGATTTTCATGGATTTTTAATGAGGGTGGCCAGAGAATTAGAGACTTGGCTGCCATAATAAAATTAGCCTACCAACATTTTAAATCACATAGCCAGAAGCCAAATGCAAACTTCTATTTCAAACTTAGCATTGATATTTAAATTCAAACTTCTTTATTACAAACATGTTGCCTTAGTGGGCTTTATTATTTAAGGACTATAGCTTCAATTCATTTATGGAAGTATCTGATAATCAAATAAAGAAAATGACATCATGAAGTAACATTTACTTCAGGAGGTGTAGAGTCCATGAAGGAATTTGTCTCAGGAATACCTTACTAAGACATAGTTTGAGAATGTTTATTACTTGTCTCATATCAAACCCTGAAACATAAGAGACTGGTAGAGACTCAATTTCCTTATCTAACTCCACTCTTAAAGGAAGTATTTAATTTGTGCCTCACAGGCCCAATAATTAGATATAAGGCCAAGGGGAAAGGGAAGGAAATTAACATTATTTTAAGAACCTACTCTGTGCTGAATTAGACAAGTTTTTTAACCAGAAAAGTATATCTCCTTGCTTTTGAATCCCTATGAATCTTTGTCTGATGATCCTGCATGAATTCTTGTAATAAGCTTAATTGGTCTCTCTACTTTTAAATTCATGTCTCCCACACCATCACTCTCCCCAACCATCCATTGTATCAGCACCATCTTTCTTTAGCTAGGTATCTGTTCAAAGCTCTTTAAAATCTCATCATTCTGCATAATCAAGTCTGAACTCCTTAGCTTTACTTTCAAATACCTGGTACTTTGCAATCAATCTTGATGTTTACTCACATATTCTCTCCCTGCTTCCAACTCCTCCCCACCCACCCACTGAACCTCCCAGCCCATGGATGCCTTATTATGGATGGCTATTGAATGTTATAAAGAAATCTCAACACTTATTTCTAACATAGGATAGTAATTAACTATCTCTTTTAAAGAGGTTATTTGCTGAATCAAACATATAGTGTTCTTTTATTACATATTTTATAATAACATTGACATTTCATGTTTTATACTTTCAAGGAAAAAATCTCCATTCTCCTTTCCAGTCCCATGGCCTTAATACCATCTAATTGCTGATAGCCCTCAACTTTACATCAACAGCCTAGTTCTCATATTTCCACTGCCTACTTGGCATCTCCACTTGGATATAATAGACATTTAAAACTGAACATAACCAAAACAAAACTTTCATTTCCCTATGAAAAACTCCATACCTGGTCCAGTCTCCTTCACCTCAGTAAATACTACTACCTTCCTTACAGTTGCCCGGGAAAGAATCTTTTCAGTCATTCATAATTTCACTCTTTCCTTCATAATCCACATATAAGCTGTCAGCAAGTCCTGTCAGAAATTTATTAAAATATATCTTGAATTCATTCACTTCTCTCTCTCTCCAACTGTATTATCCCTGTCCAAGTCACTATTATTTCTCCTCTGGACTACCACAAAAATCTCCTAACTTGTCTCCCCGTGTGTTATAAGCTGAATTGTGTCATTCCTACCCCAAATCTGTATGTTGAAATCCTAACACCCAGTACCTCAGAATGTGACTGTATTTGGAAGCAGAGTCTTTAAAGAGGTGATTAAGTTAAAATGAGGTGATTAGGGTGAACCCTAATCCAATATGACCAGTATCCTTATAAGAATAGGTCAGGGACTTCCCTGGTGGTATAGTGGTTAAAACTCCACACTTCCACTGCAGGGGGCATGGTTTCGAGCCCTGGTCTGGGAAGATCCCACATGCCACAGAGCAACTAAGCCCGTGCACCACAACTACTGAGCCTGCGCTCTGGAGCCCATGAGCCACAACTACTGAGCCCGCATGCCACAACTACTGAACCTGCGTGCTGCAACTACCGAAGCCCACGCACCTAGAGCTCATGCTCCACAACAAGAGAAGACACCACAATAAGAAGCCCGTGCGCTGCAATGAAGAGTAGCCCCCACTCTCCGCAGCAAGAGAAAGCCCACGAACAGCAACAAAGACCCAACACAGCCATAAAAAGAAAAAAGGGAAAAAAAAGAATAGATCAGGACACAGACATACACAGAAGGAAGATCATGCGAAGACACAGGGAAAAGACAACCCATCTACAAGCCAAGGAAAGAAGCCTCAAAAGAAACCATCCCAGCTAGCACCTTGATCTCAGACTGTAAGCCTCCAGAATTATGAGAAAATAAATTTCTTTTGTTCAAACCACCCCAGTCTGTAGTACTTTGCTATGGCAGACCTAGCAAGCTAACACATTTTATATTGGTTTTCTGTTGCTGCATAACAAAGTACCACAACGTTAGCAGCTTAAAACAACACCCATTTATTAGCTCACAGTTCTGTAGATCAGAAGTCTGGCATGACATGACTGTGTTCTGTGCTCAGAGTATCAAAAAGGCTGAAATTCACGTGTCAGCTGGACTGAGTTCTAGTCTGGAGGCTCTGAAGAAAAATACACTTCTGAGTTGATTATTGTTTTTGGCAGAATTCAGTAAGACTGAGGTCCCCATTTCCTCGCGGACTGTCAGCCAGGAACTGCTGTCAGGTCCTTGAGGCTACCTGCATTTCTTGCCATGTGGCTCCTTCATCTTCAGGCTAGCAATGCTACCAATCAAAGAAGACTCTGCTTTTAAAGGGCTCACCTGATGACATCATAGCCACTCAGATAATCTCTGTATTTTAAGGTCAGCTGATTTGGGACCTTCATACATCTGCAAAACCCTTTCACAACATTACCTAGATTACAGTTTGAATAACTGAAAGAAGGTACATCTTCCTCAGAGGCCCACAGTCTTGGGGGGCCATATTATTAGAATTTTGCCTAGCACACCCTGCTTTTTCTCTTGTCCTCATATGATCCATTCAGCACATGATTCCTTTAATATAGCTTTTAAAAACATAAAACAGATATAACTCCCTTGCTTGAAACACTCCAATAGTTTCCTATTGCACTGGGAATAAAATTGACCCCTTAACTATAGACTGGACATAGCTTTTTCTACTACTGTATCAACTCAGATAGAGTGCTTTGATCTGCAGCTGTGACAATATCTTAACATTGAGACTGATGCTTTTTTAGAATCTTCCACTGTCACACTCTGATCCCAGAGATTGTATCATATTTTCATTTATAATTTCTATATTAGTGACTCCTAAATGTACTTCTACAGCCCCAACCTCTCCTCTGATTTCTAGTCTCATATATTCAACTTCCAGCTTGACATGTCTGTCTAGATATCTGATAGGAATCTCAAATTTAAAACATTCAAAACAGAACATTTTTTTGTCTCCCTCTTCCCTCAATAAAAGAACCTATACTTCCCCATCTCTGTAAATGCTTCTATCTTCAATAAAATTGCTCAGGGTACAAACTTCAGTCTTTCTTGATTCCTCTTTCCTTCACAGTCCATATATAATCCATCATCAAGTCTTATCAGTGATATATACAAAATATATACTGAATGCATCTACTTCCCTTTATCTCCACTTCCACTGCCCTGGTCCAAGTCACCATCTTCTCTTGTCTAGATTAGTGCACTATTACTTTAACTGGTTGCCCTGCTTCCACTCTTGCCCACTAAAACCCACTCTCTGCATAATAGACAAATCCTAATTGCTTAAAATGTAAATTAGATCATTCATCTTCACTATAAATTATCCAGTGGCTTTCCATTGGAATGACAACAAAATCCAAACTGCTGACTATGACTCCCCAAACCCTAAGTGGTCTGTCCCTCTACCTACTTCTCTAATGATCTAGCCACATTGGCCAAACTTGTTTTCATCTCAGGGTTTTTGCCTTTGCTGTTCTTTCAGCCTAGGTCTTCTCATGCCTGCCTCCTTCTCATCACTAGGTCTCAGCTCAAGTGTCCCCTTGATCTCCATACGTAAAATACCCTCCCAAACCTACCCCCATTCTTATGCTAGTCACTCTCTATCACATTTCTCTGTTTCATTTCTTCAGTATTACTTATGTCTATCTGAAATGGTCTTATTTACCTATTTAGTGTCTTTCTCTTCCCACTAAACTTATAAGTTCCATGAGAAGAAGAATACTGGCTGTCTGGTTCACTGCAGTATCCCCAGCACCTGGAATAGTGCATGACATGGAGTAGTCACTCAACAAATACTTATTGACTGAACAAACACATGAATGATCATATGGATTTAAATGTACTCCGTCACATTACCAAAACTTGTTTTTTGGACAGTGTTCTTCCCTAAAGGCAGCTAGTCATTTTGCCCTGACTCTCTCTACTCTCCACTTTTGGCCAGTCTCAGCTCCCATCAGTCTTAACATCTTCCCTCCTTACCACTGAGAACTCCTAAAACGCTAAGTGATCAGGGCTGAGACTTTTTATTGGCTTTTAACATTATGTAAGTTTTGTGTGTACAATATTATACTTTGACATCTGTATACACTACAGTGTGCTCACCACCAAAGGTTTAGTTTCCATTTGTCACCATGCAGCTGATCCCCTTTATTCATTTTGTCCCTACCCCACTTCTCCTCTGGTAACCACTACTCTGTTCTCTGAATCTGTCTGTTTGTATTTGTTTAGTTTGGTTTGTTCATTTATTTTGTTTTCTTTTGTTTTGTTTTTATATCCAAAGAAGGCATACAGATGGTCAACAAGCACATGAAAAGATGTTAAACATGACTACTCATTAGGGAAATGTAAATCAAAACCACAGTGAGATATCACCTCATGCCTGTTAGAATGGCTATCATCAAAAAGGGCAAGAGATAACAAGGGTTGAAGAAGATGTGGAGAAAAGGGAACACTCATACACTGTTGGTGAGAATGTAAATTGGTGCAGCCACTATAGAAAACAGTATGGAGATTACCCCCAAAAAATTCAGAATAGAACTACCATATGATCCAGCTATTCCACTTCTGGGTATTAATCTGAAGAATACAAAAACACTAATTTGAAAAAGTATATGCACCCTTATGATAATTGCAGCATTATTTACAATAGCCAAGATATGAGAATTTTAATAGTTTTTTTTTTTTGTGGGTTTTGGTAAATGTCTACAATTAACTCCAATCAATAATGCACTTTTGGGCTTCTCTGGTGGCACAGTGGTTGGGAATCTGCCTGCCAATGCAGGGGACACGGGTTAGAGTCCTGGTCCGGGAGGATCCCACATGCTGCAGAGCAACTAAGCCCATGCACAACAACTACTGAGCCTGCGCTCTAGAGCCCCCGAGCCACAACTACTGAAGCCCCCACGCCTAGAGCCCATGCTCCGCAACAAGAGAAGCCACTGCAATGAGCACGCACACCGCAACGAAGAGTAACCCCCATTTGCCACAACTGGAGAAAGCCCGTGCACAGCTATGAAGACCCAACACAGCCAAAGATAAATAAATTTATTAAAAAAATAATAATAATGCACTTTTTATCAGAACCATGCATAAGACAAGTATGGTGGAAGTCCCTGTTCTCAAACAGAAGATCCAATGTAAGGGCTGTTTTATTGTGATTTTAAATATATATATATATATATATATACACACACACACACACACACACACACACACACACACACACACACACACACACACACACACATATATATATATATATATATATATATATATATACACACACACATAATTTTTCAGCCAAAATGGTTTTCTCTCTTAATAAAGGATTGACACCCAAGAAAGCCAGGGCTGTTATTGAAGAAAAATAGTGAGATTATTATGATACTAGAACCAATGGTTTCTAACTATTAGAAGCAACTATAGACACAACCTTCTCAAGAGAATCACTAGCAACCATGTTATTTGCCATCTTTGTGCTTTCAGGAAGGGACAAAAACAACAGCTCTGTGTTTGGTTAAAGGTCATAAACGCTGTCAATTAAGAGCAATATATCTGGGGCTCCCACCTGCCCACAAGCATGGGTTTCCATTCAACTATCTCCATTTTAACAAATACCCATCTCAATGGCTGGAAAAGCACTAAATTCTAGGTAGCAAACCTAATCATGTGCTGAAATACAAACTTCTCCTTTATAGTAGTGATACAGATGATTGATTACTTAATGAAACCATAGCAAATAGTGTAGTGTTATACTGAAATATTGAAGCTGTTTCTCACCTAAGGATGGAACAGAATCAAATATTATTAGCAGGGAAGAATAATTAGGAAATTAATGACATTGATTGTAGTTTGTAGCTCTATTGTAAAAAAAAATAATCATCTGTTAGCTTAAGATTCTCCAGGATTTGGGATGTTTTACAGCCTATCCAGGGCCACTAACAGAGAAATAAATATCAAGGCCATATAAGTAGCAAGTTAATCACCTACTTATTTTTTAATATCATGCAGTAAAATTGATTTTTTTTTCTTTTGTTGTACAGTTCTATGAATTTTTTTTATTGAAGTATAATTGATTTACAGTATTACATTAGTTTCAGGTGTACAACAGAGTGAATCTATATTTTTATAGATTATACTCCATTTAAAGTTATTATAACGTATTGGCTATATTCCCTGTGCTGTACAATATATCCTTGTAGCTTATTTGGTTTTTACATAGTAGTCTGTACCTTTTAATCCCCTAACCTTATGTTACCCCTCCACCCCTCCCTCTCCCCACCCACTGGTAACCACTAGTTTTTTCTCTATATCTGTGAGTCTGTTTATGTTTTGTTCTGTTTTGTTATATTCATTTTTCTCATTTTTTAGATTCCACATATAAGTGGTAACATAACATGTATACATTTGTGTAACCACCACAACAATCAGTGTACAAAACTGTTCCATCACTCCCCAAAATTCCATTGTCACCTCTTTATAGTCACACCTACTCCTAACTCCCATCCCTGGCAACCACTGATCTGTTTTCTGTTCCTGTAGTTTGATCTTTCAACAATGTTATATAAACAGAACAAAACAGCATGTAATCTTTTGAGACTGAATTATTTTACTCATATAATATTCTCCAGCTTTATCTAAGTTGTTCTTTCCTTTTTACTGTTGAGTATCATTTCATTGTATGAATGGACTATAGTTTGTATACCCATTTACCAATTGCAGTACATCCTGGTTGTTACCAGGTTTTGGCAATTATAAATAGAGCTGCTATAAATATTCTTTTATAGATATTTGTGTGAACATAGCTTTCATTTCTCTAGAATAAATACCAAATAATGTTCAGATTTAGGTCTACCATTTAATTATTTATTTTCTGTTTGTACCATCCATCTTTCTCTCCTCTGTTTCCCATTTCCTGTCTTCTTTTGGATTATTTGAATATTTTTTTAGTTTTCCATTTGGTTTTATCTATTGTATTTTAAGTATATCTCTTTACATAACTTTTTAAGTAGTTGCTTTAGGGATTACAATATATAGACTCACCTATTTCACAGTATATCTAGAATTAATATTTTACTACTTAGAGTGGAATGTAGAAACCATACCACCATACAAGTCCTTTATACTCCCCCTTTTCTGATGTTATTCTCATGTATATTACATCTACATACATTAGCAGCAGCATAAGACAATGCTATACTTTTTGCTTTCAACAGTCAAACATATTTTAAAGAACTCAAGAGAAGAATTGTCTATTATGTTTGCACATAGTTTTACTCTTTCCCTTGCTCTTTCCTTCTTCCTGGTGTTCAAAGTTTCCTTTCCTTTCTGTTTCAAGAACTTCCTTTAGCCATGCTTTCAGAACATTTCTGCTGGCTATGAGTTCCCTTAGTGTTCCTTCCTCTGAGAATGTCTTTATTTCACCTTTATTTCTGAATAATATTTTAGTCAGATATAGAATACTGGGTTGGCAATTCTTTTCTTTCTAGAACTTGAAAAAAAATGGCCACTTCTTTCTGACCTCAATTGTTTCTGATGAGAAATCTGCAGTCATTTGAATCATTTTTCTCCTGTAGTTAATGTGTCATTTTTCTCTGGCTGCTCTCTAGTTCTCAGCAGTTTGATTATGATGTGTCTGGGCATAGATTTCTTTGGTTTTATCTTGTTTTGAGTTTGCTCAGTTTCTTGATTCTGTGTGTTAATATCTTTCATCAAACTTGGTAAGCAGTCAGTCATTATTTCTTCAACTATTTTCATCACCACATGGTTTCTTCTCCTTTTCTGGAACTCCAATGGCATGAACATTAGCTCCTCTTGTTGTTGTACAGGTCCCTGAGGCTCTATTAACTTTTTTCAATCTTCTTTCTTTCTATTGCTCAGATTGGATAATTTCTATTCATCTATCTTCAAAATCACTAACTCTTTGTTATCCTCCTTCTACTATTGAGCCCTTCCAGTGATTTTTTTTATTTTGGTTGTAGCATTTTATGTTCTAAAATTTCCATTTGGCTTTTCTTTTTGCTTTACGTTTCTTTGCTGATTCTTTCTGTTTATATTGGTTTAAGAATATCTATGATTTTGTGTCTGAGCACCATAATAATAGCTGCTTTAAATACCTTGTCAGATAATTCAAAAATATGTGTTACTTTGTCTTTGGCATTTGTTAATTTTTTTTCCTCTATGAGTTGAGATTTTGGTAATCTCAACTGGTAATTCATACGCTGAGTAATTTTTTGTACTTGTATTGTAAGCAATACTTTATGTGACTTTGGTTCTTGTTTATATCCTATTGATAATATTTATATTTTTGCTTCAGCAGGCACTTGATTTGGTTAAGTCAAGTGAATGGAGAAAAAACCCAGAGGATTTTTCAACAGCCTCTGAACTTTAGGGGTTCCCTTTTCTTCTTGAGCTAGAACTAGTGGGTTTCTCCTGGATCTCTTTATCTATGTCTCTATCTCTCTGTCTGTTTCTCTCTCTCAGTACTCACTTCCATTTAAGGCATCGTTGAATTCAGGCTACAGGATACCAGAGGAAAACAATGGTAAACTCACAATTGGTTCAGTGACATTTCAAATTCAAGTGTGCTTTCCTTTTCCTCCTGTTGATATTTACTTTTCAGAGACCTCAAATAGCTGTATCATGCATTATGTGCAAGTTTTATTGTTGCATCTATAAGAGAAAATGATTGCTATGTGTTTACTCCATCTTACCTAGAACTGGATTCCTTGCCTGTTTTGTTTGTTTCCTTGTTTAAGGGACAAGCATGAAACATTGTGGTGTAATGAAAATGTCCCATGATTCAGAGTCAGACTACCTGTGCTTTGTCTTATCAGTTGGGTAATTTTTGTAAAGTAGCAAACACACTGTGTCTTGTTTCCTCAGCTGTAAAACTGAAATAACAAAAGTATCTGTCTCAAAGCATTGTTGGGAGATTAAAGGAGATAAATGACAGAAGCAGAGGATATATTAAGAGGCATAGAGTAGACAGATTGAGAGACAGACAGAAACAGATGAAAAAAAAGACAAACAAAGAAATTGTAAGAAACAAGGGGGGACAGAAGCTACAGATATAAAACATTCCTTTTCCATCTTCTGCCAAACACACACACACACACACACACACACACACACACACACTGCAATACAGTGTAGGTAAAGACACAAAGAGAATAAAGAGTGATAAGAGAATAAGAAGAACAAAGAGAGACATGGAGTCAAGAATGAATATTTGTCTTGCACTCTTTTGAAATATAACAGCCTAAACATTTTACTAAATTTCTTAGTGACATGGGCATTTAAAAGGCTATTATTGCCTTTGGGCTAAGTGTTTTTCATGTTCATTTCATTTCTGAGGTAATTAAAGTCTCATGAACCTTCCATGCTAGAATGTAAGCTCCACGAGGACATGAACTTTTTGTCTGTTTTGATCACTAATGTATCTCAAGTACGTGGACTATTTCTTGACACTTGCTTAGTTCTCCATAAAATGCTTATCAAATGCATGAATAATTCAGTTTATCTTAATTTAGGAATTTTTGCTATTGGCCTTTGATTGTTTAGTTTCTTGATGTTTATGCAGGAAATCTATGCAAATTAATAATGTAAATACATTTTTTAAATGTTTATGTTATACTCAAAGAACAAAGTGAGATTTAAAATCCCTAAGTATCTTTCAAACATTTGTTATGTTAACTTTAAACTCTTTATAAAAAATCTATACACTAAAACAAATTTTATATGAAGTCCTTTATAATCTGTAGCTGAATATACTGGCTATAAAGTTGCACATCATAAAACTGAATTTCTATTTAAATGATTTATAATCTTTTTGTACCTTCAGATTCATGTCTCCAAATAGTCCAAAGAAGAGCTGATTTATTATCTACTAAAAGAAAAATATGGACTGAGCTTCAATTATAGTTGCAAAATATAGCATGGCCTAATGTTTATGTGACTATGCAGGTATACATTTCATTCACTGATAATATGAATCATTTAATATTCGATCTACTCAAAACCAGTCAAAGCTCTTAATGGTACTTGGAACATTTAGCTTGTGAAATTTAATTTTATACCTACTGGTATGCTGCTTTGTACCATTGTTAATCAATTCTTTGAAAATTTGCCAATCTTTTCTGCCCAAGCTAGTTTTTAAATTTCTTTACAAGATGGATCCAGTCACTGTTTTCTCTTGAGTCTTCCATAAGACCTCTTCCAAAGCTTGGTTCAAAGTAGTTTCTCAATTAAACATGTATTCATTGATCAATCTGGTCAACAAATATTCATTGAGGATCTTCAACTTTGTGCCAGTTATTTTTCTAGGTATTACATGCAAATTAGTGATTAGAATCCTGCAAAAATGTGAATAATGCACTAATGGATTATCTTAGTCTGATTAGAAACCAATTTATAGTTTCAAAAGTGGGAAAGTTGGTTGTGCTCCCTCTAAATGAGAGGGCCTTTACACAGAAAACACAGACTTACACTGTATTAGTGAAATAAAAGCAAATTCTAATTTCACCTAGCCCGAAAGTAAGAAAGGAATTCTAGTCTCTTATTACTCCAAGAAGGGTAGAACATATTCAGACAGCATAAAAGGAGGGTGGGCATCATTACAGGAGCCTTCAATTTGGCAGGGAATTTGGCCTGCTTTGTCAAGTTGGTCCAGTCAGGGGAAAAACAGCAATCCTCCCAGTGGGCCTCTGTAAATATATCCAGAAAACCTAGACTCAGGTCTCCAAAGAGAAAACAAGCCACAGGATCTCTTTTTTTTTTTAAGGCTGAGTGTAGTCATAAGTTTTATATGGACTGTGCATGTAAAATTCTTTTAACAATCTTTAAAATTATGTTGCTAAGAATCAATCATACTCCTATATTTAAAAAATAGCCTTTGCACCTAAGTTCAGATCACCTCTCATAATAAAGTAAATTCAGCCAGATTTTAAGGACTATGGTCTTCACCTAATTTAGGTGACAGTATAATAACCAAAAGGAAAAGATAAAAGAGTAACAAATGAAAGAGGAACTCAGGTGTTAAAAAGGGATTATTCCAGGGACCAGTACCAATATTTGAATTAATTTATTATTGACCTTTCCTGCTATACACATTGATGACTATTCCTTCTTTAGCCATAATTATAGCACGTGTCCTATTCTCACGCTTCCCAAGTTATTCAAAGGACAGTACATTCTGCTAAGAGCTGACATAGAAATTCTTTTCCAGTAATTTAAATTTATATCCTAAGTTTTTTCGCTCTGTTTGGTTTATTATTTTTGGAACCACAGGAATAAAAGAATGCAGGGAGGAATTACCCAAATTACACAAAACTAACTTTTTCACCCACTAATAGATTAATTAATAACTTAGCAAATTAATCAACCTTCAATTTGAGATGTGGTCAAATCTTAAGTGAGTATTTTGATGTTTGCTACTTTAGCTGCCTTTCCAGAGTAGCAAGTTTGTTAGCTACCAAAATCCCAGCCTACAACAATGTAGTGATTATGATTTTGGGATCTATATTCAGACTTCGTGGGTTCAAAGTTCAGATTTAGAATCACCTAATTGTATAATATGGCAAAAATTTCTGAAGCTTACTAAGAACAAATTTAAAAAGTTCAGAACAATAACTGGTTCAAAGTAAACCCTCAGTGAATGCTAATCATCCTCCCTCATTTCCCACCCTCTTCTCCTGGCAAACTATTTCTCCTCTTTTAAGATCCATTTCAAATGTAATCTTTGTAAGGTTTTCCTCAGACTCCCAGGTATACTTGGTGCTCACATTGCCTTTTGTGAATGATTAAATTTGAGCAATTCCTGGGAATTCCCTGGCAGTCCAGTGGTTAGGACTCTGAGCTTCCACTGCAGGGAGCATGGGTTCGATCCCTGGTTGGGGAACTAAGATCCCTCAAGCCATGTGGTGTGGCAAACAAACAAACAAAAGAACAAAAACACAAACAAAAAACAAAACAGAAAACACCCCCAAAACTTTAGCAATTCTTATGATACTGAACTTGAATTATTCATTTGTATATCTGCTTTATCATTTGACTGTAAGCTTTTAGCAGCATGTCTGGATGAGTTGGTCATGCCTTTTTCTGGACTTTTGGAACTAGCATATATTTCAGTTATCCCTTATCATATTTTATCACAATTTGTTGTTTTTCTATCTATCTCACTAGATTATGAGCTGTGCCTTCAGTGATCTGCTCAGTACTTAGCACACAATAGATGCTTAATAAATCCCGGTTGAATACATGGATGAATGCTATGTAAGTAGCAAGTGGGGTGAGATGAGAATGTAGTACTAGAGATGGTACCAGGCATTTTATAAGCCATAAGAATTGCCGGGCTTCCCTGGGGGCGCAGTGGTTAAGAATTTGCCTGCCAACACAGGGGACATGTGTTCAAGCCCTGGTCCGGGAAGATCCCACATGCTGCGGAGCAACTAATCCCTGTGCCACAACTACTGAGCCTGTGCTCTAGAGCCCACAAGTCACAACTACTGAGCCCATGTGCTGCAACTACTGAAGCCCGTGAGCCTAGAACCCATGCTCCACAACAAGAGAAGCCACCACAACGAGAAGCCGACACACCATAACGAAGAGTAGCCCCCGCTCACCACAACCAGAGAAAGCCCATGTGCAGCAACAAAGACCCAACACAGCCAAAATAAATTTATTAAAAAAAAAAGAATTGCCATTTCAAGATCAATCAATTCTTTGACCCAGTAACCATGATTTAAGACAATGGTTCTCAATTCTAGCTGCATGTTACAATCACCTGGGGAACTTTTAGAAACTAATGATGACAAGAACTTACCCCCAAGTGTTCTTATTTAATCAGTGTAGGAGGAGACCAGATATTCATAACGTTTTAAAAAACAGTTTTATTGAGGTATAATTTACATACCATAAAATTCACTCATTTAAAGTGTACAATTTCAGTAGTTTTTAATAAGTTTATGGAGTTGTGCAACTATCACCACAATCTAATTTTTGAATATTTCCATCAACCCACCCTCAAATCCCCCATCCATTTGCAGACACTTCCTATTCCTACCCCCAGCCCGGGCAAACACTAATCCACTGTGTCTGTATAGATTTTCTTTTTATTGAGGTATAATTAACATACCACACAATTCATCCATTTAAAGTATACAATTAAGTAGTTTTAGTATATTCTTGGATTTGTGCAACCATCACCACTATCCAATACCAGAACACTTCCATCACCCTGAAAAAGAAACCAATACACATTGGAAGTCATTCACCATTGTCTTTCCATTCCCTGGAAACTATGAATCTATTTTCTATATTTATGGATTTGCCTATTCTGGACATTTCATATCAATGGAATCTTACAAGCCTTTTGTGTTTGGCTTCTTTCACTTAGCATAATATTTTCAAGTTTCATCCATGTTTTAGCATGTATCAGTACTTCATACATTTTTCTGGTTGAATAATATTGCTTTGTATGAATATAAAACATTTGGTTTATCCATTCATCAGTTAATGAACAATTACTTGGGTTGTTACCACTTTTGGGCTATCATGAATAACGCTAGTATGAACTTTTGTGTATGCACTTTTGCATGAACATTTGTGTTTTTATTTTTCTTGAGTAGAGCCCTGGAAGTAAAATTCCTGGGTTAAATGGTAATTCTATGTTTAATTTTTTGAGAAATCATCAAAATACCTTCCAAAGTGGCCATGCCATTTTACATTCCCTCCAGCAGTGTATGAGTGTTCCAACTTCTCAACATCCTTATCAACACTTGTTATTTTGTTTATTTTTTCTTATAGCCATTATAGTGAGTGTGAAGTGGTATTTCATTGTGTATTGATTTACAATTCCCTAGTGACTAATAATGTTGAGTATCATTTCTTATAGCTTTTGAAGCTCCAGAAATCTGTGTTTTCTTCAGCCAGAAGTCAAGAATCACTTATTTAGAAAATGCAGGTCCAAGATTTGAAGCAAAACACTGTGAGATACTGTGTCTCTGAACTGGAGTTTGTTTGGATAAACGTCAATGATCCTCATGTGTGACAATAACTGGATGAGCTGGGGTCAACAGATGCCTCCTCAGGCTAAGGACATATATAGTGTAAAAGAATAAGGGTGACCTCTTAACTTATACCCTTTCAGAATGTTGACTTAATAATGAAGGTACTGACTTACTTCGAGGAAAATGAGAGTCAAGATAATGAAACTTGGTTTAGAAGTCTGGTGGGGGTAGCAGGTGAAGAATGATTGTAAGTGCAATAATGTGGGTGCCAGTGAGGGCCATATGATGGTGATGGCTTCTGGTACTATCATGGGAAACAGTGACAGATCTCTATGGCAAGATGACCTGTAACTGACTCAAGAAGTAAATGAAATGAAAGAGCTATATCTAAGTTTTTAAATTAGACTAGAAACAGAAAGCATGAGGTGCTTTTGTTTGTGGTCCTGTAATTGAGCAGATGATGGGTAGGAGATGAAGGAGGAAGTTTTTTCTCCCACTTCAGTGTCATGATTGTTAAATAATATCCTGGCTATCCATCTAAATGAGGCATAAGGAACCGTGGAAAGGAATCGGTAGCCAGGAAAGGTGATTTCATAGGCTATTATAGAAACTTAAAATGACCAACAAGCCAGAACAGGAACAGCAGACAGAGAGGTGAGAACCATTCATAAATGTGGGCAGCACGTGTGATTTACTAATGCATGGAAAACACCACAGGGTCTCCCTGCAAGAGAGATACCAGAAATAAGACACTTAACAGGACTAGATTTTAGTTGATGATCAAGAGACTATTTTGTTACAAAGTCACCCTATTTTACTATCATGCTGATGCTACCTGAATAATGGTTATGCTATCCTATTGAAATTCGTTCAGTCAAGGCAGATAGGCTACCTTCTAGCCTATTAATCAGTAAGAGCTATTTTCCTTCTCTTTGCTTCTTCCTCCTTCCCTCTCTATCTTCCTGGAAACTTCTTCTTCTTGAACATCTGAGGTAAATTTAAATTTGTCTTTTCCTTGTGGACTTTAGCTTCCTGGTGCCTATTAGGTAACTCCCAACCATAAGCACACTCCAGACAACCTGCCTCTCCAAATCTTGGCTTTGATTAAAATTTCTTCTAGTTTTCAACTGACCTTTTCTGGGCCATTCCCCCAAAGTGTTCTCTGTTACAATTTTAAAGAATCTATTGATAATATACTTCAGCTACATCATGAATTCAACTGGCTATTGTGTGCTAGCTGGGGAATATAGTCACTATTTATGTCATTATTCTTGGTGGGGGATTGCACTGTTATTTCTAAAAACTGGCTGATAAGGGATTCTTTAGAACAATATTGTTCAAGGTTGAGATTTTCCAATATGGAAAATATAAGAGCCAACAATAAAATAAATCAGGTGTAAATCTTGCTGGTGCCTATGTTTCCATTCAAGAAAATATACAATCAGAAACAACATTTTCAAATACAAAGGATAACCTTTCAGATAAAGATTTTTCCTTTTCTAGCTGATTTTAGCCCACAAGGATAAAAATCTACCTAGGTTGATCTACCCAGTATTTGAAGTAAGTAGATAAATTCTCGTGTAGGTTTGGATAGATTTAATCATTCTTACACTGTATTCATATTCTCTTGACAGAAAATCATCCAAATATGTGAATTCAAGCAAAAGTTTAAATACTTTCTTGCATTGTATCTTATGTTTGATTGTGATTCATTTTCTGAATTCTTTGTTGAATCTTATATTATTTTGTAGCCAAAGAAATGCATCTCACTTTCAAGGAGACATACATTTAACTCATTAAAAGACTGAGAACTTGGGACTATCCAATAGGTGGGAACAATGTTTCTCCTTACTACTAGAGAACTTAATAAATATGGAAGCAGGAGTCCATGAGGAAATTATTTAACAGAGGAGGAAAGAGGCCTCAGGTGACTTTGTCAATATCATACAGCTAGCTAGCAGCAGAGCTAGTGCTAAGAACTGTGACATCTTGACCCTTAGAGTTTTCTTCCACAACACATTGCCTCCATGCCTCCATATTTGTGAGAGATACTTGACGTCTATCTAGGTGGTGCATTGCCAGGACTATGGTGAGAAATTCAGAAAACCCTCCCAAGTCTGAGCAGATAACAAAGTATGAGTTTCATCACAGACAAGTAAGAATAAATGAGTTTGCAAGAAAATTACACAAAGTCCAAAATATTGGTAAAGAATTAGGGACTCATTATGGAAATATAGACATTATTAAGAAATGTGTTGGGAACAACCTAAGTGTCCATGAATGGAAGAATGCATAAAGAAAAGAAAATGTGGTATACACACACACACACACACACACACACACACACACACACACCACAATGGAATATAATTCAGCCATGAAAGGGGAGGAAGTTTTGCCATTTGTGACAACGTAGATAAGCCTTGAGGGCATTATACTAAGTGAAAAAGGGGGAACGAGGGGAAGATGGCGGAAGAGTAAGACGCGGAGATAACCTTCCTGCCCACAGATACACCAGAAATACATCTACACGTGGAACAAATCCTATAGAACACCTACTGAACGCTAGCAGAAGACCTCACACTTCCCAAAAGGCAAGAAACTCGCCACGTACCTGGGTAGGGCAAAAGAAAAAAGAAAATACAGAGACAAAAGAATAGGGAGGGATGGGACCTGCACCAGTGGGAGGGAGCTGTGAAGGAGGAAAGGTTTCCACACACTAGGAAGCCCCTTCACGGGTGGAGACTGCGGGTGGCGGGGGCAGGGGGAAGCTTTGGGGCCGCGGAGGAGAGCACAGCCAAAGGGGTGCGGGGAGCAAAGTGGAGAGATTCCCGCAAAGAGGATCGGTGCCAACTGGCATTCACCAGCCTGAGAGGCTTGTCTGCTCACCCGCCGGGGCGGGCGGGGCTGAGCGCTGAGGCTCGGGCTTCGGTCGGAGCGCAGGGAGAGGACTGGGGTTGGCGGGAACACAGCCTGAAGGGGGTTAGTGCACCACGGCTAGCTGGGAGGGAGTCCGGGGAAAAATCTGGACCTGCCGAAGAGGCAAGAGACTTTTTCTTCCCTCTTTGTTCCCTGGTGTGCGAGGAGAGGGCATTAAGAGCGCTGCTTAAAGGAGCTCCAGAGACGGACGCGAGCCGCGGCTAAAAGCGTGGACCCCAGAGACGGGAATGAGACGCGAAGACTGCTGCCGCCGCCACCAATCAGCCTGTGTGCGAGTCCAGGTCACTATCCACACCCCCTTTCCGGGGAGCCTGTGCAGCCCGCCACTGCCAGGGTCCCAGGATCCAGGGACAACTTCCCCAGGAAAACACATGGTGCGCCTCAAGCTGGTGCAATGTCATTCCGGCCTCTGCCGCCGCAGGCTCGCCCGGCACTCCGTACCCCTCCCTCCCCCCGGCCGGAGTGAGCCAGAGTCCCCGAAGCAGCTGCTCCTTTAACTCCGTCCTGTCTGAGAGAAGAACAGAGGCCCCCCGGCGACCTACATGCAAAGGCGGGACCAAATCCAAAGCTGAGCCCCTGGGAGCTGTGAGAACAAAGAAGAGAAAGGGAAATCTCTCCCAGCAGCCTGAGAAGCAGCGGATTAAAACTCCACAATCAACTTGATGTACCCTGCATCTGTGGAATATATGAATAGACAACGAATCATCCCAAATTGAGGAGGTGGACTTTGAGAGCAAGATTTATGATTCTTTCCCCTTTTCCTCTTTTTGTGAGTGTGTATGTGTATGCTTCTGTGTGAGATTTTTGTCTGTATAGCTTTGCTTCCACTGTTTGTACTAGGGTTCTATCCGTCCATTTTTTTATAATAATTTTTTTATTTTAATAACTTTATTTTATTTTGCTTTATCTTCTTTCTTGCTTGCTTTCTATCCTTCCTTCCCTACTGTAGACAATGGATCATCCCAAATTGAGGAGGTGGACTTTGAGAGCAACATTTATGATTTTTTTCCCCTTTTCCTCTTTTTGTGAGTGTGTATGTGTATGCTTCTGTGTGAGATTTTGTCTGTATAGCTTTGCTTCCACCATTTGTCCTAGGGTTCTACCCATCCGTTTTTTAAAAATTTTTTCTTAATAATTATTTTTTATATTAATAAGTTTATTATATTTTATCTTTATTTTACTTTATCTTCTTTCTTTCCTTTTTTCCTTCCTTTCCTCCTTCCTTCCTCCTTTCTTCCCTCCCTCCCTCCTTTCTTTCTTTCTTTCTACTTCTACTAATTCTTTCTTTCTACTTTTTCTCCCTTTTATTCTGAGCCATGTGGATGAAAGGCTCTTGGTCTGCAGCCAGGAGTCAGCGCTGTGCCTCTAAGATGGGAGAGCCAAATTCAGGACACTGGTCCACAAGAGACATCCCAGCTCCACATAACATCAAACAGTGAAAATCTCCCAGAGATCTCCATCTCAACACACATACCCAGCTTAACTCAACGACCAGCAAGATGCAGTGCTGGACACCCTATGCCAAACAACTAGCAAGACAGGAACACAACCCACCCATTAGCAGAGAGGCTGCCTAAAATCATAATAAGTCCACAGACACCCAAACACACACCACCAGACGTGGACCTGCCCATTAGAAAGACAAGATCGAGCCTCATCCACCAGAACACAGGCACTAGTCCCCTCCACCAGGAAGCCTACACAATCCACTGAACCAACCTTAGCCACTGCAGACAGTCACCAAAAAAAACGGGAACTAAAAACCTCCAGCCTGCAAAAAGTAGACCACAAATATAGTAAGATAAGCAAAATGAGAAGACAGAAAAACACACAGCAGTTGAAGGAGCAAGATAAAAACCCACCAAACCTAACAAACGAAGAGGAAAGAGGCAGTCTACCGGAAAAATAATTCAGAATAATGACAGTAAAGATGATCCAAAATCTTGGAAATAGAATAGACAAAATGCAAGAAACATATGACAAGGACCGAAGAACTAAAGATGAAACAAACAACGATGAACAACACAATAAATGAAATTAAAAATACTCTAGATGGGATCAATAGCAGAATAACTGAGGCAGAAGAACGGATAAGTGACCTGGAAGATATAATAGTGGAAATAACTACTGCAGAGCAGAATAAAGAAAAAAGAATGAAAAGAACTGAGGACAGGCTCAGAGACCTCTGGGACAACATTAAACGCACCAACATTCGAATTATAGGGGTTCCAGAAGAAGAAGAGAAAAAGAAAGGGAGTGAGAAAATATTTGAAGAGATTATAGGTGAAAACTTCCCTAATATGGGAAAGGAAATAGTTATTCAAGTCCAGGAAGCACAGAGAGTCCCATACAGGATAAATCCAAGGAGAAATATGCCAAGACACATATTAATCAAACTGTCAAAAATTAAATACAAAAAAAATTATTAAAAGCAGCAAGGGGAAAACAACAAATAACACACAAGGGAATCCCCATAAGGTTAACAGCTGATCTTTCAGCAGAAACTCTGCAAGCCAGAAGGGACTGGCCGGACATATTTAAACTGATGAAGGAGAAAAACATGCAATCAAGATTACTCTGCCCAGCAAGGATCTCCTTCAGATTTGATGGAGAAATTAAAAACTTTACAGACAAGCAAAAGCTGAGAGAGTTCAGCATCACCAAACCAGCTTTACAACAACTGCTAAAGGAACTTCTCTAGGCAAGAAACACAAGAGAAGGAAAAGACCTACAATAACAAACCCAAAATAATTAAGAAAATGGGAATAGGAACATCCATATTGATAATTACCTTAAATGTAAATGGACTAAATGCTCCCACCAAAAGACACAGATTGGCTGAATGGATACAAAAACAAGACCCATATATATGCTGTCTACAAGAGACTGACTTCATACATAGAGATATATACAGACTGAAAGTAAGGGGATGGAAAAAGATATTCCATGCAAATGGAAACAAAAAGAAAGCTGGAGTAGCAATTATTATATCAGACAAAATAGACTTTAAAATAAAGACTTTTAGAAGAGACAAAGAAGGACACTACATAATGATCAGGGGATCGATCCAAGAAGAAGATCTAACAATTGTAAATATTTATGCACCCAACATAGGAGCACCTCAATACATAAGGCAAATACTAACAGCCATGAAAGGGGAAATCGACAGTAACACATTCATAGTAGGTGACTTTAACACCCCACTTTCACCAATGGAAAGATCATCCAAAATGAAAATAAATAAGGAAACACAAACTTTAAATGATACATTAAAAAAGATGGACTTAATTGATATTTATAGGACATTCCATCCAAAAACAACAGAATACACATTTTTCTCAAGTGCTCATAGAACATTCTCCAGGATAGATCATATCTTGGATCACAAATCAAGCCTTGGTAAATTTAAGAAAATTGAAATTGCATGAAGTATCTTTTCTGACCACAATGCTATGAGACTGGATATAAATTACAGGAAAAAATCTGTAAAAAATACAAACACATGGAGGCTAAACAATACCCTACTTAATAACCAAGGGATCACTGAAGAAATCAAAGAGGAAATCAAAAAATACCTAGAAACAAATGACAATGGAGACACGACGACCCAAAACATTTGGGATGCAGCAAAAGCAGTTCTAAGAGGGAAGTTTATAACAATAAAATCCTACCTTAAGAAATGGGAAACATCTCGAATAAACAACCTAACCTTGCACCTAAAGCAATTAGAGAAAGAAGAACACAAAAACCCCCAAAGTTAGCGGAAAGAACGAAATCATAAAAATCAGATCAGAAATAAATGAAAAAGAAATGAAAGAAATGATAGCAAAGATCAATAAAACTAAAAGCTGGATATTTGAGAAGATAAACAAAAGTGATAAACCATTAGCTGGATTCATCAAGAAAAAAAGGGAGAAGACTCAAATCAATAGAATCAGAAATGAAAAAGGAGAAGTAACAACTGACACTGCAGAAATAAAAAAGATCATGAGAGATAACTACAAGCAACTCTATGCCAATAAAATGGACAATCTGGAAGAAATGGACAAATTCTTAGAAATGCACAACCTGCCAAGACTGAATCAGGAAGAAATAGAAAATATGAACAGATGAATCACAAGCACTGAAATTGAAACTGTGATTAAAAATCTTCCAACAAACAAAAGCCCAGGATCAGATGGCTTCACAGGCGAATTCTATCAAATATTTAGAGAAGAGCTAACACCTATCCTTCTCAAACTCTTCCAAAATATAGCAGAGGGAGGAACACTCCCAGACTCATTCTACAAGGCCACCATCACCTTGATACCAAAACCAGACAAGGATGTCACAGAGAAAGAAAACTACAAGCCAATATCACTGATGAACATAGATGCAAAAATCCTCAACAAAATACTAGCAAACAGAATCCAACAGCAGATTAAAAGGATCATACACCATGATCAAGTGAGGTTTATTCCAGGAATGCAAGGATTCTTCAATATATGCAAAACAATCAATGTGATAATCCATATTAACAAAGTGGAGGAGAAAAACCATATGATCATCTCAATAGATGCAGAGAAAGCTTTTGACAAAATTCAATATCCATTTATGATAACAACCCTGCAGAAAGTAGGCATAGAGGGAACGTTCCTCAACATAACAAAGGCCATATATGACAAACCCGCAGCTAACATCATCCTCAATGATGAAAAACTGAAACCATTTCCACTAAGATCAGGAACAACACAAGGTTGCCCACTCTCACCACTATTATTCAACATAGTTTTGGAAGTTTTAGCCACAACAATCAGAGAAGAAAAGGAAATAAAAGGAATCCAAATTGGAAAAGAAGAAGTAAAGCTGTCACTGTCTGCAGATGACATGATACTATACATAGAGAGTCCTAAAGATGCTACCAGAAAACTAATAGAGCTAATCAATGAATTTGATAAAGTAGCAGGATACAAAATTAATGCACAGATATCTCTGGCATTCCTATACACTAATGATGAAAAATCTGAAAGTGAAATCAAGAAAACACTCCCATTTACCATTGCAACAAAAAGAATAAAATATCGAGGAATAAACCTACCTAAGGAGACCAAAGTCCTCTATGCAGAAAATTATAAGACACTGATGTAAGAAATTAAAGATGAAACAAATAGATGGAGAGATATACTGTATACTTAGATTGAAGAATCAACATTCTGAAAATGACTCTACTATCCAAAGCAATCTACAGATTCAATGCAATCCTTATCAAACTACCTTGCATTGTTCACAGAACTAGAACAAAAAATTTCACAATTTGTATGGACACACAAAAGACCCTGAATAGCCAAAGCAATCTTGAGAATGAAAAACGGTACTGGAGGAATCAGACTCCCTGACTTCAGACTATACTACAAAGCTACAGTAATCAAGACAGTATGATACTGGCACAAAAACAGAAAGATAGATCAATGGAACAGGATAGACAGCCCAGAGATAAAGCCTCGCATATATGGTCACCTTATCTTTGATAAAGGAGGCAGGAATATATAGTGGAGAAAGGACAGCCTCTTCAATAACTGGTGCTGGGAAAACTGGACAGGTACATGTAAAAGCATGAGATTAGATCACTCCCTAACACCGTACATAAAAATAAGCTCAAAATGGATTAAAGACCTAAATGTAAGGCCAGACACTATGAAACTCTTAGAAGAAAACATAGGCAGAACACTCTATGGTATAAATCACAGCAAGATCCTTTTTGACCCACCTCCTAGAGAAATGGAAATAAAAACAAAAATAAACAAATGGGACCTAATGAAACTACAAAGGTTAGGCACAGCAAAGGAATCCATAAACAAGACCAAAAGACAGCCCTCAGAATGGGAGAAAATATTTGCAAATGAAGCAGCTGAAAAAAGATTAATCTCCAAAATTTATAAGCTGCTCATGCAGCTCAATATCAAATAAACAAACAACCCAATCCAAAAATGCGCAGAAGACCTAAATAGACATTTCTCCAAAGCAGATATACAGACTGCTAACAAACACATGAAAGAAATCTCAACATCATTAATCATTAGAGAAATGCAAATCAAAACTACAATGAGATATCATCACACGCCAGTCAGAATGGCCATCATCAAAAATTCTAGAAACAATAAATGCTGGAGAGGGTGTGGAGAAAAGGGAACACCCTTGCTCTGCTGGTGGGAATATGAACTGGTAAAGCCACTATGGAGAACAGTATGGAGGTTCCTTAGAAAACTACAAATAAAACTACCATATGACCCAGCAATCCTACTACTGGGCATATACCCTGAGAAAACCATAATTCAAACAGTCATGTACCAAAATGTTCATTGCAGCTCTATTTATAATAGCCCAGAGATGGAAACAACCTAAGTGTCCATCATCGGATGAATGGATAAAGAAGATGTGGCACATATATACAATGGAATATTACTCAGCTATAAAATGAAACGAAGTTGAGCTATTTGTAATGAGGTGGATAGACCTAGAGTCTGTCATACAGAGTGAAGTAAGTCAGAAAGAGAAAAACAAATACCATATGCTAACACCTGTATATGGAATTTAAGAAAAAAAATGTCATGAAGAACCTAGGGGTAAGACAGGGATAAAGACACAGATCTACTAGAGAATGGACTTGAGGATATGGGGATGGAGAAGTGTAAGATTTGACAAAGCGAGAGAGAGGCATGGACATATATACACTACCAAACATAAGGTAGGTAGCTAGTGGGAAGCAGCCGCATAGCACAGGGAGATCAGTTCAGTGCTTTGTGACCACCTGGAGGGGTGGGATAGGGAAGGTGGGAGGGAGGGAGACGCAAGAGGGAAGAGATATTGGAATGTATGTATTTGTATAACTGATTCACTGTGTTATAAAGCAGAAGCTAACATACCATTGTAAAGCAATTATACTCCAACAAAGATGTAAAAAAAAAATAAGTGAAATAAGTCAGACAGAGAGAGACAAATACTGTGTGGTCTCACTTATATGTGGAATCTAAAGCAACAACAAAACCAAAACAAAACAATAAAACAATCTCAAAGATACAGAGAACAACAGCATTGGCGGTTGCCAGAGGCAGGGGTTAGAGGTGAACAAAATGAGTGAAGGGGGTCAAAAAGTACAAACTTTCAGTTATAAAATAAGTCACGGCATGTAATGTACAGTATGGTGACTATAGTTAATAATACTGTAGTGTATGTTTGAAAATTAAGAGAGTAGGTCTTAAAAGTTCGAATTTAAGAAAAAAAGTTTGTAACTACCTGTCATGATGTATGTTAACTAGACTTATTGTGTTGATCATTTTGCAATATATACAAATATTGAATCATTATGTTGTACATTTGAAACGAATATAATTTTATGTGTCTATTACATCTCAACAAATATTGAGAATGGATTGTCTTAAAAACATAATAAATGTATTAGGAAAAAACTACAAAGCTTTAACATTGTTTAATACAAAACCATAATGTATGTAACTGGAACACTATATCTGAGTTTAGTCACTATGTCAAGTAAAACAGAATAGAAATTTCTGGGAAAAGTTATAGGGTGGATAAGAAAATTATCTAAGGTATAGAGACTTCTGTAAAAAATCTTTCCAGGCTAGGAAAGTACAGAGTGGGTGGAAATAAGACAAGTATTTATTAAATTTTATGAGTTTATGGTTTAGGTGAACATATTCTATTAGAACTGGAAACTTGAAAGATGTAGTTTTAGGACTCTTTTTTTTTTTTTTAACCAGAGATTTAGTATGTTAAATGAATTATTTCTTGGCCACATATTCCCTGTCCTTGTTACAGTCCCCTCAGGGGCTCTGGCACATGCATCGAGGACTTAAAAAGTAGGCAGCTTTAAGGAGCCACCGTAGTAATGAAAAGTGTAACATGAGGTGCAAAAATACCATTTGTAGCATCAGAGAGTAACAGATATCCCCCGAATTTCACACCCAACTTCCTCCCCAAGTTAGTACAACACATGATATGTGAGTATGGGTTTTATTGTGTGACACATCCATGGTTTAGCTAAAGTGGTTAGACTGATTGATTCCACAGATGTAATAGTGCTCAGCTTTTATGCTCTATCTTATTGAAAATGTGAATTTCACACTGTCACAGAACAAATAGAAGCATGATTTACATTAAGTACCTGATTTCAGGTATTTTTGATAAGTCCATTGCATTTCCAACAGTTACAAAATTTTTACTCTGGGAAATGGGGGTATGTGATGTGATGTGTGGCCACCTCTCTTTCCCACACTTATGGTAAAAGCAGTGAGAGAATTATAAAAAGATTTATTCCTCTTCTATGTTCTTTGTTTTAAAAATAAATTTATTTATTTTATTTTTGGCTGTTTTGGGTCTTCATTGCTGTATGCAGGCTTTCTCTAGTTGTGGAGAGCGGGGGCTACTCTTCATTGCAGTGCACAGGCTTCTCATTATGGTCGCTTCTCTTGTTGTGGAGCATGGGCTCTCGTCACGCAGGCTTCAGTAGTTGTGGCACAAGGGCTCAGTAGTTGTGGCACACGGGCTTAGTTGCTCCGTGACATGTGAGAGCTTCCTGGATCAGGGCTCGAACCTGTGTCCCCTGCACTGGCAGGTGGATTCTTAACCACTGGGCCACCAGGGAAGCCCCTCTTCTATGCTCTTGTTTCTCTCGGTGGTAATACAGGGAGAGGCTAATTAGGTGGCCCGAGTGGGGGGGGTGGTTATTCTGTCTGGTAAGTGCCTTTAACTCTCGAGAGAGGGGAGGGAGGATCTAAGAAGATGGAAAGCAAGGCTTTCTTGCTAGAGTTGTCCTTAAGCTCTAAAGGTTTCAGGAAGGACAGTAGAGGGAATTTTATTGACCAGCATTGTTAAGCAGAGCAGGAAAACAGACACAGTTTAAGACCAGGGTCCCTGTCCAGGAAAAGGTAGCACATCTGGCAGAGGTGGAGCCAGTGAGGTATTTCTCAGGAGCCAACCAAAAGACATAGACTGGCTGAATGGATACAACAACAAGACCTGTATATATGCTGTCTACAGAGACTTACTTCAGACCTAGGGACACATATAGACTGAAAGTGAGGGGATAGAAAAAGATATTCCATGCAAATGGAAATCAAAAGAAAGCTGGAGTAGCAATTCTCACATCAGACAAAATAGACTTTAAAATAAAGAATGGGGCTTCCCTGGTGGCGCAGTGGTTGAGAGTCAGCCTGCCGATGCAGGGGACACAGGTTCGTGTCCCGGTCCGGGAGGATCCCACATGCCATGGAGCGGCTGGGCCCCTGAGCCATGGCCACTGAGCCTGCACATCCGGAGCCTGTGCTCCGCAATGGGAGAGGCCACAACAGTGAGAGGTCCATGTACCACAAAAAAAGAAAAAAAAGAAAAAAAAAAGAAAGAATGTTACAAGAGACAAAAAAGGACACTACATAATGATCAAGGGATCAATGCAAGAAAAAGATATAACAATTGGAAATATTTATGCACCCAACATAGGAGCACCTCAATACATAAGGCAAATGCAAACAGCCATAAAAGGGGAAATTGACAGTAACACAGTAATAGTAGGGGACTTTAAACACCACTTTCACCAATGGACAGATCATCCAAATTGAAAATAAATAAGGAAACACAAGCTTTAAATGACACATTAAACAAGATGGATTTAATTGATATTTATAGGACATTTCATCCAAAAACAACAGAATACACTTTCTTCTCAAGTGTTCAGGGAACATTCTCCAGGATAGACCATATCTTGGGTCATAAATAAAGCCTTGGTAAATTGAAGAAAATTGAAATCGTATCAAGTATCTCTTCCAACCACAACACTATGAGACTATATATCAATTACAGGAAAAAAAAAACTGTAAAAAATACAAACACATGGAAGCTAAACAATATGCCACTAAATAACCAAGAGATCACTGAAGAAATCAAAGAAATACCTAGAAACAAATGACAATGAAAACAGAATGACCCAAAACCTATGGGATGCAGCAAAAGCAGTTCTAAGAGGGAAGTTTATAGCAATACAATCCTACCTCAAGAAACAAGAATAATCTCAAATAAACAACATAAGCTTACACCTAAAGCAATTAGAATAAGAAGAACAATAAAACCCCCAAAGTTAGCAGAAGGAAAGAAATCATAAAGATCAGATTAGAAATAAATGAAAAAGAAATGAAGGAAACAATAGCAAAGATCAATAAAATGAAAAGCTGGTTCTTTGAGAAGATAAACAAAATTGATAAACCATTAGCCAGACTCATCAAGAAAAAAAGGCAGAAGACTCAAATCAACAGAATTAGAAATGAAAAGAAGTAACAACTAACACTGCAGAAATACAAATTATCATGAGAGATTACTAGGGGCCTGCCTTGAATGAGGGAGTCAGACTTAGGGTAGCAATAGTCCAGCAGCTTTAACCCACTTCCTCTCCCCAGTCCACCTAATGCTCCTCAGCACCTTTTATAATACAGAGGAAGGGAAGCTGAAGAATCATAAAGCTGGAGTAGAAACTCCTCCAGGCATCTTCCATGCCCATGCTTTCACAGGTAAAAGGGACCAGTTGCTATATTTTCCCCCCTTAATTTCTAAAATAATACATGCTTATTGTAGAAAACTGGGAAAACACAGGAACGAAAAAAATAAATTAAATCATCCATAATCCCACTACCTAAAGACAAACGTCATTCCAGTCTCCTTTCATGCATATGCATAGGGATTTAAAATCATATAGTAATCTGAACATGCTGTCTTGTTATTTGCTTTCTCAACTAGCAATAGTTCACAAATATTTCAATGCCAACACATATTACATTTCAAGTTTTTAATAGCCATGTACTAAAATTGTATCAGACTTTATTCAACAGATCTCTTGTTGCTAAACATTTACTTTGATATTATAAACAGATTTTATAAATATTCCTATAAAGAAGGCTTTGTGCCTTTCATAATTATATCCTTAGAATAAACTAACTGTAGTGGGTAAAATGGTATATATTATTTTGTTAAATATTTTTGATTTGCCCTTTGGAAATACACAAAATTGCACATCTACTATTAGTGTATGAGTGTGCCAAACTCACTGTACCTTTCCCAAAGAAGCACAGATTTTGTTCTTTGAGGAGAACATACAGATTACTGAATTGGACACTACTTCATTAGACATTAATACTACTAATAATAGTTACCATTTGTTGAATGTGTTTTCTAAAAAGCATATATTTTCCCCTAATTTTTAAAATCATCTTAAAGGAGAATACAGATTAATGAGATACTAATAGTACAGATGTGTAGTGAAAAACATATATTGCAATCTATGCTAATTATATGTGTTCACTAGGAGAAATAGCTCAAGATGAAAGTTGACTTTGAAGGTTACTGCAGGAAAGCTTCTTGCATAAAGAATAGTCATTATTATCATCTTTACCTAAGTAATCACCAGGCACATGCTATTGAATTAAGTGCTTCATATGCTTTACTTAATGAGAAAGGAAATAAATGACTATTAATTTTCCACATCATGGAGGTTGCAAGAACTCAATTCTGAAGATAGTATTTATCTAGCCTCTCCTTTTTCCTAGTGCCTTACCTCTAGCATGGTTTTATTAACTTCTTAAAATCACTGAAAAGGTAATTATTTTGAAAGAGGTCAAAGGCCTATTTGATTCATTTCTGCACTGACACACCAATTAAAGGCACGAATGTAATCAAATGTTGTGCTTAGTCAGAAAAAGCTTGAAAGAAATCTATTCTAAAAAATAAAAGTCAACCTCACAAATGGGTGAAAGATGTTTTATTTTTAATTAACATCTCTATTTGGTTTGAAAAAGGAAGCTGACTGTAGGCTATCTGAGAATGATTCTTATCTGTTACAGTAACATGGATTGAGTAGAATGGTTGCCCATAAGGGTACTGAAAATTGAACATTAAGAAATTATCTTTGACTCAGTTACTATTAAAGTTAACACCAAAGGTCATTCACAGTTATTTCTATATGTCTAGGTATTTTCTCATTTCTCTAAATTTTGAACTAAGACACAATATTTTCTCAATGTTCATAATATCTCCTGGAACAGCTTACCAAATTATGAGAAACTGGCATGTTATCTTACTGGTTAAAAGATAAACACATAACCTGTGTAAGATTTAGCAAATAAAGCTTTTATTAAGGAACTAGGTGGGGCACTGTTGTTTAAGGTGAGTTCCTAAATTTAAGAACTGCCTTTGTCCTACCAAACACTTCATTAGAAATTTGTTTCCAACTGGAATGTTCTACCACATTAAGGGAAATTTCAGACAAAGTGTTAGTAATTAGCTGATGGTGTGCCACACCCAAGCATGTTCTCAGCCAATTTTTTCTAGGTTTGTGAAAACAGTCACACACCAGACATTTATCTCAGATAGGTACAACCATAATCATGTATTTTATGAAAGGTCATGCCGTCTCTTTTTTAAAAGATTATCTGACTCAGAGCTCAGCAAAGAGGTCTTGTGGAAGTACAGCCTAAGATGGGAGGAAACAAACATGGATTAGTAGTTAAATAGCGCAGTCAGTTCTCAAATATTCCTATTCATGGAAGAAAAATAATAATGCAGATTCCAAAAAATAGAAGATAATTAAAGCTTCTCTACATGAGTGTGAATAACTTAGGGTAAGACAATTTTGAGAAACTGGTGAGGAGGGTAAACCTCAGTCAACTGGATGTCAGGTCCTGTAACTAAGACCAAAAGATGATGGGGTCCCTGGAAGTCAGGGAAGAATTAGAAGTGTATGTAATTATGCATTTGTGTGTTAGAAGGATTAAGACACCATGATTTGGGTTTTCACTAGTGGTCTGGGGCCAAATGGAATAGAACTGCCTGCTATCTATCTTTGGGACCACATTCTCATTATATATTTCTTCATGCTCCAGGCATTCATCCTTATGACACGCTCAGTCCTACCACATTCTTGTTGATTGGGACCCTTTTGCAGATGAATTAAGAGCAAGATAAATAAAATCATTTTCAGATACAAGACATTATTCATCCCTTTAGAATTTGGGAAAAAGAATTACAGGGAGAAGAAATACTAGTATTGCTACTATGGAAATTGTATGGCCAAAAAGTCACTTCAGGTTTTCCCTCAATTTCTATAAAAATTTACCTTCATTATTCCCAAGTCCCTCATTGTGATTTCTGAGATATCTAATAACTCAATTATTTTTGACTTTTAATTCATTACAGTGTTGCTCCTTCCAGTGTCCATTCATCATCAACTGTAAGATCTTTGTCTCTATTATGTCTCATAGTTTTTTCTGCTTGCTTTTGAGACTTCTTTTGTTATTTTATTGGATTTATTTCACATTGTTTTGGTGTCTCACTTTTTACTTTGGTGACTTCCCCCATTCCAATGTTTTCCTTTCTTATAAACATAGATTTTGATTTACAATGGTTCATAGAATCAAATTTGTTTAATGTGCTTAGATGACATCAGATTTATTCTCCCTTGATTGTAAATAAAAGTGAGAGAAGATGGCACCATCTAAATATTAAAAAATTCCTCCTACCTTGAGAACATTCTCATTTAGAATCCATTTTTGTTTAGATAATTGCCAACAATGTATATATTTGTCTTGCCCAGTGAAAAACAAGATAGGACAGGAAGAGAATTAAGATGTCAATACCAAAAATCAGCCTATATCTTTGAAGTAACTAAAGAAGAGAAGAATGAGACATAGGGGACAATAGCAAGGTATCACTGAGCCCCATTTTATAGGTTTAACTCAACTCAGACAAATTAAATAGAAAAAAATTTACTGATTGGATTGCTGAACCACTCTTAGTAATCTTGAGCAAATCATGAAAATCTGTAGATGCCAAAAGCCTGGAGTGTTTGATTCTGGAAATAATTGACAACCAGATTTAACCTTGATCCTTAAAGAAGTCAAGAAAATAATATTGTGGATGATTTATGCATACTTAGACGAGCTCTAGGAGACAGCAAAGGTCTGTTGGTAACAAGTCATACCAAATGAGTCTATTTTCTTGAGTTTCTTTCCTTGATGGGGTGACAAGATAGGTAGTAAAGGAAATGCCCCAGATATAGTATATCTTATTCTCAACAATTCATTTGACAAAGTGTCTCATGATGTCCTAGTAAATAAGATGACAAAAGAAAAGCTGGATTGAACAACTGAACTTCAACAGGGTTGATTTGTGTTATTCTGGAAAGACCTCTAAAATGTTGTCGTACAGAATGCTGTTCTCTTTGGCATTTTTATTATTATTTGGATGAAGATGCAGAAAGCAAGTTTATCATGTATGTAAAAGTAACAAAGCTGGGAAGGATAGTAAACATTCTGAATGATAAACTCAATATTGTAAAAGATGTTGAATGTTTAGATCAAAATAGAACTTTATGAAAATGCTAGAAAAAATGCACACCCATCCAGAAAAAAGAAGAGGAAGAAAAATGATATGAAATTGATAAAAAGAAATGTAGTAAGTATAAATGTAAAGTTCTGTGTTTAGTTTAGAAAATCAGAGACCTGAGAGAAACTTGACAGCAATTCATGGGGAAAAAGATATAGAATTTTATTGATCACAAACATCCTTTGAACCAACTAATACAACAAAATGAAACAAAACAAAAAAGTGAATAGAATTTTAGGTGGCACTAGTAAGAGCCTAGTGTCTAGATCTGTAAAATCGGGATAATAATAATAATAAATAATAATGATGATGATGATACCTTCCCCATAGGGCTCTTGCAAAATGAGAAAATCCATGTAAAACGCTTGGCACTGGGTTAAGTATAAACATTCATACACTAGTTATTATTATTATTAACAAGAAATACGATAGTCCTACTTTACTTGTGTCAAATCACACCTGGAACAGTATGCCCATATGAAAGTTACTGAGGAGGGTAGAAATATTGGAACCAATACGAGGCCTGGAGAAAACTTGGAGTGGGGAAGATGAGATAATGATAGCCTTCCAAAATATTAAGAGCTAGTGAAGAATAATTAAATTTACTTTTCATGACTTCAAGCATTACCAGTAGGAGAGATAAATAGGTAGAAGGCACAAGGAGACTCATTTTAGTTCTATAAGGACAAGCTTTCTAATAATCAGGGTTATTCAAAGTTGGGATGGATTACTCAGGTGGTGGTGAGTTTCTTGTCACTTGAAGTAGTCAGACAGATGCTGGATGACCACCTGGCAGTAAACTCTGTAGAAGGGATTCTTGAATGTGGTGTATTTATGCATTCATCCATTTATCAAGTCCATCATGAAACAAATAGTTAAGGAGCCCCTACAGTAGGTCACTATTCTGATAAGCTCTAGCGGACATCTAAGGCTCTTTCCAAGGTAATGATTACATGATTTTGAAGAAACATGTTATCTTAAGCTTTCACAGAGGGACACCTAAGCTCCATGTAGGGGCTACTTTTCTTAGAACTTACTTCTGTTCCCTACCCGCAACAGCCCCTAACATCACTTATTGCAAGAGTAAATAACCCGGTCTCTTATTCCATTGTCTGCACTATAAACCAATGCCTCACGAATCACATCAAGTTGAAAGCTTTGCCATTTCAGCAGTGTGACTGTTTTTTCCAACTCAGCTGTGCCAGAAGGGTCATCCATAGTTTCCAATTCAAGTTTTGCTGCTCCTGTGTGATGTTTCATGTTGAAATGACATTTTCTTTTCAATGTAAACATTTTTAGAAACATGGTGAGGAGATTTCAGTGTAACAAATGTAGCAGAATAGCTATGCCTAGGCTGCTGGGTGAAATCCTTTTTTGAAACAATGTTAGAACAAAGAAATTCACTCTATGTAAAAGGAGAGCTAGCTTAGAAATCATAAACGATATTCACACACTGTGTTCCAGATGAGGTAGTCTTCCTGCTGTTGTCAGCAATATTTGCTGCCAAATCCACTAACTGCTTTAGCCTGACCTTGAGTCGATAAACAATATAATCTTTCATGCCACATCTCACCAGCCTCTGCTAGTCAAGAAAAGCATGCTTCTTTCATAATTACATCACAAATGAAGCTTGCTGTACTAGAACAGCAAAGCACTTGAATTGAAAATCTCTTGTCCAAGACTTCCTAACCAACAAAGCAAAACAACCCCCCTCAAAGCCCCAAACACACAAGGGAAGAACACGGCACTGGGTGATGGGTAAGAGCAGTTTGAACACACACAATATGCCTTAGGAGTAACAGGATAGCACAGAGGTGAGAAGACTGTGACAAAAATAGTCAGTGGAATGAAAGCATAAGAAACAGCTGCAGACTGTTCTTATAAGACTTATAAACAGTCTTATAAGAATAAGGCTTCTTATTCCCAAGAGAGACTTGGAAGTAGTTTAAATGTTGGTGCATGTTCTTTTTTCAAAGGAGGCAAGTAAGAAATTTAACAAATTTTAATGTAAGTGTAAAACATTAAAATAAATAGAAAATATTGTGAACAGTTCACACCTTCTCTCCCCACCACACTCTCAGGCCATTTTCTATGCAGCACACACATAAGTAGTAAAATAATGGCAATTGTCATTCTTCTCTATTTGCTTGGAGTAAGTTGTTCCTTGCCCTGGTCGAGTGACTATTTGCAAGGCTATTCTAATACATTTTTAAAAACTGGGTAGACATTTGTATCCACTCAGCAATACCTGTAATGTCATCATTTCCAAAAGAGGCAGCAAAGTGAAAGGTTATCAATTTAGAAATATTAAAATAAGTCAACAAAGCAGAACTTTCTAGCATAAAACAAAATGAAACGGCTTAACACTGCCACTTATTCTGTCCCTTGTATGAAGGACCAAATGATCCTATCATTTTGTTTCAGGAGGAATATTAGGATGGTATAACGGAGTTGTCCTTGGTGGGAGGGTAGTATGACTGGCATAACTTTGCCTCCTTGAGTGAACAGTAAACGAACAGAAGGGAGTATAATCAGTCACAGTTACATAGAGCTTCATGGCCAACAGAGAGGAGAAAAGTTAATGGTTAAAAGGTTATAAAATGCATATAACATGAAGATCAGCAATGTGTGTTCTTCCTCCACAGAGACTGTAGAAATAGGATATAAGTTTTGAAATGTTGGTTGATGAGGGTTTTTTAAAGGGCCTTGATTTAAAACATCAAATAATATGCTAATACTTAAAAATGGGTAAAATGCTTGAGCAAATAATTCACAAAAATACAAATAATTAGTGAATATCTGGGAAAAAATCACCCTCACTGGAAATCAAAGGTAAAAATTAAACCAATAATAGGATATTGTTTTCCCCTGTCAACTAACCCAACATTGTCAGTATCACTATCATTATCTCAGCCAGTCTTAAAAATGTTGGCGTCCCACTGACTCTTCTCTTTCCCTTACCTCCAATATCTAATCACCAAGTCCTTTAGACTCTTTGCAGTGCCTCATTATGTTTCATTCCCACTGTAAGCACGTTATTTAGAGCCTCAAAACTTCACTTCTTGACTATTGCAGTTGCTTATTAACTGGTCTTTCTACCTTTAAATCTATCCTATACAACACTTTCACGTCAATCTTCCTAAAACAACATTTTATATGGGACACTCCTCTGCTCAAGGGTGAATGTTCCATGAACTAGTGGTTAAAGTAAAAACCACTCCAGCATTTACAGCCAGTACTTATTTAGTGCTTACTATGGGTCAGACACACACACACACACACACATATAATTTCCCAACACTATGAGGTAAGCAGCATTATAATCCACTTTTACTGGTGAGAAAGCTCAAGATAACACAGTGAGAAAGTGGTAGAACTATGTCTTGAAGTTTCCACTCTTATAAGATATTTCTACTTCCAGTTCCCTGAACACAGCCCTTGAATCCCTGCCTTGGCGTCTTTGTTCATTCCATATTTTCTGTCAAAACAGTCATTTCTTCACTTTATTTAACAAAATTCTGTCAATCTTTTGAGACCATGTTCAAGCTTTCTGTGACTCTTCCAGCCCAGACTACTTCTTCCTTCTTCATAGTCCTCCTTCATTCATAGTCCCATAGCTCTTGTCCTTATCACATTTGGCACTTACTGCAGGGTACCTATGTTGTTATTTATTTGTATATCTGTTTTTTTATTCATTCTGTTACCTTAATTAGATTAGAGTCCACTTGAGGACCAAAATCATGTCATATACTTTGTTTGACTTATCCTGTACCTAGCACAGTGCCTGAGAACAGTAGATGCTGAATAAATTTTTACTAATAATAGTAATTCATTTGTTTATTAATCAATATTTACTAAACATCAAATATATGTCATTCTAGGTTCTGAGGAAATAAAGATATAATTAGAACGTTGTCTCCTCCCTGCCGCCAGGGTCTCACAGACTGGAGGGAAGAAAGACTTGTAAATGAAATATTACAGTGATATGATGAGTGCTGTATGTATAAAGCACTATGGTAGTACAGGAGAAGTGTTAATCTCTGACTAGGGAGATCTCATAACCTTTCATCTGGTTGTTACATTAAGTCCAGTCTTGAAACAGAAGTTCATCAGGTAGAGAAGAGATTTCTAGTAGGGAGAAACAGCATATACAAAAATTTGGGGGCAAAAAATCATTGTACACTTGAATTGCAAATAGTTGAGTGTGGTTGGAGGGTAGGGTTTGTAGATGGAGGTAGGGAGATGAACCTAGAAATGTAAGTAAGGGCCACAGCATCAAGGGACTTGTATGCTGGACAAAAAAGTATGTTTTTTATTGAAACATTAAAATTTCTCCATTCAGTTTGGCAGCTGGAAGGCCCATTGTGACCCTAGCAAAAGAAATTTCAGTGGAGAACCCTAAGCCCAGCTTACTCTGGACCCTTGGCTCTTCTGGAGGCTAATGTGTCATTTTTCAAGTCTTTACTCCCTACGGAAAGCTAGTTGGCAATTTTCTTTATCAGTTATGGTAGCCACACCTGCAAATTTGGAATTTCCTAAAAGTTTCATACACATTCACACTTACACGTTTTACTCAAGCTTTTCCAGTACATTAGCTTCCACTTTCTGCCCCACAGTCAGACCCTGCTCCTGCTTCTAGACTCGGCTTAGATGTGGTCTCCTCTGGGCAGCTTTCAATGATATAGACCTTGGTGGCCTGACTCCATTCTGCATAAGAGGTTATTCATAATGAGCTCTCAATAAGCTTTTATTAAATTGAATTTACCAGAGCAAAAGTTTTGTTAAAGAAATAGAATATATCAATTAGTAAAAGATTCTTTAATGAAAGCAGTGTTTACTCAATTTTAGTCATTTAATTATCACCTGTAGGATATCTGCCATCTTCACATACCACCTATGTTACCTACTTAATATTCATGAAAATTGACTCGCTTTATCCAAATTGCCAACAAATATATTAACAAGTGCTCAACAACACTAGTCATGAGAAATACAAACTAAGACCACATTGCACTCATGAATAGACCTACCAAAATGGCTAAAATGTCAAAGACATGGCATGAAGTATGGTGATAAGGAGCAACTGGAATTCTGGAACACTGATGGTGGAGACCACTTTGGAAAAATGCCTGCTTAGCTGAAGGCATGCATCTTTTGACTCACCAATTCTATTCTTAGAATTTATCCTACAAATATAGGCATGTTCACCAAAAGACCCAGTTGAGAGTATTCACAGAAGCACTATCTGTAATATACAAATATCAAAAACAGCCCAGGGCTTCCCTGGTGGCGCAGTGGTTGAGAGTCCGCCTGCCAATGCAGGGGACACGGGTTCGTGCCCCGGTCCAGGAAGATCCCACATGCCGTGGAGCGGCTGGGCCTGTGAATCATGGCCGCTGAGCCTGCACGTCTGGAGCCTTTGCTCCGCAACGGGAGAGGCCACAACAGTGAGAGGCCCGTGTACAGCAAAACAAAACAAAACAAAACAAAACAAAAAAACCAGCCCAAATGTCTTACCAACAGTAGAAATACATAAGTGAGTTATGATGATACTTACATAATGGAATTTTATACAGCAATGGAAATGAGCAAACTACAACTACTTGCAACAACATGGATGGTTTTCATAAAAATAATGTTGAGAAAAGGGGACAGATACATAAAGGCACATGCTGTAGGATTCCATTTATATAAAGTTCAGATAGAAGCAAAACAATCTATGATATTAAAAGTGTGGGTAGGATAACTGCTGGGGAGTTATTACATTGATAGAGACATGAAGGACTTTCTGGGATTCTGGTACTATTTTGTTTCCTGATCTGGGTTCTGCGTACCAGGATGTATTTACTTTGTGAAAAATCTAATGATCTATGGTTTTTGCATCTTTTCTGAGTATACCATATACTTTAATAAAAAGTCTCCATCTGAAAAAAAAAAAGAAATTTCAGTGGAGTTACAATGTGGAAGCCAAATCCAAGGAGGCTGAAGAGTGGACAGACAATGAGAGAGAAGCAGTGGTGAATTTAAAGTACTATTTCTACACAATGGCTATAGAGAAAGTAAGACATATGACAGAGAGAATAGAGGATTGGGGGGGGGAATTCTCTGGGGAAGCTTGAGGGAGGGGATATGTGATGGACTTTGGGTTCTAAAAAAATGGGAGAGGATAATATACAAAGCACAGGCAAAGGGATTATTTAGACTGGAACAGGAAGAGAGAACAGGAAGATGGAAAACAGGAGAAAATGGGTATGGATGTAGATAAGTCTATAAGTATGGAATGATTTACTTAGAGATTATAGCCTAGTGGCTTATGAAGGAGGTGAGATATTTTGCTGAGACTGGAGACATGGGAGTTTGTAGGTGACTTGAAAGGAGGGATAGATAGAAGGAAGAGTCTTGTGGATGGATGTCAGGTAGTAGATGAGATGGTGGATGGTGCTGTCTGGGCTGAGGGATGGAGGAAGGAAAGATCAAAGGAGTCTGGTAATCTGATAGAAAAGCTATGGGGAGTCAAAAGACCAGAGATATTCATAAGGTGGAATATGAGTGTCGCAGAAGGAAGGAAAGGAGAGAACAGAAAGGTTAGAGGTTATTATAGTCATAGAGTGGGATAATGAAGTTTAAAATTTCAGGAGTCAACCATTCCTAGGTAAAGATGAGTCCATGGTTTGATCAGCAGATGTGGCGGTAATAAGGAGAGCTGGGAAATAAAGAACTGTGAAATCTCAGTAGATGCTGGATAACCTTCAAAATATATCTCAAATCAGACCATTCCTCACCAATTTCACCACAACTACTTAGTGCAAGCTACCATCAGCACTAGCCTCTTAGTTGATCTCTTGGATTCCTCTTATGCCCACTCCCTATCCCCCACTCTTGTCAGCTCCTCACACATTGGCCAGAGTACAAATTAGATGTGCTCATGCTCCCTCCCTCCTTTTCTCAAAGCCCAATATTCTACTGCCTTCCCATTACACTTACTTGCCTATAAGTCTTACATGATCTGACCCCCAACCTTTTCAACATTACCACCTAGCACTTTTCCTGTCCTGGTTGTGCTTCAACTGCACTGGGCTCCTTGCTGTTCTAAGAGCACAGTATGCATGCCTTACAGGCCTTAGGGCCTTTGGACTTGTTCCCTATGCCTATAATACAACCTCACAACCATCTCTGCAGATCTCCGCATGACTCCTCCTCTTAACTTCATTCAAGTTTATGCTAAAATCTCCCCACAGAGAAGCCTTTCCTTAACTATCCTATATTTTGGATACTAACTCCTTTTCAGATATATGATTTGTAAATATTTTCTCCCATGCAGTAGGTTAGGCTTTCATTTTGATGATGGTTTTCTTTGTTGTGCAGAAGCTTTTTAGTTTGATGTCGTCCCACTTTTTTATTTTTGCTTTTGTTTCCCTTGCCTTTGGAGTCAGATCCACAAAAACATCACTAAGACCAATGTCAATGAGGTTACCACCTATGTTTTCTTCTAGGAATTTTATGGTTTCAGGTCTTACATTCAAGTCTTTAATCCATTTTGAGTTAATTTTTGTGTATGGTGTTAAGATAATGGTCAAATTTCATTCTTTTGCATGTGGCTGTCCAGTTTTCTCAACATCATTTATTGAAGAAACTGTTCTAGTATAATTTATTCTTATTTTTGTTGTGTGTGCTAGAGATATCTTTATGTATGTCCATACTTATCTGCATCATGGTGTGAGTGAGGGAGAATGGAGGCAAAGTTAAAGGAGAAAATTTGATTCCCATAGGAAACAGTTAAGTTGCAGCTGAAGCCACTTTTAAGCAAAACTGTGGAACAGTGCTTAATGTAAAGCATCCTCTATCTAATTGGTGTAGTTCCCAAACTCTTATTCAAGCCGCACTTCTCATTGGTTCCATGATCTCATGCACTTGACTAAATGAGTGACAGGTTTATTGTTCCAGTTTCGTGGGTTAGCTTACTGTGAATCTGGATAATTGCAATAAGACTACATGAGTTACCTGTTTTCTATTTTCCCTCTAACAAAGGTAGTGAAACCAGAATGGCAAGTACATTAAAAACAACCCAAACACTAAATGTACCACTCACTTCCTTTTTGTGATCTTAAATGTATGAAATGGCAAATATTTAAATTAACTCTACACAATACAATCTCAGTTACAAGGTCTTTATCAAGAAGAAGCAAATCATGCCTTTTCATTAACCTTACTTTCCCAGATCTTTCAGGAAACTCTACATTAGCCTCACCTTGTCTTCAAATAAATGTTCATTTTTTACCACCTTGGTAAACATGTTAATTTATATTAATTTATAACCACCTGTACAAACCTTTATATTTGTAAACATTCCAAAGGTTGTCCTGCAGACCTATGTTGTATGTTATGAATTCCATTGAGGTTTCCTGATTGGCAGTGCCTTTTATTATTATATTTTTAGTATGCACCTCATGGTTCTTAATCTAGAGTCTATCAAAAAGTGGTTGCTTAATATATATCCATCTCTGGCCTCACCCCCTGTCCCCAAGACTTATATATCCAACTGCCTATGAAAACTCTGCTTGGAGGCAACTCAAACTTAGTATGGACAAATAAAACTTTCAATTATCCCCATCTCAAACTGGCTCCTCCTCCAGTACTTCCTGAGTCAATAAATGTCACTACCATTTACTAAACTGCTAAAGTTAAAAAATCTAGGAGTCATTTTTGACACTTCTTTTTTTTCACATCTTTATTCTAATCCAATCCATCAACAAGACGCGTCAGTTTTACCTTCAAATTTTATCCAAAATCAAGACACTTTTGACCATCTCCACTACTATATCCCCAGTCCAAGCCACTATCAACTCTTGCCTAGACTTGCTTACATACTTTCAGTAGCCCTTCACAGGTCTCTTTGCTTCTACTCTTGACCCCCTACATTCTATCCACTACACAGAAATTAGATCAATCTTTTAGAAACACACACCATGTCATGCCACTCTCCTTCTTTAAATACTCCAATTGCTTCCCATTGCACTGAGAATAAACTCCAAACTCGTCTACTGTGGCTTACAAGACTTTACATTATTTAAGCTCTCTGACCTGTTTCCCATCAGCTCCCACCACTCAATCTTCTCCAATCCCCATGGCATTCGTACTGTTCCAAGAACACAAAAACTCATTCTCTGATTTAAATTCTTTCTACTTGTTTTCCTTTATGTTGTGCAAACTCTCCCCTCAGACTTTTGCATGGCTTGATAACTTTCTTCTATCAGATTTCTGCTCAATTATCACCTCTTCAGAAAGACCTTTCCTGACCACCTTTTTTTGTTTCTTTGTTTTTACTTTTCCCCCTAGATTTATTGAAGTATGATTGAAAAATTAAAATTGTGTATATTTTAGGTGTAAAATGTGATATTTTGGTATACACTGTGTATTCATGTATACACTGAAAAATGATTACCACAGTCAACTTAATTAACATATCTATCACCTCACATAGTTACTTTTTTGGGAGGTGAGAAAGTTTAAGATCTACTCTCTTAGCAAATTTTAAGTATACAGTACAGTATTATTAAGGATAGTCAGCATGCTGTACATTAGCTCTCCAAACTTATTCATCCTGCGTAATTGAAACATCGTACTATGACTAACATTTCCCTCACCCCCAGTCCCTGGCAACCACCATTCTAATCTCTGCATTTATGAGTTTTAAACAGCCAATGGACAGCAAGTTGCATACAGTTGCATGTTCACAGATGTTTCTTACTGGGTTTGTAAACTAATGTAGTGTTAGGTTCCACATTTATGTATCTTTTCAGCCTAGTGACTTCATTTTCTCTCTTACTAGAGAGAAATCTGGAGAGAGAGGGAGAGAGAGAGAGAGTGACTAAGAGAGACACAGAGACATGTTGACAGAGTGGGACAGTCAAAGAGACAACAAAAGTGATAGGAGATAGAGGTGGATTGCAAAGGTTCATGCAGACTTTACACGAAAACTCTCAAGAAAATGGATAAACTTCGTAATGTAAAGTCTACTGAGAGAGAAAAAATGAGGGGCATGGGGAAGATTCCTGAGGAACAATTGACTGGTTTTTTTTGCGGTACACGGGCCTCTCACTGTTATGGCCTCTCCGGTTGCGGAGTGCAGGCTCCGGACGCGCAGGCTCAGCGGCTATGGCTCACGGGCCCAGCCGCTCCGTGGCATGTGGGATCTTCCCAGACTGGGGCACGAACCCGTGTCCCCTGCATCGGCAGGCGGACTCTCAACCACTGCGCCACCAAGGAAGCCCACAATTGGCTGTTTTATATTCCATTGCATCCGCCACACTGAGTCTTAGATATGAAGCAGAAACAACACATAATTTTTCACCAGAACTGCAGTAATATCAGAGTTACTTAATAGCTTTATAACCTTCAGTAACTTTACTTGGTCTTCTTAAGTTTTAGTTTCTTTATCTGTAAAATAAGGATATTCCCATAGACCTGGTATAGTAACATTTCCTAGTTCAATAATACTTGTTCAATAAATGGTAGCTGGTATCACCATCATCAACACGAAGTTACCTGGAATGCCCCCTAAACTGACCCCTATGACAGTTATCTTGTCCTTAAAACCACAATTCTTTTCCAACAAGGAGTAAAAGCTAGATTGGATGAGAGTTATCCTGGGACAATCTCGTGTAGCACAACTGTCAAGTATTGTTCATTTGCTCCCTAAGAAATATTTTCTCCTTACATTTGTTAGCTGTTGTAATTCATATTTGTGTGAGTGAGCAAAAGTTCATGTGTGTGTGTATATGTGTGTGTGTGTTGGTTTTGTGAGCTATTTAATCAAGAACCTCTAATTAAATGTCATCATTATTACTGTATTTACTGAAGTGATGATATTATTTTACTCTGCAGAGCAGTTGTCTGTTTTGTAGATTCATTTATTCAGAATATGAACCCTCCTTACTTCATAATTAAGCAACTAAGTGGGCTTTCAATTCCTGATATCCCATTATTTAACCTAGCCATTTATGAAAAGGGAAAAAAGAGAAAACTAGAAAGAAAACCACAGAAAGCAAATGAGGCAAATACTTGCAAATCATGGAATGTTAAGAGTCTAAAGGAAATATAGCAATTATCTAAACCATCTAGTTATACAGGAGAAAAATTGAAGTCTATATAAAAATAAAGAGTAAATTTTTAAAATCAAACCAGGCTTCAAATCCAGGGTTTCTGATGTCTAATATAATGATCTTCCTTCTACCTAGCATCCCTGCTTAAAGATATGAAACTGAGCAGTAACAAGAGTTCTGAAAAGGAACTATTCATTGAGAGCACTTAGGTCCACTTCAGGTTGCAGAACAAATGAGTAGAGGAGAACACCATGGGAAAACAGATGGGAAAATAAGAGTAGAGAAGGGGTGAGTTCATACCCTGCATTGTTAGCAACTGGCTTCTTTAGTTTGAGGATGGGGTAGGAGCAGCAGCCTTACTGTATGATCGCTCCCAGAACTTAAGTTCTGGAGTGTAATTTGTAACATGAACAAATGAACTTCCAATGCAAATTAAAAAAAATTCTATCAACCTTGATTTTATTTTCTTTATTTTTTTATCACAGTTTCAGTTTTTGGTGTGTGTCCCCTGAAGTTGGAAAATATGTACCAAATATGGATTGAAAAGAATCTTCCTCTTTCATTCTCACTGGGCTAAAAAATAGTACTTTGTGTGTGAGCGTGTGTGTGTATGTCTGTGTGTATAGCAGTAGTAGTAGAATTCGTAAACAAATTAGAATCCCTAACATAGTCTGAAGATAGCTTCTTTTGAGCTTAAATGATCATCTTAAAGATTTTATTTAGAGGTATTAAAAGATAAAATTTTGCAGAAAGCTCAGGTTTTGCCTGCTTGTTTGCTTTTCCTTCCTTTCCCACAGAATGAATTCTGATGGTTGACTAGATGACTGATGAATTGTGATGATATCTAAGTTATGACTGCTTTGTAAGAAAAAAAGTAGAAAATGTAAGAGAAATTCTGTGGATGAGATGGGGAGGGAACTGTCCTTTCAATGTATTATAGTTTTGCTAGTCATGGCATGATGGCATTATAGGGAGACAGTGGGTATGTAGAAGAATTTATGTTCACTTACTCTGAGACAAAATAGGGTTTTTCTTCAGAAATTTATTTTTATATAACATAAGTCAGGCTTCAGCCTTTCACGTTTGTGGTTGAAGTGGAGACAGGGTGCCATGAAATAGTTGGACCGCTTAAATTCTTGATGGATCTCTAGTTTACTGTATAAAGTAGGCTTTTTCCAACCCACAGTTTTTAGTTATTTATAATTATGTTTATTGCTGTGGTAATGTACTATACGGGCCTACATAAAATTGCTTTATTTGATGTACTTTATCCTAAGTCCCTATATTCCTAAAAGAGAATCACTTAAAAAGCAAACTATAGCGACTCCCATCGTGGTGCAGTGATTAAGAATCTGCCTGCCAATGCAGAAGACATGGGTGCGATCCCTGGTCCAAGAAAGTCCCACATGTCGTGGAGCAACTAAGCCAGTGCGCCACAACTACTGAGCCTGTGCTCTAGAAGACACAAGCCAAAACTACTGAGCCCGCATGTCACAACTACTGAAACCCACGTGCCTAGAGCCCATTCTCTGCAGCAACAGAAGCCACCGCAATGAGAAGCCCAAGTACTGCAACGAACAGTAGTCCCCACTGGCTGCAACTAGTGAAAGTCTGCTCAGAGCAATGAAGACGCAATGCAGCCAAAAGTAAACAAATTAAATAATTAATTATTTATTTTAAAAGTGACTACTTGAGAAGATAAACAAAACTGATAAACAATTAGCCAGACTTATCAAGAAAAAAAGGGAGAATACTCAAATCAACAGAATTAGAAACGAAAAGGGAGAAGTAACAACTGACACTGCAGAAATACAAAGGATCATGAGAGATTACTACAAGCAACTATATGCCAATAAAATGGACAACCTGGAAGAAATGGACAAATTCTTAGAAATGCACAACCTACCAAGGCTGAACCAGGAAGAAATAGAAAATATAAACAGACCAATCACAAGCACTGAAATTGAAACTGTGGTTAAAAGTCTTCCAACAAACAAGAGTCCAGGACCAGATGGCTTCACAGGCGAATTCTATCAAACATTTAGAGAGGAGTTAACATCTATTCTTCTCAAACTCTTCCAAAATATAGCAGAGGGAGGAACACTCCCAAACTCATTCTATGAGGCCACCATCACCCTGATACAAAAAACAGACAAATATGTCACAAAGAAAGAAAGCTACAGGCCAATATCACTGAGGAACATAGGTGCAAAACTCCTCAACAAAATATTAGCAAACAGAATCCAACAGCACATTAAAAGGATTGTACACCATGATCAAGTGCAGTTTATCCCAGATATGCAAAGATTCTTCAATATACACAAATCAATCAATGTGATACACCATATTAACAAATTGAAGGAGAAAAAAACATATGATCATCTCAATAGATAGAGAAAAAGCTTTTGACAAAATTCCACTCACATATGATAAAAATTCTCCAGAAAGTAGGCATAGAGGGAACTTACCTAAACATAATAAAGGCCATATATGACAAACCCACAGCCAACATCATTCTCAATGGTGGAAAACTGTAACCATTTCCAATAAGATCAGGAACAAGACAAGGTTGCCCACTCTCACCACTATTTTTCAACATAGTTTTGGAAGTTTTATCCACAGCAATCAGAGACAAGAAAGAAATAAAAGAAATCCAAATCAGAAAAGAAGTAAAATTGTCAATGCTTGCAGATGACATTATACTATACATAGAGAATCCTGAAGACTCTACCAGAAATCTACTAGAGCTAATCAATGAAATTGGTAAAGTTGCAGGATACAAAATTAATGCACAGAAATCTCTTGCATTCCTATACACTAATGATGAAAAATCTGAAACTGAAATTAAGAAAACACTCCCATTTACCATTGCAACAAAAAGCATAAAATACCTAGGAATATACCTACCTAGGGAGACAAAAGACCTATATGCAGAAAACTATAGGACACTGATGAAAGAAATTAAAAATGATACAAACCTATGGAGAGATACACCACGTTCTTGGATTGGAAGAATCAACATTGTGAAAATGACTCTACTACCCAAAGCAATCTACAGATTCAATGCAATCCCTATCAAACTACCAATGGCATTTTTCACAGAACTAGAACAAAAAATTTCACAATTTGTATGGAAACACAAAAGAACCCGAATTGCCAAAGCAATCTTTACAATGAAAAATGGAGCTGGAGGAATCAGGCTCCCTGACCTCACACTATACTACAAAGCTACAGTAGTCAAGATAGTATGGTACTGGCACAAAAACAGAAATATAGATCAATAGAACAGGATAGAAAGCCCAGAGATAAACCCATGCACATATGGTCACCTTATCTTTGATAAAGGAGGCAAGAATATATAATGGAGAAAAGACAGCCTCTGCAATAAGTAGTGCTGGGAAAACTGGACAGCTACATGTAAAGGAATGAAGTTATAACACTCCCTAACACCATACACAAAAATAAACTCAAAATAGACTAAAGTCCAAAATGTAAGGCCAGACACTATAAAACTCTTAGAGGAAAACATAGGCAGAACACTCTATGACATAAATCACAGCAAGATCCTTTTTGACCCACCTCCTAGAGAAACGGACATAAAAACAAAAATAAACAAATGGAACCTAATGAAACAAAAGCTTTTGCACAGCAAAGGAAACCATAAAGAAGACAAAAAGAGAACCCTCAGAATGGGAGAAAATATTTGTGAATGAAGCAACCAATAAGGGATCAATTTCCAAAGTATTGAAATAGCTCATGCAGCTCAATATCAAAAAAACAAACAACCCAATCCAAAAATGAGCAGAAGATCTATATAGACATTTCTGCAAAGAAGACATACAGGTAGTCAAAAAGCAGTTGAAAAGATGGTCAAGATCACTAATTATTAGAGAAATGCAAGTCAAAGCTACAATAAATTATCACCTTACCCCAGTCAGAATGGCCATCATCAAAAATCTACAAACAATAAATGCTAGAGAGGGTGTGGGGAAAAGGGAACCATCCTACACTGTTGGTGGGAATTTAAATTGATACAGCCACTCTGGAGAACAGTATGGAGGTTCCTTAAAACACTAAAAATAGAACTACCATATGATCCAGCAATCCCACTCCTGGGCATATATCTGAAGAACACCATAATTTGAAAAGATACATGCACCCCAATGTTCATTGCAGCACTATTTACAGCAGCCAGGACATGGAAGCAACCTAACTGTCCATCGACAGATGAATGGATAAAGAAGTTGTGGCACATATATACAATGGAATATTACTCAGCCATAAAAGGAAATGAAATTGAGTTATTTGTAGTGAGGTGGATGGACCTAGAGTCTGTCATATAGAGTGAAGTAAGTCAGAAAGCAAAAAACAAATATGGCATGCTAACACATATATATGGAATCTAAAAAAAATAATGGTTATGAAGAAACTAGGGGCAGGACAGGAATAAAGACGCAGTCGTAGAGAATGGACTTGAGGACATGGGGAGGGGGAAGGGTAAGTTGGGACGAAGTGAGGGAGTGGCATGGACATATATACACTACCAAAAGTAAAATAGATAGCTAGTGGGAAGCAGCCTCACAGCACAGGAAGATCAGCTTGGTGCTTTGTGACCACCTAGAGGGGTGGGATAAGGAGGATGGGAGGGAGACACAAGAGGGAAGAGATATGGGGATATATGTATATGTATAGCTGACTCACTTTGTTATACAGCAGAAACTAACACAGCATTGTAAAGCAACTATACTCTAATAAAAATTAATTACAAGAAAGAATGAAATAATGCCATTTCAGCAACATGGATGAACATAGAGATTGTCATACTGATTGAAGTAAGTCAGACAGAGAAAGACAAATGTCATATGATATTCCCTCTAAGTGGAATCTTAAAAAAAGGCTACAAATGAACTTACCAAAAAACAGAAATAAAGTTATAGATATAAAAAACAAACTTATGGTAACCTGGGGGTAAGAGGGGTAGGGATAAATTGGAAGACTGAGATTGACACATACACACTACTATATATAAAAGAGATAACTAATAAGGACCTACTGTATAGCACAGGGAACTCTACTCAATACCCTGTAATGGCCTATATGCGAAAATAATCTAAAAATGAGTGGGTATATGTATATGTTTCACTGATTCACTTTGCTGTACACCTGAAACTAACATAACATTTTAAATCAACTCCAATAAAAATTTTAAAAAAACACATAAGCTATCTGAGAGAAGTTTTCTAAAAGGAAAAGGTTATGAATTCTAACATAAAAGTTATACACCTCATAATTCCGTCCAGTTTCACTTCAACTTAGCTGAACAACCAACCAATGGACCTCCACATGCAGAGCTTCCTGCCTAGACATCATTAGGAAATGAGATGCAGTGGAGAAAACAAAGACATTAAGGGTGTGTCTGCATCATGCATTGTGAAATAATTAATTACTGCTGCTTCTGTGATCATGAGAATTCCAGGTGACATTTCTGCCAGCCCATTAAAGCTCATACTGTGACATTAAAAATATCTGAGCTATTACCTCTTCTCCAATATAAATTTTCCTCCATCTCTTTCAAAAACACCAAAAAGTGAACTACAAAGGGCCCTAATAGATTTTCACATAGCTTTGGAGTCTCTAAGATGCTCCCTCACTCACCATGGGGTTCATATTGAAATATAAACTGGTCCAATTGGCAAAGATACTCCACGATGGTAATGCGTGAAAAATGTTGAGTGCAGGTAACAACTGGAAACATAGGGGGTGTGTCACAATTTTAACACTTGAGTGTAAACCCAGATATAGGAGTCAGAAAGCATCAAACCAATTAATTCATCTGCTGCCTCATTTTCTGTGTTTAGTTGCTTAATTTCAGGGCTTAAATCTTGTATGATCTTACTTCGTTTTAGATGGAGTCTCTGTTTTGTAGATATAGAAAAAACTACTGATTGAACCTGTGCTAACTCTTTCAAAATTCTTTGCCCCCGAAAAGAGAAATGACAGAGATAACAGAAGATGATCACAGAAGATATGATAAGATGAATCGAGTGCTTACCATATTTTGTGCTATGCATAACCTTGACACTCTATGCCTCATTTAATCTTCGAAACAATTATATAATGTAGATAATGTAATTATCTGCATTTTACAGATAAAGAAAACAAGGGTAAGCAAGATTAAATTGATTGTCCAAAGCCACACAGCTTTAAGTGGCAGAGCTGGAATTCAAACCAAGATCTATCTGAGACTTGGGACAATACACTGAAAAAGTAGATATCATAAAAAAGAATTATTCAATTAAAATTAGTGCTTGTATATGGTGCTACTATAAATGAACCCCAAAGAGGTCATCTTCATAGCATAATAGTCATACTAAGTTATTAAATTATAGAGTAATGCAAAACCTAATCCAGACTACCCACTCAGATTTTAGATATTGCTGACAGTCATGGGCCAGCTCTTCAGAGCATGATATACTGAAGTTATATCCCACTTCAGAAACTTTCTTCCTCTTCTTTTAAGTACCCAACTTTGAGTTTTATAGAGGCTGCATTGTAACACTTTGCCTATTCTATATGTTCCCATATAGAACCGGGCTTCCCTGGTGGCGCAGTGGTTGAGAGTCCGCCTGCCAATGCAGAGGACACGGGTTCGTGCCCCAGTCTGGGAAGATCCCACATGCCGCGGAGCGGCTGGGCCCGTGAGCCATGGCCGCTGAGCCTGCGCGTCCGGAGCCTGTGCTCCGCAACAGGAGAGGCCACAACAGTGAGAGGCCTGCATACCGCCAAAAATAAAATAAAATAAAATCTGTCTATGAAATGATTAAGGACCAAAACAATTCCTAAATTCTTACACTAAAGTGTCGAAACCAACAACAATGTGTTTTAAAGTTAAGGCCCTATTGATACTTATTTTTAAAGTGTTATTTAAAATAATCTGTTTATATTTCTATTACCTATTCTAATGATTAACTTGAACTAAGTTCTCCTTTGATTTCCTTAGAATCATTAATACTTATCAGAAAACAATGACCATGTTTGTTAATTTGTATGCACAGCTTGCTTTGTAAATTTTTAATTTCTTACATATTTTATAGCAGAACACTTCTTATACTTAAGGTACAATGTAATATTTATGTTCATAAATGACTACCCAGCACAATAGATGTTAAAATGGTAATCTGTGTACAGAATATTGCTAACAATACTTTCCAGTCATCACTTTGTCTTTTATCTTGAACAGTATACATCCTAACTAATAAAAAAAGGCAAAATTCTCTGAACAAAGTTTATCCCAGTATGAAGGGTTTTATACCTGATTAATATAGTGACTCTGGGTCATCAATTGAAGGCTAAATTATCATTATCGTCATCATTGTGTAGGATGGTTCCAGGAAACTTCTTGAAGCATAGTGCTTAATCAGTGCAAACAAGTTCTTCAAACACCCTCTCAATGATGACATGAAGTATGCCATGAGTGGAGCCATAAGCAATCTGATGCAATGGCACAGACAAGCTAGGTTTCATTTTCTCTACCTATTGTGGTACAAGACCTGAGTTGAATTTTGTCTTTCACAAAAAATTGTATCATGATATTTCTATATTCTACTACAGGCAATGCAATTGAAACCATTTCTATATTTTCATTTTCTTTTTTAAATTCTTTTTTATTTATTTATTTTTTAAACATCTTTATTGGAGTATAATTGCTTTACAATGGTGTGTTAGTTTCTGCTGTATAACAAAGTGAATCATCTATATGTATACATATATCCCCATATCCCCTCCCTCTGTGTCTCCCTCCCACCCTCCCTATCCCACCCCTCTAGGTGGTCACAAAGCACTGAGCTGATCTCCCTGTGCTATGCTGCTGCTTCCCACTAGCTATCTATTTTACATTTGGTAGTGTATATATGTCAGTGCTATTCTTTCACTTTGTCCCACCTTACCCTTCCCCCTCCCTGTGTCCTCAAGTCCATTCTCTATGTCTGTGTCTTTATTTCTGTCCTGCCCCTAGGGTCTTCAGAACCTTTTTTTTTATTTTTTAGATTCCATATATATGTTTAGCATACGGTATTTGTTTTTCTCTTTCTGGCTTACTTCACTCTGTATGACAGACTCTAGGTCCATCCACCTCACTACAAATAACTTAATTTCACTTCTTTTTATGGCTGAGTAATATTCCTTTTTATATATGTGCCACATCTTTTTTATCCATTCATCTGTCAATGGACACTTAGGTTGCATTTTTCTTTATTAATTTTGATAAAAGAGTTGGATTGCAACACTTGATTTTCTTTTTAAAAAGATTATTTCGGACCATTTGTCAAACACTTTTGTTGAAGACAAATGGGAACCTTCATGATAGCCCTTGGTTTCATTTTCTCAATACCCATGAGTGTTGTCATGGTGACAGCATGTGTATTTTTTATACTTGTCTATGTATGGCCCACAGTAGGCACTTGATAAAACCTCATTGAATGAATGGGTACATAATCTATTAAGGATTCAGATGAAAATATAGATGAAAATATACAGTATGGGAGATGTGTCACCCCTGTAAATTGGCTAGTATATTAGTTGGGTCCATGTTGGTATCCTGGATCTTTTTTTTCTTACTGTGCACATTCTCCATAGATTATCTCATATGCTGTCATAATTGGAACAACTATCTCAGTTTGTGACTCTCAAATCTCTATCACTTCTCTTAGATATTTCTCCTAGGTTCCAGATTAACTATCCAGTTGCTTACTGAACACTTCCACCTGGATATTTATCTCCCATTTCATATACAACACATCCATATTTGAACTCAACTCTATCCTCACATCTCAAATCGGTTTTTCTGTGTTCCCTGTCCCAACAAATGTCACCACTGTCTATCTAATTGTCCAATTAATAATCTGGATGTCATCTTTGATTCCACCTTCTCCCTCATCTCCTACATTTAATCAACTGCTGACTCAGGTTGATTCTATCTCTTTTTAAAATTTATTTATTTTTGGCTGCATTGGGTCTTCGTTGCTGCGTGCAGGCTGTCTCTAGTTGCGGTGAGTGGGGGCTACTCTTCGTGCGCTGCATGGGCTTCTCATTGAGGTGGCTTCGCTTGTTGAACTGCATGAGCTCTAGGTGCGCGGGCTTCAGTAGTTGTGGTGCGTGGGCTCAGTAGTTGTGGCTGGCGGGCTCTAGAGCGCAGGCTTGGTAGTTGTGGTGCACGGGCTTAGTTGCTCTGTGGCATGTGGGATCTTCCCAGACCAGGGCTCGAACCCATGTCGCCTGCATTGCCAGGTGGATTCTTAAACACTGTGCCACCAGGGAAGCCCTGATTCGACCTTTTTAATAAGTCTTCAGTTTATCAATTTCTTTTCATACTCACCTTAAATAAAAATAACATTATTTCTTACATGAACTACTGCAAAAATCTCTTAACAGGTAGCCTTTCTTACAGTTTTGCTCCTCCCCAAATTCATTTTCCACAGAGTAGCTAAATAGAAACACTCAGTTAATAAACTCAAAAAGCATTTTACCATATAATAACCAATAGACCAGCTCATATTTATTCACCAAGCTTCAGCTTTATTTTCTTTTTACTTTGATTTTGGATAAGTACAATTTTCATGCTTACAGAAAATCCCATACTTCACTTATCCTGGTACTTATCACATTATATCATAATTATCAATTTACTAGCCTGCATACCCCCATAGATTGTGAGCTCCTGGAAGGCAGGGGCCAGGTCTGTTTCATATACATGTCACCTAGCCAGTACTTGACACATAGTAAGTACTTAATAATGATTTGCCCTGTGAATAAAAGAAGGAAGAAAGGAATGAGGAAAAGAAGGGAAGGAGGGAGGAGGAATGATGAAGGAAAGAAAGAGAAAAGAAGAAAGAAAGAAAGAAAGAAAGAAAGAAAGAAAGGGTTAAAACCATCCATCCAATTATTCCAGTTTTACTCGAGGCTGAGAGACAAAGTAGTGGAGTCTTTAAAAGGCATGGATGTTGTTCAGAGTCTATACGTCATTGGAATCAATCAACTGAGGAAATGGGGGAATTGGATATGCCTTCAAAAGAGGCTTTTGTTCTTTGTTTTTTAACATCTTTATTGGAGTATAATTGCTTTACAATGGTGTGTTAGTTTCTGCTTTATAACAAAGTGAATCACCTATACATATATATATACATACATATATCCCCATATCTCCTCCCTCTTGTGACTCACTCTCTCCCACCCTCCCTATCCCACCCCTCTAGGTGGTCACAAAGCACCGAGCTGATCTCCCTGTGCTATGCGACTGTTTCCCACCACCTATCTATTTTAAATTTGGCAGTGTATATATGTCCATGCCACTTTCTCACTTTGTCCTTCCCCCTCAAGGAAGGGGGAGGGGGAAGCTTATCCTTCCCCCTCCCCATATCCTCAAGTCCATTCTCTACTAGGTCTGCGTCTTTATTCCCGTCTTGCCCCTAGGTTCTTCATGACCATTTTTTTTGCTTTCTTTTGTTTTGTTTTTTAGATTCCATATATATGTGCCAGCATACAGTATTTCTTTTTCTCGGTCTGATTAATTCACTCTGAATGACAGACTCTAGGTCCATCCATTTCACTACAAATAACTCAATTTCATTTCTTTTTATGACTGAGTAATACTCCATTGTATATATGTGCAACATCTTCTTTACCCATTCATCTGTTAATTGACACTTAGGTTGCTTCCATGTCCTGGCTATTGTAAATACAGCTGCAGTGAACATTATGGTACATGACCCTTTTTGAATTATGGTTTCCTCAGGATATATGCCCAGTAGTGGGATTGCTAGGTCATATGGTAGTTCTATTTTTAGTTTTTTAGGGAGCATCCATACTGTTAGCCATAGTGGCTGTTTCAATTTACATTCCTACCAGCAGTGCAAGATGGTTCCCTTTTCTCCACACCCTCTCCAGCATTTACTGTTTGTAGAGTTTTTGATGATGGCCACTATGACCAGTGTGAGATGATATCTCATTGTAGTTTTGATTTGCATTTCTCTAATGATTAATGATGTTGAGCATTCTTCCATGTGTTTGTTGGCAATCTGTATATCTTCTTTGGAGAAATGTCTATTTAGGTCTTCTGCCCATTTTTGAATTGGGTTATTTGTTTTTTTGATACTGAGCTGCATGAGCTGCTTGTAAATTTTGGAGATTAATCCTTTGTTGGTTGCTTCATTTGCAAATATTTTCTCCCATTCTGAGGGTTGTCTTTTGGTCTTGTTTATGGTTTCCTTTGCTGTGCAAAAGCTTTTAAGTTTCATTGGGTCCCATTTTTTTATTTTTGTTTCTATTTCCATTTCTCTAGGAGGTGGGTCAAACAGGATCTTGCTGTGATTTATGTCATAGAGTGTTCTGCCTATGTTTTCCTCTAAGAGTTTTATAGTGTCTGGCCTTACATTTAGGTCTTTAATCCATTTTGAGTTTAATTTTGTGTATGGTGTTAGGGAGTGTTCTAATTTCATACTTTTATATGCACCTGTCCAGTTTTCCCAGCACCACTTATTGAAGAGGCTGTTTTTTCTCCACTGTATATTCTTGCCTCATTTATGAAAGATACGGTGACCATATGTGTGTGGGTTTATCTCTGGGCTTTCTATCTTGTTCCATTGATCTATATTTCTGTTTTTGTGCCAGTACCATACTGTCTTGACTACTGTAGCTTTGTAGCATAGTCCGAAGCCAGGGAGCCTGATTCCTCCAGCCCCATTTTTTATTCTCAAGATTGCTTTGGCTATTCAGGGTCTTTTGTGTTTCCATACAAATTGTGAAATTTTTTGTTTTAGTTCTGTGAAAAATGCTGTTGGTAATTAGATAGGGATTGCATCGAATATGTACATTGTTTTGGGTAGTATAGTTATTGTTACAATGTTGATTCTTCCAATCCAAGAACATAGCATATCTCTCCATCTGTTTCTATTATTTTAAATTTTATCATCAGTGTCATAGTTTTCTGCATACAGATCTTTTGTCTCCTTTAGTTAGGTTTATTCCTAGATATTTTATACTTTTTGTTGCCATGGTGAATGGGAGTGTTTTCTTAATTTCAGTTTCAGATTTTTCATCATTAGTGTATAGGAATGCAAGAGATTTCTGTGCATTAATTTTGTATCTTGCAACTTTACCAATTTCATTGATTAGCTCTAGTAGATTTCTGGTAGAGTCTTCAGGATTCTCTATGTATAGTATCATGTCATTTGCAAACAGTGACAGCTTTACTTCTTCTTTTCCGATTTGGATTCATTTCATTTCTTTTTCTTTTATCATCGCTGTGGCTAAAACTTCCAAAACTATGTGGAATAATACTGGTGAGAGTGGGCAACCTTGTCTTGTTTCTGATCTTAGTGAAAATGGTTTCAGTTTTTCACCATTGAAGACAACGTTGGCTGTGAGTTTTTCATATATGACTTTTATTATGCTGAGGTAAGTTCCCTCTATTCCTACTTTCTGGAGGCTTTTATCATAAATGGCAGTTGAATTTTGTGAAAGCTTTCTCTGCATCTGTTGAGATGATCATATGTTTTTTCTCCTTCAATTTGTTAATATGGTGTATCACATTGACTGATTTGCGTATATTGAAGAATCTTTGCATTCCTGGGATAAACTGCACTTGATCATGGTGTATGATCCTTTTAATGTGCTGTTGGATTTTGTTTGCTAATATTTTGTTGAGGAGTTTTGCACTTATGTTCCTCAGTGACATTGGTCTGTAGCTTTCTTTCTTTGTGACCTATTTGTCTGTTTTTTGTATCAGGGTGATGGTGGCCTCATAGAATGAGTTTGGGAGTGTTCCTCACTCTGCTATATTTTGGAAGAGTTTGAGGAGGATAGGTTTTAGCTCTTCTTTAAATATTTGATAGAATTCGCCTGTGAAGCCATCTGGTCCTGGGGTTTTGTTTGTTGGAAGGTTTTTAATCACAGTTTCAATTTCAGTGCTTGTGATTGGTCTCTTCATATTTTCTTTTTCCTCCTGGTTCAGTCTCATGAGGTTGTTCATTTCTAAGAATTTATCTATTTCTTCCAGGTTGTCCATTCTATTGGCATAGAGTTGCTCGTAATAATCTCTCATGATCCTTTGTATTTCTGCAGTGTCAGTTGTTACTTCTCCTTTTTCACTTCTAATTCTATTGATTTGAGCCTTCTCCCTTTTTTCCTGATGAATCTGGCTAATGGTTTATCAATTTTGTTTATCTTCTCAAAGAACCAGCTTTTAGTTTTATTGATCTTTGCTATCATTTCTTTCATTTCTTTTTCATTTATTTCTGATATGATTTTTGTGATTTCTCTCCTTCTGCTAACTTTGGGATTTGTTTTTTATTCTTTCTCTAATTGCTTTAGGTGTAAGGTTAGGTTGTTTATTTGAGATGTTTCTTGATTCTTAAGATAGGATTGTATTGCTATAAACTTCACTCTTAGAACTGCTTTTGCTGCATCCCATAGGTTTTGGGTCAACGTGTTTTCATTACCTTTTGTTTCTAGGTATTTTTTGATTTCCTCTTTGATTTCTTCAGTGATCACTTGGTTATTAAGTAGTGTATTGTTTAGCCTCCATGTGTTTGTATTTTTTATAGTTTTTTTCCCCTGTAATTGATATCTAGTCTCATAGCATTGTGGTCAGAAAAGATACTTGATATGATTTCAATTTTCTTAAATTTACCAAGGCTTTATTTGTGACTCACGATATGATCTATCCTGGAGAATGTTCCATGAACACTTAATAAGAAAGTGTAATCTTCTGTTTTTAGATGGAATGTCCTATAAGTATCAGTTAAGTCCATCATGTTTAATATATCATTTAAAGCTTGTGTTTCCATATTTATTTTCATTTTGGATGATCTGTCCATTGGTTAAAGTGGGTTGTTAAACTTCCCTATGATGATCGTGTTACTGTCTATTTCCCTATTATGGCTGTTAACATTTGCCTCATGTATTGAAGTGTTCCTATGTTGGGTGCATAAATGATTACAATTGTTATATCTTCTTTTTGGACTGATCCCTTGATCATTATGTAGTGATCTTCTTTGTCTCTTGTAATAGTCTTTGTTTTAAAGTCTATTTCTTCTGATATGAGAATTGCTGCTCCAGCTTTCTTTTGATTTCCATTTGCATGGAATATCATTTTCCATGCCCTCTCTTTCAGTCTGTATGTGTCCCTAGGTCTGAAGTGGGTCTCTTGTAGACAGCATATGTATGGGTCTCGTTTTTGTGTACATTCAGCCAGTCTATGTCTTTTGGTTGGAGCATTTAATCCATTTACATTTAAGGTAATTAATCAATATGTATGTTCCTATTCCCATTTTCTTAATTGTTTTGTGTTTGTAATTGTAGGTCTTTTCCTTCTCTTGTGTTTCCTGCCTAGAGAAGTTCCTTTAGCATTTGTTGTAAAGCTGGTTTGGTGGTGCTGAATTCTCTTAGCTTTTGCTTGTCTGTAAAGGTTTTAATTTCTCCATCAAACCTGAATGAGGTCCTTGCTGTGTAGAGTAATCTTGGTTGTAGGTTTTTCCCCTTCATTACTTGAAATATGTCCTGCCATTCCCTTCTGGTTTGCAGAGTTTCTGCTGAAGGATTAGCTGTTAACCTTATGGGGATTCCTGTCTGTGTTCTTTGTTGTTTTCCCCTTGCTGCTTTTAATATGTTTTCTTGTATTTAATTTTTGATAATTTGACTAATATGTGTCTTGGCCTGTTTCTCCTAGGATTTATCCTGTATGGGACTCTCTGTGCTTCCTGGACTTGATTAAATATCTCCTTTCCCATATTAGGGAAATTTTCAACTATAATCTCTTCAAATATTTTCTCAGCCCCTTTCTTTTTCTCTTCTTCTTCTGGCACCCGTATAAGATGAATGTTGGTGCATTTAATGTTGTCCCAGAGGTCTCTGAGACTGTCCTCAATTCTTTTCATTTGTTTTTCTTTATTCTTCTCTGCAGTAGTTATTTCTACTATTTTATCTTCCAGGTCACTTATCCATTCTTCTGTCTCAGTTATTCTACTATTGATCCCCTGTAGAGAATTTTTAATTTAACTTACTGTGTTTTTCATCACTGTTTGTTTGCTCTTTTGTTCTTCTAGGTCCTTGTAAAACGTTTATTGTATTTTCTCCATTCTATTTCCAAGATTTTGGATCATCTTTACTATCATTATTCTGAATTCTTTTTTAGGTAGACTGCCTATTTCCTCTTCATTTGTTAGGTCTGCTGGGTTTTTACCTTGGTCCTTCATCTGCTGTGTGTTTCTCTATCTTCTCATTTTGCTTACCTTACTGTGTTTGGGGTCTCCTTTTTGTAGGAGGCAGGTTCATAGATCCTGTTTTTCTTTTGGTGTCTGTCCCCATTGGCTAGGGTTGGTTCAGTGGGTTGTGTCAGCTTCCTGGTGGAGGGGACTAGTGCCTGTGTTCTGGTGGATGAGGCTGGATCTTTTCTTTCTGGTGGTCAGGTCCACATCTGGTGGTGTGTTTTGGGGTGTCTGTGGCCTTATTATGATTTTAGGAAGCCAGTCTTCTTATATATGGGGCTGTGTTCCTGTCTTGCTAGTTGTTTGGCATAAGGTGTCCAGGAATGTAGCTTGCTGGTCATTGATTGGAGATGGGTCTTGGCGTTGAGATGGAGATCTCTGGGAGATTTTTGCCGTTTGATATTACATGGAGCTGGGGGTCTCTTGTGGACCAATATCCTGAACTTGGCTCTCCCACCTCAGAGGCACAGCACTGACTCCTGGCTGGAGCACCAAGAGCCTGTCATCCACACCACTCAGAATAAAGGGGAGAAAAGAGAAAAAGAAAGAAAGAAAGAAGATAAAATAAAAATGTTATTAAAATAAAAAATAATTATTAAAAAAATATTCTAAAAAGTAAAAACAAACAAAATAATGGATGGACAGAATCCTAGGACAAAAGGTGAAAGCAAAACTATACAGGTAAAATGTCACACAGAAGCATACACATACACACTCACAAAAAGAGGAAAAGGGGAAAAAATAATCTATCTTGCTCCCAAAGTCTACCTCCTCAATTTGGGATGATTCGCTGTCTATTCATGTATTCCACAGATGCAGGGTACATCAAGTTGTTTGTGGAGCTTTAATCCTCTGCTCCTGAGGCTGCTGGGAGAGATTTCCCTTTCTCTTCTTTGTTCTCACAGCTCCCAGGGGCTCAGCTTTGGATTTGGCTTTGCCTCTGCGTATAGGTCGCCTGAGGCCGTCTGTTCTTTTCTCAGACAAAATGGGGTTAAAGGAGCAGCTGATATGGGGGCTCTGTCTCACTCAGGCTGGGGAGAGGGAGGGGTGTGGATGCGGGGCGAGCCTGCGGCAGTAGAGCCCGGTCGGACATTGCAACAGCCTGAGGCGTGCTTTGTATTCTCCCCGGGAAGTTGTCCCTGGATCCCGGGACCCTGGCAGTGGCAGGCTGCACAGGCTCCCGGAAGGGGAGGTGTGGATAGTGACTTGTGCTTGCACACAGGCTTCTTGGTGGCTGCAGCAGCAGCCTTAGGGTGTCATGCCCGTCTCTGGGGTTCGTGGCTGGCGCCTGTCTCTGGAGCTCCTTTAAGCAGCGCTCTTAATCCCCTCTGCTTGTGCACCAGGAAACAAAGAGGCAAGAAGAAGTCTCTTGCCTCTTTGACAACTCCAGACATTTTCCTGGACTCCCTCCGTGCTAGCTGTGGCTCACTAGCCCCCTTCAGGCTGTGTTCACACAGCCAACCCCAGTCCTCTCCCTGGGGTCTGTCCTCCGAAGCCCGAGCCTCAGCTCCCAGCCCACGCCTGTCCCGGCGGGTGAGCAGACAAGCCTCTCGGGCTGTTCAGTGCTGCCCGGCACCAATCCTCTCTGCGGGAATCTCTCTGCTTTGCCCTCCACACCCCTGTGGCTGTGCTCTCCTCCGCGGCTCCGAAGCTTCCCCCATCCACCACCCACAGTCTCTGCCTGGGAAGGGGCTTCCTAGTGTGTGGAGACTTTCCTCCTTCACAGCTCCCTCCCACTTGTGCAGATCCCGTCCCTATTCTTTTGTCCTACCCAGATACATGGGGAGTTTCTTGCCTTTTGGAAGGTCTGAGGTCTTCTGCCAGCGTTCAGTAGGTGTTCTGTAGGAGTTGTTCCACATGTAGATGTATTTCTGAAGTATTTGTGGGGAGGAAGGTGATCTCTATGTCTGCTCTTCTGCCATCTTGAAGCTCCTTTCCAAAAGAGGCTTTTCATGATACATTTAAGAGTGGGATGAGACATGGGTAGGTATTCTGGAGAAAACATTTTTGACTGAGGACACAGGTTTTATTTATTGTTGTTGTTCTTGCTGTGTTTTGTTCTTAATTCCAAGTCAAGATAATAGCTGCAAGATCTTAGTATATTGAAAGCCAAGATGTGCCATAAGAGCTGTACCATGATTGTCATCCTTTTGGTCTGGAGTGATGAGTGTATCTGCTCTTTGTCTCTCTCCAGCAAGGGCTAGAGAGTCCTAGCTGGGTTCCTAACTTTCCTAATCCAGAGTGTCATTAAGTTGATTGTTTTTGAAGTCTATTGAATGATTCATGTGGGCTATGAGGGCCTATATTTGTAGTTTGTTCTATCACTTTACATGGCTATTCTGTGATTGGCACTTCTTGTACTTTTACATTTATGCAAATTATATGTTTAAAGTATGTTTCCTAAGCAAGGACCCCTGATTTTTGTAGTAAACATGGTGAAAGATCACATCCTAGAGGCCGACAAAAAAACCCTATAATATGTCATGATATCCTTTAGGGGCAGGTCAGAGACAAAGTGGGGATGAGAGAGGAAGAGAATGACTGCTTAACTCTTTCATTTCCTGAAAGCAAATAAGACAGAGTTGCTTGTTCATCTTATTTAGGGAAAGGGAATTTAGAATTATGTAGCTTTGCTACAATAAGGATGGCTTTGTTTCTCTTCTTTTTGTTACTCCTGGCCACACCACTTTCTTTGGAAGGAACATCTGAAAATAATCAACTTGGAGCCTCAAGTTGGCTTTGTGCCCCAACAAAATAAGCCTTGAAGTGAGGACTTCTTACAAAACCACATAGAAAGTATTCACCAGGTGCTAGAAAACGACAGATTCTACCTGTCCATAAAAATAATTCAAGCAGAGAAGACCAATCAATGTGAATAAATAAATTCAAAAAATGAAGACAGTAGAAACTTTGCATCTGGATTAGTCTGACAATACAGATTCCCTGCCTTTTTTTAATATCAAGAAACAAAACTAGAAAGTCTCTTTCTTAAATTTTTACTTGAAAAAATTTCCCATTACTTTTCTGACTACAAATCTTGATTTATTTAAACACCATTTTCAAACTCAAAAATACATAAACCGTAGAACAACATTCACAGTTAAAGTTTTGGTTCAACTGAAAAGCTCAGCTATTTAACCAGCAAGTCTTTTGTCTTGCAAAATCTGTTTCAATTCTTTTTTTCCAAAGTGCGGTTAATCTGACAGGAGGGAATGAGAAGAGGAAAGAATGTTTAATGAGGAAAGTGAAACAGAAAGACAGACAGACAGAGAGAGAGAGAGAGAGAGAGAGAGAGAGAGAGAGAGAGAAAGAGAGAGAGAGGGAGAGAGAGAGAGGAGAGAGAGTTAGTTTGCCAGGGAAGCAGGGCTTCCCTTCACTTTTTCCTAGCAATACTTTCTACTTACTCCTTTTCATCAAAATCTGTCACCATTTAAAGTAACAGTTACAAAGCTAGAAAGTTTCCTTTTATTTTAAATGACTGGTTTAGTTTTTTTTAACGTAACACAAATAATGTATGAACATATTCTTATTGTAGAAAATTTAAACACTACAGACATATATGCTGTAAAAAGTGGCAGGTCCATTAGACATGCCCACCCCATCCGAATCCACTCCCCAGTAGTAGCTATTGCTAACAGTTTGATGTTTATCTTTCCTATCCATCTTAGAAAACATTTTTAAATCTTAAAAAATATTATACTTCCAAAAAGCAAGGACCATGTTTACGTGTTTTTTAATTTTTACCCAGAACTTCATACACTGCAATCCCGTAAAGCTTTTGGTTTCATTTTGCAGAGGAATTTTACAAAAGACATGTTTATCTTAGTTTCTCAGGCAACGAAGTACCAAAAGGACCTCCACAGAAGGCTGTTTCAATTATTAAACCATTTCACTTGGACCCAGAAGAACAGTGGGTTATTATAGGCTTCAACATACATATTCTTAATTAAGTGGGCACAACACATATTTTTCATTGATACCAGAAATATATTTTCCTCAGTAAGTCTACTCAGACAGAGTGTAGAAGAGCAAATACCTAATGAGTTTAATCAATTCACTACTAATGTTGGTTCTCAAATTAAATGTTTTAAACCCTCAATTGCTGAGCTGTTTGTGTGAGGAATTTACAAAACTGCCTCAAGTCTCTTCTTTACTGTTGTTGGATCGATAGGCTATATATTAATAATAGTGAATTTTCCTGAAGAGTCAATTAATAAACATGTATTTATTAGGCATGTGCTATATGCTTGTTCATGAGCTAAGCATTGTGGGGGATGCAAAGGGGTCACTTACTCACATTCTCTTTGTCCTCAGTGAGTCTAGCTGGTAAGATAAAGCACAAATACATCAAAAAGCTAAAAACAAAACTGTGTGGTATTGAGTATCAATGCAAAATAGGTACCTGGAGATGGCCTCACAGAGGCAGTGGCACATGGGCTAGGGCTTAAAATTAGGTAGGTAGAATTTAATTAGCTTATTAGAAATGTTAAAAGCAAGGTTCTTGGAATCCAACTACCTGGATTACATACCCTGGTTTCAAAACTTGCTGGTCATGTGATCTTGGAAAGGTACTTATTAATCTTTTTGCTTCAGTTACCTCATCAGTAAAATAAAGATGTTAATAATACTACTTACCTCATAAGATTGTGGTGAGTATAAATTGAGATAATACCTGTAAAACACTTAGTACTAGGTATATAGTACATAATTGATAACTCTTAGCTATTTCTATATAGATTATCACTGTGATGAAAGAAATATTGAATTGCCCAATCTCTGTGTAGCATAGCATTATACAGCGACATTCTTTCATTCTTTTTAAAGCTCTCATTTAATATACTTATTAATTAATCTTAAATTGTACCTTTTACTTTTCACTCTGTACTTTTCTTTACAATTTGGATTTTTTACATTCAACTCTTTTTTATACAGCTTTATTAGGATATAATTTACATACCATACATTTGCTCATTTTAACTGTATGATTTTAAGTGTATGATTTAATGAGTTTTATTACATTTACAGAGTTGTGAAATCATCACCACAATCGAATTCTAGAACATTTCCATCACCCCTAAAAGAAACATCATACCCATTTGCTATAGCAAACTATTATATCTCATGTGCATGTTTCATTGTTTTTAATTTTTAAAAAATTAAGAGAGAAAAAATTTAATAAACGAGAAGCTGATGGTAAACCTAGGAATCAATTAATAAACTATGACTGCTTCTTTCCAAAACAATGCCACCACACAAAATTATACTTTTAAAACTTGGCTCACTGTGTCAAATTACACTATTTCAGTAGTAAGTTTGCCTCCATTTCTAAAAAAACACTTCTAGAGCTTAAAACAACCCCTTTATGTAGTTTAAAAATACACCTGGGGAAGTTGTTCTAAAATATTTTCAGTCGATTGGCCCATTTAATGGGGCAAAAGAACTACCCACTCCATTTGCTCCTGCTTTTCTCCAGAAAACCCAACCAAATCTCCACAGAATTAGGAAAAGGCCTACTTTTGATGAGATGCAATGAGGTAATGTCTGCATTTTTATTAAAAACAGAAATTCTGAATGTATAACATTAACTGAAGAATAGGAATTGTTATATTATTTTTATTAATGGTATAAGATAGCCTATGGGCCACTTGGAGGACCCATATGGACCATGAATTGCAAACCAAAGTTCTGTGTCAGAGTGATCTCAGAAGTGTGACATACTGGGAATGATCACATAGGCATAGAGTCAGGCAAACCTAGGCTTGAATTTTGAGCCACTCAGTAACTGCAAGACCTTAAGCAAATCACTTAACCTTTCTCAGCCTGTTTCCCTTTCTTAAAATAAAGGAGTAATACCTACCTTGTTGAGTTATTGTGAGCATTAAGTGAGAACATGCATGGAAAGAACATAGCATTTAGCAGAAAACAAATATTACTTTCTTTCCTCTGCCTCCTTTATTTTCTTCCCTCCTTCCTCCTTTATCCCTCTGTCTTTCTCTTCCTTGTTCCTTCCTTCTTTCCTTTCTTTTTTCTTTTGTCATGGCATTTGTTTTCTTTCTAATGGCTCTGAGGAAATTGTATAAAATGTCCCTTTTAAAAGATCAACACTCAATGAATCCATTTCTGTACACAAAAAGTCACAAGAATGTGATCATAACATTCAAGCTGGCTCATTTCATATCCAAAACTTTTCTCATCATCTTCTGCCACTACCTTTTTTCCCCTTAAGTATAGCTGAGCTTTGATGATTCAAATCAAGTTTCATGTAAAAACAGGTTCTTCAAAGTCGTATCATTACATATATTCTTGTGTTTTCAAACCACTCCCTCTCAATTCCTGCTTATTTTATGTTAAATTATATTTTGATGATTGGTTTTTGGAAGGTGCCCTGTACAATACATTATTTGCAGAAGTATACCTGATTTGATATTTGAATACTCGACAGTTCTCTGAGGTAAGAGTTGTGAACCTGGAAAATGACTGAAATCTCTGTTTTATATTCACATGATGGCAGTAAAATGTTAATGGAAAAATCTTTGCTTATGAGTTTCTCACACTTCACTGTGTTGTAGTAAATATGGCTTAGCATGAACTCACATTGTTACTGGAACTGTGCCTACAGAAACTGCCCTGGTAATGTGTTTGCATGGCACATAATTCAGTGCATGTTGTAACTTGTTCCTAACTATTGTACATACCAGTTTGAACAATGTGCAATATCCAAGCATAAAATTAAGGCCTATGTTTTTCATTATGTCTGTTGAATTTCCCTGATTTTAAGAGTAGTGTGACCCTCAAATCATAAAACAATAAAAATCAACATAAAACATAAAAGTCAAAGGTGCCTGGGAAATACTAGATAAAATGAACAGGTGAGACTTGTTAGTTAATTTCACCACTACTTGGTTACCTGGGAAGTCAGATCCACTTCTAGTCAAGCCATAGCAAAGAGAGTGTTCTTATCAAAGAGTTAATGCCCTGCCCTGAGATATGAGCTCTGGCACTTAGGAAGTGCCCTCACTTGTTCAGACCACTCTAACTTATTGAAGGGTAGCTACAGAGAACAGCAGCACAAAGTAACAACACCTCCTGGAAACTAAAGTTCCAAAATTAGAGGTAGGCATGGCTGAAATGTAAGGACCAAGTGGAGGGAGAGAGTAATAAACAGAGAGGTAGAAGGTAAGGGGAAAATCATGAGGGCATTCGACCATTTGAAAGACTTGGATTTTTACTTTGAATGTTATGTCATTTGAGAGTTGTGAGAAGGGGAATTACATGATCTGATTCCTGTTTTAAAGAAATTATTCTGGCTTGTTTGTTGAGAATACACTATAGTGGGGACAAGGGCAGAAGAAGGAAATCAGTTTGTAAGGTGTTGTAATATCACAGGCAAGAGATTATGGTAGCTTGGATCAGAAGAAGTGGTGAGAATTTGTCATATTCTAGACATATTTTTAAAAGGATGGAGGGTAGTAGAATAATAAAGACCTTATATTACAAGCCCTTAAAAGCTCAATACCAATATAGTTAACAGAACTTATACCACCACAACTCATAATCACAAGATAATAAATGTTTATGGGAATTAGGAACATAAAGGTATATTTCTGTTTTGAAACCACTGTCCTATCAAATCTCCCACCCTCCCCTGATTAGTTTCTTAGATGATAATACTCAAGCTGGTTTTACATGACTTCTCAGATCAATTGTACTATGGGTCAATCATTACCCAGCCAATTGGCGTACAATTAATCAGTCCTATCCTGTCTTAATGATCGAATAAGGCCTGATTTGAGTAATAATTTCATAGAATTTTCAAGCTCAAAGGTGCTTTGGAAATCATCTAGTTTAGAGATTACCAACCTTTTTGAGTATAGAGACCCTTTTTAACTTTGCAAAATGTGGTGGCTCTCCCAAGATAATGGTGGCACTTTTAGTAGCTGTTGATTGAGAAAATACATAATAACAAAAAGCTACAATTGATTCAATACCAGTTTTGAATGAATGTGTATTTTATTAATCTCAACAGCATTTACATACACATATTGCAATACCTATTATTTACGTACTATACAAACTATGTTCAATGGACATATGAATTCATGTACTCCTCCCCCTCTCCTACCTCAAAGACTCCTTGGTTCACAGGTTCAAATCACTAAGATTCAATTCTTACTTTCTACATTCCATGGCCAATTTTGCAGGTGGAAAAATTTACATTCAAATGGGCTGAGTGATTTGAGGGTGTTAGTTAGCATCAGTACTGGGACAGGAGAGCAGAACTGTAGGGAAAAGGACAAAGTTTTATACTTGCTAGGAGAACCTAACTTGAAGCACAGCTCTCAAGCTAGTCCCCTATTCTCTTCAAGCCTCAGTTTCTTTATCCATAAAGAAAAGATAAACCTTAGAGAATTGTGCTGAGCATTAAAAGAGATGACGCACATGTCTTTTCATAGAAATGTGCTATACAATGGAAATATTTTACCATTACTAGAACTGGACTCCCTGTTGAGCCATTATGAATTATTTCTATCAGTTTTATGACAACACCTGGCCATGTCATTGTGATGATTCTGATGCTGAAATCAAATGAAACACATGACATCAATTTGTTCAACACTAGATAACAGCTCAAACCACCATTCAAAATGAAGAAGACTGAATGAGTGTCATGATGTGGACGTGATCTCAGTTAATGACCAATATTTATATTTCCTTGTTTTCTCTGCTTTGCTGTGTCTGTTTCTGAATTCAGGAAGACTCAGTTGGATTCATTCCAGTGTCACAAGGATGGTTCAACATACACAAATCAATCAATATGATACACCACATCAACAAAAGAAGAGACAAAAACTGCATGATCATCTCAATAGATGCAGAAAAACATTGGATAAAACTCAACATCCATTCATGACAAAAACTCTTAATCAAAGTGGGTATAGAGGGAACACAATTCAACATAACAAAAGTTATTTATGATAAACCCACAGCCAACATAATATTCAATGGTAAAAAGCTGAAAGACTTCCTGCTAAAACCTGGAACAAGACAAGAATGCCCACTCTTACTACTTTTATCCAACACAGTATTGGAAGTCCTAGCCACAGCAATAAGACAAGAAAAAAATTATCCAAATTGGAAAGGAAGAGGTAAAATTGTCATTATATACGTTACTATATATAGAAAACCCTAAAGACTACACACAAAAACTACTAGAACTGATAAACAAATTCGGCAAGGTAGTAGGATACAAGATTAACATACAGAAATCAGCTGCATTTCTTTACACTAACAATGAAATATCAGAAAAGGAAAGTAAAAAAACAATACGTTTTAAAATCGCATCAAAAAATACTTAGGAATAAACCAGATCAAGGAGGTGAAAGACTTATATGCTGAGAACTATAAAACATTAATAGGGGCTTCCCTGGTGGCGCAGTGGTTGAGAGTCCGCCTGCTGATGCAGGGGACACGGGTTCGTGCCCTGGTCCGGGAGGATCCCACATGCCGCAGAGCGGCTGGGCCTGTGAGCCATAGCCACTGAGCCTGCGTGTCCGGAGCCTGTGCTCCACAATGGGAGAGGCCACAACAGTGAGAGGCCCGCATACCACAAAAAAATAAATAAATAAATAAAAATAAAGTAAATTGAAGATGATTTGAAGAAATAGAAAGATAGTCTACCCTCTTGGATTGGAAGAATTAATATCGTTAAAATGACCATACTTTTCAAAGCAATCTACAGATTTAATGTGATCCCTATCAAGTTACCCATGACATTTTTCACAGAACTAGAACAAATATCTTAAAATTTATATGGAACCATAAAAGACCCAGAATTGCCAAAGCAACCCTGAGGAAACAGAACAAAGCAGGGGGCATAACGCTCCCAGACTTCAGACAAAGCTACAGTAATCAAAACAGTATGGCACTGGCATAAAAATAGACATATGAATCAATGGAACAGAACAGAGAGCCCAGAAATAAACCCACACACCTGTAGTCAATTAATCTTCAACAAAGGAGGCAAGAATACACAATGGAGAAAAGACAGTCTCTTTGGCAAGCGTTGTTGGGAAAGCTGGACAGCCACATGTAAATCAATGAAGTTAGAACACACTCTCACACCACACACAAAAATAAACTCAAAATGGCTTAAAGACTTAAATATAAGACATGACACCATAAAACTCCTAGAAGAGAACATAGGCAAAACGTTCTCTTACATAAATCATACCAATGATCTCTTAGGTCAGTCTCCCAAGGCAACAGAAATAAAAGCAAAAATAAACAAATGGGGACCTAATCAAACTTATAAGTTTTTGCACAGTAAAGGAAACCATAAAAAAAAAACAAAAAGACAACCTATGGAATGGGAGACAATATTTGCAAATGATGCAACTGACAAGGGCTTAATTTCCAAAACATGCAAACGGCTCATACAGCTCAATAACAAAAAGAAACAAACAACCCAGTCAAACAATGAGCAGAAGACTGAAACAGACATTTCTCCAAAGAAGACATACAGATGGCCAATAGGCACATGAAAAGATGTTCAACATCACTAATTATTAGAGAAATACAAATAAAAACTACAATGAGGTAACACCTCACACTGGTCAGAATGGCCATCATTAAAAAGTCTACAAATAGGACTTCCCCAGCGGTCCAGTGGTTAAGACTCCACGCTTCCACTGTATGGGGCATGGGTTCAATCCCTGGTTGGGGAACTAGGATCCCACATGCCACGAGGCATGGCCAAAAAAAAATGTCTACAAATAACAAATGCTGGGGGTGTGTGTGGAGAAAAGGGAACCCTCCTACACTATTGGTGGGAATGTAAATTGGTGCAGCCACTATGGAGAACAGTATGGAGGTTCCTCAAAAAACTAAAAACTGAGTTGCCATATGATCCAGCAATCCCACTCGTGGGCATATATCCAGAGAAAACTATAATTTGAAAAGATACATGCATGCTTATGTTCATTGCAGCACTATTTATAATAGCAAAGGCATGGAAGCAACCTAAATGTTCATCAACATATGAATATATATATATATATATATATATATATATACATACACATATACACACATGATGGAATACTACTCAGCCATAAAAAAGAATGAAATAATGCCATTTGCAGCAACATGGATGGACCTAGTGATTATCATACTAACTGAATTAAGTCAAAAGGGGAAAGACAAATACCATATGATATCATTTATATATGAAATATAAAATATGACACGAATGAACTTATCTATGAAACAGAAACAGACTCACAGACATAGAGAACAGACTTGTGATTGCCAAGGTTTGGGGGGTTAGGGGAGAGATGGATTGGGAGTTTAGGATTAGCAGATGCAAACTATTATACATAGAATGGATAAGCAACAAGTTCCTACAGTATAGCACAGGGAACTATATTCAATATCCTGTAATAAATCATAATGAAGAAGAATATGAAAAAGAATTTATATATATATATAAATATAACTGAATCACTTTGTTGTACACCAGAAACTAACACAACACTGTAAATCAACTATACTTCAATAAAAATAAATTAAAAATAAAAAGGAAGACTCAATGGTGTTTCTCTCATAATCGGAATTCTTCTTGGGTGTTTCTGGTACTATTTCTGTTACAAAGTGGTCAATAAATTATATGGACTTTAGAATCAAAGATAGTGGTTAAATGGAACTTTCTGAAACTCAGTATTGGGGGCATATAAATTTAGGTTAGAAGAAACTTCGAGCTGGTTATTTGCCTGTGATGATCACATGTTATGTCAGTAGCCATTGCTATTAGTTAGCATATATGAGCCAAATCACCTTTGCTATTTTCTAAGGTGAATTTAAAACAATATTTCCATAATTAAGAGCAAATAATATGAAATCTAGACATTTTGTTTTAGTCATACTCTCAAATCAAGCATATCATGTTTTCCAGGCAACTACACTAGACTATGCAAACAGATTTTAAATATGTGGATATGAAATCTAATGACATCCTGGTAAGTGTGTATCTTGGAAATATGTAAAGTGGGAAATAATGTCCAAATTGTGTTAAGTAATTCCCTAGGTATGTGTACAGCCTGTGATGCACACACATATGAATGCTTTGTAACAGATGAATTAAGTCATTAGATGCCATCATACCATGCAAAAGCTATTTCTCTAGACTATGGATAAGAAGTTTGAAGCTTGAGGGGGAGCAGGTGGGGAGCAGTTTGGAGAACATGGTGAGTGAGTACATGGATAGACTTCCTAAAGAAGTTATATAACACAACTTTTTTGTTGCTCATAGTTTGCTGGTGCAACTTCCTTCCTAGTCGAGGATGAGGACTATGCAGGTTCTTTTCAGATTTTAGCTAAATTGAAGGTTATTGAGTGTGAAGAACCAAATTCCTTGGAATATGTGTTCCTAAGAGACAGGAAACTTGCCTCAGACATGCCTCAACATTAACAAGCAATCAATCCTTTGATGTCCACCCCATATTTCTGACACAACTCGATATTTGAAAATGAGAAGAATCTTTGGGCTACTGTGGAGAGAGAGAGATAGAGAGAATATTTACAGCAATTTCCCCCCAAAATTAATCGCAACAACAGTGGATAGTTCTAATGTGATGTGATTTTTGATCTCTCTGTATTTCCTGATACCTATTGCAAAGTGTCCATACTATATGGTATTGAAAATGTCATTGATAGAGTGTCATTTCTTTAGTTTAAAGTTTATTCTCTTTAAAATATAAATTCCCTGGAATGAGGTAGCATTTTAAATTGTCAATTGTCATTTACACTTTGGTATTTTAGGCACTGGAGCTTGGGGGATGTTTCTATCTAGACGAAAAAATAAAAAGTTATCAAAGATAGAGGTCTTCCTTCACAATTTTACTCTGCAATATGTTGCAATTTGGAATATTTCCTTTTCCCCTGCTGCCATAGACCTGTAATTAAATATCCATCTCATAAGGCTATCATGGGACTAAGTGAGGTAATGCATGTAAAGCACCAAGCACAGTGCTTGGCAAAGAGCAAATTCTCAGTAAACGTTAGCTATAAAAATCCCTTAGCCATTTAACAACCAATAGCAACTGGGAATCAGCGGACTATGCCTAATGGAGCTGAGAGAAAGGGAAAAATAATATCCTATGCATTCATAAGGTATTTTTCCCAAAGACCTCTACAACACTTTCTGTTTAATTAGTGTGGCATCAACGTGAGGTAAGTAAGAGGAATTTTACTTTTAAGCTACTAAAAGTAACTAGGCAATTTATTTAGGGTTACAGAATAAGTCACTGGCAAAGTCTGAAGACCCTCAGGTCTTGTAACTCTTATTCCAATGTCCTGTTATCCATGCTAAATGGCTTCACTGAGGCCCAAATTCTGGAGGTATATGGACTTCTATATGGTGTCAATTTTATGAAAGTAAACTGGGCCTTATGACACAATCAGGCAAATCGTTTTATTCACTGAAAGTATAAAACTGAGAGCAGCAATAAAGATAATGGTTTAACAGTCAAATCTAAGGAACAGAATTTTAAAAGGCAAAAATAAAAATAACACATTAACACTTTATCTAGAATTTGATGCAATCAAATGCTGAGGTGGGGGTTGCTGTGTAGGAAAGGAAAATGCCTGTCAATAGAAATGAATTATTTTCTAGAAACAGTTATTTTATTTTTTCAAACATTTCTTTTTCTTTGCGGTACGCGGGTTCCTCACTGTTGTGGCCTCTCCCGTTGTGGAGCGCAGGCTCAGCGGCCATGGCTAATGGGCCCAGCCGCTCTGCGGTATGTGGGATCTTCCCGGACCGCGGCACGAACCCGTGTCCCCTGCATCGGTAGGCGGACTCTCAACCACTGTGCCACCAGGGAAGCCCTTTTCAAACATCTTTATGCTTAAACAATTTGTAGACTGATTTAGCAGAGTGGTCTCAGAAACATGATTTCCTATTTTCCACCCACAATTTTTTTTTTACCATTGACTAATTGGCCTACGATCACACTATAGTAATGTAAGGTGATCTCAGGATTAGAAAGGTCATGTGGAGATGGGGCTTTTCAGAACTATATGTTAACTTTGAAAAGTTTGTTCTCTCTTTTTTTTTTTTTTTTGCGGTACACGGGCCTCTCACTTTTGTGGCCTCTCCTGTTGCGGAGCACAGGCTCCGGATGCGCAGGCTCAGCGGCCATGGCTCACGGGCCCAGCCGCTCCGCGGCATGTGGGATCTTCCCGGACCAGGGCACGAACCTGCGTCCCCTGCATCGGCAGGCGGACTCTCAACCACTGCGCCACCAGGGAAGCCCTGTTCTCTCATTTTTAGTTAGAGGAACATACAGCATTAGAGTGGAAATTTTTAGTAATGCTTTCCAAAGGTCAACTGTTCTTAACAAAACCTCTAGTGTTCAGGTATGGACCTTGCACAGACCAGCAGTTATTAGGGCTGGAATTATAGCATCAAATCAGGTAGTTGAGTAATGGTCCAAGACACATGCCAAGTACTACTTCTGCAAAAAGCATATTTACTAAACAAAGGGTCACTCCTTGAACTAGAGTTCTTCCTATGCAAGGAAACCCAATAAATTATCAATATATTGGATCATATATTCTGCCACTTCTCCAAAGTACCTACACATTGAGATCTACTTTCAGCTCAGTGTTTACCAACTGATGCATATTCCAAACATATTCAAAATAAGTTATAAAGTGTTACATTTTAAAATTTCAGTTTATCAGTGTCATCTTTCTCTGACGCACCTTTTTTTTTAACATCTTTATTGGGGTATAATTGCTTTACAATGTTGTGTTAGTTTCTGCTTTATAACAAAGTGAATCAGTCATACATAAACATATGTTCCCATATGTCTTCCCTCTTGCGTCTCCCTCCCTCCCACCCTCCCTATCCCACCCCTCCAGGCTGTCACAAAGCACCGAGCCAATATCCCTGTGCCATGCGGCTGCTTCCCACTAGCTATCTACCTTACTACGTTTGTTAGTGTGTATATGTCCATGACTCTCTCTCGCCCCGTCACAGCTCACCCTTCCCCCTCCCCATAACCTCAAGTCCGTTCTCTAGGAGGTCTGCGTCTTTATTCCTGCCTTACCCCTAGGTTCTTCATGACATTTTTTTCCCTTAAATTCCATATATATGTGTTAGCATACGGTATTTGTCTTTTTCTTTCTGACTTACTTCACTCTGTATGACAGACTCTAGGTCTATCCACCTCATTACAAATAGCTCAATTTTGTTTCTTTTTATGGCTGAGTAATATTCCATTGTATATATATGCCACATCTTCTTTATCCATTCATCCAATGATGGGCACCTAGGTTGTTTCCATCTCTGGGCTATTGTAAATAGAGCTGCAATGAACATTTTGGTACATGACTCTTTTTGAATTTTGGTTTTCTCAGGGTATATGCCCAGTAGTGGGATTGCTGGGTCATATGGTAGTTCTATTTGTAGTTTTTTAAGGAACCTCCATACTGTTCTCCATAGTGGCTGAACCAATTCACATTCCCACCAGCAGTGCAAGAGTGTTCCCTTTTCTCCACACCCTCTCCAGCATTTATTGTTTCTAGATTTTTTGATGATTGCCATTCTGACTGGTGTGAGATGATATCTCATTGTAGTTTTGATTTGCATTTCTCTAATGATTAATGATGTTGAGCATTCTTTCATGTGTTTGTTGGCAGTCTGTATATCTTCTTTGGAGAAATGTCTATTTAGGTCTTCTGCCCATTTTTGGATTGGGTTGTTTGTTTTTTTGTTATTGAGCTGCATGAGCTGCTTGTAAATTTTGGAGATTAATCCTTTGTCGGTTGCTTCATTCGCAAATATTTTCTCCCATTCTGAGGGTTGTCTTTTGGTCTCTGACGCACCTTTTTTTTGAGATAACAAAGTTCTAGTCAAGAGTAGATAAAATGACTAAAGGATTTCTGTGTTTTGTTTTTACCTACTCAGTGAATCAACAGCATCACTTAAAAATAAGTATATGGGTTATACATACAAAGAGATACTGTACATACATATATCTCAAAAGAGGAGGCACAAACTTCTGTTGCAAATCAAACACCAATCCTAGCTTTCTACTATTTTCAACTGGATGTTATCCAGATGCTTAGATAAAGAAACTGTTTTGACAAAATACTTAAAATCTGATATTTTGGTGAAAGGTTAGTTCAAGGGGAAAAAAACCCTTTCAATTAGTGACATTATTTTCCATATGCCTTTTGCATAGTCAGATCACTCTGCCACTACTTTCTGTTTTCAAGATGAGTTTAAGGCAACATCATAATAAAACAGTATTATTCCATCAAGTTCCAGCTTTCAAAATACAATAAAGCTGTATATTATTTTATACTCCTCAAATTCAAAGTATGCATTGATTCATATGAAGGTTGGAATGAAATTTATTTATGAAGAAACGATTTGCTTCGGAAAATAGCGGAACAAAATATAAATGTTCAAATTCCTTTTGATGATTTTCAAGAAATCATCTGCTTACTTACAACTTAAAATACTTGCCTCTCCCTCACCTACTTCCGCAGCACTTTATACTTATTTCAACCATCACTTTTATTTTGTTATCTTATGAACACCGTTCTCATAAATGTCTCCCTAGTAGATTATAAGCTCTTTGTCAACAGGGAATGACACCTTATTTTTTTTTTTATTATTTTATATTTTTAGTTAAAATGTACTGTTTACAATGTGCCAGGCATGGTTCTAAATGTTTTTACATTTATCATCTCATTTTTACGCTTCACAAAAATCTATCCAGTAGATATCATCAAGAGCTCTAGTTTTGAGATAGGGAAATTGAAGCTTGAAAAAGTTAAATGAGCTTGTTTAAAGCCTCAGCAGTCTGACACAAGTGCCTTAGTGGGCTGTTTGGGTCCCACTTGGGAGGCAAGGGTGAACCAGAAGAAAGGACCACCTATTAGATCTAAATAAGAGCCACCCAAGAGTACCATATGGGTCTTCTGTAGCCAGAAAGTAGTTTATCCCCATTTAACAGGTATTTAGTCGTCTTAATTCACTTGCAAACCCCTCAGGTAGAGGTAACAGGAAGAGTAAGTCATTTGGGTGCTCAGACCAAGCCTTAGGATTAAAGTGCTTCAGAAGGCCAATAGAAATGCAGGGGGGGGGGGGGGAAGGATAGCTAACTATTTCCACTAGCCCCTGAATGTGGGAGATAATAGGGACAACTTTACCATAATTTCTAATCTCAAGCTTGCAAATAGACAGGTTTTCAACAAAGTACCTAGGAAGAGGTTCTCCAGTATCCAGTTTTATTTTTAAAATCTTATATTTTATAATGTATTTATATCTTGAAATGTGTGTTATCTTGAATTAGCTCATTTAGCTTAATTGAATCAATAAATGAGAACATTTTATAATTAGTACAAATATTTTATATGTAAATGAGTGCTTTTAAAATGCTTGAATATTTTGTACTCTTAATTGGCATAATTAAGATTGCAAGGGGAGGGCTTCCCTGGTGGCTCAGTGGTTGAGAGTCTGCCTGCCGATGCAGGGGACACGGGTTTGTGCCCCGGTCCGGGAAGATCCCACATGCCGCGGAGCAGCTAGGCCTGTGAGCCATGGTCGCTGAGCTAGCGCATCCGGAGCCTGTGCTCCGCAACGGGAGAGGCCACAACAGTGAGAGACCCGTGTACTGCCAAAAAATAAAAAATAAAAAAAAGATTGCAAGGGGAGAAATTTTCTTTGTTAATTTTCTTAGTATATTTTTTCTCTTATACTGTAACTAAAGACCATTGTAAAAGATCATAGATTCTATTTTTGTGGTGTTTTCTCTTTATATTTCTTGTGAAATCTTGTCAAGTATCTGATGCTTTGATTTAGCTTAGTTCACTACATAAGACCAAATACTCAATTGTTCTACCTTATTTTTCCCATCCAGATGAATAAATCATTTTTAAAATGAAAACATTTTTCTGCTTTAGAAGCTTTTAGCTTCACAGTAGATGAAGAGATTCATGTCTTGATTTTTACAATGTACAATTTCACTCTTTTCATGATAAAATGTCATATTGGAAGAAGATAATATTTCTCTTTGATCATGATTCTTTACTCTTTTCACAATTTACAATGTGAATGAACATTTTTATATACATTTATTTTTAATTTATCATGAAAGCCCAGCATATTAGAAAGTGAACAGAAAATAAAGAAAAGTTTCTACTTATCTCTACTTTATTCACATAAATGATTAAACATGGAAGTTCTGGAAATGGACTGTTTAGGTTTAATTCTGAACACAACTAGTTATGAGCTGTGTAACTTTGGACAAATTATTCTCTCGGTGCCTCAATTTCCTCAATAAACTGACAATAATAGTACTTAATCTCATAAAACTGATGTGAGAATTAGCCAAAGTATGCATGTAGAATAGTGCCTGACACCACACAGTAAGCACTTGATAAATGTTAGCTGTTATTTTACTCAGGTGGACATATGCACATTGTGGTGGTGGATAGACACTGGGAAAAATGAAAATAATTAGTAATAAACTTTGACCTCAGAAACAAAGGTCAGGTGATTGCTAAGTTTTTCAGTCCTTTTCTCCCCACCTATTATTGGGAATCAAAACTTTGGTTATTGATTTAAAATTGAATTACTTAACCAAAGTAAAGTTTTCATAGCAGTTAATGGAGAGATATCTGAATCATACAGCTTAATTTTATTGTTTCCATTTTTAGCTTAAGAGAAATATTTTTTTCAGAGTAGACATTGCTGACCACAGTCCAGTCTCACTCTCTCTCTTTAAGAAACTATCATTAGAAAGCACTTATCCCAGTAATTATATAATTGCATTAGTGGGTTTTTTTGTAGCAAGGCTCTTCATAACTTTCCATAATTACATGTATCTATCATTATATAATCATCTTTTAGAAACAATATTGATAGAATATGGCCTTTGATATCTTTCACATAAGAAATGCAATGCATGAACTTATTCATAGCTACATGAATCTTGGCAAGTCACTTTACTTCTCTGGACCTCAGTTTCTCCATTTGTAAAATGTGGAAATTTAAACTAGACTAGACTCTAATTATTTTTTTCAACTTATAAACTTCTAAAATTTAATCTATACATTGACTAATACATATTTGAGAGCCTAGTGCATGCAAAGCATTGGTCTGGCTGCTATTGATATATTTTTTTCACGATTTCCTGTCAATATTTTATTTACAACAGTGGGAATCAGGCTTTTTTAGAAAATCTCAGTTTAAAATCCATCATTAACATTTTATCAAAACATTTTCTGAGATTTAACTAAAAAACTCTACTCTTTCCCCCTCCCCACCAGGCATTCAACACAAGTTTAAACCTATACAAAGAGAAAAATTTACCAATTCCTATCAGACTACATTATTTTCTGAGACCATGCTGTTCTTTTGATATATTCTAGGGAGGATAATTGATCATTTTTCAAGTTGTGCTATTTTGCTTCTATTTTGAAGAACCAAATACTTCATTCTGTTTTCTATCGTTTACCAATTGTTGCCAAAGACTGAATTTTTTGTTTCTGCAGACACTTCTACAATCAATTTCTAATCGTTAATGGCACCCTCAAATCAGATAGCTGAAGGGCTAATTAGAGGGCACTGCTCCTCTGTTGCTTCATCACTTAACTGCTGGCTTACCCTTCCTCTACCCTCGCCAAACCCGTGCTTGTGAGAAAGATGGGGTGGAAGGAGAGAGGGAGGAAAGGAGAGAAGAGGGAAAAAGAGAAACCTTATCATTCAAATCTCGGTGCCAAAGTGCTTGCGGTTTCTTCGTGTGTGTCTGTGTGTGTGTGTGCCTGTGTTTGTGTGTCTGTGTGTGTTTGTGTGTGTGTTAATAGTAGTACATAAATCTGAAGTAACACCAGCCTTTCCCTAGTGGTTGCTGGAGGAAGGGGTTAGACATGGTATTTAGTTAACAAATTATGAATAGGTTTGCCTTCATACCCACATCTAGAATACCAAAGGATTTAAGTAAGCCAAAACTGTGTGGAAATTTTACATACCTAGAATTATATTGCAAAAAAGAAAAAAGAATTATATTGCAATGCTGTATTTTATATAAACTGAATAAAGCAATGTCCCTTAAACTATCCTTTGCCTCACTACCCATTCTCAGAACAGATACACCTTCTGATGCTTTATAAAACATGGTGGTAAATAAAGCCCTATTCATTTGATGTTTCAAGAAAAATTAGAACAATTCAAGCTCTCAAAAAAGGTAATAGATTGATCAGAGCCTATCAGATCCAGAAGGGACCTTAGAGATAATCTATTCCAATCTGTCATTTTATAGACAGAGACCAACAGAAATTCACCCAGCTGATTAGTGGCAATGCCAGGACTTTAACCCAGAATTCATGGCTCCCATTTAATGCTCTTCAGACCACAATATGCTGTCTCATAGCTATTCAATTTTGAGATTTGAAGTTTCTCTCCAAATTTATTTTCCTGGATTTTTTTCAATTCCCCTTTCTGTGTCCATCTTTATGAAAGCCGCACAAAGAGTTATTTGACATTGACTCCTAAGTGCTCACTATGTCAGTGGAGTTTTCAGATTTTAAATTAGATAATGTCAGTACAGTTTGAGTGTGTAGGGAAATGTCTCTGTGTAACTATGGTAGAAGATGTTATTATAATAATTTGTGGAGAGGCAGCACCTTGATTACTTGTTCATGTTATTAAACTCTTCATCAAAGTTCTCATAATGAAAAAAATGCACTTGTCTGACTTACAGGTAAGACTGATTCCAACTAAATTCATTCTACTCTAACAACTCCTCCAAAGCTGTATCTTTTTTTTTTTCTTTTTTTCAAACTTGCCTCAGCTTTTAGCATTGTCTTAAAATTACTTGAGGAATGTAAAGGCCAAAATAACTGCACACACCCATAATATAAATGCAAAGTTATGAACTAAAATGTAAAATAACTCATATAGAAACTTGGGTCTCCTACTAAAGTGTCCTCACAATAACCACAGGTCCTTCCTAGATGGTCCCACTTTATGGCAAAAGGAATTCCATTGATAGCATCTAATTCCCTCCCTGGAGATTTCAAACAGTTTGGAACAAGATTTTCTAATGGTAAGTAAATGAAGTAGCTGGTGTTTTATTAATGAACAAGGAGGTGTTTTGTGAGAAGATGCTTGGAGGATAAAGGATTATCTTGTGACAATAGAGCCATTCATGCAGCTTTCACTCCAGGCACTCAGAGTTACAGAAACTCTGTGGCAGAAAGATTCAAGCCTTAGGGGTGAAATTACTCAGGCTAAGGCTGGGCCTCAAGCTGATGCTGACATTTAATGAATATCATTCATATAAAATATAGTACATGCTTTTTATCACGGAGATAGTAAATGGAACAATATTTTATTTTCCAATATAAACATCTATAGATACTTCAATAGATACATCCTATAGAATGACTCATATTTAAAGATTGAATGCATTTGTGTCAGATGCTTCCCCAGTTCTCTCTCATCTCTGCCTCTTCCCTAAAGCCATTCTGAAGCCCCTCGACAATCAACATGGCTGAAAATGGAAATGATTAGGTGATCTAGACAAGTGAGAGAGGCTATCTTATAAGTCACTTGAAAATTTGTTTGATGGAGTACTAGACAATGGCATCAAGAACATTAAAAATGATCTGATTAGGGCTTCCCTGGTGGCGCAGTGGTTGAGGGTCCGCCTGCCAATGCAGGGGACGCAGGTTCGTGCCCTGGTCCAGGAGGATCCCACATGCCGCGGAGTGGCTAGGTCCATGAGCCATGGCCGCTGGGCCTGCGCGTCCGGAGCCTGTGCTCCGCAACGGGAGAGGCCACAAGAGTGAGAGGCCCGAGTACCGCAAAAAAAAAAAAAAAAAAAAAAAGATCTGGTTAGTATCTTGTCTAATAAATCAGCTTCTCTGATTTAACCAACTTTTCTCACACTCCGGCTCTTTTTTATTCCACATAGTTAATTGGATTGGGGTACCCTGTGAAGGAATACGTGTTCCATGAATGCTGGTTCCCTCTCTTGAAACACTTTATCTGTATTCTGTATTTACAGGCATTTTGTTGCAATTGCATTTTCATCTTAAGGTTTAAAAAAATACAATACCCAACTGAGCTCTGTCACAAGAAGAAAAGAGTAGGAGGGCTTTTGCATTAGTAGAGACTAAAAATATGTGGAGAACACCCAGGCAATAATGAATTCTAGGTTTCAAAATCATTTCTTACAGTCCTTTGTACACACTGCTTGCTACCTGCATCTGAAACACCCAACTCATTTCATTACTCCTGGGTTTACATCTAAACTTAGATGTCCCTTCCTTTAAAATGCCTTTCCTGACTTCTCAAGACTAGGTTAAATTCTCCCCTTGCATGCGTCAACAGCACCCCATAATTAAACCCATCATAACATTTACCACACTGCATTGTAACTGTTGAGTTTTTCTTACCAGGATGTTCTCAAAACCTAGAACAGGGAATCACACAGAGGTGGCTGATTCCAGAATATGTTGGCTGCATAAATGAACAGATGAATGACTGGATGGAGTATGCCCAGACCTTTGAGAAGGCTTATCCCATTATCTTGTACTCTTTTTTCTCAGTAAAAATCAATGGATAATGATTTCAATAATGTGCTCCAATCCATTTTCATTTGCAAAACAACTTGTGAAGTGTTAACAATTTTTCAAATCATCTTGCTTGTTTCTGTGTAGTGTTTTCTGTACTCACCATGCCTTGTAGAATTAACCCAAACTCAGTGGTTTAGAAGATTTGGGTGTCAAAACTGGCTGCTTAGTTTAACTAGGTAATGAAAAATATTTTACAGAGGCTTAAGGGTGACATCTAAGTCTACTGTTGAAATCAGTTATTCTACTTAATGGTAAAACTCTGAACAAGGAGGTGTTTTGTGAGAAGATGCTTGGAGGATAAAGGATTATCTTGTGACAATAGAGCCATTCATGCAGGTGGAGATAAAAAAGCATTTTATTTCTTACAGGCAAGCATATTTGAAGTAATGCAACTGATGATAAAGATGAGATGTAATTTTAAGTGATCTGACTTTTGAATAAATCAATTACCTTTCTAATTATCATCTGTGCTGAGAAGGTGGATTTCTAGTAGTCTTTTTCAAAAATTTTTGATGACTCATGGATGTACTAGAGACTAGAGCATGCTGCAATTTGTAAATATGAGCAACGCAAGTGTGTACAAATTCAAAACCGGTTTAGTTGGGTGTGTCTGACATTCATGAAAACTTAGTTTTACTCACATGCTGAGCAATGAAATTAAGATCTTTAGTCCAAATACCTTGTGGTGGGAACTGAATCTGGGAATTGGGTTCTAGTAAAGTAACTTCATTGTAAATAAAAAGCTTTTTCTTTTACCAATAATAATTTAAATTTCACTATAAGAAGAAAACTGTGGATGTGACTTCTTATGAAATACCCCAGGATTTATAAAACTTTTACCTTGTCATCTAATCCAAAAATAATATGCAAAATCCACTATAATATTTTAGAGAATTCATGATTTTCTACTTATGACACTGCTAAATCAGAACACCAAAGGGGAATTTGGTCAGGGAACTATAAATCAAATCATTAAGCTAAAATTTGTATTTTAACACCCAAATCCAATTGCAGATTCAAAACCCTAATTTATAAATAATATGCAATATGTCACAGAAATAAAATAGCACAATGAGCCAAAATTTAAAAACTTTTAATACATAATATATTGGAATAGTCTACAATTATTCTGTAAGATTTAATTAGAGGCATTAAATTGTTATAAGGAAATGTAAATCCTTTCAGAGAATTCAGAGGTCTTCATGAAGGAGATTAAAATAATGATTTCTAAAACCTTGTAATTTGTATTTAATTTTAGGCTTTATATGCCAAGAGAATAATATGTGGAGAAACCCCAGGAAACAGTGAATAAATGCACTAGTAAATTATATGTATACACACCTATATCTATATGTATCTATCTACCTATGGAGAGAGAGAGAGAAAGTGGGGAAGGGAGTCTTGAAGCAATACAGTTCTTTCAAATTTGACTGTTCCTGACATAATAGATATGTACATACACACTACAAAAGCATCTTGACATTTCTAATAAGCCAGACATGAAAAATGTAATGCTGTGGTCTTTATTCTTCAATACTAAGCAGGGCCGTGTTGACCCACAAAAATGTCAATCTTGTGATGAACCATTGTGAAGTGTTTTCATGTGTGGGGTTTCCTCATTTTTTTGGTGACATTCCTAGGGTCAGTTTAGGGTTCATAATAGGTGTTTTGTTCCCTGAATCAGCATCTCTATTTGGAATATTTCTAGTTTGACCTTGAGTAGAAGGGAATACTTTGGGCTTAATTAATTTATCTATGTAAATATCAGAAAAGCCTGTGGATCATGGATGGCTTCATAGAAAAGGCTATAATATTTTACAGTTCTCTTAATTGTCACTAATACTAAGCACCATCTAAAAGCAACTGACAGAAGCATTAGTATAAGTGAATATTGCTCAAAATCTGGTTGTCATCTGAAAAAAATTTTGCAGTCTAGAAACTTCCAGAATAGATCCCTCTGTTTTCTTTTGGTAGGCCAAATGAAACTTTTTGAAGAAATGAATAAACAGATAAATGAATGAGTAGAATGGAGGAAGAAACACTGGTTCCCTCAAGAGAGATGTATGTTGGGGCAGCTGTTAGATTTCTGTTGGGAGGTCTTGTCACATATTTCGTCTGAGTATTAAGAGTGCACAATAAATATCTATGAAGTTCAAGAGGACTATAAGATGCGTAAAAAAATGAACATGAAATTCTACTTTAAAAAATTCCACCCACCTGAGTATTTCCCCCAAGTAATACTTCAGGAACTGGTAGAAAGAGACCTGGTTTTTATGTGTGAAGCTATAAAATACCATGTAGATATTGCATGGCACAATAAAAGTAATTATCAGTAATAACAAGAACAATGCAATGGCAGAGCCAGCTTCCCCTCAGTTGAAACGAACCCTAACCAGCTGGGGACGTTCAAGAGAATGATCTTTGTTACAAAAGGTTTATTTCAGTGTTATTTCTACTGCTACATAATTCCTGCTATGTTTAGGGGAACTTCCCAGTTCCTCTCAATTTGCTCTGGTAACAGCCAATTGCAATTCAGCTCCAAACTCCCTTGTCTTTGTTAATCCTTTAAAACAGTAAATTTTTTAGGCATCAGGATAAAGGGATAGAAAGATTATTACCAATTAAATGAAAAAATAAAGGCTGAAAAACTTAAGACATCCAATTCAAACATTGTAAAATATGTTTCTACAGGATATTTGTTGTGTAACCTTTATATCCAGTCATAAGCATAACTCACACCATATGTATCAAGAAACTTAGATGTTGCAAAACTTCCAATGGTCTGTGTAGTATGAGAGCCCTAAAAATATTCCAGGCAGTATGGAAAAAACATTTCTAGAAGTTGGAAGGACACTCCTTTATAAAATATTATTTAATTTTACCCTTACTCATTTGCTTAGGTGTTTAAAATTCACAGCTCTGGACTGAGCGGTATAGGTGGAAATCAATAGTTATATTCAGATAAGTCACAAATTCTTACAGTGGTGTTTATATTGCTGAGTACTCATAAACACCCCCACATATCATTATAAAAAAGATTTGTAGGGCTTCCCTGGTGGCACAGTGGTTGAGAGTCCGCCTGCCGATGCAGGGGACACGGGTTCGTGCCCCGGTCTGGGAAGATCCCACATGCCACGAAGCGGCTGGGCCCATGAGCCATGGCCGCTGAGCCTGTGCGTCCGGAGGCTATGCTCCGCAACGGGAGAGGCCACAACAGTGAGAGGCCAGCGTACCAAAAAAAAAAAAAAAAAGAAAAAAAAAGATTTGTAATTGTTTGAGTGAGGAGTTAGTTTCATGTTTTCTGTGATTACTATTTGGAACACTACAGCTTTGAGATTCAGATTCTCACTGAATGAAAGGATGGTTTTGAAGTTCTTTAGAATTGCTCTTAGGTTTTGGGAGATGACAGTGAAATAATTGGTGGATTTGGGGCAAAAGTTGATTCATTAAGAAAAATACAATCAGTCAAATAGACATGTTAGTGCTGATTAACAAAACACATGGATCTATTGGCCAAATTTTAAAATGTCTCTTCTATACTTAAAACAGAGGCACAACTTTGTATTTCTAAATACAATATAATTTTGCTGGTAAGATTCCAGGAACCCAGACTACAGATTCATTTTCATTTTTTCATTCACATTCATTTGTTCTTTACAAAACTATTCTTTTTTAGATTGATAAAACATAAGTATATTTAAAAGGCTTAATGTGTGCTTTCTGTCCATACAAAATCTCGTTACACACACACAAATGTAAAGACAATCAAAATTGTATTCACCTGATTAAAAACAGCCAGTGTACATTACATTACATCCTGATCAATTAACCAGCCACATCAACTTTTACTTCCAGAACTTCTCTATTATCATAGACTAAAAAATGATAGAACAGGGCTTCCCTGGTGGCACAGTGGTTGGGAGTCCGCCTGCCGATGCAGGGGACACGGGTTTGTGCCCCGGTCCCGGAAGATCCCACATGCCGCGGAGCGGCTGGGCCCGTGAGCCATGGCCGCTGAGCCTGCGCGTCCGGAGCCTGTGCTCTGCAAAGGGAGAGGCCACAACAGTGAGAGGCCTGCATACCGCAAAAAAAAAAAAAAGATAGAACAAAGGCCAATTCAAACATGCTGCAAAAATGAATTAATGTTATATTAGAAGGCCATAGTCACTTTGAAAGGTTCCTCTTCTCTTAAAACCAGTTTCACTCACATTTACTTAAAAATGGCTGTCTGCTTAGCAGGTAACAGAACAGTGGGTAATGACTTAAGACGCTTGGGGAGGAAATTGTGGGCCTGATTCATATTCCTTTTCCAGTTCTCAAACCAATTCTCAACAACGTCAGGGTGAGGCCACAGTCTGACAGTTCACCGAAGAAGGCTGATCTAGGATTCGCTGTGAGCCTGCAAATAAACCTTGTACAGGCTGTGAGTCTATCACGGCCTCACTTCTTCTCTCCCTCTTTTGTCCTCCAGGCGCCCCGCGAAGGTGAGCCTGTGGCTGTGCCGGGAGGACAGCGCCCAGGTGTTAGCAAGGCAGGCGCAATTAGCGTCTCCCGGCTCCGCGCCTCCACCCAGCGGCCCTCATACCCAGCGCTCCTCCGGCGGCGGGCGGGGCGGCCGCCAAGGGAAACGTCAGAATGTGCGACACGTCACGACAGGCTGTCGTCAGGGTCTTGAGAGGGAGGGGAGCCAGGCTCGTTCGGGCAGCACAGGCCCCCGTCAGGAGTGGGGTTCGGGGTGTGACGGGGAGAAACCCAGCTCTGGCTCGTCCAGGGAACCCAGGCCGCCTCAGCCAGCCCGTGGCGCCGGGTCCCCGACGCGGCCCAGCGTCCCCGACCCTCGGCCGGGCCCGGGCCCTGGCGCCCCCTGCCCCGCCGCCTCCTTTGGTCGCAGGGGCCGAGGCGTTACCTCGGGTCCTGTCGGGCAGCAGCCGACGACACTTACCTCCTCTGCGCCCGAGACCCAGAGGCCTGAGACCCCGAGGCCCGAGGCCCGCTGCCGCCGCCATCGCCTCAGCCGTGGGGCCCGAAGGCCTCGCCCCTCCCCTCCCCCCAAAGTATTTATTGACCGTCTACTGTATGCAAAGCCTGTGGTGAATGTTGTGATTCTCTATCCTCACAGTTTATATGCTAGTAGGGGAGGTAAAACTTGTTCAAACACAATCACAATACAGGCAGTATGAGATAACTGCCAGAAAATGGTAGTAACAAAGGCCACAAAGTGAGAGATGATTTTTGTCTAAATTCAGTCAGACAGGCTTTAGAGATGTTTGATTTAGGTCTTAAAGAGTGAACAGGATTTCAACAGAAGAAGAGGAAAGACCAAGACTTCCTTAGGGAAGGAATGGTATGAACAGAGTTACCAAGTTAGAAAAGTATTAGGAATGACCCATGAAAAGGTAAGTGGAGCAGTTTGGCTGGAGCATTGAGCATGTATGAGAGTAGAGACATGTCTGAAAAGTATGTTGGGGCTATATAAGAAAAGAACCTTTGTAGTGGACATTTATTGTGTAGGGATATCCAGCATGTTTTACCTCTTTTAGAAATTCTGTGTCAGAATTAATTTTCCTCTAATATGGCTAGTCTTGATAGATATTTAAGTCAAAGTGTCCTACCCTTCCTAGCTAAGGAGTGGACATGTAAACCAAGCTAGGTCCATTTAATGTTCTCCTGGAGGCTGGGTTTAAGCAGAGTAAAATAATGAGAGAAAAACAGTTGATTGGTTCGTCCATTTTTTTCTTCTGCTTGAAATTCTGGATCTTTCCTAGTTTATGTTACTTCTAAGTCTGATTCTCTTCAGTTGGTCCTTCAATTCTGTGAGCTACCCTCTCTCTTTCCAATAAGTATTTGATTTTTTCTTTCTTTTTTTCTCCTCGGCGAATTTTGTTGCTTACACCAAAGAACCCGATGAAACCTTGAAGGCAAACCGGTTTTACACTGAAGGAAACCTTGAAGGCAAAGTTAAGGAGGGGTAATTATCTAATCAAACTGCACATTGGAAACAGTATTCTGGAAACACTATGTTGGATGGGTTGGGAGAGAGACTCAGTGAAGGATACCAGTTAGGAGGCTGTTCTAGTAGTTTTAGAACTAGGCACTGAGGACCTGGACTAAGGTGGTTGCAGTGATAATGAGAAGTAAGAGATATGTATGAGAGACATCATTAATAAGAGAGAAGAGGTTTTGGATACTGATTTGACATTAGCTTTGCAAGAGACAGAAAAGTCAAAGATCATGCTGAGATTTCAAAACTGAAGGACAGTATGATGAATGAGAAATCTGTGAGAGACTGAGGAGAAACAACTAGAGAAATACAATGAGAATCAGGGTGTTGCAATATCATGTGAACGAGTGGAGGAGAGATTGACAAGTTGTAGGGGATGATCAACAGTGTCAGAGGCTATGGAAGAAAAATTTCTAGAAATAAGAAAAATTCTCATCATTCTTCAATTTAGCTGAAATCTCAGAAGAACAAGAAGAGTTTTCATTATTGACCGGGAGAAAAAGCTATTGGATGTAGCATTATTTGTGACCCTCCAGAGCAGTGGTTCTTAACTTTTTTATGTTCCATGGATCCTTTGGCAGTCTGGTAAGGCCTAGAGATCCCTTCTCACAGTAATGTATTTAAATGCATACAATAAAATATGTAGGCTTTTAAAAGAAGTCAATTATATAGAAATGTAGTTATCAAAATATTTTAAAATTTGGTGATGCAGTAACATATGTCTAATTTATCAGTGGACTGAATAACAAGACAATGCACTTAAAATACAGGCAATTTAAAATTAGGTTTTATTTTCCAAAAGACATATCAGTGTGAAGGTTGTTGTTGCTTAGCTTGAATAAAAACACTAAACTTTGGAGTGGTCTTTGGCTCACTTCCTTCTGTGTGTTGATCAATTATCAATTATAGATAGGGAATATCAGAAGGTGACTTATATACTTGGCTCACCAATGTGAGAACATGTGACTTCAGTGTTTGGTGGCTGAATGACCAGTAGGAACAGAATAGTCCAATAGTTGGCTATCTATATGGACAAAGCATCTGTAGGCAAGAAGACTGCAATCATGTACAGTCTAATAGCTACCCTAATTCCAAAGTAATGATGAGTATAAATGGTATTTTAAGATATATTCAATGACAGTTATGTGATATGAAAATATCTGTGGCTCATGTTGGTGACAGACTCACAGGTACTACTAATCCTACTGTGATTTTCTACCTATATTCATAATAGAGGCACATGTCAATTTTCAGTTAGAGGTTAGTGAAAATCAAAATTTAATTTTTTCTGATGCAAGTTCTGAGAACCCTGAATTCTTGTGGGTGAATATCATCTTAGGAGCCCCTGCTTAGAATGCAGTTTCAGTTACAAGAAAGAAGTGGAAGTAAAATGAAGTGGGATGGTAGCCAAATTGCAAAACGGTAAGTGTAGATTATTGAGAAGTTTAATTATGGGACAGAGGAAGAGAAATAGAGCTCAAAGAAGTCAGCAGATCAAGACAAGAATGTATTTGTTTGCCTGTTTTAATTTGAGGGTGAGGAAACCAAAGCATGCATGTGGGTTAAGAGAAAGGAAGGGGTAGAAAAGATGAAATAAAAGATCACAGACAGAGAGAAGGCAATTGATGGAGCAAGGCTTCAGAGATGTTGAGATGAAATGTGATCAAGGGCATAAGTGAAAAAGCCTGGAAAGGATAAACACACTTCCTCAGATATAAAGAATAGAACATGGTCTTCTGTAGATTTGGAAGAATGAAACATTTATTTCCCTGCAATTTCCTTTGCATAAAAGTTGTTTCAATTTATGAGATGTTTCCTAAGATCAGCTTTAGAAAAAGTTGTGTATAACTGATTATTTCATAGTATACTGGCACCTTAGAATATTATTTTTTCTATGGCAATGACTTTTAAAAATCTCTACTACTTCACTATAAACAAAGATCATACATTTCCTTAACCACACAATTATGATTCCCACAATACCCCAATACCGTAAGACTTCCCTTCTACCCAGGTCCTACTTACTTTCCAAGTAATGCATTCTCTCTTGTAGCTATTCTTTCCTCTTGATATCTTTCTGTTTCCCATCTACATAAAAGTTTGCTCCAGTGAGCTTTCCTTGATTTCTAAATGTTACTTTTCTATTTTTCTATTAATCCAGCCTCTTTGATTATTCTCTTAGATTAATTTTCAAACCACATAATAGAGTAACAACATAATCTATTAACATCTTGTACAATCCCTAAGGTAGATGTTTTTATAATGGGAATTGGTCATCTTCAAAAAGAATTGAAATCTTGGAAAACTTGGATTCAATTTGACTTTTTCTGATGAGCCTTCTCTGGAAAATTACTGCATTGCCTCTGCTCAATGGCCAGACATGAACTGGATTCACATCATTGATGATTAAATGTTTGAGGAGGGGAAATAGAACCTACTGTCTTGTCATTTGTTCCATTTGCCTATGTTTGATCTCACTGTACAGCATGAGGAGTAGTTTCTGGAACATTATTATTGCTAGGATAGTCACTATTTATTGAAAATAAATACAATATTGATATTCCCTTACTAAACGGGTAGAATATATAGAGTTTTGTTTCCCTGAAATCTTTCTAAGAATTCCCGCTGCTCTGATAATACACTTCAATTTTTTATACCTAAGATACTGCCTAATAAGAGATAATCTGTTTAAGGAACTGGAATAAATGTTTTGTTGGATTTGTGTAATGTGTATTATTATTTGAGCAGGCTGACTCCTAGAGGGCAGCAGTCTTGAATGACACATAGCACTTAAATATTTCAATAGTAGGTCAATTGACTCAGTAAAGGGGTTATTTTCCATTCTCTCAAAGTTTGTGATCATCCATCTGCTTCTCATTGTGTTTCAGGTCATCTTAACCCTTCAGAGACAATATTATCATCATCAATATATGTTTATTGCACCTGAGGCAATATGGGGTTACAGACGACAAATTAAGAATGGCCTTTGCTCTTGAATAACTTATAGTCCACAGAATCCTGAAATGACACATGCCTTAGCCAATTGGTTTTGGCTTCCCATTTCCCTCCCACATTCTGGAACATCTCATTGCTGTCCTTCCTGCTCCAGGCCAGAGCCAAAAATTCACATAAATAAGAGGGTGTTATAAATGTTGATTTTGCAATCAACAAAATTTTCTGTCAAAGGCACCCACCATTAATTATTTTTTAGGTCTATGACCAACACATACTGGGCCAGCCCTGACTTTTCTAGTAAAACTCATATCCTGGGCATCAACCAGGTTATCAGTCACAATAATTACATACTTCATTTGTTACTTTAACTTCAAATTGAGAGGCCCAACCCAGTGTCACTTTTAGTCCAATAAACAATGAGCTTAGGGCTTACTGGCTTAAGTTTAACAAAGGATGAGACATAATTTCATAATTAAAGTGGCATCTAAATGGTGATTTTAATACATGAGAATGTTCCTTGTCATCTCCATCTGTGTTTAACTGTATGCCCATGTGTGCATAAGAACACCAAGACTAAAATGACATTTTGATTATGTTAATTTTTTGGTACCATTTTGACTGAACTAGCTTAAAGTGACAAACTACATTAAAATGGCCCTTCTGCAAAGAAGATATACAGACTGCCAACAAACACATGAAAGAATGCTCAACATCATTAATCATTAGAGAAATGCAAATCAAAACTACAATGAGATATCATCTCACAGCAGTCAGAATGGCCATCATCAAAAAATCTAGAAACAATAAATGCTGGAGAGGGTGTGGAGAAAAGGGAACACTCTTGCACTGCTGGTGGGAATGTGAATTGGTACAGCCACTATGGAGAACAGTATGGAGGTTCCTTAAAAAACTACAAATAGAACTACCATATGACCCAGCAATCCCACTACTGGGCATATACCCTGAGAAAACCATAATTCAAAAAGAGTCATATACCAAAATGTTCATTGCAGCTCTATTTACAATAGCCAGGAGATGGAAACAACCTAAGTGTCCATCATCAGATGAATGGATAAAGAGGATGTGGCATATATATACAATGGAATATTACTCAGCCATAAAAAGAAATGAAATTGAGTTATTTGTACTGAGGTAGATGGACCTAGAGTCTGTCATACAGAGTGAAGTAAGTCAGAAAGAGAAAGACAAATACCGTATGCTAACATATATATGGAATTTAAGAAAAATAAAATGTCATGAAGAACCTAGGGGTAAGACAGGAATAAAGATGCAGACCTACTAGAGCATGGACTTGAGGATATGCAGAGGGGGAAGGGTAAGCTGTGACAAAGTGAGAGAGTGGCATGGACATATATACACTACCAAACATAAAATAGATAGCTAGTGGGAAGCAGCCGCATAGCACAGGGAGATCAGCTTGGTGGTTTGTGACCACCTAGAGGGGTGGGATAGGGAGAGTGGGAGGGAGGGAGACACAAGAGGGAAGAGATATGGGAACATATTTATCTGTATAACTGGTTCACTTTGTTATAAAGCAGAAACTAACACACCATTGTAAAGCAATGATACTTCAATAAAGATGTAAAAAAAATGACAAATTCCTCCTAGAAAAATTAGCTATCAAAAATAGAGAGGATAGGGCTTCCTTGGTAGCGCAGTGATTGAGAGTCTGCCTGCCGATGCCCCGGTCCGGGAGGATCCCACATGCCGCGGAGCGGCTGGGCCCGTGAGCCATGGCCGCTGAGCCTGCGCATCTGGAGCCTGTGCTCCACAACAGGAGAGGCCACAACAATGAGAGGCCCACGTACCGCAAAAACAACAACAACAAAAAGAGGATAATTATGAATTATAGAATTGTCTAGGAAGAATTCATAATTCTATTTTCCATTCTTGCTAGCTGAGCTAACTAGTGAGGGATGGAAAAGATGAGGCAATAATATTTATGACACAATGAAGGGTAATCCATTAATATTTTGTATTAATATATAGGTTAACATTGTATTCTCATATATTTTCCAAGAGTTCTTCAATTGGGCCACACACATGTCACTGGGGCACATCTTGGAGATGCTCAGAATCCTTTGAAGACTACAGGGTGAATGGTCAAGTTTTCACTTAGTATAGGTGTAAGTCAGTAAAATTGAGGAAAAAAAAAAGAAAAGAAAAAAAATGGCCCTTCTGTATATGCTCCCTTTAGATCAAAAAGAAAATAATATATTATTATTTCTCCCTTTCCCCTTCACTTATTAAATCCAACTCAACAGCAGTTGCACTAAAGGAATTGTGATATAGTTCTATTTAACACTGTTTTCTTTGTTTAAACTCAATTTTATGTTCCATTAAGCAGGGACAGGGCTGTATACTTCAGTGTTGTCATAGGGTTTTATAATACTGGTTGATACAAATATTTTTTTTCCATAGAGAACAGTTACTTATATGTAAATGGTTAATTTCTTAGAATGTATCCCATTTGAACTCGGTATGCCTACCTCTTCAAAGTCCTAGGCAGGTAGGATTTATCTTTCAGATTTGACACATATAAAACATATTATTCACCAAGGGGATTATTTTCTGATCTTAAACTATAGCTATTTTAAACTCCAAATTAGCTACTTTGATACACTAGTATCAATGTAAATGTTAAGAGTCCAGGCTCTTACTGCTTGAGGCAGGGCAGGCCAATAAATTGAGAGACAAGTTGTTGGGGCAAGGAAAAGTGACTTTATACAGAAAGACAGCAGACGGAGAAGATGGTGGACTAGTGTCCCAAAGAACCATTTTACCCGAGTTAGAACTCAAGCTTATTTTATATTAAAAAGGGAGGGGGTGTGGTTGGTTGCTGCAAACTTCTTGGTGCTGGAATACTTTGTTCTAGCAGCTGTCCACATAGGTCCAGTCACAATGTTTCTATAAACCTCCAAGACAAATGTTATTCTCTGTTCTGCAACTTTTTATCTCTATATGAATGGAAAAGTGTTATACCTTTAAAGGTCAGAGCCTTGAGAAAGGGCTATCCTATATATTTCAGGCTATAGGCATTATTCTTAACCTGTAGTGAAAGCAATCAAATACAAAGGTTAAAGAAAAATAAACAGATCCAATATGGAGTCAAATTTGTTCTACCCTATTACATAAATCCATTTGTCCTATATCCTACTAGTATCTGAGGTTTTTGTTTAAAACAGGAACATAAAAATCAATTTTCTTAAACTCTTTCAGGGTATTGTTTTCCACTAATAACAACCATAGATATCTATAAGTGAGATAATAGATATAAAGCACCTAGCAAAGAAACTGGTTCACAATAAGTGCTCAAAAATATCCATCCCCTCCCTCCCATTCTTTTTTTTTTTTTTTTTTTTGCGGTACGCGGGCCTCTCACTGTTGTGGCCTCTCCTGTAGTGGAGCACAGACTCCGTACGCACAGGCTCAGTGGCCATGGCTCACGGGCCCAGCCGCTCCGCGGCATGTGGGATCTTCCTGGACCGGGGCACGAACCCGTGTCCCCTGCATCAGCAGGCAGACTCTCAACCACTGCGCCACCAGGGAAGCCCCCTCCCATTTTTTAATGAAGGACCATTGCCCCCTTTAAACCATGATTATCTATATACATACATTAAATTAAATACATGCGTTTAAGGTGCTATATTAAATGGAATGACTTATCAAAATGAGTCCAAGTAAAAACATGTTTTTTTCTAAATCATTCTCTCCCTCCTCTTTTCAAATATATTTTCATATTAATAATGTGATGATAGTATAGAATGGGAATGTGCTTCCTGGGTGACAGCCATATTAAAACAACAGCATGGGGCTTCCCTGGTGGCGCAGTGGTTGAAAGTCCGCCTGCCGATGTAGGGGACACGGGTTCATGCCCCGGTCCGGGAAGATCCCACATGCTGCAGAGCGGCTGGGCCCGTGAGCCATGGCCGCTGAGCCTGCGCATCCGGAGCCTGTGCTCCGCAACGGGAGAGACCACAACAGTGAGAGGCCTGTGTACCGCCAAAAAAATAAAAATAAAAAAACACAACAGCATGACATTTGGCTATTTTGCTCCTGCTTAAAATTCACAGGACTAGGAATGTAAATTCTTACTATTGTTATTCTTAATATTTTAAGTCATTTTATATATTGAGGTCTTGAAATTTTCATAGTCATACCGCCTAACAGTAATGGTATAGTGTCTGTGCTGAGCTCCATATGACAGCATTTAGTTTAATTCTTATTCCCTCTGCGTTATATTTCCAACGTGGACTTTCAGAGAATAAACAGATAATAATGTGAAATAAATGAGGCTTTACTACTTTAAACACAATAGTCAGTTTTGCAAGTTAGAAAAAAATTAGAACTTTCCATTCTGTTAGAATTCTCACATAAAACTGTATACATTTTCTAGTAACAGGAGGAATTGTACACTTAATTCACTCCATTGCATATTACAATTCAGGGCAATTTCAAGAATTAGTCTGGAACTAGGGGTTTCAGGTAAAGCAGTTAGAAGAACACAAGACAAAAAAACCCCTGTTTTCTAATTAAATCATTATGGTGGTTTCTGTAATGGTGAATTAAAATAAATTATATGCAACACCTCCAAATTCATGATGCTTTCCATATGGGCTCGGTGGATTATTTACAAAAGTGTCTTGAGAACAGAGTTTTCATTTTGCAAATAGTCCAAAATGCTTAGGAAGAAAAGATGGCATTCTCCCAAGTTTTATAAATTTGAACGTTTCACTTTGCCAGTGTAAAGTCTTAAGGTCCCAAGGATACTGAAAAATTATGTCCTAATGGCTCTATTTATTACGTGGAAAATGCTTTCGTCATTTTTCACAAATCAAGATAGACTATAGAATCTTGATTTTTTCGACTGTTTAAACTTGCTTGCTTAAAAAAAAACAAATTCAGTGAAGCAACTGGTTTTTGGCAGAGGATTAACTAGTTCATTTTAATAAACTTGTGTAAATGTATTCCTTCATTTTTTTTCCTCTCGAGTATAATATTTGTAGGCAGGCAAGAATCAACTTATAATAGTTTCCATAAGTGTACCTTATTGAGATGTGAATGGGATTTTGACAGACTATGATCGTTTTAAAAGTTTAAAACATGTTTAAAACTTTGTTTTTTAAAACTTCACTAAATAGTTTTGACATGATTAACATTCTACTACTTCCATGGAGACACATTAGTTTAGTTCTCCCTAGGGGGCACAAAAACAGTTCAACATTTAAATGCTGAAAAACGCTGGAAGAAAATAATGAGCTATTTCATGTCTCTTCATCTCCCTCCTAGCCTAGACAAGCTCAAACTCCCCAGGACCATATGTGTTTAATTTTAGAAATGCATTGGGAAATCCAGTTTCCAAGAAAGTGAATAAAAAAGAAATGGAAAGAATGAGATTACTTGTAACTTATGACTCCATTATAATATATCTCAGCCAAAAATATTTTCAGAAGCACAATCACCAAATGGTAATAGCCATTGCTATTATCATATTATCACACAAATTTAATGCATTATGAATCCCAAAGGAGTTTCTTTTTTATGTGGTGTATTTCCATGGAAACTTCACAATTTTAAACGGGTTATTCCTAAGAATAACAATAAACGGAAGTTACATTTTTGTTAGCCATTTCACATGAAGAAAAAAGTAGCTTGATTATTTCTCAGTGGTCACACTAAACTGCAAATGCTTGTGACTCGTACGTATTATTTCTTCTATTCAGAGCACGCTAATGATTTGAATGTACACTTTTCAACATGCCACAAAGACCCTTCCGAGAGTTACCTTAGCAATATTCTAAGAGCTCTTTTCTCTATAAAAATAGTCAGGAATTTACATTTAGATCCATATTTTATCTAAAAGTATTTTCATGACATTTTCAGGTTCAAAATGGCACTGAAGTCAGAGAAAAGAGATTTGATATGCTACTTTTTTGTAGCCCAAGTAATAAATGTTGATGTTTTAACCAATTAATTTAGTAGTTTAACTTTAAGGCTTTTTAAAATCTTAAAACTTTGGACATTTGTTCAAGTTGTGACTCATCCAATTTTCCCCCCATTTTGTAGTATTTATAAATTTAAGGGTAAAACGATTTTGTTAGAAAGTCACTAAGTCACTAGCACCACCTAGTGACTTAGTGTATTTGGAATTATTTTGAAATACTGTTTTTCTACAAGTATTTTTTGAAAATTTTATTTATTTATTTATTTACTTATTTATTTATGGCTGTGTTGGGTCATCGTTTCTGTGCGTGGGCTTTCTCTAGTTGCGGCGAGCGGGGGCCACTCTTCATCGCGGTGCGCGGGCCTCTCACTGTCGCGGCCTCTCGTTGCGGAGCACAAGCTCCAGACGCGCAGGCTCAGTAGTTGTGGCTCACGGGCCTAGTTGCTCCGCGGCATGTGGGATCTTCCCAGATCAGGGCTCGAACCCGTTTCCCCCGCATTGGCAGGCAGATTCTCAACCACTGCGCCACCAGGGAAGCCCTCTACAAGTATTTTTAAGAAAAACCCAGTTGTACAATGATTGCAAGAGATTTGGAATTTTAAATGATTGGAAGAGATCTGGAGTTTTTACTAAACATCATAGAAAAATTTAAATAAAAAGTGGAACTTAAGGGTGAGAGTCTGGGTGGGTCAAAAACTATAAGAAAACATTTATTGGGACATAAATAAATCACTAATAAAAATATAATTATCTCCAGGGATCCAAAGGGAAAGAAAAAATCATATTATCTAGAACCATGTGAATGAATGTAATTTTCTGAAATGGTTTTGAGATTCTGGGATTTCATGGGCCAGTAAAATCCATGCCCCTCCCCCCAAATTATAGTGACCAACAAAAGGTTGCCAGCTTTTAATTTTGCTTATTAAGATAATTACAATTATAATTCACTTTTATTGTCATTTCACATGCATAAAAATGACACAATTTTAGAATAAAAGACAGCCTATTAAATAATGTAATATGATTAGCATTATGAAAAACTCAATATATTGTCCTTATTTTTCTCATTTTGCTGGACTGGCACTGGTCAAATAACAAACTGTTTTTGGGAGGAACCATTACACAGTATCCCAGACAAAAATAAAATAATAAAATTGCAAGAAGAAAGGGTTAGGCTATGGTATTTTAAAGGCATTGTAAGGCAGTTTTCACCCTGTGGGGTTGGGGCGGTGTGATTAGTTGTCTTTCACGACATTTTCCCCCTGTCACTTAGCTAGCTTGGCATCAAATGAGATCCAGAGTTCCATAAAGAAAATAAATAGAAAGCCATCAACAAAGCGAAAAGATAACCTACTGAATGGGAGAAAACTTTTGCAAATTGTATACCTGATAAGGGGTTAATCTCCAAAAAATATAAAGAATTCATACAACTCAATGGCAAAAAAACAAACAATCTGATTAAAAAATGGGCAGAGGATCTAAATAGACATTTTTTCCAAAAAAGACATACAGATGGTCAACAGGTACATGAAAAGATACTCAACATCACTAATCATCAGGGAAATGCAAATCAAAACCACAATGAGATATTACCTCACACCTGTTAAGGTGGCTGTTATCAAACAGACGTTAAATAACAAGTGTTGACAAGGATGTGGAACCCTCGTGCACTGTTGGTGGGAATGTAAATTGGTGCAGCCACTATGGAAAACAGTATGAATGTTTGAACTACCATTGATCCAGCAATTCCACTTCTAGGTATTTATCCAAAGGAAATGAAAACACTAATTTGAAGAGATATATTTATCCCCATGTTCATTGCAGCATTATTTACAATAGCCAAGATATGAAAACAATGTGTGTCCATCAACGAATGCATGGATAAAGAAAATGTGAGATATACATATTATCCCCCCCCCAAAAAAAAGAGAATGAAATCTTACTATTTGTGACAACATAGATGGATCTTGAGGGCATTGTGCTAAGTGAAATAACTCAGACAGGAAAAGACAAATACTTTGTGATCTCACATGTGGAATCTAAAACAAAAACAGAAAAGCAAAAAAAAAAAAAAAAACAGCTTGTAGATACAGAAAACATATTGGTGATTGTCAGAAGTAGGGGGTGGGGTTAGCCAAATGAGTGAAGGGAGTCAAAAGGTACGAATTTCCTGTTATAAAATAAATAAGTCATGGGGATGTAGTGTACAACATGGTGACTGTAGTTAATAATACTGTATTGCACATTTGAAAGTTGCTAAGGGAATAGATCTTAAAAGTTCTCATCATGAGAAAACAATTTGGAACTATGTATGGTGACTGATGTTAACTAGATTTGTTGTGGTGATCATTTCACAATGTATACTAATATTGAATCATAATGTTGTGTACCTAAAACTAATATAATGTTGTATACAAATTACACCTCAATTAAACAAGAGTGAAAGTATATTAATAAAGTGATTTATTGGAAAAATATTGAGTGTTCTAGCAGCAGTTAAAATATATATTCAATGATATAAAAAGGTTCTGAACTAAACAAGTTCTTTGCTTTTTATTGACACAAATAAAATTTCTGTCAAAGGAAATGAGCATTTGCATGTGGTTCAATTGTGTGCCCTAACTGCATTTTCACTAAATCTGTTGCCATCACAGGTGTCATATTTTGATCAGGTTGTCTTATGTTATAAATTAAACCTGTGGTTCTTTTTAGTGGCCTAGAAAAATTCCATAGTATTCCAAAATATGATGTAGTGTTACATAGAGTTCTGATGAGACTCAAAGACTCGTTTAGTTCATCCATCTGCCTCTTGGCTACCTTGAAAAAGGATAGAATGCTCCCTGCCTAGGAGATGAGATTTAAAAGAATAAATGGGAGAGGAGATAAAAACATGTTTCTTTTCCCCTGTGAGCCAAGCAGTAAAAGGAGTTTGGGATTTTTTTTTCTTTTTTGGCCAATAAAGACTTCTAATTAGCAAAACGTGTAAGAACTTGATTAGAGGATTGCTCATCTTAAATGAGTGTGAGATAAGTAAAATTGTGGTTAAAGAAAATGATAGTGGGGCCATGTTATAGTTAGGCTGCTTGGTGTGACTTGAAAAATACTGACAAAATGTTTCTCATCCCTTAACTCTCTCCCTTCCTAGTGACTTCTTGGGGTACCTAAAATTCAACCATTAGTAAATCATTCCTCTTAATTAATTAAAATGTCCAGAGAATCCTCTTTTCAAATACTCGTTTTATATACTGCTCCTGAGTATCTGGTAACACGAAATAGTTTTGCCAGTTGTGAAGATATGACGTTCTAAATAGTAGGTTCTAATGCAGCATGTGGAGTTGGGGGACTTGAAAAGGAGGAAACAACCAGAAAATGAGACGAGGAAGAAATAAAATTACATTTATGACTACTTTACAGTTTTGTCTAGGGATAGCTCTTGGTACTAGGTAAACTTATTAATAAATTATTTAAATTAGACAGAATGCTTGGGGCAGTGATTGGAAAAAACTAATTTTGTCTTCACATTGTTTTATATTGTGTCAGGTCTTTGCTAATCTATTTGACGTGAAATTTGCTGATTAGAAGAAAAGCTTTTCTAGTTTATGTAAGTTAAGAGTGATTTGAAAAGGAGGCTATTTAACATTATTGAAAATACTTTGCAACTGGCAGAGAAATCACTGCTTGGCTTTCAAAGTGCTTAGTAGACAATTTTGGATCCAAGCCATACATTACCTTTTCAGAGAATGCTTCAGGGCAGAACCAGGATCCATAGGGTTGGAAATAGCAAATAGCTTTCATTGGGAAATCCAGAAAGGCATCTGTCAGATGTGACTAGTGCTACAAGACACAAAATGTCAACTTTCATTCCAGCTGAGATAACCTTCTCACCAGTGACTTTTAGAATACCACGTGGCTCTTAAGCAGCAGGCATTCATTTGAGTCTTTGGTGGCAAAAGAGGTCTTTCTTTCACATTTCCCTACTAACCTTCTCCTGCCACTCTTCACGATCTTCCATTTTGCACTTAAGTTTCCGAGGAGAGGCGATTTAAGAGGGGTAACTTTAAAGCAGTGATTCCTAAACATCTGACTGTTTCAGAGTCATCCGGGGAGTTTGTTTACCATTTTAAAACCATTTTAAGTGCATAGTTTAGTAGCATTAAATACATTCACATTGTTGTGAAAGCATCACCACAATTCATTTCCAGAGCTTTTCTCATCTCCCTAGACTGGAAATTCTGTACCCGTTAAACAATAACTCCACATTTCCTTCTCCTCCCAGCCCCTGGAAACCACCATTTTACTCTCTTTCTCTAAATTTGACTACTCTAAGTACCTCATGTAAGTGAAATCATACTTTGTTTGTCCTTATGTAACTGGTTTATTTCATTTAGCATAATGTCTTTAAGATTCATCCATGATGTAGCATATGTCAGAATTCCCTACCTTCTCAAGGCTGAATAATATTCCCTTATATGTATATACAACATTTTGTTTATCCATGCAGCCATTAGTTGACATTTGCAGCTGTGCCTGCTTCTTCCTGTGGCTTTTCCTATCCTGAGATTTGAGTTAGGTTACACAGAGGCCAATCTCTCAGGCAGCCCACAGACAGGTTACAAAGTTTCAAAAGTTGGTCAACTCTGTATTCTCCAGTTCTGGGAAAGGGATTTGGAACCATCTCCAGGGAGGGAGTGGACAAGCACAAGTAAAAATGTTACAAAATTTCTCACCAATTTGAATGTGGCTTTTTCTTGATTGGACATTCACTTGGTTACTGTAAATCTTTGAATGATTTTTTAGAGCTCCTATAAAGTTATTTTAGTCAGTATCTAGTTGTGTTTTTAAAAAATATTTCTATAGGAGAATGAGGGCCTGGAACTGCCTAGTCTCACATCTTGCTTATGTCACTCTAAACTCTAACCCAGGTAGTTTTTTTTAAGATGAGTATTCTGATTAAGAAGGGCTGGGGTAAGACCTGGAAATATACATTTTAACAATTTCCTGCAGTTTCTGGTATATAGCCAGATTAGGACTCCTCTGTCTTGGAGTACAGACATTTATTAGAATAGTAGAGGCAGTACAAGGCCCAATGGCAGCCCTTGGCCTAACTGAGATTCATAGCCACAGGTCCCAATATGGGGACATTACGAAGAGGAGAGCATTTAAGCAAGTATGCACAGTATAATCCTTTTAAAAAATTAATTTTTAATGGAGTATAGTTGCTTTACAATGTTGTATTAGTTTCTTCTGTACAGCAAAGTGAATCAGTTATACATATACATATAGCCACTCTTTTTAATATCTCCTTCCCATTTAGGTCACCACAGAGCACTAAGTAGAGTTCCATGTGCTATACAGTAGGTTCTCATGAGTTATCTATTTTATATATTACAGATGTAGGAAACAAATTTATGGTTACCAAGAGGGGAAGGAGGGTGGGATGAATTGGGAGATTGGGATTGACACAGTACACCCTTTTAAAATGTTCTCCCACAATTTGTGAGAGTCTCTTGGGTCTATATGCTCAATAGAAGAAACTGAACCTATGTATGATTCATAGGGCTATTTTGTGAAGACTATGTGTCAACTGAGTTGCTGCTCTGCCTCAGACTGATGTGTTGAAAAGCAGTTCTGAGAGGAAAAGCTTCCGTCTGGCAGTTTAAAACCAAACAAAAACACCCTAGTAAAGAACAAAATTCTAGCTGGAGGAGCTCTGGAGCAGTTGTGGTGATGTTAACCCTCTTAAAATACATTGGTCAGCCTTTGCTGTGCAAAAGTTTTGAAGTTTCATTAGGTCCCATTTGTTTATTTTTGTTTCTATTTGCATTTCTCTAGGAGGTGGGTCAAAAAGGATCTTGCTGTGATTTATGTCATAGAGTGTTCTGCCTATGTTTTCCTCTAAGAGTTTGGTAGTTTCTGCCCTTACATTTAGGTCTTTAATCCATTTTGAGCTTATTTTTGTGTATGGTGTTAGGGAGTGATCTAATCTCATGCTTTTACATGTACCTGTCCAGTTTTCCCAGCACCACTTATTGAAGAGGCTGTCCATTCTCCACTGTACATTCCTGCCTCCTTTACCAAAGATAAGGTGACCATATGTGTGAGGGTTTATCTCTGGGCTTTCTATCCTGTTCCATTGATCTATCTGTCTGTTTTTGTGGCAGTACCATACTGTGTTGATTACTGTAGCTTTGTAGTATAGTCTGAAGTCAGGGAGCCTGATTCCTCCAGCTCCATTTTTCATTCTCAAGATTGCTTTGGCTATTAGAGGTCTTTTGTGTTTCCATACAAATTGTGAAATTTTTTGTTCTAGTTCTGTGAAAAATGCCAGTGGTAGTTTGATAGGGATTGCATTGAATCTGTAGATTGCTTTGGGTAGTAGAGTCATTTTCAAAATGTTGAGTCTTCCAATCCAAGAACACGGTATATCTCTCCATCTATTTGTATCATCTTTAATTTCTTTCATCAGTGTCTTATAATTTTCTGCATACAGGTCTTTTGTCTCCTTAGGTAGGTTTATTCCTAGATATTTTATTCTTTTTGTTGCAGTGGTAAATGGGAGTGTTTTCTTAATTTCACTTTCAGATTGTTCATCATTAGTGTATAAGAATGCCAGAGATTTCTGTGCATTAATTTTGCATCCTGCTACTTTACCAAATTCATTGATTAGCTCTAGTAGTTTTCTGGTAACATCTTTAGGATTCTCTATGTATAGTATCATGTCATCTGCAAACAGTGACAGCTTTACTTCTTCTTTTCCTATTTGGATTCCTTTTATGTGTTTTTCTTCTCTGATTGCTGTGGCTAGAACTTCCAAAACTATGTTGAATAACAGTGGTGAGAGTGGGCAACCTTGTCTTTTTCCTGATCTTATTGGAAATGGTTTCAGTTTTTCACCATTGAGGATGAAAAGCTTTTGCACAGCAAAGGAAACCATAAACAAGACCAAAAGACAACCCTCAGAATGGGAGAAAATATTTTCAAATGAAGCAACTGACAAAGGACTAATCTCCAAAATTTACAAGCAGCTCATGCAGTTCAATAACAAAAACCAAAAACCCAATCCAAAAATGGGCAGAAGACATAAATAGACATTTCTCCAAAGAAGATATACAGATTGCCAACAAACACATGAAAGAATACTCAACATCATTAATCATTAGAGAAATGCAAATCAAAACTACAATGAGATATCATCTCACACTGGTCAGAATGGCCATCATCAAAAAATCTAGAAACAATAAATGCTGGAGAGAGTGTGGAGAAAAGGAACACTCTTGCACTGTTGGTGGGAATGTGAATTGGTACAGCCACTATGGAGAACAGTATGGAGGTTCCTTAAAAAACTACAAATAGAACTACCATATGACCCAGCAATCCCACTACTGGGCATATACCCTGAGAAAACCATAATTCAAAAAGAGTCATGTACCAAAATGTTCATTGCAGCTCTATTTACAATAACCAGGACATGGAAGCAACCTAAGTGCCCATCAACAGATGAATGGATAAAGAAGATGTGGCACATATATACAATGGAATATTACTCACAATAAAAATAAACGAAATTGAGTTATTTGTAGTGAGATGGATGGACCTAGAGTCTATCACACAGAGTGAAGTAAGTCAGAAAGAGAAAAATAAATACCGTATGCTAACACATATATATGGAAACTAAGAAAGAAAAAAAAAAGGTCATGAAGAACCTAGGGGTAAGACAGGAATAAAGACACAGACCTACTAGAGCATGGACTTGAGGATATGCGGAGGGGGAAGGGTAAGATGTGACAAAGTGAGAGAGTGGCATGGACATATATACACTACCAAACGTAAAATAGATAGCTCGTGGGAAGCAGCCGCATAGCACAGGGAGATCAGCTAGGTGGTTTGTGACTACCTAGAGGGGTGGGATAGGGAGGGTTGGAGGGAGGGAGACTCAAGAGGGAAGAGAGATGGGAACATATGTATATGTATAACTGGTTCACTTTGTTATAAAGCAGCAACTAACACACCATTGTAAGGCAATTATACTCCAATAAAGATGTTAAAAAAAATTGGTCAGGAGAAACACAATTGGTAGAGGAGGTGGCAGCTGCCCCAGAAGTCTGGAGAATAAGGGAATGGCAGTCCTAGTAGCATGCAGTGCACCAACAATTGTTGGTCATACGTCAGGCAGAAGCAATGGCCTTGGCTAAGCCAGCCCTTTTCTTCAGATGTGTTAAAACATATCTTTTTTTTTTTTTTTTTTTTTTTTTTTTTAAAACATATCTTAATCTTTGCAGTTGCATAAGGGTGAGTGACTTCTGTGAAGGAATGTGTATTGGGATGAAACTCCTTTTATGCAGAACAGGGTTGATAGGCACTGCGTCCTTCCAGTGAGGCCTGGATTTTTGTTACAAGAACAGGTAGGTAAAGAACTGTATTTTAAAAGCAGGGAATATTTCCTAAGACAAAGGTGACAATGTTAAACATTATGAATGGGAACAACTCCTAACAAACATCCTCAAGATTAGCTTCGGTATTATTAGCTGATTACTCTCGTGTGTGTGTGTGTGTGTGTGTGTGTGTGTGTGTGTAAAGATTATTCAGAATCTTTTCAGTGCTAAATATGCATCTAATTTGTTCTCTGGTTAGCAGCTGTGCATGTCATGTGCAAGGCCTCTTGTTGGTTGGTGACTTTGTTTGCCCTGCTCACTGAACAAAGTGATGGAAATGGAAATTGTTTACTATGGTAACCCTAATTCTATTAGGGTTAAGTTATTTGCATGAGAAGTATAAGACTGGAACATCTCATGAAGTACCAGTGGTGTCTCTTTCTCTGGAGAGTTTTTTAAAGAAAGAAGAAATAATTGCTTTAGCTTTGTGGGATAATTCTGCTATAATCCTGGCTAGAGATAGAAAGGTGAACTAGACGCCCTCTCAAAGCTCTTTTAAACTTTAAAGGCTTTCATTTGATGTGCTTGGCACAATTGCTCATATAGTCAATCGCATGGCTCTACATAAATTGGAAATCTGTCTTTATTCCTCTGCAAGTGCTGACCATTTTGCTCACCACAGAGTATTTTAGACCTTGAGAGAGGTCAGGATTAACCTCCCCAAGCTACCATGTTGTGTGCAGTTCCGGCTTTAGCAACACTTGTTATGTATCTGGATCTGTGAGCAAGGTTTCTCTGCCATTTCCAACATTTGTGCAGAGATTTGCTAAAGCAATAACATATCATGAGGTAGGGGCCCCCTTTGGCAGAAAGTCAAAAGTTATTTTATTACAATTTATTTTTAATTTTTAATTGATGTATACTTCATTTAAAATACTATATTAGTTTCAGGTGTACATCATAGTGATTCAGTATTTTTATAGATTATACTACATTGTAAATTATTAGGAGATAATGGCTATAATTCCCTATGCTGTACAATATAAACTTGTTGCTTATCTATTTTATAGATAGCAGTTTGTATCTTTTAATCCCATACCGCTAATTTGTCCCTCCTCCCTCCCCTCTCCCCTTTGGTAACCAGAAGTTTGTTCTCTATATTTGTGAGTATGTTTCTGTTTTGCATATGTATGTATATTCATTTGTATTATTTTTTAGGTTACACATATAAGGGATATAACACAGTATTCGTCTTTTTATGTCTGACTTATTTCACTAAGCATAATATTCTCCAGGTCCATCCACATTGTGCAAATGGCAATATTTCATTCTTATTTATTGCTGAGTAATATTCCATTGTGTATATACATATATATATATATATATATACCACATCTTTTCTTTTAATTTAACATCTTTATTGGAGTATAATTGCTTTACAATGTTGTGTTAGTTTCTGCTGTATAACAAAGTGAATCAGCTATATGGATGACTGTATTAAGAAGATGTGGCATGCAGCTGCTTCCCAACTAACAGCTGCATATCACATTTCTTTTTTTTCTTTTTTTTTTTTTTTTCGGTATGCAGGCCTCTCACTACTGTGGCCTCTCCCATTGAGGAGTGCAGGCTCCGGACGTGCAGGCTCAGCGGCCATGGCTTACGGGCCCAGTCGCTCCACGGCATGTGGGATCCTCCCAGACTGGGGCATGAACCCGTGTCCCCTGCATCAGCAGGCGGACTCTTAACCACTGCGCCACCAGGGGAGCCCCCACATTTCTTAATACAGTCATCCACTGATGGGCACTTGGGTTGCTTTCATGTCTTGGCTATTGGATATAGTGAACATTATACTATGAACATTGCTATGTTCATAGTACATGAACATTGGGGTGCATGTATCTTTTTGAATTAGTGTTTTAATTTTTTTCCAGATATATACCCAGGAGTGGACTTGCTGGATCATATGGTAATTCAATTTTTATATTTTTTTGAGGAATCTCCATACTGTTCTCCATAGTGGCTGGAAATTTACATTTCTACCAACAGTGTACAAGGGTTCTCTTTTCTCCACATCTTCTTCACATTTGTTATATGTAGACTTTTGATGATAGGCACTCTGAGAGGTGTAAGGTGATATCTCATTGTGGTTTTGATTTGCATTTCTCTAATCATTAGAGATGTTGAGTGCCTTTTTGTGTGCCTGTTAGCCATCTGCATGTCTTCTTTGGAAAAAAAGTCTATTCAGGTCTTCTGCCATTTTTTTGATTGGGTTGTTGTTTTTTATGATATTCAGTTGTATGAGCTCTTTGTATATTTTGGATATTAACCCCTTATTGGTCACATCTTTTGCAAATATTTTCTCCCATTCAGTAGGTTGTCTTTTCGCTTTGTTGATGGTTTCCTTTGCTGTGCAAATGTATTTAACTGTTCATACTATTCTCTTTTGATTTTTTGTGTCTCTGTGGTATTGTTATTTCTCTTCTTTCATCTCTTATTTTGTTTATTTGGGTCCTCTCTTCCTTTTGGTGAGCCCAGCTAAATTTTATTAATTTTGTTTATCTTTTCAAAAAACCAGCCCTTATTTTCATTGATCATTTCTATTGTTTATTATTACTATTTTATTTATTTACTCTCTGATCTTTATTATTTCCTTCTTTCTGTTGATTTCAGGTTTTGTTTGTTTTTCTAATTATTTTAATTGTTAGGGTAGGTTGTTCATTTGAGATTTTTCTGGTTTCTTGAGGAAGGTCTGTATCACTATAAACTTCCCTCTTAGAACTGTCTTTCTTCATCCCATAGATTTTGGGAAATTGCGTTTCCATTTTTATTTGTTTTGAGGTATTTTCTAGGTTCCTCTTTGATCTCATCATTGATCCATTGGCTTTTTAGTGGCACGTTGTTTCATTTCCACATGTTTGTTCTTTTCCCAGTTTTCTTTCTGTAGTTGATTTCTAGTTTTATGAAGTTGTAGAGATAGAAATCTGGAGATAGAATAGCTAGAGCCTGTGCAGGGTGTGAAGTGAGACTTCCTCTCTGCTCAGTCACTGTCACAGCCCTGTCAGGGACAGGTTCTCATCCCAAGTTGCTGGAGTGGAAGCCCTGCGGGTGAGGCTTGAACTGGCTCTGTTCCCTTTAAGTGTGTGTTTTTCCTTTCCCCCACCATGCACTGGACCTTTGCCCCAAAAAGTAGACTGCTGAAGCAAGCGGGGCTTGTGTGCCTACAGAGGTCAGATGCTCTGCCTGTGTTTGCATCTACGGCTCCACTTAGACAGCCCACAATTGCATATCTTCCCAGTCATGGCTGCCCCAGATCTAGTGCCACACTGTGATGTGGAATTTGCAGGGCTGGGGTATTTGCTGGGTTCGGGCTAAGGAGTGCAGTGAAGCAGTCATGGGAAACTTGGCAGCAGCTAGGGCAGACCTCTCCGCCCTGCCTGGGAGCAAGCCAGCACCCGTGCACTCCTCGCACATGAAGTCCAGGCTTCTTTAGCCTTTTTATTTTTCCTAGCAGTTTTTCAAGCCAATAAGGGGGTTTGTGTCCTCCATGTAGGATCTCAGAAGTGGAAGAGCCAGTCTGTGGCTTGACCTGCTCACTTCCCAGGGCAAGAGTCTACCCATGTGATCTCCCTTTTCCTCTTAGTCCCCTCCCAGCAGCAGAGACCCTGACCCGATTGTTTCTTCCCATCCTACCCAATTACGTGCGTAGTTTTCTTACAGCCTCGGTTTTATAGGAGTCCTTCTGATAGTTTCCAGTTAGTTTTCCATAAAAGTTTTTCCACATGTAGCTGTATTTTTGGTGTGTCTTTTGGAGGGAGGTGAGCTCCACATCCTCTTACTCCATCATCTTGATTTCCGAATCCAAAAGTCACTTTTTAAACTATAAGAACTGAAACCTTTTCAACACCATCACCCACCTCCACCTCTTCCCACACCTAAACCAGTGTACCTTTGATTGTTAGGTGTTTGTGTTGGTTTAGCCAATGGTTACAAAAAAAGCCTGGGCTGAACAGAGGAGGAAACAGGCTTTGAACAAACAGTACTTTAGTAGAGCAAAAGCTGTGGTAAGTTAAACCCACCTTAAGCCACTGTAGAACAACTAAGGAGCCCAAGGAGGAATGGGATTGGGGGAGAGCGTGGAATTAGAGTATCCCTATATATGTAGTGCGGGGTAGGTATGGCTTTCTACAATCAGATAAATGAGCAAATAAATGAATGAATGAATAAGAAGTTTCAAAAGGTTCTTGACACTTATGATAATGCTTTTTCATCAATATACAACACTACTGAATACAGTAGCTCCTTGCTTCACTCGTTTGCCTTACACAAAACAACAGGAGCAGACAAGAGCTCTTGCCTTACAAATCTCTCAGATGACGAGATGTAATTGTTGGTATAATTGAGGGGGATTATTCTGAACTAATCATTTTTCTTTGGCAAAGTTGATGGCAAAATTCAAAATAGTTTTCTAAAGTTTGAAATGAAGTCACAGTGCTACTTAATTTCTATTGGGGATCCCACCCTGTAGAGGAGCAACACCTAGTGTTGGAATTTAACTATTGTCCTTATTCACTTTATATATTTTTAGCTATCTTCTTCTTCTTTACAATTTCTTGAAGATATACTGTTGCATTCACTTTAGTGGGGGGAAGAAGAGAATGGATTTGGAAGCACTTTGAGCTCTCAGGAAATGTGCTTAATAAGAATGAAGCATTATTGTATTTTTCATTACCTTATTTTTATATGTTAGAGCATTTTGCTTGTGAATTGAATAAGCCGTGGAGGAAGACAGTTATCATTTAAGTATAGATCTCCTTCATATTTTTGATGTTATCAGAATTTATTTTATTTTTATTTTGGGATTTTTCCCCAACTTCATTGAGGAATAATTGACAAATATAATTTTACATGTTTAAAATGTGCAAGATGTTTTGATATACATATATATTGCAGAATGATTACCAAGATCAAGATTATTAACACATTCATCACCTCACATAGTTAACTTTTTCCTTTTTTTTGTGAGTACACTTAAGATCTACTTTCAGCAACTTTCAAGTATATGATACTGTACTATTATCTATAGACATCATGCTGTACGTTACCTCCTCAGAACTTATTCTTCCTATAACTGAAAGTTTTTACCCTTTAACTTACATGTCTCCATGTTCCCCCCTCCGCAGTCTCAGCAACCACTATTACATTCTCAGTTTCTTTCTTTTTTGAAAATTAATTAATTTATTTATTTTTGGCTGCATTAGGTCTTCGTTGCAGCACGCGGGCTTTCTCTAGTTGTGGCGAGTGGAGGCTACTCTTCGTTGTGGTGTGTAGGCTTCTCATTGTGGTGGCTTCTCTTGTTGGGGAGCATGGGCTCTAGGTGTGCAGGCTTCAGTAGTTGTGGCACATGGGCTTAGTTGCTCCGTGGCATGTGGGATCTTCCCAGACCAGGGGTCAAACGCGTGTCCCCTGCATTGGCAGACAGATTCTTAACGACTGCACCACCAGGGAAGTCCCTATTCTCTGGTTCTATGAAATCAACTTTGTGCCCAGATTCCACATATAGGTGACAGCACACTGTGTTTGTCTTTCTGTGTCTGCTTATTTCACTTAGCATAATGTCCTCCAGGTTCATCCATGTTGCTGCATATGGCAGGATTTCCGTCTTTTTATGGCTACACAGTATTTCATTATAGTTGTATATATATATATATATATATATATATATATATATATGTGTATATATATATATACATATATATATATATATATATATATATATATATATATATACACATCACACTTTCTTTCGCCATTCAACAGTTGATGGCCATTTAGATGTTTCTGTATCTTGGCTACTGTGAATATTGCTGCAATGAACATTGGAATACAGATATCTCTTTGAGATACTGATTTCATTTCCTTTGGATATATATCCAGAAGTGGGATTGCTGGATCATATGGTCATTCTATTTTTAATTTTTTAGGGACATTCATATTATTTTCCATAATGGCTATACCAATTTACGTTCTCACCAACAGTATATAAGGGTTCTCTTTTCTCCACATTGTCACTAACATTTTTTATCTCTCTTGTCTTTTGTTTTTGTTTTGGCCATGCCATGTGGCTTGCAGGATCTCAGTTCCCTGACCAGATTGAACCTGGGCCCTCCGCAGTGAAAGTGCCGAATTGTAACCACTAGACCACCAGGGAACTCCCTCTCTTGTCTTTTGATAATAACTATTTGAAAAGGTATGCAATGATATCTCAGTATGGTTTTGGTTTAGAGTTTCTAATGATTAGTGATGTTGAGTACCTTCTTATGTACCTATTGACCACTAGTGTGTCTTCAGAAAAATATCTATTCAGGTCCTTGCCCATTTTTAATTAGATTATTTGCTTTTTTTTTTTGCTATTGAGTTGTATGATTTCTTTATATATTTCTGATATTAACCACTTATTAGACACAGAGTTTGCAAATATTTTCTCTCATTTTGTAGGTTATATTTTCTATTTATTGATTGTTTCCTTTGCTGTGCAGAAGCTCTTTAGTTTGATTTAGTCCCACTTGTTTATTTTAGTTTTTGTTGCCCATGTTTTTGGAGTTTTATTCAAGAAATCCTTGCCAAGACCAATATGAAAGAGCTTCTTCTCTATGTTTTCTTCTATGAGTTTTATGGTTTCAGGTCTTACAGTTAATTCTTTAATGCATTTTGAGTTGATTTTTGTGAGTGGTGTAAGATAGGAGTCCAGTTGCATTCTTTTGTATGTGAATATCCAATTTTCCCAACAACATTTATTGAAGAGATTATCCTTTCCCCATTGCATGTTCTTGGTGCCTTTGTCAAAAATTAACTGACCATATATGCATTGGTTTGTTTCTGGGCTCTATTCTTTTCCACTGGTCTGTGTGCTTGTCTTTTAGCCTATACCATTCTGTTTTGATTACTATAGCTTTGTAATATAGTTTGCAATCAGGAAGTGTGATACCTCCAGCTCTGTTCATCTTTCTCAAGATTGCTTTTGAGATCTTTTGTGGTTCTATAAAATTTTAGGATAGTTTTTTTTATTTCTGCGAAAATGCCACTGGAGTTTTGATAGGAATTGCTTTGAATTTGTAGATTGCTTTGGACAGTATGGACTTAAAAAATTAGTTTGTTCTATCAAAAACATAGACTATCTTTCCATTTATTTGTGTCTTTGTCAATTTCTTTCACCAATCTGTTAACAATTTTAGTGTGCAGGTCTTTCACCTTCTTGTTTAAATTTATTTCTAATTATTTTATTGTTTTTGATGTTATTGCAAATGGGATTGCTTTCTTAATTCTATTTGAGATAGTCCATTATTAGTGTATAGAAGTACACTTTTTTTTAACATCTTTATTGGAGTATAATTGCTTTACCATGGTGTGTTAGTTTCTGCTTTATAACAAAGTAAATCAGTTTGCCAACAAACACGTGAAAGAATGCTCAACACCATTAATCATTAGAGAAATACAAATCAAAACTACAATGAGATATCATCTCACACCAGTCAGAATGGCCATCATCAAAAAATCTAGAAACAATAAATCCTGGAGAGAGTGTGGAGAAAAGGAACACTCTTGCACTGTTGGTGGGAATGTAAATTGATAGAGCCACTATGGAGAACAGTATGGAGGTTCCTTAAAAAACTACAAATAGAACTACCATATGACCCAGCAATCCCACTATTGGGCATATACCCTGAGAAAACCATAATTCAAAAAGAGTCATGTACCAAAATGTTCATTGCAGCTCTATTTACAATAGCGAGGACATGGAAGCAACCTAAGTGCCCATCAACAGATGAATGGATAAAGAAGATGTGGCACATATAAACAATGGAATATTACTCAGCCATAAAAAGAAATGAAAATGAGTTATTTGTAGTGAGGTGGATGGACTTAGAGTCTATCATTCAGAGTGAAGTAAGTCAGAAAGAGAAAAACAAATACTGTAAGCACACTGGTTTTTGTATGTTGAATTTGTATCCAGCAACTTTTCTGATTCATTCATTATTTTGGTAGAGTCTCACAATTTTCTATACATAAGATCATGTCATCTGCACACATTTATTACTATTATGGAATTGTTGTCTGTGTCTACCTGTAGATCTGTTAATAATTGGTTGATATATTTGAGTTCTTCTATATTGGATGTGTAAAATTTTACATTGGTATATCCTCTTGATGAATTGACCCATTTATCATTATATGATGATCTCTTTGTCTCATGTTACAGCTTTGGAGGTAAAGTCTATTTTGTCTGATATAAGTATAGCCACCTCTGCTCTTCTTTGGTTTCCATTTTCATAGAATATCTTTTTCCAACCCTTTACTTTGAGTATGTGTGTGTCCTTAAAGCTTGTGTGAGTCTCTCCTAGGCAGCATATACTTGGGTCTTATTTTTCAGCCACTCTACATCATTTAACTGGAGAATTTAAACCACTTACATTTAGGGTAATTATTGACATTTTGTTAATTTCTCTCTTATTGTTTTGTAGTTCCTTTCTTCCTTTCTTCCTCTCTTGTTATCTTTCTTTTTGAATTGATGTGGGTTTGTTTTTTGTTTGTTTTTTGGTATGGTAGTGGTATTCTTTGATTATTTTCTCATTATCATTTAGGTATATATTATGTTTTTGCTTTGTGATTACCTTAAGGCTTTCATAATACATCTTATAATTTTAACAATCCTTGTAAAACAACCATTTAACTTAAATTGCATACAAAAGCTCTACACTTCTACTTGTTTTCCCTGATGTTTTATGTTATTGATGCCACAATTTACATCTTTTTATGTTGTGTATCCAATAACAAAATATTGGAGCTATAGTTATTTTTAATACTTTCGTCCTTAAATCTATATCATAGAGTTCCAAGTGATTTACACACCACCATTGCAGTATTGGATTATTTTGAATTTGACTATATGCTTACCTTTACCAGTGAATTTTACACTTTCATATGTTTCCATGTTATTAATAAGCATCCTTGTTTTTTTCAACTTAAATAACTCACTTTTACATTTCTTGTAAGACAGATCTAAGGATGATAATTTTCCTAAGCTTTTGTTTGTCTGGGGAAGTCTTTTCCCTTACTTCATTTCTGAGGGACAACTTTGCTTCATAAAGTATTCTTGGTTGGTAGTTTTTTTTTTTTTTTCCTTTGAGCACTTTGAATATATCATTCCATTCTCTCCTGCTCTGCAAGGTTTCTGCTGAGAAATCTGCCTATAATCTTATTAGGACTGCCTTGTATGTGATAAGTCTTTTTTCTCTTGCTGCTTTCAGAATTCTGCCTTTGGTTTTTGAGTTTGATTATACTGTATCTTGTTAAAGATCTTTTTGAGTTGAATCTGTTTGGAGATCTTTGAGCTTCTTGTACCTGGATGGTATAAGATTTCTCCAGATTTGAGAGCTTTTCAGACATTATTTCCTTAAATAGGTTTTCTGTCCTTTTCTCTTCTCACTCTTCTCCTTCTGATACTCCCATAATGTGAGTTTCCTTTCAGTTGATAGTGTCCCATAATTCGTGCAGACTTGCTTCACTCTTATAGTTTAATTTATTTTCTCCTCTTATTGGATAATATCAAGAGATCTGTCTTCAAGTTTGCATATTCTTTCTTCTGCTTGGTTGACCCTACTATTGAAGCTCTCTATTTCATTTTCATTTCGTTCATTTTATTCTTCAGCCCCAGAATGTCTGTTTGGTTCATTTTTATGATTCCTATCACTTCATTGAACTTCTCATTTTATTTATGCATTGCTTTCCTGAGTTAATTGAATTGTCTATATTCTCTTGACTCTTGCTGAGCTTCTTTAAAATAATTATTTTGGATTATTTTTCAGTTAACTATCACATTTCCATTTCTTTGGGGTCAGTTTGGGAAATTATTATGTCTCTAGTGGTGTTAATGTTTTCTTGCTTTTTCATGTTTCTAATGGCTTTACATTGACGTCTGTACATTTGAGGGAGCAGTCACCTCTTCCAGCCTTTTCAAACTAGCTTCAGTGGGCAAAGATTTTCACCTGAAGGTGGCTGAAGGGCACTGACTGGGTTATGCACAGTCTCTAGTTCCTGGGGGAGCACAGTGGCTGGTCTCTGTGCATCTCCATCACCTGAGGTCAATGTTGGCAAAAACTGCAGAGATCCTGAAGGTGGCAGTGGTGGCTAAGGCTATTGGGGTCCTCAGAGGCAAAGACTGCTGGGGTTCTCTTGTTCTTTTTTTGGCTTATGGGAGGAAGTTCTAGTTGAGGAGTTCTCTCTTGGCACCAGATTTTGTGTGCTTGCACTCTGAGTGGCATCAGAACTGGGATCCTGGAATTAGGCACACATAGAAGTACCATAGCCCCTGTGTCCTGGGGCACAGGTGTACTTTCTATGGCAATGGTACTAGTTTTCTGAGGTGCAGGCATGTAGAGATGTCCCATAGAACTGGATCTCAGCTCTCTGGGTCTTGAAACTGTGACTTGGTCCTGGGGGATGGGGATGCAGCAGTGGCAGAGACTCTAGGATGACAGGGTGCAGCAGTGGCTTGGGTCCAGGGGACAAGGTGTAGTAGCATCACACCCTGGGGAAGGTGGGTCAAAGTCAGACTCTGGCCCCAGGGTGATAGTCGTAGAATAGCAGCAGCTTGGTTATGGTGGTGGCAGATCAAAGCTGTGACTTAGAATCCCAGGAGCAAGGCCCAGAGCTGCTATAGTGCATCCCAGTGATGGTAGGTCAAAGCCATGGTTTAGAATACATGGGTAAGTTGCAGAACAGCAGCAGCTGCGCCTGATGCTGGTCCATTAAAGCCACATGTTGGGAACACCCAGAGGATGGCGTGCAAAGTGGCAGCAGTGTGGATGGGGCCACAGCCCTGACTTACTACCTGAAGTCAGGGTGCAGAGCAGCAGCAGTGCAACTCTGATTATGGTGGGTCAAAGCCACAACTTAGGACCTGGAGGCAGAGTACAGAGCAGCAGCAGCTCTTGTCCTATAGATTCAAGGCACTACAGTGCCCTGATCCTGGAAGGCTGGGCACAGCAGTGACTGGGACACTTGGGAGCAGGTCTCACTGCAACAACAGCTCCAGCCCCAAGGAGGAGACACAACAGTGGGGACTCTAGGCAGCTCCATCAACTCGGTTTAGTATTGGTGAAGATGTTTGGAGTCCTTAGTAGCAAATGCTTCAAACATCCATGGTGTGAGGCTTGTTGGGGTTCTACTGCTCTTTTTTACCAATGGGTTGAAATCCTTCCAAGGTGGGGCCCTCCTGGTGCCAAACTTCTCTGGACTGCTGGCAGTGGTGACACAGGTAAAATGCTTCCTATGCTTTTCTATGTAGCCACCTTCAGGGTTTTTTTTTTTTTTTTTTTTTTTGTGGTATGTGGGCCTGTCACTGCTGCGGCCTCTCCCGTTGCAGAGCACAGGCTCCTGACGCGCAGGCCCAGTGGCCATGGCTCACGGGCCCAGCCGCTCTGTGGCACGTGGGATCTTCCCGGACTGGGGCACGAACCTGTGTCCCCTGCATCGGCAGGCAGACTCTCAAACACTGCGCCACCAGGGAAGCCCCACCTTCAGTTTTTTAGCTCCTCAGAGTTTCTCCTGATTCTTCATCGTAGTCCAGAGTTTCTAGGGCTATTTTTGTCAGTTTTAATTTTATTTATTGTTCATGTAGTTTTTTGTGTGAGAGACAAGTGTTGTGACTTCCTAGCCCTCCATCTTGCAGATGTCATCTCCCTATTTTTAAAATTTTGTTATATTTTAATTTTTTACCTTATTTTATTCTTTCTTATTTTATTTTATTTATCAAGTCACTTAACCTCTCTAAGGCACAATTCCTAACCTGGAAAATAAGAACAATTGTACTTACCCCAAAAGCATTACTTTAAAGATAAATCATGTAAATTAATACTATATCATGGAATTAAATTTTTGTTCTTATTTATATTTGGATATATTTAGAGACCTGACTATACAATTTGCAAACTGTTGTTTGTCCCTGTTAGGCAATTCTTCAAATATATTTGAATCAATTCTTTGCTTCTCTAACTGTACAGCAATATCCTCTGTATATGTTTCTTCAGCTGGAAAATGAGAATGATTTAGATTGCCTCACAGGGCACAGTGAGATAGGCACCTCAAATTTATCCCTACAGTTGTTAGAAATGAAGTCCAATGCTTCTTGCTCCCCCTCTGGTGCTCCCTTAGCATGGTAAGAAAGGAATAGAGTAAGGGCTCAATGCCTAATCCAGAAAATAAGAACAATTGCACGTACCTCAAAAGCATTATTTTGAGGATTGTATGAAATAAAGCTTGTAAAGTGCTTGATACATGCTTAATCAATGTTAGTTACCATTATTCAAAGACACCTCTCCATGCTGAAAAGCCCTTTCTTCTTCCTGAGATCAATGCCTCTCCTTTGCTTCAAAACTCTAGTCAAAACCTTTCGTCTAGAGACAATGAGAATAGTTCTCAAAGCAATTGGTACACCGACCTATCCTACTGAGCAAAGGAAGTGTCCATTTTTAAAAAATTCCATGTGTAAGGAAATGAGAGTAGAGAGAATTTGTCCATTTCTTGGACCAAGATGGTAGAGGTCTTCAGTGAATATTTTTCAACTGACCAACCAAATATATATATATATATATATATATATATATATTTTTTTTTTTTTTTTTTTTTTTTTGCAGTACACGGGCCTCTCACTGTTGTGGCCTCTCGCATTGTGGAGCACAGGCTCCGGACGCGCAAGTTCAGCGGCCATGGCTCACGGGCCTAGCCGCTCCGCGGCATGTGGGATCTTCCTGGACTGGGGCATGAACCCCTGTCCCCTCCATCGGCAGGCGGACTCTCAACCACTGCGCCACCAGGGAAGCCCCCAAATATATTTTTTTAAAATGGGGAACGGAGCCAAGGGTTTGACAGATGTGGTCCTTTGTGGAAAAGATATGCAAATCCTATAGAAAAACATTAATCAATTTCTTAGTAAAACCTGGAGCCTGAAATGGGTAGTGGATTTGAGCAGTTAATTCATTTATTTAAAAATATTATTGCAATTACACTATTATATGTATAATCCATGCTCATTATTGAAAATATAGAAAACACACATAAGCAGGAAAAAATCCTCAATGATTATTTAAATAAGAGATTACCCTTCTCAAAAATTTGGTATATGGATTTCCAGATGTTCTCAGGTGTGCATGTGTGTGTGTGCACGTGTGTATATGCTAAATAAATGAATAAATAAAATTTTTAACAAAAATGGGATATTATTCATTGTTCTTTGTGGTTTTTCACTTATATCTATCTTGACTATCTGTCCATGATAAAAGTTCTAAGCATCTTAAAAGCTTATTTTTATAAAGTTACTTTTTTCATGCAATGTTTCAGGCTGGAGGAATCCTTTAATAATGCCTGCTGGAAACTTCATTTTTGTGTCAGCTGCAATATCTGCAATCAGCCAATTTTGCTACTTAACTAGGGGGACTCTACAGAACTGATTTTGGTCAAATAAGAAATCTAAGTATTGAGGAGGTATCAGCTTCCCAAGTGTAAGTGGTCTTCTTTCTGCTGCCCTCAGCAGTCCTGAAATATTTTTCAAAAGTAAGCATAAAAAAATAGAATTTGCTTCATCCCTTCAGGGGGTAATGACTCAGTTAAGAAACATCTCTCTCAGCAGTAGTTATGTTGGAGGTGCTCATAATAATTTTCTGTTCTGTAATAAAACTTCACTTAGAAATAGCTGGAAGGATTTCCACTTCCGTGGGAATGGGGATGGGGAGAAGGCAGAACCTTTGAAATGATAGAACTACTGAGTGACACCCATGTAACTGCCAAAGAGGACGTAGGCTCTTATGGAGAACTTACTAACTACCTATACTGACATTTCTTGGGATTCTGGGCCTGCTGGGCCCAAGGCTTTGCTAGAGAAACATTCCCCAAATCCTGGACTGTCAGTCTTCATATGAGATACTGCATATGTCTTCCCATTCAAAAGAATTCTAGAGAAGACCTGAGGCTTCTGGAATCTGTTTTTAATGTCCACAATCTTAAGTTTGTGGAGCTTTCATGGCTGTTAAACTTCAAAGAGTCTAAATATGTATGATTGCTTCATATCGTTTTTGAAGATGCTTCATGTTCTGCCAAATCAGAAAAAAAGTCCCTACTTCTTCCCTGTGGTATGGTTTTGTGCTATTGAAAACAGAGAAAGCCTGAAGAACTCTCCAGTGGCAGGCCTTCATTTTATGATTTATGGGTGATTTTAAAATTTGAGGTTCCTAATTTCCATGCCAAAAAGAAAAGTATTCTTTTTCTTCTGTTTCCCTAAAATCTACAAAATGTTCACACTGCTCTTTTGAGGTCCCTGTACCTCACTATTTTTACATATAGTGTCCCTTTTTCTTTATAAACACCAGAGTGTTAGAGACTACACAAAGGATTAAGCTGAATATTAGGTCATCTATAACTTATTGAAAAATTTCTCTTATTTCAACTCTTAGACACACCCACCTTTCCTCATCAGTAGTAAGAAAAGGAAGTGGAAAAATAAACCATCATTTTCTGGGTGGTTATTAAACATCAGACACTGTACTGGAAAATTTGCATATGCTATCCAGATGTCAGCTGATATTATCCTGTGCTTTGAAATTTCCATAATTTTGGCACAAGTCCTCTAATATACATTGTGAGGTCTACTGCTCTCCCTGTAATTTCTGTGAATCCTCAGGGAATTATGGTATCATAATCACATCTGTTTTTGAGTTCCTGCTTCCACTAATCTATTGCATAGTTTTTCTAACATCCAGCCAGTTATGGAACTCTGTTCCTATCCCTTGATTTCCTCCCAAATTGCTTGTAGAAGCATTGTGTAGCAAAGAGCACACTTGACTTGCAACTTGGAATCAAAGAGAGATTTTCCACTGATGCAAAATGAGCAACTTGGAACTTTATTTTAGGAATGCCTCTTTTTGCAAGTCTTTTGGCCATACTGCTATGAGGAATTTCTCACCAGTCATCATATTCCACAGGTTCCAGCATGCTTCCATATTGCTCAGCCCTCTCTCCCTCAAGGCTCCCCTTATATCTCCCTGCTACTCTGTTTGCCATGCTCCTCCAGAGCCACTCTCCCTGAACTTAATTCTCTTATTTTGTTACATAAAACAATGGTTCTCTGTCTATTTACTCATTGTATTAGTATGCTACTGCTGCCATAACAAAATACCACAGCTTGGATGGCTTAGACAAGAGAAACTTATTTTCTCACAGTTCTGGATGCGGAAGTCCAAGATCAAGGTGCCAACAAGGTTGGTCTCCCTCCTTGGCTTGCAGATGTCACCTTTTCTTTGTGTCTTTGCATGGTCTTTTCTCTGTGATCACATTCTCCTGGTATCTCTTCTTCTTCTTATAAGGACACTAGACCTGTTGTATTAAGGCCCACCCTTATGACCTCATTTCCCTTAATTGTCTGCTTAAATGCCCTGTCCCCTAATACAGTCTCATTGGAAGTTAGAGCTTCAACATGAATTTTGTGGGACACAATTCAGTCCATAACACTCATCTTAAGACCTATCATTTTTTATCCAAAGACAAATTAACATAATATGAAAAACATAAGTCCGCACATGCTGGGGGCTCACTCTTCAGAAGAACCTACAGATTAGTAGATGATGCTTTGAGATTTCATTCTCTCCATTCACCTCTCCTCTCCTCCTTCTCCTCCTCCCCCCTCTCTCCCTCCTCTTCCTTATTCTTCTTCTTCTTCTTCCTCTTCCTCTTCCCCTTCCTCTCCTCTTCTCCTTCTCCATCTTCACTCTCTCTTTCTCTCTCTCTCCCTCTCTCTCTCCAGCCTAGCAATGGATGATGTAGTAGACTAAATAATGGGCACCCCTAAATACCAGGTTCTAATCCCAGGAACTTGTGAATGTTACCTTACTTAGAAAAATATACTTTGCAGATGTGGTTAACTTTATGATTTTGATATGGGGAAATTATCCTGGATTATCGAGGTGGGTCCTAAATGTAATTATATGTATCCACATAAGAAGAAGGCAGAATGAGATTTGACACACATAGAGGAAAAGGTGATATGAAGATGGAGCAGAGAGAGATTTGAAGATTGAAGTGATATGGCCACAAGCCAAAGAAAACCAACAATTATCAAAAACTGAGTCAAGAAATTGATTCTACTCTAGGGCTTACAGAAGGTGTGAGACCCTGCTGACACCTTGATTTTAGCCCACTGATACTGATTTTGTACTTCTGATCTCTAGAGCTGTGAGAGAATAAATGTATATTGTTTTAAGCCATCAAGTTTGTGGTCATTTGTTACAGCAGTCACAGGAAACTAATACAGATGGGAAGAGAATAAAGCCCAATTTTCTTATTGATGGAAATTTATGCCACCACCAACTCCACTCCCCAACCACGCACACTTTAGGAGGCAAGAGAAACTATATTTAGGGTGGGGTTTAAATATTTTTTTCACCTTGATACACATACATTATTTTATTCATTTTTATAAAAATCTTTTGAGATAAGAATTATGATCCCTCTTATATTGATAAGGAAATGAGACTTGGAGATCTCATGTAATTTGTCAGAAGGCACACCATTAATAAGTAGTAGAACCAGGATTTAAACTTAGAGGAAGAAAGTTCCAGGTATTAATGTGTGAGGATATATGAGGGTAGCACTACCAAGTAGAAACTGAAGTAGGAACTAAAGTTTAAAGGAAACTTGGCCCTTTATTTAATGGTTTCATTAGATGATTGTAGACATTGCTACTGATACAGAAGACATAATAGTAGTCAATCTTCCAAACAGAAAACTTTCATCAGTTTATACATTATATAAAATATAAACTTTAAGAATTACTTAGAAATTAGGTTCTCGTGGAAACACGCACAGGAGTGAAAGAATTTAATTCCACAACAGTGATTATGACACAGTCTTGGAACTCAAGCAGTGCATATTCTAGTGTAGGGTGGTGGGGTGTGGAATTAGCATAAGGATAACTTACTATGATGCAATGTAGCTTATAGGATATAATGTTATAGTCCGTATGATAGATTTGGATCACTCCTTTCTGTCCCTCAGGATTCATCTCTGGATATCTTCTGTGGATATAGGTAGGATTAGAACTATAAGTATGTTCTCTCCTAATATATTTAATGTAGATCATATCTGACACATTAAAATGAATCTTCTTCCTCCAATCCACATATGCATTATATGACAAATTTAAATATTGTAAACATATTTTATGTGAACTATTAATTTTGACTTTATTATACTAAGAGATCTCTGTCCTACTCCTTGCTCTGTAATTGACTGTGAAGGACACAAGGATCAAACTTCTACCCTCAAATCGCTCATTTTCTTCACAGACTACAGAACCATATCAGGGAAAATCCCATTTCACCTCATCATAAAAGGTGAAATGAGGGGTGGAATTCTTTTTTTTTTTTAACATCTTTATTGGGGTATAATTGCTTTACAATGGTGTGTTAGTTTCTGCTTTATAACAAAGTGAATCAGTCATACATAAACATATGTTCCCATATGTCTTCCCTGTTGCGTCTCCCTCCCTCCCACCCTCCCCATCCCACCCCTCCAGGCTGTCACAAAGCACCGAGCCAATATCCCTGTGCCATGCGGCTGCTTCCCACTAGCTATCTACCTTACTGCGTTTGTTAGTGTGTATATGCCCATGACTCTCTCTCGCCCTGTCACAGCTCACCCTTCCCCCTCCCCATAACCTCAAGTCCGTTCTCTAAGAGGTCTGCGTCTTTATTCCTGCTTTACCCCTAGGTTCTTCATGACATTTTTTTTCTTAAATTCCATATATATGTGTTAGCATACGGTATTTGTCTTTTTCTTTCTGACTTACTTCACTCTGTATGACAGACTCTAGGTCTATCCACCTCATTACAAATAGCTCAATTTCGTTTCTTTTTATGGCTGAGTAATATTCCATTGTATATATGTGCCACATCTTCTTTATCCATTCATCCGATGATGGGCACTAAGGTTGTTTCCATCTCTGGGCTATTGTAAATAGAGCTGCAATGAACATTTTGGTACATGACTCTTTTTGAATTTTGGTTTTCTCAGGGTATATGTCCAGTAGTGGGATTGCTGGGTCATATGGTAGTTCTATTTGTAGTTTTTTAAGGAACCTCCATACTGTTCTCCATAGTGGCTGAACCAATTCACATTCCCACCAGCAGTGCAAGAGTGTTCCCTTTTCTCCACACCCTCTCCAGCATTTATTGTTTCTAGATTTTTTGATGATGGCCATTCTGACCAGTGTGAGATGATATCTCATTGTAGTTTTGATTTGCATTTCTCTAATGATTAATGATGTTGAGCATTCTTTCATGTGTTTGTTGGCAGTCTGTATATCTTCTTTGGAGAAATGTCTATTTAGGTCTTCTGCCCATTTTTGGATTGGGTTGTTTGTTTTCTTGTTATTGAGCTGCATGAGCTGCTTGTAAATTTTGGAGATTAAACCTTTGTCGGTTGCTTCATTTGCAAATATTTTCTCCCATTCTGAGGGTTGTCTTTTGGTCTTGTTTATGGTTTCCTTTGCTGTGCAAAAGCTTTGAAGTTTCATTAGGTCCCATTTCTTTATTTTTGTTTTTATTTCCATTCCTCTAGGAGGTGGGTCAGAAAGGATCTTGCTTTGATTTATGTCATAGAGTGTTCTGCCTATGTTTTCCTCTAAGAGTTTGATAGTTTCTGCCCTTACATTTAGGTCTTTAATCCATTTTGAGCTTATTTTTGTGTATGGTGTTAGGGAGTGATCTAATCTCATACTTTTACATGTACCTGTCCAGTTTTCCCAGCACCACTTATTGAAGAGGCTGTCCTTTCTCCATTGTACATTACTGCCACCTTTATCAAAGATAAGGTGTCCATATGTGCATGGGTTTATCTCTGGGCTTTCTATCCTGTTCCATTGATCTATCTTTCTGTTTTTGTGCCAGTACCATACCATCTTGATGACTGTAGCTTTGTAGTATAGTCTGAAGTCAGGGAGCCTGATTCCTCCAGCTCTTTTTTTTTGTTCTCAAGATTGCTTTGGCTATTTGGGGTCTTTTGTGTTTCCATACAAATTGTGAAATTTTTTGTTCTAGTTCTGTGAAAAATGCCAGTGGTAGTTTGATAGGGATTGCATTGAATCTATAGATTGCTTTGGGTAGTAGAGTCATTTTCACAATGTTGATTCTTCCACTCCAAGAACATGGTATATCTCTCCATCTATTTATATCATCTTTAATTTCTTTCATCAGTGTCTTATAATTTTCTGCATACAGGTCTTTTGTCTCCTTAGGTAGGTTTATTCCTAGATATTTTATTCTTTTTGTTGCAATGGTAAATGGGAGTGTTTTCTTGATTTCACTTTCAGATTTTTCATCATTAGTATATAGGAATGTCAGAGATTTCTGTGCATTAATTTTGTATCCTGCCACTTTACCAAATTCATTGATTAGCTCTAGTAGTTTTCTGGTAGCATCTTTAGGGTTCTCTATGTATAGGATCATGTCATCTGCAAACAGTGACAGCTTTACTTCTTCTTTTCCGATTTGGATTCCTTTTATTTCCTTTTCTTCTCTGATTGCTGTGGCTAAAACTTCCAAAACAATGTTGAATAATAGTGGTGAGAGTGGGCAACCTTGTCTTGTTCCTGATCTTAGTGGAAATGCTTTCAGTTTTTCACCATTGAGGATGATGTTTGCTGTGGGCTTGTCATATATGGCCTTTATTATGTTGAGGAAAGTTCCCTCTATGCCTACTTTCTGCAGGGTTTTTATCATAAATGGGTGTTGAATTTTGTCAAAAGCTTTCTCTGCATCTATTGAGATGATCATATGGTTTTTCTCCTTCAATTTGTTAATATGGTTTATCACGTTGATAGATTTGCGTATATTGAAGAATCCTTGCATTCCTGGAATAAACCCCACTTGATCATGGTGTATGATCCTTTTAATGTGCTGTTGGATTCTGTTTGCTAGTATTTTGTTGAGGATTTTTCCATCTATGTTCATCAGTGATATTGGCCTGTAGTTTTCTTTCTTTGTGACATCCTTGTCTGGTTTTGGTATCAAGGTGATGGTGGTCTCGTAGAAGGAGTTAGGGAGTGGTCCTCCCTCTGCTATATTTTGGAAGAGTTTGAGAAGGATAGGTGTTAGCTCTTCTCTAAATGTTTGATAGAATTCGCCTGTGAAGCCATCTGGTCCTGGGCTTTTCTTTGTTGGAAGATTTTTAATCACAGTTTCAATTTCAGTGCTTGTGATTGGTCTGTTCATATTTTCTATTTCTTCCTGATTCAGTATTGGCAGGTTGTGTATTTCTAAGAATTTGTCCATTTCTTCCAGATTGTCCATTTTATTGGCATAGAGTTGCTTGTAGTAATCTCTCATGATCTCTTTTATCTCTGCAGTGTCAGTTGTTACCTCTCCTTTTTCATTTCTAATTCTATTGATTTGAGTCTTCTCCCTTTTTTTCTTGATGAGTCTGGCTAGTGGTTTATCTATTTTGTTTATCTTCTCAAAGAACCAGCTTTTAGTTTTATTGATCTTTGCTATTGTTTCCTTCATTTCTTTTTCATTTATTTCTGATCTGATTTTTATGATTTCTTTCCTTCTGCTAGCTTTGGGTTTTTTTTTGTTCTTCTTTCTCTAATTGCTTGAGGTGCAAGGTTAGGTTGTTTATTCGAGATGTTTCCTGCTTCTTAAGGTGGGCTTGTATTGCTATAAACTTCCCCCTTAGAACTGCTTTTGCTGCATCCCACAGGTTTTGGGTCGTTGTGTCTCCATTGTCATTTGTTTCTAGGTATTTTTTGATTTCCTCTTTGATTTCTTCAGTGATCTCTTCATTATTAAGTAGTGTATTGTTTAGCCTCCATGTGTTTGTATTTTTTACAGATCTTTTCCTGTAATTGATATCTAGTCTCATGGCGTTGTGGTCAGAAAAGATACTTGATACAATTTCAATTTTCTTAAATTTACCAAGGCTTGATTTGTGACCTAAGATATGATTTATCCTGGAGAATGTTCCATGAGCACTTGAGAAAAATGTGTATTCTGTTGTTTTTGGATGGAGTGTCCTATAAATATCAATTAAGTCCATCTTGTTTAATGTATCATTTAAAGCTTGTGTTTCCTTATTTATTTTCATTTTGGATGATCTGTCCATGGGTGAAAGTGGGGTGTTTAAGTTCCCTACTATGAATGTGTTACTGTCGATTTCCCCTTTTATGGCTGTTAGTATTTGCCTTATGTATTGAGGTGCTCCTATGTTGGGTGCATAAATATTTACAATTGTTATATCTTCTTTTTGGATCGATCCCTTGATCATTATGTAGTGTCCTTCTTTGTCTCTTTTAATAGTCCTTATTTTAAAGTCTATTTTGTCTGATATGAGAATTGCTACTCCAGCTTTCTTTTGGCTTCCATTTGCATGGAATATCTTTTTCCATCCCCTTACTTTCAGTCTGTATGTGTCTCTAGGTCTGAAGTGGGTCTCTTGTAGACAGCATATATAAGGGTCTTGTTTTTGTATCCATTCAGCTAATCTGTGTCTTTTGTTGGGAGCATTTAGTCCATTTACATTTAAGGTAATTATCGATATGTATGTTCCTATTCCCATTTCCTATGTTGTTTTGGGTTCGTTATTATAGGTCTTTTCCTTCTCTTGTGTTTCTTGCCTAGAGAAGATCCTTTAGCATTTGTTGTAAAGCTGGTTTGGTGGTGCTGAACTCTCTCAGCTTTTGCTTGTCTGTAAAGGTTTTAATTTCTCCATCAAATCTGAATGAGATCCTTGCTGGGTAGAGTAGTCTTGGCTGCATGTTTTTCTCCTTCATCACTTTCAGTATGTCCTGCCACTCCCTTCTGGCTTGTAGGGTTTCTGCTGAGAGATCAGCTGTTAACCTTATGGGGATTCCCTTATGTGCTATTTGTTGTTTTTCCCTTGCTGCTTTTAACATGCTTTCTTTGTATTTAATTTTTGACAGTTTGATTAATATGTGTCTTGGCGTATTTCTCCTTGTATTTATCTTGTATGGGACTCTCTGTGCTTCCTGGACTTGATTAACTATTTCCTTTCCCATATTAGGGAAGTTTTCAACTATAATCTCTTCAAATATTTTCTCAGTCCCTTTCTTTTTCTCTTCTTCTTCTGGAACCCCTATAATTCGAATGTTGGTGCGTTTAATGTTGTCCCAGAGGTCTCTGAGACTGTCCTTAGTTCTTTTCATTCTTTTTTCTTTATTCTGCTCTGCAGTAGTTATTTCCACTATTTTATCTTCCAGGTCACTTATCCGTTCTTCTGCCTCAGTTATTCTGCTATTGATCCCATCTAGAGTACTTTTAATTTCATTTATTGTGTTGTTCATCGTTGCTTGTTTCATCTTTAGTTCTTCTAGGTCCTTGTTAACTGATTCTTGCATTTTGTCCAATCTATTGTCCATTCTATCTCCAAGATTTCGGATCAACCTTACTATCATTATTCTGAATTCTCTTTCAGGTAGACTGCCTATTTCCTCTTCATTTGTTAGGTCTGGTGCATTTTTATCTTGCTCCTTTATCTGCTGTGTGTTTTTCTGTCTTCTCATTTTGCTTATCTTACTGTGTTTGGGGTCTCCTTTTTGAAGGCTGCAGGTTTGTAGTTCCTCCTGTTTTTGATGTCTGTCTCCAGTGGCTAAGGTTGGTTCAGTGGGTTGTGTAGGCTTCCTGGTGGAGGGGGCTAGTGCCTGTGTTGTGGTGGATGAGGCTGGATCTTGTCTCTCTAGTGGGCAGGTTCACGTCTGGTGGTGTGTTTGGGGGTGTCTGTGGCCTTATTATGATTTTAGGCAGCCTCTCTGCTAATGGGTGGGGTTGTGTTCCTGTTTTGCTAGTTGTTTGGCATAGGTTTTCCAGCACTGTGGCTTGCTGGTCGTTGAGTGAAGCTGGGTGCTGGTGTTAAGATGGAGGTCTCTGGGAGATTTTTGCCGTTTGATATTATGTGGAGCTGGGAGGTCTCTTGTTGATCAGTGTCCTGAAGTTGGCTGTCCTACCTCAGAGGCAGAGCCCTGCCTCCTGGCTGGAGCACCAAAAGCTTTTCATCCACAGGCTCAGGATAAAAGGGAGAAAAAGTAGAGGGAATTAGTAGAAGTATGAGGAAAGAAAGAAGGAAAGGAGGGTAGGAAGGAAGGAAGAAAGAAAGAAAGAAGCAAAGAACGAAAGAAGGCAAGAAGGAAAGAAAGGAGGGAGGGAGGGAGGGAGGAAGGAAGGAAGGAGGGAAAGAAGGAAAAAAGACAGAAAGAAAGAAGATACAGTAAAAATAAAATAAAGTATAATAAAGTTATTGAATTAAAAACTTCTTATTTAGGAAAAAAAAAAAAGGGACGGAAAGAACCTTAGGACAAATGTTGGAAGCAAAGCTATACCGACAAAATCTTACACAGAAGCATACACATACACCCTCACTAAAAGAGGTAAATGGGGAAAAATCCTAAATCTTGCTGTCAGAGACCACCTCCTCAATTTGGGATGATTCGTTGTCTAAAGGAGGGAAGGAAGGACGGAAATAAAGAAAGAAAGAACGAAGGTAAAGTATAATAAGGTTATTAAAATTAATTATTAAGAAAAAAAAATTTAAAAAAAAACATGGACGGATAGAACCCTAGGACAAATGGTGGAAGCAAGACTATACAGACAAGATCTCACACAGAAGCATACACATACACATTCACAAAAAGAGGAAAGGGGAAAAAATCATAGATCTTGCTCCTAAAGTCCACTTCCTTAATTTGGGATGATTGGTTGTCTATTCAGGTATTCCACAGATGCAGGGTACATCAAGTTGATTGTGGAGCTTTAATCCGCTGCTTCTGAGGCTGCTGGGAGAGATTTCCCTTTCTCTTCTTTGTTCTCACAGCTCCCAGGGCTAAGCTTTGGATTTGGCCCCGCCACTGCGTGTAGATCGCTGGAGGGCGTCTGTTTTTTGCTCAGACAGGATGGGGTTAAAAGAGCCGCTGATTGGGGGCTCTGGCGCACTCAGGCCGGCGGGGACGGAGGGGCACGGAGTGCGGGGCGGGCCTGCGGTGGCAAAGGCCGGCGTGACTTTGCACCAGCCTGAGGCGCGCTGTGCACTCTCCCGGGGAAGTTGTCCCTGGATCCCGGGAACCCGGCAGTGGCGGGCTGCACAGGCTCCGCGGAAGAGGGGTGTGGAGAGTGACCTGTGCTCGCACACAGGCCCCTCGGTGGCGGCAGCAGCAGCCTTAACGTCTCCCGCCCGCCTCTGGGGTCCGCGCTTTTAGCCGCGGCTCGCGCCCGTCTCTGGATTCCGCGCTTTCAGCCGCGGCTCGCGCCCGTCTCTGGATTCCGCGCTTTCAGCCGCGGCTCGCGCCCGTCTCTGGAGTTCCTTTAAGCAGCGTTCTTAAACCCCTCTCCTCACGCCCCAGGAAACAAAGAGGGAAGGAAAAGTCTCCTGCCTCTTCTGCAGGTGCAGGCTTTTCCCCGGACTCTCTCCCGGCTAGCTGTGGTGCACTAACCCCTTCAGGCTATGTTCAAGCCGCCAACCCCAGTCCTCTCCCTGCGCTCCGGCCTCAGCTCGCAGCCCCGCCCGCCCCGGCGGGTGAGCAGACAAGCCTCTCGGGCTGGTGAGTGCCGGTCGGCACCGATCCTCTGTGCGGGAATCTCCCCGTTTTGCTCTCAGCACCCGTTGCTGTGCACTCCTCCGCAGCCTCGAAGCTCCCCCCTCCGCCTCCCGCAGTCTCCGCCCGCGAAGGGGCTTCCTAGAGTGTGGAAACTTTTCCTCCTTCACAGCTCCCTCCCACTGGTGCAGGTGCCGTCCCTATTCTTTTGTCTCTGTTTTTTCTTTTGCCCTACCCAGGTACGTGGGGAGTTTCTTGCCTTTTGGGAGGTCTGAGGTCTGCCAGCCTTCAGTAGGTGTTCTGTAGGAGTTGTTCCACGTGTAGATGTATTTCTGGTGTATCTGTGGGGAGGAAGGTGATCTCCGCGTCTTACTCTTCCGCCATCTTCCGCCTTCTCCCCAGGGGTGGAATTCTTACAGGGGTTCTTGGAGGAAGTTGAATTTGAACTGAATCTTGAATAATAATGTGAACAAGTGAAGAAGGGGGAAGGTATTTTCAAAGGGAATAGTCTGAGAAAAGGCATGTATATGAGGTATTGCTGAGAAAACATAATCTTCCCTGTGTTTAGAATTAGAAGAGAAGGGGCTTCCCTGGCAGCACAGTGGTTGAGAGTCCGCCTACCGATGCAGGGGACACGGATTCGTGCCCCGGTCCGGGAAGATCCCACATGCCGCGGAGCAGCTGGGCCCATGGGCCATGGCCGCTGAGCCTGCGCGTCCGGAACCTGTGCTCCGTGGCGTGAGGGGCCACAACAGTGAGGGGTCCGCATACCGCAAAAAAAAAAAAAAAAAGAAGAGAAGGATGGATTAGGGATGAACTCTGAAGAGGAATGTATGCTTTAGTAAGGGTGACCAATTTAGAGGTCAGTTTAGCTTCATTTCCTTTTTGATAGTGTCACTAGACAGATAGATGATAGTAATGTTATAGATTTTAAAAGTCTGGATTTCAGCAAGATATTTGTTTAGGTCCTGGGATAACCTGATCTGGGTAACAGCATTACCCGGAGGTTAATAACTGGAGGACTTTTTACCAACGAGTGGTGATTAATGGATCGATGTTAAACATAGAGGGAAGTCTCTAGTAGTGTGACACTACTAAAAGACATGCAGATCAGATGTGTAGGTTATCCAAGATGTGGAAATAAAGCTGAAATACAGAATGAAAGAATCAGGATCCATAAAGCTCTCTACAGGTAAAAGTTTAATGAGATTAAGTAAAGCATGCTGTATTTTCCTTCATTCATAAATGTTTTCAAACATTTATCTTGAGTACCTACTATATATGAAGCATTAGAATAGGTGGCCGGGATACAAAGATAAAGAAGACATAATTCCTCAAGGAACTCAAAGTCTCACTGGAGGAGGCAGATAAATCAATTTTGTCAGTACAGTGTGATAAGTACTGATAGAGGTAAGCACAGAGTGCTATGGGAAGACAGAGAAAGGGCATTTAAACAAGAAAAGTATTCATGAGGATGTGATGTTTGAGTTGAATTGTAAAGAAGTTAACCAGAATCTAAAGAAACAAGGATAATATTTTAGGTAGAGTAAGCAAATGGCTTTGAAGCAGTAAGACATATTTCAGGAAGGTCTGAATATGTAAGGTCTGACTCTAAGTAATGTTACTGAAGAGTGATACAGAAATGAAATTGGACTTTGAACTCACTGAAATTGAGATCAGGATGTATCTACTCAGTGTTACCAGCAACTAGCATAGATCCTGGCTTGGATGCAGAGCAGCCCATTAATGTGGAGCACATGTCTTTTTTTTAAATTGGGGTATACTTATTTTACAGTGTTGTGTTAGTTTCTACTGTACAGTGAATACGTCTTCTCAATGTTGCCCTCTAATGACTCTGTTTCTCAATTAGGTAGTCTTACACAGACTTATTTGTCTCCTGCCCAGGTTACATCGTGGGAGTGGATAGTTGCAAAGGTCTTAGGGCTTGATGACTCTAAAAAATGGGGCATTCTCCATTGTATCCGACAGTCTGGATTCCCTCTCTTTCCCTTCACACTCAAGCTTCATGAAATGATAACTGTCTATATTCACAATCTTGACTCCTCTAACCTCTGCAACTAGCTGGTTGTGGTCATTTGTTTTTCCTCCATAGCAGCGTACCATGAATGACTCTTTTCTGCTGGCTCTCAAACCTTGTACTCCAATGACCCAATTCCACTAGAACCCTGCTCTGTTAGGGAAATGATAAATGATCTCAAATTAAGGCTTAAGTTGGATATTAGGCCTTCATATCCATGTTAGCAAGCATGTTTTATCAGGGACCAACACTGTTTCAACCCACAGGTCTCTTAGATCTGTGATCCCCAAATCTTGTCTCCTAGTTGCCTATTAGTGTATAACCTGACCTGTGTTCCGATAGTAGCATTGGGGCTCCTGATACTAGAATGCAACAAAAAGGATAGTAACATCTAAAGAGAACCAGAAAACTTGTATTTGACATAAGACATAATCACAGTCAGATTTCATATATACACCAATTATTATCAATATCTTTTCTTTCAATAGCAATTATGGGCAAACCTATATGTGTCACTTCCCCCATCTCAGTAAGATTCAGCAACACCATTTCAATAAATCAGTCTACTTCCACTGGATATGATTAATCACAGTGTCATCTTGACCTTTCATAAAACCACAGAATGTGAGGCCCTGTAATGAACTTATAGATCACCTAGTTCCACTACCTTGTTTTACAGTATGTAGAAACTGAGGCCAGAAAGAGGAATTGGCTTGTACAGGGCTACACAGCTATTACAGCTATTACAATAAGACCTAGAATCACAGTCTCCTGCCTCCAAGTCTTGATATTCTTCTACATTGCCACACTGCTATGGATTATCATCTGAAAACAATTCCTAATGGGATGAATATTTAGCTTCCCACTTTCATTGACTTTCCCCACCTATGATCCTCTAAGGAAATTATCTAGCATATTATAGCTGTGTTAGGTTTGATAATATATAAAGTTACATTTGTCTCATTCAGCCGTATAGCCAGCTGAAATCGCTGTAGCAAAAAAAAAAAAAAAAAGCTCAATCTTTATTGACCATTTTCATTTGCAATGCTTCTGTTGATCCCACTGCCCTAGGATGAAGTCATGAATCACTCTAGAAAATCTGCATGCTTATTGTCCAGTGATTACTCAGTGTTATCTAAAAGAAGGAACACTGGGAAGATCAAAACCAACATGTAGATACTGATTTCTGATAGCAGGCCACTGACCAGCAAAATATTACTAAATAAATCAAGTTGTTCAAGACCAGATACTTCCAGGAGATGGCAGTATAAGGCAGGTCTGGATTCAAAGGGAATTGAAAATTGTAGAAAATGGGGCGGGGGAGGGGGGAAAGCAACTTTTCATTTCATAGGAGTGGTTTTAAGATGGGATCATGCCACCAACTAAAACCTGTATACAAACAACAGGCACTAATGTGACAAGTTCATGTAGGTCACCAGTGTGAGATTTACAGGCAATGACCACAGAGCATTTCAAAGAAAATGCTGAGATTAAATACACACTGAAAACTTTTTTCTAAATACCTCTAAGTCAACACTGTGTGTGGTTAATAGTGAGATAACTTACATTTTCAAAGTAAGACTCTGATCATATCATGTGTGGGAAGACTTGCACAGAGTTTATGATATTTACTTTTTATTGATTGTCTGACATGTGTCAGGCATTATGTGCTGGTACTTATATACACAAATTATTGCAACTAACCTTCATCCTCTGAAGTAACTACCATTATCCAAATTTTATAGATTAGAACTTTACAGTTTAGAGAGTTTAATAGTTTGCCTAACAGAAAATATTTACATGTGAGATACAAAAATCCCATCTAACATTTTGTTATTTTTCTTTATAATTTTTGACCTCTTCCTTTGGTACTTTTGTCCTTAATTCTTGATTACTTGAAAGTATGTTTACTTAAGAACGTGTAACAGAGACAGCATAGGTTTTTGCAGCATTGCCAAGAGAAAGATACCGTCTTCATTCTCAGATGAAAGGAAAAACAATTCAGAGCTACCCAACTTGCCAATTAACAATGGCATTATTTTCCTGAGTTTCAATTATTTGTGGTTTACCTTTCTCTGACCTGGGCTCCTGGCTTTTCAAATTGATTGGAGATTTGATTGGCAGATGTAAAAAAGCAAATGCAAACTACGTGTATAAATATACTGGGTTTGCTTTTTGTCAACACACAGTTGGTTGTAAATACAGTATTTTTCATATTAACCTGAGCCAAACAATTTGCTCTATTTACTGAACTGAAGTCTGGCCTCCTCCTTACCTTGTGTAGATCCTGGTGAGCAGGATCACTGTATTCAACCGTTTTTGCATATAGAAAGCTGAACCTATATCTCTTTCATTTAATTTGCCTTTTATTTTCTTTTTCCTGCTTCTATCATTTGAAGTGCAAAAGAAAATTATGTCAGGCCTTACTAGAAGTCCTTTGGCTGCCCAGAGACCTCAACGGGTAGCATTTTTTTCTGAGAATTATCACAGTGTAAGGTCTGGCACTTAGCCTTTCAAGGACAAATGTTCAATTCTGTCTGTATTCTAAAGCTGATTAGTCTCCAGAGAGCTGACTTACACTCACCAACTTCACTGAAGACTGGCATCTAAACCAGAGCATTAGCTCACTATTTTATAATGATAGTTATAATTGTCAAAGGGATCATAATCACTCATTCTCTGATCAGCCCATTCTCTCTCAGTAGCTTAAATGGGAAGTCAAAACATAATCAGAAGCTTGCTTGTGGATCACAGATATAGAACAAGAGGAGTGAGCTGCATGATTTGCCTAGTCAATAACATCAATCCCTGGCTCTTCTGCTTCCTAGTTATGGGTCTTTGGGTGACCTACTTAACTTCTCATTACCTCAATTCCCTCCACTGTAAAATGGGAATAACAATAATGCTTACTACTTCATGGGATTGATGTTAGGATTAAATTAATTAATAAATGCAAAGTGCTTAGAACAATACCTGGCACATATTAAATTCTCAAAAATGTTAGCTATTATTATTTTTATTATTTAATATGTCACTTGCACAACAGAAATACCCTGAATTCACTCCACTGGACCTCTCTTACTAGTAATTTATGGACTCCTCCTGGTGCATCTCTTTACCTTATCCGCTTCCCTGGATTTAACTAGTATCTTTGTGTGAATGATGCCCAAATCTATATCTGCATCCCTGTTAGCTCTTCTGAGTGTCACACATATATTCAGCAGCCAACTGGGCACCATCAACTAGACTGGTGCTTCCCCAATTTTTTAATTGCATGGCACACATAGAAAATGGAAATAATTATAACACATTGGAGTTAATGCATGGGTAGTGCACAGCCTGAGGTTTGTAACCTGACCAGCTGGGGACTCTAGCTGCCCCTGGAAAAACCCAGCCATGCTGAGGGCTGAGGAGATCCATGGTTCCATATATTGTAACCCATTTGGGTCAGACAAAGTTCTGACCTAGATGTCTCACCAAGTACCTCACACTCGACTTGTCCTACATAAAGTGATTATGTCTTCCTTAAAGCCAGGTTCTCTACCCATTATAACCTATCTATCCAGATATTAAAGGCAGAAACTGGAACATTTTCTAGATTTCTCCCTTTTCCCAACTTCTAATATTTAGTCATTAAATTATGCTAATTTTTCTGGTCTCTGCCACTCCTCTCCATCCACCATGGCCCTGTTTAACCCCTGATCAGCACTGTTGTAATAGCTTCCTAAGCTATTGTCCTGCCCTGCTCCACCCTACCTTCCATCCTTCACAGAATTGCCATGGTGATCTAAAACACAAATCTCACCTTATCATTCCTCTGCTTAAAATCCTTCAATGACTGCCCATAGTTTAGAACAGTGGTTCTGAAACTTTTCTTCTGAAGTGCCATGCAAGAAAGATGACCTCTCACAAAAACCCTGAAAGGCAGGAAGGTTGGAGGGTGGTGACAAGCACTACAAATTTGAAAATTCTTTGAAGTCTTGTATTTTATCCTAAACTTGTTCACTGGCAATTTTGAATTGTAAATGATAATATATGTTATTTTAATACAGAAATATTGTTTCAAATTACATACTATCAAGTTCAAATTGATGCCTCGTAAGTTTGTCCTCTGCCTTGGCATACTTGTTAACACATCTAGGAAAACCTCAGTGTGAGAAATTGGCAAAGGGTAAAGTCCAAGTTGGCCTCCAGGGCCTTCATGATCTGGCCTCTGCTTGTCTCCATCCTCCCTCTTTTTGCTCCAGTAGCACTGACTCAGGTGAACTTCTATGCCCACATCATGCTATTTCTGAACTCTCTGCCAAGAAACCCTCCATCTACTCCTATTCTCACCTCTTCCGTTCAATCACCTGAATTATTCTAACCCTACCTTTAAGATCCAGTGCATGTGTCTCATCTGTCATATCCTTCAAGACTCATCCCCTGCATGTCCCAGGCTGGATTAGGTACTTTTCCTCTGTACTCCCCCAGTGCTGTGGGTTTATATTGGTCATAATATTTAACCCATTGATATTCTCTCTTTCTCTCTCTTTTACCTTTTTTGCACTCCCTACTAAAATATAAGCTCCTCAATAACAGATTCTGTGCATAAATCACCTTCTAGGTGCTCAATAAAAATTTTAAAAAGTAACTGAATTATGAATAATTTAAACTTCCATTGTGGACCAATTCTCTCTTTGACGAATCCTTTCCTTAGATATGGTAATATCATCACTTTATAACCAAGATTAACTTTAAAACACAGTCACATCTCTCTGCCCCATTAAGTATTTATTTCATACTGTACCTCTTGGAGAAAAAATCCTGAATTATTTGGAGACATTTTATGTAGTCTAAAAATATCATCCCCTTTCTGTCATATACTGATTATTTTTTTAAAAATCAAAACCACTTATTCGATGGTCTGGGAAGAAATAGAAAGAAAATAGAAATATCACAAACAACTATGAGAAATACTAAATAAAGATGCATCAGACAATGACAGAGGAGAAAAGTAAAACTAGAAATTTAGGATTATCAGACTAAAACTAGTTCTATCAGTGAAGGGGCTCATTTCTTATATAGTAGATATCTTGCATTGGTGATCTATCTTGTTTGAATATCATTTCAGAAAGAGATACTTTCTATCATTTCAGAAAAAGATAAATGTCAAACTGTAAGGAGATTTCTATACAAACAATAGATTTTTGTAATGTATTTGTTCACGTGTTATTTTGTTAAGACTGAATTCGCCTAAGCTCCATATATAAATAAAGAATGATGATGGTGATGATATTTATACGTTACGATATCTAGAGCTGTATGTTTCTTTGTCATTTTAAACTTCTCTCCTGTATTTCTGTTTTATCTCACCTTTTAGATGTTTGACATTTTTGTGCTATAGCACGGCTTAAAACCATAGGATCTCCAGTCTTTTATACCTTTGAAAACTAATATTACTCAAATGTAATTTATATAAAAGATACTTTGAAAACAAATCTTCATTGTGGTCTACAATGGAATATTAATCTGCTAATTTTAGGCTATTTCAAGCTAGAATTTTATCCAGAGAGGCAGGATTTTTTTCCATTGGTAGTGGCATGTTGCAGAATGCCATTAAATTTGTTCTCCTGCCCCAGTTGGCAATAATTGGCAGAAATGGTCCCAGCTCAGCAGTGCTCCTCAGTTTCCAAGGTATGTTACAAGCCACACTTTCAAAGCTGGCTGGGTAAGAAGATTGTTGGCACATTTTTTGAATTGTAAATGCAAATCTGTGCACCTTGTAATTAACATACTCCTGAAACAATAAATTATCTCTGAGATGTGAAAGTGGAAACAATAAGTAAATCAGAGTTATTTTTATTTGTGAAAGCATTTAGAGAGTATTTTGAGGGCCACATTTCAAAGAAATGCCATGTAATTGCAAATACTTTTATTGTTTGCAAACCTAGTCCATACTTACCTTACTTCATTATATAGACCTGTTCATGTTTTCAAATGACACAGATTAACATAATGCCTTTCCAAATTTCCTTAGAGAATGCATAATGAATATCCATGGCCATTCAGCAGGAACTCCAGACCATCATTTTCTCCCAAGATACTCTGAATTCTCTGTAAAGGATGAGGGGTGGGTGGGTTGTGTATCACATGCTCTACAAAGTAGAACTTTTAGCCACTCAGTGGCAGCTGCTATTAGCTTCTATATTAAGAATATGTTCAGATGAACGTTACATAGCAAAACATTGGGGCTTAAGCAAACAATGGCTTATTTTTTCACATAAAAACAAGTCTAGAGGTATGTCATTGCTGGTGTTGATTTAGTTGTTCAACAATGCCATCTGGACCCAAGGAAGTTCTATTTTTTTCTGACCTGCTCTCCTTACTATGTTGATTTTCATCTTCATGTCTGTTGTCCTACTGTCATAAGATGGCTGCTGAAGCTCCAGACATCATGTTTACATTCAAGGCAGAAAGAAGGAGGAAGAGTAAAGGGTCAGTGCCAGTAGACTTCTGCTTAATGTTGCACTAACAGAACCGAGACATATTGTTACTCTTATCTGCAAATGAGTATAGGAAATTGAGTTTTCGGCTGTCTAGCTTCTATAATGGGAAGTAGCAAGGGAGAAATGGATTGGGGGTAGCTAATTAATAAGCTGTTTCCTTTTTTAGGCCTGCTGTGGTAATGTTTCTTGTAACCACCAATGACAGTGCTAATAGTTTCATCAAATAGATTGGTGCCCACTAATGTTTGCACTGAGAGTAGTTTCTTCACCCTGGGATTGAGGAGAAGTCCAACTTACTGGTCCAGAGGATATTTAGAGTCCCATCATGGTCTTCTAAGCCAGCACTTCCCTCTGATCTTACTTCAGTGCCTTGGGTCAACTTAGTATTTTTTAATTGAAGTATAGTTGATTTACAAAATTGTGTTAGTTTCAGGTGTACAGCATAGTGATTCAGTATTTTTGCAGATTATATACTCCATTATACGTTATTACAAGATAATGCATATAATTGCCTGTGCTATAGAGTATATCCTTGTAGCTTATCTATTTTATATATAGTAGTTTGTATCTGTTAATCCTATACCCCTAATTTGTCCTTTCCCCCTTGTTGGCTGTGGGTTTGTCATAAATGACCTTTATTGTATTGAGATATATTCCCTCTCTTCCCTTGTTTCTTATCCTGCTTGCTTTTTTCATGTTTAGGTATCAGTATGCTCTGACTTTTTAATTATGCTCTTTTGTGTAATTCCTACAGGTTTTTTCCTTGTGGTTACCATGATGCTTATATAAAATATCTTAAAATTGTAACACTTTAAGTTGATAGCAACTTAACTTCAATGCCTAAGCTTTATACTTTTACTTCTCTACAATGTCACATTTTAGGTTATTGTTGTTACAGTTTACATATGTTTTATATTGTGTAACTAGTAACAGATTATTGTAATTATGGTTATTTTTGCTATATTTTTTAACATTTAAACTGGAGTTGTAAGTGAATATTGCACCACTGTTACCAAATGACAGAGTCTAATTATGACTATGTATTTACCATTACCGGTGAGCATTGCCCTATCTTTTTATGTTTTTATGATGTTAATTAGTGTCTTTTTACTTCCACTCAAAGAACTACTGTTAGCATTTCTTGTAAGGCAGATCTAGTGGTAATGAACTCCCTCAGCTTTTGTTTGTTTGGGAAATCTTTATCCTTCCTTCAGTTCTGATAGCTTTGCTGGGTATAGTATTGTTGTCATTTTTCTTTTTTTTTTTGAATTTTAGAACTTTATTTTATTTATTTTCTTATACAGCGGGTCCTTATTAGTTATCCATTTTATACATATTAGTGTATATAAGTCAATCCCAATCTCCCAATTCATCACACCACCACCACCACCCACCACCACTTTCTCACCTTGGTGTCCATTCATTTGTTCTCTACATCTGTGTGTCAATTTCTGCCCTGCAAACTGGTTCATCAGTACGAGTTTTCTAGGTTCCACATATATGCATTAATATACGATATTTGTTTTTCTCTTTCTGACTTACTTCACTCTGTATGAGTCTCTAGATCCATCCACGTCTCTACAAATGACCTAATTTCGTTCCTTTTTATGGCTGAGTAATATTGCATTGTATATATGTAACACACCTTCTTTATCCATTCCTCTGTTGATGGACATTTAGGTTGCTTCCATAACCTGGCTATTGTAAATAGTGCTGCAATGAACATTGGGGTGCATGTGTCTTTTTGAATTACAGTTTTCTCGGGTTATATGCCCAGTAGTGGGATTGCTGGGTCATATGGTAATTCTATTTTTAGATTTTAAGGAACCTCCATACTGTTCTCCATAGTGGCTGTATCAATTTACATTTGCACCAACAGTGCAATAGGGTTTCCTTTTCTCCACACCCTCTCCAGCATTTGTTGTTTGTAGATTTTCTGATGATGCCCATTCTAACTGGTGTTAGGTGATACCTCATTGTAGTTTTGATTGACATTTCTTTAATAATTAGTGATGTTGAGCAGTTTTTCATGTGCTTCTTGGCCATTTGTATGTCTTCTTTGGAGAAATGTCTATTTAGGTGTTCTGCCCATTTTTTGATTAGGTTGTTTGTTTTTTTAATATTGAGCTGCATGAACTGTGTATATATTTTGGAGATTAATCCTTTGTCCATTGATTGGTTTGCAAATATTTTCTCCCATTCTAAGTGTTGTCTTTTTGTCTTGTTTGTAGTTTCCTTTGCTTTGCAAAAGCTTTTAAGTTTCATTAGGTCCCATTTGTTTATTTTTGTTTTTATTTCCATTTCTCTAGGAGGTGGATCAAATATCTTGTTGTGATTTATGTCAAAGAGTGTTCTTCCTATGTTTTCCTCTAAGAGTTTTATAGTGTCCGGTCTTACATTTAGGTCTCTAATCCATTTTGAATTTATTTTTGTGTATGGTGTTAGGGAGTGTTCTAATTTCATTGTTTTACATGTAGCTGTCCAGTTTTCCCTGCTCCATTTATTGAAGAGGCTGTCTTTTCTCCATTGTATATCCTAGCGTCCTTTGTCATAGATTAGTTGACCATAGGTGCGTGGGTTTATCTCTGTGCTTTCTATTCTGTTCCAATGATCTATATCTCTGTTTTGGGGCCAGTACCATATTGTCTTTGATGACTTGATTAGCTTTGTAGTATAGTCTGAAGTCAGGGAGTCTGATTCCTCCAGCTATTTTTTTTTTCCCTCAAGACTGCTTTGGCTATTTGGGGTCTTTTGTGTCTCCATACAAATTTTAATATTTTTTGTTCTAGTTCTTTAAAAAATGGCATTGGTAATTTCATATGGATTGCATTGAATCTAGATTGTTTTGGGTAGTATAGTCATTTTCACAATATTGATTCTTCCAATCAAGGAACTTGGTATATCTCTCCATCTGTTTGTATCATCTTTAATTTCTTTCATCAGTGTCTTATAGTTTCCTGCATACAGGTCTTTTGTCTCCCCAGGTAGGTTTATTCTTAGGTATTTTATTCTTTTTGTTGCAATGGTAAATGGGAGTGTTTCCTTAATTTCTCTTTCAGATTTTTCATCATTAGTGTATAGGAATGCAACTATGCAATTGCATTAGTGTACACTATACACTAATGCAATTAGTGTATAGTGTATAGTGCATTAATTTTGCATCCTGAAACTTTATCAAATTCATTGATTAGCTCTAGTAGTTTTCTGGTGGCACATTTAGGATTCCCTATGTATAGTACCATGTCATCTTCAAATAGTGACAGTTTTACTTTGTTTATTCAAACTTGTATTGCTTTTATTTCTTTTTCTTCTCTGATTGCTATGGCTACGACTTCCAAAACTATGTTGAATAATAGTGGCAAGAGTGGACATCCTTGTCTTGTTCCTGATCTTTGAGGAAATGTTTTCAGTTTTTCACCAATGAGAATGAAGTTTGTTGTGGGTTTGTCGTATATGGACTTTATTATGTTGAGGTAGGTTCCCTGTATGCCCACTTTCTGGAGAGTTTTTATCATAAACGGGTGTTGAATTTTGTCAAAAGCTTTTTCTGTATCTATTGAGATGATCATATGGCTTTTCTTCTTCAATTTGTTAATACAGTGTATCATATTGATTGACTTGCATATGTTGAAGAATCCTTGCATCTCTGGGATAAATCTCACTTGATCATGGTGTATGATCCTTTTAATGTGTTGTTGGATTCTGTTTGCTAGTATTTTGTTGAAGATTTTTACATCTATATTCATCAGTGATATTGGTCTGTAATTTTCTTTTTTTGTAGTATCTTTGTCTGGTTTTAGTATCAGCGTGATGGTGGCCTCATAGAATGAGTTTGGGAGTGTTCCTTCCTCCACAATTTTTTGGAAGAGTTTGAGAAGGATAGGTGTTAACTCTTCTCTAAATGTTTGATAGAATTCACCCGTGAAGCCATCTGGTCCTGGATTGCTGTTTGTTGGAAGATTTTTAATCACAGTTTCAATTTCATTACTTTTGATTGATCTGTTCATATTTTCTGTTTCTTCCTGGTTTAGTCTTGGAAGGTTATACTTTTCTAAGAATTTGTCCATTTCTTCCAGCTTGTCCATTTTATTGACATAGAGTTCCTTGTAGTAGTCTCTTAGGATGCTTTGTATTTCTGCCGTGTCTCTTGTAACTTCTCCTTTTTCATTTCTAATTTTATTGATTTGAGTATGCTCCCTCTTTTTCTTGATGAGTCTGGTTAATGGTTTATCAATTTTGTTTATCTTCTCAAAGAACCAGTTTTTAGTTTTATTGATCTTTGCTATTGTTTTCTTTGTTTCTATTTCATTTATTTCTGCTCTGTTCTTTATGATTTCTTTCCTTCTGCTAACTTGTTTTTGTTGTTCTTCTTCTTTCTCCAGTTCCTTTAGGTGTAACATTAGATTGTTTATTTGAGATTTTTCTTTTTTCTTGAGGTAGACTTGTATTGCTATAAACTTCCCTCTTAGAACTGCTTTTGCTGCATTCCATAGGTTTTGGATCATTGTGTTTTTGTTGTCATGTGTCTCTAGGTAATTTTTGATTTTCTCTTTGATTTCTTCAGTGATCTCTTGGCTATTTAGTAACATATTGTTTAGCCTCCATGTGTTTGTATTTTTTTTCCCTGCAATTGATTTCTAATCTCATAACGTGGTGGTCAGAAAAGATGCTTGATATGATTTCAATTTTCTTAAATTTACTGAGGCTTGATTTGTGACCCAAGATGTGATCTATCCTGGAGAGTGTTCTGTGCATGCTTGAGAAGAAAGTGTAATCTGCTGTTTTTGTATGGAATGTCCTATAAATAGCAAATCTATCTGCTCTATTGTTTCATTTAAAGCTTGTGTTTCCTTATTAAATTTCTGTTTGGATGATCTGTCCATTGGTGTATTGAGGTGTTAAAATCCCCCACTGTTATTGTGTTACTGTTGATTTCCTCTTTTAGAGCTATTTTCAGTTGCCTTATGTATTGAGGTGCTCCTACATTGGGTGTTTATAATTGTTATATCTTTTTCTTGGATTGATCCCTTTATGATTATGTATTCTTCTTCCTTGTCTCTTGTAACATTCTTTATTTTAAAGTCTATTTTATCTAATACGAGTATTGCTACTCAAGCTTTCTTTTGATTTCCATTTTCATGGAATATCTTTTTCTATCCCCTCACTTTAACTCTGTATGTGTCCCTAGGTCTGAAGTGGGTCTCTTTTAGACAGCATATATATGGGTCTTGTTTCTGTATCCATTCAGCAAGCCTGTGTCTTTTAGTTGGAGTGTTTAATCCATTCACGTTTAAGGTAATTATAAATATGTATGTTCCTCTTACCATTTTCTTAATTATAATGGGTTTGTTTTTGTATGTCCTTTTCTTCTCTTGTGTTTTCCACTTAGAGAAGTTCCTTTAGCATTTGTTGTAGAGCTGGTTTGGTGGTGCTGAATTCTCTTTGCTTTTGCTTGTCTGTAAAGCTTTTGATTTCTCTGTCAAATCTGAATGAGATCCTTGCTGGGTAGAGTAATCTTGGTTGCAGTTTCTTCCCGTTCATCACTTTAAATATGTCATGCCACTCCTCTTTGGTTTGTACAGTTTCTGCCGAGAAATCAGCTGTTAACCTTATGGGAGCTCTCTTGTATGTTATTTGTCCTTTTTCCCTTGCTTCTTTCAATAATTTTTCTTTGTATTTAATTTTTGCCAATTTGATTACTATGTGTCTCAGTGTGTTTCTCCTTGGGTTTATCCTGTCTGAAACTCTCTGTGCTTCTTTGACTTGGGTGGGTATTTCCTTTTCAATATTGGGGAAGTTTTTGACTATAATCTCTTGAAATATTTTATCATGTTGTTTCTCTCTCTCTTCTCCTCTGGGACCCCTATAATGTGAATGTTGTCGCATTTAATGTTGTCCCAGAAGTCTCTTAGGCTGTCTTCATTTCTTTTCATTCTTTTTTCTTTATTCTGTTCCACGGCAGTGAATTCCACCATTATGTCTTCCAGGTCACTTTTCCATTCTTCTGCCTCAGGTATTCTACTATTGATTCCTTCTAGTGTATTTTTCATTTCAGTTATTGTATTGTTCATCTCTGTTTTTTTTAATTCTTTAATTCTTCTAGGTGTTTGTTCTTTAATTCTTCTAGGTCTTTGTTAATCATTTCTTGTATCTTCTCGATCTTTGTCCCCATTCTTTTTCCAAGACCTGGATCATCTTCACTACCATTATTCTTAATTCTTTTTCTGGAAGGTTGCCTATCTCCACTTCATTTAGTTGTTTTTCTGGACTTTTATCTTGTTCCTTCATCTGGTACATAGCCCTCTGCCTTTTCCTCTTGTCTATCTTTCTGTGAATGTTGTTTTTGTTCCACAGGCTGCAGTATTGTAGTTCTTGCTTCTGCTGTCTGTCCTCTGGTGCATGAGGCTATCTAAGAGACTTGTGCAAGTTTCCTGATGGGAGGGACTGGTGGTGCGTAGAGCTGGTTGTTGCTCTGGTGGGCAGAGATCAGTAAAACTTTAATCTGCTGGTCTGCTAATGGGTTGGGCTGAGTTCCCTCCTTGTTGGTTGTTTGGCCTGAGGTGACCCAACACTGGAGCCTACCTGGTCTCTTCGGTGGAGCTAATGGAAGACTCTGGGAGGGCTCACACCAAGGAGTACTTCCCAGAACTTCTGCTGCCAGTGTCCTTGTCCCCACGGTGAGCCACAGCCACACCCTGCCACTGGAGAGACCCTCCAACACCAGCAGGTAGGTCTGGTTCACTCTCCTATGGGGTCACCACTCCTTCCCCTGTATCCCAGTGTGCACATTACTTTGTGTGTGCCCTCCAAGAGTGGAGTTTCCATTTCCCCCAGTCCTGTCAAAGTCCTCCAATCAAATCCTGCTAGCCTTCAAAGTCTGGTTCTCTAGGAATTCTTCCTCCCTTTGTCAGAACCTTCACTCCAGTGGGTGAACTTCTGTGGTGTAAGTGTTCTCCGGTTTGTGAGTCACCCACCCAGCAGTTATGGGATGTGATTTTATTGTGATTGCACCCCTCCTACTGTCTCATTTTGGTTTATCCTTTGTCTTTCTTTGGACGTGGTATATCATTTATGGTGAGTTCTGGTGTCTTCCTGTCGATGAATGTTCAGCAGTTAGTTGTGATTCCTGTGCTCTTGCAAGAGGGAGTGAGAGAATGTCCTTCTACTCCGGCGTCTTCTTTTGTTATTTTTTTTTCCTTCAGTATTCTGAATGTGCCATCTCATTCTCTCCTGGTCTGAAATATTTTTATTGAAAAATCTGCTGATAATCTCATGGAGATTCTCATATATGTAACTTCTCTTGCTGCTTTTAAAATTCCTTCTTTCTCTTTGACTTTTGACAATTTAATTATCAATATAATGTCTCTCAATATAAGCCCCATTCATGTTCAAACTATTTGGGGTCCTTTGGACCTCATGGATCTGGATGTGCTTTGCTCTTCCCATGTATGAGAAGTTTTCAGCCATTATTGCTTTAAATATACTTTCTGTCTCTTTCTCTTTCTCTTCTCCTTCTGGAATTCCCATTATGCAATATTGTTCCTTTTCATTGTGTCCCATAAGTCCTGTAGGCTTTCATCACTCTTTTTCATTCTTTTTTCTTTTTGCTCCTCTGAGTGGATAAGTTCTAATGTGCCATCTTCCAAGTGAATGATTCTTTCTTCTGTATGGTCAAGTCTGCTTTTGAAATTTGCTACTGAATTCTTCAATTATTGTATTTTTCAACTCTAGGATTTCTGTTCATATTTGTTGCAGTTGTTGTTGTTGTTAATGGTTTCTATAGCTTTGCCAAACTTCTCATTTTGTTCTTACATTGTTTCCCTAATTCTGTTTAGTTGTCTGTCTGAGTCTTCTTGTAGTTCATTAAACTTCCTTAAGAGGACTATTCTGAATTCTTTATCTGATAGTCCATAGATCTCCATTTCTTTACATTATTAGAGTTTTATTGGTTGCCTTTGGTTGTGTAATATTTACCTAGTTTTTCATTATCCTTGATTCTTTATGTTGGTATCTTCCCATTTGAGCAATTGGGCTCCTTTTCTGGATTTTACAGGTTTTGCTTTGGCAGAGACACATCATCACCCATCAGCTCAGTTTGGGTTTCTGCGTGTGTCTGCTGATAATGGCCTTGGACAGGTGGGGCCTGACATTTATTTTCTATTTTGGGGTCAGATAACTCTTCAAGCTCTGAGGATGGGGATGGAGAGGTGTGCCATTGGCTGAAAACAGCTGGATAGGACTGCTGGTGTGCTTCCCTAGCCAAGTGAAGCTGTAGGATGGGCTCTGTGGTTGTCTGGATTCTCTTGGTCAGACTTCCTAGATGGATGGGGTATTATATTCAGCAGTAGATGGGATTATGAATTAGTTTTCCTGCTCTGGCCAGGCAGCAGGACAGGAACGAGGGCCTATACAGCTCATTGTTTGGGGACCCGAATCAGCAAGAGTGCACTGAATTCCCTGGTAAGGGGAAGCCACTGGTTTTGTTCTGCAGACAGGGAAAATCATAGGCTGTGCCCTTTTGTTCAAGTACCACTGTATGTAGGACAGTTGGATGGGCTACACAGCTTCATGCATGCTCTGGCTGGGTTCCCTGGTCCAACAGTCTAAAGGCTGTATTCAGCAATGAGTGGGACTATGAATTAGTTTCCCTAAGTGCAGTGGGAGAAGAAACTCTGTGTTTGTAAAGCTTGGTAAGGCTCTCTTTTGGTTTTAACTCAAGCTGACCTATGCCCTAAGTTCCCTGACCAAACAGGGCAACTGGATTTTCTCTGTAAACTATAAACTCTGCCTGCCCTTCTCCCAGTTCAACCACCACTTGGCCATACAGTTTTCAGGTGTTCTTGCCAACACTTCTTGTCAGATGGGACCAGGAGACAAAGCAGGTGGGGCTGTGTCTCAGCTTCTTTGCCTGGGCAGCAAGGGGAGGGGGCTGCTCCAAGCAACTCTCAATTTCCCAAACAGAGTCTCTGGTTGGGAGGGGCTAGGAAGTACCCTCAGCCATGGCTATAAATTAATCCTCCTGCCTATCCATAGCAGGGGAACTCTACATGCCCAGTACTGGTTTTGCTCTGAGGGCAATCAGTTCTGCCTACCTGCTTGCCTCTCAGCTTGAGCTTCACTGAGCTGTACAGCTTCCAGGTATTTCCACTATCCCCTTGATCACACGTGGCTGGGAGTCACTCTCCATAGCAGGTGTGGCTGTGACTCAGCCCCTTGCCTGCGTGTGGGCAAACCAGGCTCCAGGGCTGGCAAAAATCCTTATTTAAGGATCTGAATCGGTCAGATCTGCACCCCACCAAGTTCCCTGGTGAGAGTGTACCACCAACTTGGTTCGGCAGATGAGCAAAGCCACCCACTGATTTGGATTACCACTTGGGCACTGCAGGTATGAACTTGGTCTGCAAAGATCTGTGTACTGGTTAGTGCAAGCCCTTCTCCCTCCTCCATCACCATCAGATTCCTAGTGTTTGAGCCCCACAGATTCCCTTGCAATCCTTATTAGGCAAGATCCGAGTAGGGACTTCCACAAAGTGACCCACAAGACTCAGGGGTGGGGGGATGGTTGTTTTCTCCTGGATTCTCTTTTCCCACTGGAGGAATCAGAGGCTCAGATGAGACCTCTCCACGTGGTGCTATACTGGTCTGCAGGAGGGGCAGTGCAGTAAATGTGTAGCCACATCTTTTATCCTTCTACTGTAGTCTGTCTTGGTCTCTGGTGCACGGGGGTGCTTCAGCCTCACCTCTGTGTTCTAGAATTCACTCAATGGTGTCTTGTTCTTGAATAGTTGTTAGTTGTTCTTGAGAGGGGAAGCAAAGTCAGGAATGACCTCTGCCACCATCTTGGTTACTTCACTCCCCTTAAGTTAGTATGTCTTACTCTGTGAATTCATGTGGAGTCCAGATTATTTCTATTTTCATGATCCATCATTTTTAAGATGCTCTCCTCCTCCACATAGTCCAAAATGACCCACCCTACATCTGTATTCCATCTAGTACCTCCTTGAAGGAGTAAAAAAGGAGGGCAAGTGGTATCTTTTCTCTTTAAATGCATAACCTGGAATTTGTGTGCATTGCTTCTGGTCATATCTTATCATTCAGAACAGAGTCACATGGCAATAACTAATTGGAAATAAAACGAGGAAATGTAGTTTTTTTCTGGGTATTCATGTGTCCAGATAAAAAAATTATAGGTTCTTTTACTGTAGAAAAAGGGGAGAGTAGATATTGGGGGACCACCAGCAGTCCCTGCTAGACTAATTTCCAGCTGTGGATGATGGCTGCCATTCACTCTTACTTCTTAGGCACAGGGTTTCAGTGAAAAAGTTGCAAAACCATGATGATTATGTGCTTTGATCTCAGCTAGGCTTTTGCTGCTGATTACCAATCCCTTTAAATATCTTTAGTAACTCTCTTGTGGTCTTCTCCATTTTAAGTGTTCCAAGCTTTCTTCAAAGTACTCAACCCCACCCTAGCCTTCTTATTCTTTTATTGACTTTTTTTTAATTAAAGATTTCCAATATGAAAGTTCTCTCAACTTTCTTTCTATCCAGCTTAAAAATTACTTTGCATCCCTCTGTTTTGTTCTGTCTTTAATAAAGTATACCTCCCTTTGCCAAAGCCACACCTCTACTCATGTCCTGATTTCATCCCTACCTACATTCTCTACGCTTTGTTCCATCAAGGAGTTACTGATTCTCAAATTTGATCTTCAATCTCTATTTCTCTTCTGCTTGCAAATGTTCTTAGGTTTCCCTATCTCAAAACACATTTCCTGGACCAAGTAATTCTTTCAAAGCACCATCACCCTCTTTTCTTTTCTTTTGTCAATTTTTGAAAACACATTTCTTGTAATCAATTTCCCTGAACACATTCTGTGTTTGTCATCTACTTGCCCATCACCCCATATTCACATGTGGAAATCCTACCCATTCCTCAAAGCCCACCTCAAGTACTACCTTCATTATCTCTGCACCTAAATACAAATTATTTCTCTTCTGACCTACTGCCCCTATGACCAAGGCAGCTACTATCATTAAGAGTCTTCTATCTGGCAGGGGCTTCATTTTCATATTTCATTTCATCTTTACAACTATGCTGTGAGGCAACTATTATGCCCCCAATAAAATAAATTTTATTCATGCCACAAAAGTAAAACAATGTGTAAAATATAAGCAACCGTAATCCATCATTTAGAGAAAAATCACTATAATATATTGTTGCTTGATTTGTTTTTAGAAAGACATTATGATTTATTTCTTTTTAATTACAAAAATAATATACAATCATTGTAATATGTATAAAAAATAAATATAAAAAATAAACACTATTCTTTCCCCAACTCCTCTCCATATTCACTCCACTGACATAACCAATGTCCTCAGTCTGGTATGTGCTTTTCCATACCTTTCTCTTACAAACATGGGATCATATTATACACATTACTCTTTAAATTGCATTTTCACTTAATAAAATATCTTGTACATCCATCCAGGTCAAGATATAGAGATATAATGCATTCTTTTTACTAGAATCACAAAAATCTGTAGTTTGGTACACCACAATGTATTCCTCTATTGAGTGGTCATTCAGATCACTTCCAATTTTTGTACAATTAAAAGTCAGGCTGCCTATAATATCCTGATACATGCATACTTATGTAGTGGTACTTTTTCCCTCTACTACCAATAACAAGTCAGTAATTTTTAGGTTGAGTTCCAATCAGAACCTGAAAGTGACTTCCCTTGCGATTGAACTAAATAATTTTTTTTTTTTTTTTTTTGCGGTATGCGGGCCTCTCACTGCTGTGGCCTCTCGTGTTGTGGAGCACAGGCTCCGGACGTGCAGGCTCAGCGGCCATGGCTCATGGGCCCAACCGCTCCACGGCACGTGGGATCCTCCCGGACCGGGGCACGAACCCATGTCCCCTGCATCGGCAGGCAGACTCCCAACCACTGCGCCACCAGGGAAACCCTGAACTAAATAAGTTTTAAAATTCATAAGGAAGAGTGTCTGGGAATAACCAAAGTTTCCTTATCTGTTAACTGAGGATAATAAGGATAAATCATATTTTGACCTCATAGGAAAATTAAATATTATAATAATGCAGTCACAGTTACTGATCACTTTCTTTCTGACTATAATAAAGTATATGAAACAGCCCCTTCCTCTTAAGAGCTTTCAGGAAATTCATTTTATTTCTTACCTCATCTTGGTTCTTTGCCTGCTTTATCTTCATATCCTTGTCCACCCCGGACTAAAGTATAGCTATTTTAGAAGAATGATACTAGTAAGAAAATGAAAATTTACAGAAGACTTTTACCTAAAATGATAGTAGGGCTCTGGATGCAAGAAGAAATAGGATTAATTTATTTGGAATCGAGAGAAAAAGATACAGAAAACATTATATTCAATAAATTTCTGTTGAATTACATTAATTTGGAATAATAAACTTAGTCAAATGGCAAATTAAGTGCCTACATAATACATAATTGATTTAAATGTTTTTTAAAATATTTATTGACATATGGTCACCATATGATCAACTGTTTTTGTATAATATGGCCTGAAAATTTTTTCTGTATTTCTGAACTTATTCAAGCCCTGAAGAATCTCACTTCACAATAATATTGATATGGTATATTCTGTCTGGGTTGCATGAAATCATGTATTTTTTTACACCAAAAATGTGTCCAAATTAAAGATACAATTGATAATTTTTTACAGAAGGCATACATGGCATAAAATGAAGCATTCTTCAATAACCTTTTCTTCCAGAGTAATCAAATGCATAAATTTCCTCATGCATGTCATGACATGATCAAAATTTCTACTTTGAAATCAAAAGAAGGATGAATCCACTAGAAATACCTACAGTTTCATTTATTTACACTAGAGGTTATTTGCGGTGGTCTTACTTAATAGCTATCTTGTAAAGTATGAGAGCTATCTCTTGATCTGTTCAAACTGATACACACATCTGAATATCAATTACAGTGATGGTTCCTAAGGAGACAGCCTTTCCAAAGCTAACTGTCAAATAAAGAATGAACTCTTTCACGCATTTTGGTATGGATTCAAATAGACATATAAAGTGTAGTTTCATGCTTGTGTGAGCTGTGGAATGAACATATGTCCCTGCCATTCTCTCGCTACTTAAGATAGTACCCTGTCTTTTGAAAAGACACAGTACAGCAGTAGATAAAATTGAAAGTGAAATCCTTAACTTATTTTTTTTTAAGCTGGCTCCTAGTAGGCTACCCTGGGGAGTATCAGAGATATGGATTCCTAATGCTGAAAATAGAGATGATTCATCCTGAGAAGCTTAACCGTCACTGGTATATTATTTGTGTGCTGCCAAGTCATTCACTGAGGAAGCCAAAATGTTGCACTTTTCAGGATTACTCTCATTTTCAGGGCTGGAAATGGAGCGGCCTAATTTTTCTTAGTTAACATAGGATCTTTTTATTCCCTGCTACAAAGACATAGTAAAGAAAAAATGAATTACTTTTGATCCCCCTGGGGTGTGCCAACATTGAAGTTTATAAATCCTTGCCATCAAACTGCATGAGGCTAATGGGTACACTCTAAACCCTGGAGGTACTTATGCCAGTGTCTCTCCAATCCACACTACTAGAATCTAGAATGCTTTCTAGGCCTCCAAACCTATCCAAAACCATTAGAACCCTGAACGATTTGAGACTTGGATATCTACTCTAACAAAGCCCTTTAGAAACCAGTCAGACTTCATGAATAAATGCCAAAATATCTGATCAAATTTCTTCCAGAGACTTGAAACCTCAGCACTCTCATCTTACAATGAACTACATGATCTTTATGATCCCTTCCAGTGTTAAAGACATCATAACTATATGACCTGACATTTATAATAACTATATTATTCTATAATAATAATATAACGCACTCAAAATTTCTAAACATAGGTACATCAAAACACAAGGCCGGGGCTTCCCTGGTGCCACAGTGGTTGAGAGTCCGCCCGCCAATGTAGGGGACACGGGTTCGTGCCCCGGTCTGGGAAGATCACACGTGCCGCGGAGCGGCAGGGCCTGTGAGCCATGGCCGCTGAGCCTGTGCGTCCGGAGCCTGTGCTCCGCAACAAGAAAGGCCACAACAGTGAGAGTCCCGCAAACGGCAAAAAACAAACAAACAAAAAAAAACCAAAAAAAAAAAAAAAAACAAGGCCCGGGAGAGAGTTCCAAGATGGCGGAAGAGTAAGGTGCAGAGATCACCTTCTTCCCCACAGATACATCAGAAATACATCTACACGTGAAACAACTCCTACAGAACACCTACTGAACACTGGCATAAGAACTCAGACCTCCCAAAAGGCAAGAAACTCCCCACGAACCTGGGTAGGGCAAAAGAAAAAAGAAAAAACAGAGACAAAATAATAGGGATGGGACCTGCACCAGTGGGAGGGAGCTGTGAAGGAGGAAAGGTTTCCACACACTAGGAAGCCCCTTTGTGGGTGGAGACTGTGGGTGGCAAAGGGGGGAAGCTTTGGAGCCGTGGAGGGAGCGCAGCAACAGGGATGCGGAGGGCAAAGCGGAGAGATTCCCGCACAGAGGATCGGTGCTGACCAGCACTCACCAGCCCGAGAGGCTTGTCTGCTCACCTGCTGGGACGGGCATGGTTTGGGAGCTGAGGCTCGGGCTTCGGTCAGATTCCAGGGAAAGGACTGGGGTTGGCGGTGTGAACACAGCCTGAAGGGGTTAGTGCACCACGGCTAGCCGGGAGGGCGTCCGGGAAAAAGTGCGGAATTGCCGAAGAGACAAGAGACATTTTCTTGCCTCTTTGTTTCCTGGTGCATGAGGAGAGGGGATTAAGAGTGTTGCTCAAAGGAGCTCCAGAGATGGGCTCGAGCTGCAGCTATCAGCGTGGACCCCAGAGATGGGCATGAAACGCTGAGGCTGCTTCTGCTACCACCAAGAAGCCTGTGTGCAAGCACAGGTCACTATCCACACCTCCCCTCTCGGGAGCCTGTGCAGCCCGCCACTGCCAGGGTCCCATGATACAGGAACAACTTCCCCGGGAGAATGCACGGCATGCCTCAGACTGGTACAACGTCGTGCTGGCCTCTGCCGCTGCAGGCTCTCCCCGCATCCATACACCTCCCTCCCCCCTGGCTGACTGAGTCAGAGCCCCCGAATCAGCTACTCCTTTAACCCCGTCCTGTCTGAGCGAAGAACAGACGCCCTCCGGCGACCTACATGCAGAGGTGGGGCCAAATCCAAAGCTGAGCCCTGGGAGCTGTGTGAACAAAGAAGAGAAAGGGAAATTTCTCCCAGCAGCCTCAGAAGCAGCGGATTAAATCTCCACAGTCAGTTTGATGTACCCTGCATCTGTGCAATACATGAATAGACAACGAATCATCCCAAACTGAGGAGGTGGACTTCGAGAGCAAGATCTATGATTTTTTCCCCTTTTCTTCTTTTTGTGAATGTGTATGTGTATGCTTCTGTGCGAGATCTTGTCTGTATAGCTTTGATTTCACCATTTGTCCTAGGGGTCTGTCAGTCTGTTTGTTTTATTTATTTTTTTTTTTTGCTTAAAAATTTTTCTTCTTAAAAATTATTTTTTATTTTAATAACTTTATTTTATTTTATCCTCTTTCTTTCTTTCTTTTTTCTTTCTATTTACTCTCCCTTTTATTCTGAGCCATGTGGATGAAAGGCTCTTGGTGCTGCTGCCAGGCGTCAGTGCTGTGCCTCTGAGGTGGGAGAGCCAACTACAGGACACTGATCCACAAGGGACCTCTGAGCTCCATGTAATATCAAATGTCGAAAATCTCCCAGAGATCTCCATCTCAACGCTAAGACCCAGCTTCACTCAATGACCAGCAAGCTACAGTGGTGGACACCCTATGCCAAACAATTAGCAAGACAGGAGCACAGCCCCATCCATTAGCAGAGAGGCTGCCTAAAATCATAATAAGGCCACAGACACCCCAAAACACACCACCAGACGTGGACCTGCCCACCAGAAAGAAAAGATGCAGCCTCATCCACCAGAACACAGGCACGAGCCCCCCCCACCAGGAAGCCTACACAACCCACTGAACCAACCTTAGCCACTGGGACACACACCAAAAAAACCAGGAACTACGACCCTGCAGCCTGCGAACAGGAGACCCCAAACACAGTAAGTTAAACCAAATGAGAAGACAGAAAAACACACAGCAGATGAAAGAGCAAGGTAAAAACCCACCAGACCAAATAAATGAAGAGGAAATAGGTAGTCTGTCTGAAAAAGAATTCAGAATAATGATAGTAAAGATGACAAAAAATCCTGGAAATAGAATAGACAAAATACAAGAAACAATTAACAAGGGACTGGAAGAACTAAAGAGCAAACAAACAATGTTGAACAACACAATAAATGAAATTAAAAATTCTCTAGAAGGGATCAATAGCAGAATAACTAGGGCAGAAGAATGGATAAGTAACCTGGAAGATAAAATAGTAGAAATTACTACTGCAGAGCAGAATAAAGAAAAAAGAATGAAAAGCACTGAGGACAGTCTCAGAGACCTCTGGGACAATATTAAATGTACCAACATTCGAATTACAGGGGTCCCAGAAGAAGAAGAGAAAAAGAAAGGGACTGAGAAAATATTTGAAGAGATTATAGTTGAAAATTTCCCTAATATGGGAAAGGAAATAGTTAATCAAGTCCAGGAAGCACAGAGTACCATACAGGATAAATCCAAGGAGAAACACGCCAAGACACATATTAATCAAACTGTCAAAAATTAAATAAAACATATTAAAAGCAGCAAGGGTAAAAACAACAAATAACACACAAGGGAATCCCCATAAGGTTAACAGCTGAACTTTAAGAAGAAACTCTGCAAGCCAGAAGGGAGCGGCAGGACATATTTAAAGTGATGAAGGAGAAAAACCTAAAGCCAAGATTACTGTACCCAGCAAGGATCTCATTCAGATATGATGGAGAAATTAAAACCTTTAGAGACAAGCAAAAGCTGAGAGAGTTCAGCACCACCAAAACAGATTTACAACAACTGCTAAAGGAACTTCTCCAGGCAAGAAACACAATAGAAGGAAAAGACCTGCAATAACAAACCCAAAAAAATTAAGAAAATGGGAATAGGAACATTCATATCGATAATTACCTTACATGTAAATGGATTAAATGCTCCCACCAAAAGACACAGATTGGCTGAATGGATACAAAAGCGAGACCCATATATATGCTGTCTACAAGAGACCCACTTCAGACCTGTGGACACATACAGCCTGAAAGTGAAGGGATGGAAAAAGATATTCCATGCAAATGGAAACCAAAAGAAAGCTGGAGTAGCAATTCTCATATCACACAAAATAGACTTTAAAATAAAGACTATTACAATAGACAAAGAAGGACACTACAGAATGATCAAGGGATCGATTCAAGTAGAAGATATAACAATTGTAAATATTTATGCACCCAACATAGGAGCACATCAATACATAAGGCAAATACTAACAACCATAAAAAGGGAAATTAACAGTAACACAATCATAGTAGGGGACTTTCACACCCCACTTTCACCAATGGACAGCTCATCGTAAATGAAAATAAATAAGAAAACACAAGCTTTAAATGATACATTAAACAAGATGGGCTTAATTGATATTTATAGGACATTCCATCCAAAAACAACAGAATACACATTCTTCTCAAGTGCTCATGGAGCATTCTCCAGGATAGATCATATCTTGTGTTACAAGTCAAGCATTGGAAAATTTAAGAAAATTGAAATCATATCAAGTATCTTTTCCGACCACAATGCTATGAGACTAGATATCAATTACAGTAAAACATCTGTAAAAAATACAAACACATGGAGACTAAACAATACAATACTTAATAACCAAGAAATTACTGAAGAAATCAAAGAGGAAGTCAAAAAATACCTAGAAACAAATGACAATGGAGACACGAGGAGCAAAAGCTATGGGATGCAGCAAAAGCAGTTCTAAGAGGGAAGTTTATAGCAATACAATCCTACCTTAAGAAACAGGAAATATCTCACATAAACAACCTAAACCTGCACTTAAAGTAATTAGAGAAAGAAGAACAAAAAACCCAAAGTTAGCAGAAGGAAAGAAATCATAAAGATTAGAAATAAATGAAAAAGAAATGAAGGAAATGATAGGAAAGATCAATAAAACTAAAACCTGGTTATTTCAGAGGATAAACAAAATTGATAAACCATTAGCCAGACTCATCAAGAAAAAAAAGGGAGAAGACTCAATTCAATAGAATTAGAAATGAAAAAGGAGAAGTAACAACTGACACTGCAGAAATACAAAGGATCATGAGAGAATATTACAAGCAACTCTATGCCAATAAAATGGACAATCTGGAAGAAATGGACAAATTCTTAGAAATACACAATCTGCCGAGACTGAACCAGGGAGAAATAGAAAATATGAACAGACGAATCACAAGCACTGAAATTCAAACGGTGATTAAAACTCTTCCAACAAACCAAATCCCAGGACCACGTGGCTTCACAGGCGAATTCTATCAAACATTTAGAGAAGAACTAACACCTATCCTACTCAAACTCTTCCAAAATATAGCATAGGGAGGAACACTCCCAAACTCATTCTACGAGGCCACCATCACCCTGATACCAAAACCAGACAAAGATGTCACAAAGAAAGAAAACTACAGGGCAATATCACTGATAAACATAGATGCAAAAATCTTTAACAAACTACTAGCAAACAGAATCCAACAGCACATTAGAAGTATCATACACCATGATCAAGTGCTGTTTATTCCAGGAATGCAAGGATTCCTCCATATACGCAAATCAATCACTGTGATACACCATGTTAACAAATTTAAGGAGAGAACCGTATGATCATCTCAATCGATGCAGAGAAAGCTTTCTACAAAGTTCAACACCCATTTATGATAAAATCCTTGCAGAAAGTAGGCTTATAGGGAACTTTCCTCAACATAATAAAGGCCATATATGACAAACCAACAGCCAACATCATCCTCAATGGTGAAAAACTGAAAGCATTTCCACTAAGATCAGGAACAAGACAAGGTTGCCCACTCTCACCACTCTTATTCAACATAGTTTTGGAAGTTGTAGTCACAGCAATCAGAGAAGGAAAAGACAAAAAAGGAATCCAAATTGGAAAAGAAGAAGTAAATCTGTCACTGTTTGCAGATGACATGATACTATACATAGAGAATCCTAAAGATGATACCAGAAAACTACTAGAGCTAATCAATGAATTTGGTAAAGTAGCAGAATGCACAGAATGCACAGAAATCTCTGGCATTCTTATACACTAATGATGAAAAACCTGAAAGTGAAATTAAGAAAATACTTCCATTTACCATTGCAACAAAAAGAATAAAATATCTAAGAATAAACCTACCTAGGGAGACAAAAGACCTGTATGCAGAAAATTATAAGACACTGATGAAACAAATTAAAGATGATACAAATAGATGGAGAGATATACCAAGTTCTTGGATTGGAAGAATCAACATTGTGAAAATGACTCACTTACTGAAAGCAATCTACAGATTTAATGAAATCCCTCTCAAACTACCACTGGCAGTTTTCACAGAACTAGAACAAAAAAATTCACAATTTGTATGGAATCATGTAAGACCCCAAATAGCCAAAGCAATCTTGAGAATGAAAAATGGAGCTGGAGGAATCAGGCTCCTGGACTTCAGACTATACTACAAAGCTACAGTAATCAAGACAGTATGGTACTGGCACAAAAACAGAAAGATCGATCAATGGAACAGGATAGAAAGCCCAGAGATAAACCCACGCAGGTATGGTCACCTTATCTTTGATCAAGGAGGCAAGAATATACAGTGGAGAAAAGACAGCCTCTCCAATAAGTGGTGCTGGGAAAACTAGACAGGTCCATGTAAAAGTATGAAATTAGAACACTCCTAACACCATACACAAAAATAAACTAAAAATGGATTAAAGACCTAAATGTAAGGCCAGACACTATCAAACTCTTAGAGGAAAACATAGGCAGAACACTCTATGACATGAATCAAAGCAAGATCTTTCTTGACCCACCTCCTAGAGAAATGGAAATAAAAACAAAAATAAACAAATGGGACCTAATGAAACATAAAAGCTTTTGCACAGCAAAGGAAACCATAAACAAGACCAAAAGACAACCCTCTGAATGGGAGAGAATATTTGTAAATGAAGCAACTGACAAAGGATTAATCTCCAAAATTTACAAGCGGCTCATGCAGCTCAATATCAAAAAAACATAGAAGCCAATTCAAAAATGGGCAGAAGACCTAAATAGACATTTCTCTAAAGAAGATATACAGATTGCCAACAAACACACGAAAGAATGCTCAACATCATTAATCACTAGAGAAATGCAAATCAAAACTACAATGAGATATCATCTCACACTGATCAGAATGGGCATCACCAAAAAATCTAGAAACAATAAATGCTGGAGAGGGTGTGGAGAAAAGAGATCCCTATTGCACTGTTGTTGGGAATGTAAATTGTTACAGCCACTATGGAGGTTCCTTAAAAAACTAAAAATAGATGTACCATACGAACCAGCATGCCCACTACTGGGCATGTACCCTGAGAAAACCAGAATTCAAAATGTGTCATGTACGAAAATGTTCATTGCAGCTTTATTTACAATAGCCAGGACATGGAAGCAACCTAAGTGTTCATCATCAGATGAATGGATAAAGAAGACGTAGCACATATATACAATGGAATATTACTCAGCCATAAAAAGAAATGAAATTGAGTTATTTGTAGTGAGGTGGATGGACCTAGAGTCTGTCATACAGAGTGAAGTAAGTCAGAAAGAGAAAAACAAATACTGTATGCTAACACATATATATGGAATCTAAGAAAAAAAGAAAAGGTCATGAAGAAACTAGGGCTAAGACGGGAATAAAGACATAAACCTACTACAGAGTGGACTTGAGCGTATGGGGAGGGGGAAGGGTAAGCTGAGATGAAGTGAGAGAGGTGTATGGACATATATACACTACCAAATATAAAATGGATAGCTTGTGGGAAGCAGCCCCATAGCACAGGGAGATCAGCTCGGTGGTTTGTGACCACCTAGCCATGTGGGATAGGGAGCATGGGGGGGAGGGCGATGTAAGAGGGAAGAGATATGGGAACATATGTATATGTATATGTATAACTGATTCACTTTGTTATAAAGCAGAAACTAACACACCATTTTACAGCATTTATACAACAATAAAGATGTTAAGAAAGAAAAGAAACAAACAAACAAAAAAGTGCAAGGTCTCCTTTGAGACAATTACTAAGCTTTCCAGGAGACTTTCTTCATCACATCATGCCGGCCACTGCTAGAATTCTTCACCAGCCATAATGACAAACAGCCTAAATGAATTTATTGATTTAATCATCAAAGCATACATATATATATGTATATATATATATATATATATATAGACACTGCAAATTAATTGAATCTTAGCAGCAAAAAATAAATATCTGAACAATCATAGCATCATCTATATTTCTTACTTGAAAACAATCATCCTAAAAGGTTTAACCTCTTTCATCTACTTGACTAGATATAGAATATCTAGACAGCTCCTTTTATATATTTCTCAGGCCTTTGAATTACAAAAGATTTGAAAAGGAAAGACCTTACATAGGAGAGAGATAAGATTTCTTATGTAAGTGTAATATGACTCCTTTAGTGTTTTTGATACTGAGGTGCAGAAAAGTCTTTAATTACCTTCATTAACAATATGTTGATGACACTGCACTAAACCTTGATTATAAAACAGTGAACATAACACATTTGTTTGGTGATCATGTAGAAGTAATACATCAATTATAGTGGCATAAACCACAAGTGAATTATTATATTAGTTAATGGGAGCTTAAATAAATTAGAATTTATTTACTGTGGTATAACCTTGCGTATGAATCTGGAATAATTTTATGCCATAGTTGATTACTTGTATGGAGTAGAATATCATTGTCATTATGAAACAGATGTGTATATGACTGCCTTAATACCTTTGATCAGTATTTTTCTTATTAAGGGGATTTGTGTAATATACTGTTTGGGAGCTAATCCTAAACACACAAAAAAGACAAGATCATTTAATGTACATGAGAAAATGTACATATAAATATACAGATATTACTCTGGGTTTTTTTTCTTCACCTTGTCACTATGTTAGTTTTCTATTGCTCATGCAACAAATTGCCACAAACAATGACTTAAACCAAGACAAACTAATCATCGTACAGTTCTGTAGATTTGTCTGAAATGGGTCTCACTGCTAAGATCAAGGTATTGGCAGGGTTGCCTTCCCATCTGGAGACTCTAGAAATGACTCCATGTAATTGCCTTTTACAGCTTATAAAGGCCACTGCATTCCTACACTGGTGGCCCCTTCCTCTATCTTCCAAGTAAAAAATAATAATTGAGTATTCCTCACATCCTCACATTACTCTGACCTCTCTCCTGCCACCCCCTTTGACTTTTAAGGATGTTTGTGATTACAATGGACCTGCCCAGATAGTCCAGAATAATCTCCCTATTTTAAAGTCAACTGGGGGGAGACCTTCAAGATGGTGAGGAGTAGGACGTGGAGATCATCTTCCTCCCCACAAATACATGAGAAATACATCTACATGTGGAACAACTCCAACAGAACACCTACTGAACGCTGACAGAAGACATCAGACCTCCCAAAAGGCAAGAAACTCTCCAGGTACCTGGGTAGGGGAAAAGAAAAAAGAAAAAACAGAGACAAAAGAATAGGGACAGGACCTGCACCTCGGGGAGGGAGCTGTGAAGGAGGAAAAGTTTCCACACGCTAGGAAGCCCCTTCGCGGGCAGAGACTGCGGGTGGTGGAGGGGGGAAGCTTCAGAGCCACGGAGGAGAGCACAGCAACAGGGGTGCGGAGGGCAAAGCGGAGAGATTCCCGCACAGAGGATCGGTGCCGACCAGCACTCACCAGCCAGAGAGGCTTGTCTGCTCACCCGCCAGGGCGGGCGGGGGCTGGGAGCTGAGGCTCGGCTTTGGTAGGATCACAGGGAGAGGACCGGGGTTGGAGGCGTGAACACAGCCTGAAGGGGGCTAGTGAGCTACACTTAGCTGGGAGGGAGTCCGGGAAAAAGACTGGACCTGCCTAAGAGACAAGAGACCATTGTTTCAGGGTGTGCAAGGAGAGGGAATTCAGAGCACCACCTAAACGAGCTCCAGAGATGGCTGTGAGATGCGGCTATCAGCACGGACACCAGAGACGGGCATGAAACGCAAAGGCTGCTGATGCTACCACCAAGAAGCCGGTGTGAAAGTACAGGCCACTCTCCATATCTCCCCTCCTGGGAGCCTGTGCAGCCTGCCACTGCGAGGGTCCCGTGATTCAGGGACAACTTCCCCAGGAGAACACATGGCACCTCAGGCTGGTGCAATATCATGCTGGCCTCTGCCACCACAGGCTTGCCCCGCATTCCATACCCCTCCCTCCGCCAGGACGGAGTGAGCCAGAGCCCCCTAATCAGCTGCTACTTTAACCCCATCATTTCTGAGTAAACAACAGACACCCTCAGGCGACCTATAATGCAGACGCCAGGCCAAATCCAAAGCTGAACCCTAGGAGCTGTGCAAACAAAGAAGAGAAAGGGAAATTTCTCCCTGCAGCCACAGGAGCAGCAGATTAAATCTCCACAATCAACCTGATGTACGCTGCATCTGTGGAATTCCTGAATAGACAACGAATCATCCCAAATTGAGGGGGTGGACTTTGGGAGCAACTGTAGACTTAGGGTTTGCTTTCTGCAAATAATTGTTTCTGGTTTTATGTTTATCATAGTTTAGTATTTAGAGTTTATTATCGTTGGTAGATTTGTTTATTGATTTGGTTGCTCTCTTCCTTTTTTTTATATACAGACATATATATATTTTTTCCTTTTACTCTTTTTAGGAGTATGTATGTGTATGTTTTCTGGTGTGAAATAGCTTTGCTTTTTGTCTGTATAGCTTTGCTTTTATAATTTGTCCTAGGGTTCTGTCTGTCCTTTATTTATTTATTTTTTTTTAGTATAGCTTTTAACCCTTATTATCATTGTTGGATGTGTTCTTTGGTTTGGTTGCTCTCTTCTTTCTTTTTAAAATTACTTTTTAATATTTTTATTTTTAATAATTTTAATTTTTTTTATTTTAATAAACTTTATTTTCTTTTCTTTTTACTTTCTTTCTTTTTTTCTCCCTTTTCTTTTGAGCCATGTGGTTGACAAGGTCTTGGTGCTACGGCCAGGTGTCAAGGCTATGCCTCTGAGGTGGGGGAGCTGAGTATAGAGCACTGGTCCACCAAAGACCTCCCACTTCCATGTAATATCAAATGGCCAAAGCTCTCCCAGAGATCTCCATCTCAATGCTAAGACACAGCTCCAGTCAACGACCAGCAAGCTACAGTGATAGACACCCTATGCCAAACCACTAGCAAGACAGGAACACAATCCCATCCATTAGCAGAGAGGCTGCTTAAAATAGTAATAAGGCCACAGACACCCCAAAACACAACACCATACATGGTCCTGCATACCAGAAAGGCAAGATCCAGCCTCAACCACTAGAACACAGGCACCAGTTTCCTCCACCTGGAAACTTACACAACACACTAAACCAACTGTAGCCACTGGGGGCAGACATCAAAAACAAAGGGAATTATGAACCTGCAGCCTGTGAAAAGGAGACCCCAAACACAGTAAGTTAGGCAAAATGAGAAGACAGAGAAACACACAGCAGATGAAGGAGCAAGGCAAAAACAAATCAAACCAAACAAATGAAGAGGAAATAAGCAGTCTACCTGAAGAAGAATTCAGAGTAATGATAGTAAAGATGATCCAAAATCTTGGAAATACAATGGAGAAAATACAAGAAATGTTTAACAAGGACCTAGAAGAACTAAAGAGCAAGCAAACAATGATGAACAACACAATAAATGAAATTAAAAATTATCTAGAAGGAATCAATAGCAGAATAACTTACACAGAAGAATGGATAAGTGACCTGGAAGATAAAAGAGTGGAAATAACTACCAAAGAGCAGAATAAAGAAAAAAGAATGAAGAGAATTGAAGACAGTATCAGAGACCTCTGTTACAACATTAAATGCATCAACATGAGAATTATAGGGATCCCAGAAGAAGAGAAAAAGAAAGGAACTGAGAAAATATTTGAAGAGATTATAGTTGAAAACTTCCCTAATATGGAAAAACAAAATAGTCAATCAAGTTCAGGAAGCACAGAGAGTCCCATACAGGATAAGTCCAAGGAGACACATGCCAAGGCACATATTAATCAAACTATCAAAAATTAAATAAAAAGAAAAATAATTAAAAGAAGTAAGGGAAAAACAACAAATAACATACAAGAGAATCTCCATAAGGTTAACAGCTGATCTTTCAGGAGAAACACTGCAAACCAGAAGGGAGAGGCAAAACATAATAAAAGTGATGAAAGGGAAAAACTTACAACCAAGATTTCTCTACCCAGCAAGGATCTCATTCAGATTCAACAGAGAAATTAAAACCTTTAAAGAGAAGCAAAAGCTAACAGAATTCAGCACCACAAAACCAGCTTTACAACAAATGCTAAAGGAACTTCTCTAGGGAGGAAACACAAGAGAAGGAAAAGACCTACAATAACAAACCCAAAACAATTAAGAAAATGGTAATAGAAACATACACATCGATAAATACCTTAAATGTAAATGGATTACATGCTCCAACCAATAGACATAGACTGGCTGAATGGATACAAAAACAAGTCCTGTATTAATGCTGTGTACAAGAGACCCACTTCAGACCTGGGGACACATACACTGAAAGTCAGAGGATAGAAAAATATATTTCAAGAAAATGGAAATCAAAAGAAAGCTGGAGTAGCAATTCTCATATCAGAAAAAATAGACTTTAAAATAAAGACTATTACAACATACAAAGAAAGACACTACAGAATGAACAATGGATCAATCCAAGAAGAAGATAAAACAGTTGTAAATATTTATACACCCAACATAGGAGCACCTCAATACATAAGGCAAGTGCTAACATCCATAAAAGGGGAGATCGACAGTAACACAATCATAGTAGGGAACTTTAACACCTCACTTTCACCAATGGACAGATCACCTTAAATGAAAATAAATAAGGAAACACAAGCTTTAAATGGTACATTAAAAAAGATGGACTTAATTGATATTTATAGGACATTCCTTCCAAAAATGACAGAATACACATTCTTCTCAAGCACTCATGGAACATTCTCCAGGATAAATCATATCTTGGGTCACAAATCAAGCCTTGGTTAACTTAAGAAAATTGAAATCATATCAAGTATCTTTTCCAACAACAACACTATGAGACTAGATATTAATTACAGGAAAAGATGTGTAGAAAATACAAACACATGGAGCGTAAACAGTACACTACTTAGTAACGAAGTGATTACTGAAGAAATCAAAGAGGAAGTCAAAAAATACCTAGAAACAAATGACAATGAGACACGATGAACCAAAACCTATGGGATGCAGCAAAAGCAGTTCAAACAGGGAAGTTTATAGCAATAGAATCCTACCTTAAGAAACAGGAAACATCTCAAATAAACAACCTAACATTGCACCTAAAGAAATTAGAGAAAGAAGAATTTAAAAAAAACCAAAGTTAGCAGAAGGAAAGAAATCATAAAGATCAGATCAGAAATAAATGAAAAAGAAATGAAGGAAATGAAAACAAAGATCAATAAAACTAAAAACAGGTTCTTTGAGTAAACAAAATTGATAAACTATTAGCCAGACTCATCGAGAAAAAAAGGGAGAAGACTCAAATCAATAGAATTAGAAATGAAAAAGGAGAAGTAACAACTGACACTGCAGAAATACAAAAGATCATGAGAGATTACTACAAGCAACTCTATGCCAATAAAATGGACAACCTGGAAGAAATGGACAAATTCTTAGAAATGCACAACCTGCCAAGACTGAATCAGGAAGAAATAGAAAATATGAACAGACCAATCACAAGCACTGAAATTGAAACTGTGATTAAAAATCTTCCAACAAATAAAAACCCAGGACCAGATGGCTTCACAGGGGAATTCTATCAAACATTTACAGAAGAGCTAACATCTATGCTTCTCAAACTCTTCCAAAATATAGCAGAGGGAGGAACACTCCCTAACTCCTTCTACGAAGCCACCATCACCCTGATACCAAAACCAGACAAAGATGCCACAAAGAAAGAAAACTATGGGGCAATATCACTGATGAACATAGATGCAAAAATTCTCAACAAAATACTAGCACACAGAATCCAACAGCACATTAAAAGTATTATACACCATGATCAAGTGGGGTTTATTCCAGCAATGCAAGGATTCTTTCATATATGCAAATCAATCAATGTGATACACCATATTAACAAATTTAAGGAGAAAACCCATATGATCATCTCAATGGATGCAGAGAAAGCTTTTGACAGAATTCAACGCCCATTTATGATAAAAACCCTGCAGAAAGTAGGCATAGAGGGAACTTTCTTCAATATAATAAAGGCCATATTTGAAAAACCAACAGCCAAAATTATCCGCAATGTTGAAAAACTGAAACCATTTCCACTAAGATCAGGAACAAGACAAGGTTGCCCACTCTCACCACTCTTATTCAACATAGTTTTAGAAGTTTTAGCCACAGCAATCACAGAAGAAAAATAAGTAAAAGGAATCCACATTGGAAAAGAAGAAATAAACCTGTCACTGTTTGCAGATGACATGATATTCTACATAGAGAATCCTAAAGATGATACCAGAAAACTACTAGAGCTAATCAATGAATTTGGTAAAGTAGCAGGATACAAATTTAATACAGAGAAATATCTGGCATTCCTATACTCTAATGATGAAAAATCTGAAAGTGAAATTAAGAACACACTCCCATTTACCACTGCAAGAGAAGAATAAAATATCTAGGAATAAAGCTACCTAAGCAGACAAAAGACCTGCATGCAGAAAACTATAAGACACTGATGAAAGAAATTAATGATGATACAAACAGATGGAGAGATGTACCATGTTCTTGGATTGGAAAACTCCACTTTGTGAAAATGACTATACTACCCCAAGCAATCTATAGGTTCAATGCAATCCCTATCAAACTACCAATGGCATTTTTCACAGAACCAGGATAAAAAATTTCACAATTTGTATGGAAACACCAAAGACCCTGAATAGACAAAGCAATCTTGATAAAGAAAAATGGAGCTGGAGGAATCAGGCTTCTGGACTTCAGACTATACTACAAAGCTACAGTAATCAACACAGTATGGTACTGGCACAAAAACAGAAATATAGATCAATGGAACAGGATAGAAAGCCCAGAGATAAACCCACGCACATATGGACACCTTATCTTTGATAAAGGAGGCAAGAATATACAGTGGAGAAAAGACAGCCTCTTCAATAAGTGGTGCTGGGAAAACTGGACAGGTACATGTAAAAGTATGAAATTAGAACACTCCCTAACACCATACACAAAAATAAGCTCAAAATGGATTAAAGACCTAAATGTAAGCCCAGACACTATCAAACTCTTAGAAGAAATCATAGGAAGAATACTCTATGCCTTAAATCAGAGCAAGATCCATTTTGACCCACCTCCCTGAGAAATGGAAACAAAAACAAAAATAAAGAACTGGAACCTAATGAAACTTAAAAGTTTTGCACAACAAAGTAACCATAAAGAAAACAAAAGATAACCCTCAGAATGGTAGAAAATATTTTCAAATGAAGCAACTGGCAAGATTAATCTCCACAATTTACAAGCAGCTCATGCAGCTTAGTATCAAAAAAACATACAACCCATTCTAAGAATGAGCAGAAGACCTAAATACACCTTTCTACCAAGAAGATATACAGATTTCCAACAAACACATGAAAGGATGCTAAACATCACTAATAATTAGAGAAATGCAAATCAAAACTACAATGAGGTATCACCTCACACTGGTCGAAATGGTGATCATCAAAAAATCTAGAAACAATAAATGTTGGAGAGGGTGTGGAGAAAAGGGAACACTCTTGCACTGTTGGTGGGAATGTAAATTGATACAGCCACTCTGGAGAACAGTATGGAGGCTCCTTAAAAGACTAAAAATAAAACTACCATATGACCCAGCAATCCCACTACTGGGCATATACCCTGAGAAAACCATAATTCAAAAAGAGTCATGTACCACAATGTTCATTGCAGCACTATTTACAATAGCCAGGACATGGGAGCAACCTAAGCGTCCATTGACAGATGAATGGGTAAACATGTTGCACATATATACAGTGGAATATTACGCAGTCATAAATAGAAGGAAAATTGAGTTATTTGTAGTGAGGTGGATGGACCTAGAGTCTGTCATACAGAGTGAAGTAAGTCAGAAAGAGAAAAATAAATACCATGTGCTAATACATATATATGGAATCTAAAAAAAAAGGTTCTGAGGAACCTAGGGGCAGGACAGGAATAAAGTTACAGACATAGAGGTTGAACTTGAGGACACGGGAAGGGGGAAGTGTAAACTGGGCCAAAGTGAGAGAGTTGCATGTATGTATATACACTACCAAATGTAAAATCAGTAGGTAGTGGGAAGCAGCCACAGAGTACAGGGATATTAACTCGGTGCTTTGTGACCACCTTGAGGGATGGTATAAGGAGTGTGGGAGGGAGACTGAAGAGGGATGAGATATGGGAATATATGTATATGTATGTCTGATTCACTTTGTTATAAAGCAGAAGCTATTACACCACTGTAGAGCAATTATACTCCAGTAAAGATGTTAAAATTAAATAAATTAAGTCAACTGATTAGCAACCTTAATTCCATCTACAACCTTAATTCCTCTTTACCATGTAGCATAATATACTCACAGGTTTGGGTGATTAGTATGTATGCATCTTTGGGAGCATCATCTACCTACAAGTCACTTTTCTTTTAAAGTTAACTTGCATTTTCAACATAAATTGTATGCATAATAATTACTAAAGACATAATAAAAAAAGTCCCTGCCCACTCCTGCAGAACTGAATTCTTAGTCTTTAGAGGCAAGAATTTTCTACTATTTTAGTTGTTTTTTTGGTTATAACTTCATATTTCTAGATAATATACTACTTAAAGTTTTCACTTCAACAACTGTTGATTTCTGAACATGGTAGATGAAATTTAGCTCTCTTCCAACACACTAACAAACACACTTCTCTTGCCCTCACCTTCACAGTATAGCTAGGTCATATTTCAAAATCACAGTAGCCAGTGTTTACATTATTATGACTATGTAAGCATTATCTGTGGAGACAGGTAATGTACTATGATTATGCTTCCTGTCTTTTATAACCCCCCTCTAGAGAAAGTAATTTCCCAATATTTTTAATTGTTCTTAATCTGTGTATCTATTGTTAATTATTTCTTCATGGTCTGTCAGGTCTGTTACATATTAATATAATTTTCCAAGTGGTCAAATACATTAGGCAATACACAACTTCCAGTTTTCCTGGGAAACCTCTCTTCTAGAGGCCGTTGTCCTCCTGCTCAATCTAGACTGGCTGTTCTCTATATTCCCTGCTTAGCCATCAACCCGGGACTTCTTTTTGGCATTATGTTAGAAATTCTTTTACTTTTTTGGTTATGTTAGATCCCCTCTCTCCTGGGCCTCATGTCATCCTCTTTCCTGATGTTTTCATTTTCTAAAAGTGAAGTATAAGTTATTTTACAATAAAATGCATATGTCTTAGATGTACAGTTTGATGAGTGTTAACAAATATACACACATATGTATTTACCTTTTAAATCGAGGTATAGAATATTTTTATCACCCCAGAATGTTCCTATATACCCCTTTAAAGTAAATTCCCTCCATGCCAGAGACAACTATTATTGTGATTTCTATCACTATAGATTTGTTTTGCCTGTTCTAGAAATCTATATAAATGGAGTCATATAATATTATGTCTGGCTTCTTTTGCTCAACATGTTTTTGAGATTCATCCATGCCATCAGTCATCCTTTCTATTCTTAAGAAGTATTCCATTGTATGACTACAGAATATTTGTTTATCTATCCTCCTGTTGATGTACGTTTGGGCTGATTCCAGGCTGAGACATTACAGATAAAACTGCCAAGAACAGTCTTGTACAAGTATTTTTTGGACAGGAGATTGGCATTGATACAATACGGTTAACAAGAAACCGTACTCAAATTTCATTAGTTTTTACATACACTCATTTGTGTATGTGTGTATGTATGTGTGTGTGTGGTTCTATGCAATTTTATCCCATGTATATATTTGTACAGCCAAAATCATAATCAGAACTTTTACATTGTGATTTTAATTAGTGTCTCTCTGCTAACTGATGATATTGAGAATATTTTCATATTCTTATTGGTCATTTAGAAATTTGTGAATTGTCTAAGTCTTTTACCCATTTTTAATTTATGGTGTTTTTTTCTTGTTGATTTGTATGAATATTTATTCTGATTTTGAAATCTTTATAAGATTTTATGTATTGCAAGTGTTTTCCTCCACTCATTGTTTGCCTCTTCAACTCTCACACAAGTGTCTTTTTTTGTTTTTTTTTTTAACATCTTTATTGGGGTATAATTGCTTTACAATGGTGTGTTAGTTTCTGCTTTATAACAAAGTGAATCAGTCATACATAAACATATGTTCCCATATGTCTTTCCTCTTGCGTCTCCCTCCCTCCCACCCTCCCTATCCCACCCCTCCAGGCTGTCACAAAGCACCGAGCCAATATCCCTGTGCCATGCGGCTGCTTCCCACTAGCTATCTACCTTACTACGTTTTTTTTTTTTTTTTTTTTTTTATTTATTTATTTATTTTTTAACATCTTTATTGGGGTATAATTACTTTACAATGGTGTGTTAGTTTCTGCTTTATAACAAAGTGAATCAGTTATACATATACATATGTTCCCATATCTCTTCCCTCTTGCGTCTCCCTCCCTCCCACCCTCCCTATCCCACCCCTCCAGGCTGTCACAGAGCACCGAGCCAATATCCCCGTGCCATGCGGCTGCTTCCCTCTAGCTATCTACCTTACTACGTTTGTTAGTGTGTATATGTCCATGACTCTCTCTCGCCACGTCACAGCTCACCCTTCCCCCTCCCCATAACCTCAAGTCCGTTCTCTAGGAGGTCTGCGTCTTTATTCCTGCCTTACCCCTAGGTTCTTCATGACATTTTTTTTTCTTAAATTCCATATATATGTGTTAGCATACGGTATTTGTCTTTTTCTTTCTGACTTACTTCACTCTGTATGACAGACTCTAGGTCTATCCACCTCATTACAAATAGCTCAATTTCGTTTCTTTTTATGGCTGAGTAATATTCCATTGTATATATGTGCCACATCTTCTTTATCCATTCATCCGATGATGGGCACTAAGGTTGTTTCCATCTCCGGGCTATTGTAAATAGAGCTGTAATGAACATTTTGGTACATGACTCTTTGAATTTTGGTTTTCTCAGGGTATATGCCCAGTAGTGGGATTGCTGGGTCATATGGTAGTTCTATTTGTAGTTTTTTAAGGAACCTCCATACTGTTCTCCATAGCGGCTGAACCAATTCACATTCCCATCAGCAGTGCAAGAGTGTTCCCTTTTCTCCACACGCTCTTCAGCATTTATTGTTTCTAGATTTTTTGGTGATGCCCATTCTGACTGGTGTGAGATGATATCTCATTGTAGTTTTGATTTGCGTTTCTCTAGTGATTAATGATGTTGAGCATTCTTTCATGTGTTTTTGCCAGTCTGTATATCTTCTTTGGAGAAATGTCTATTTAGGTCTTATGCCCATTTTTGGATTGGGTTGTTTGTTTTTTGTTATTGAGCTGCATGAGCTGCTTGTAAATTTTGGAGATTAATCCTCTGTCGGTTGCTTCATTTGCAAATATTTTCTCCCATTCTGAGGGTTGTCTTTTGGTCTTGTTTATGGTTTCCTTTGCTGTGCAAAAGCTTTGAAGTTTCATTAGGTCCCATTTGTTTATTTTTGTTTTTATTTCCATTCCTCTAGGAGGTGGGTCAGAAAGGATTTTGCTGTGATTTATGTCATAGAGTGTTCTGCCTATGTTTTCCTCTAAGAGTTTGATAGTTTCTGCCCTTACATTTAGGTCTTTAATCCATTTTGAGCTTATTTTTGTGTATGGTGTTAGGGAGTGATCTAATCTCATACTTTTACATGTACCTGTCCAGTTTTCCCAGCACCACTTATTGAAGAGGTTGTCCTTTCTCCACTTATATTCCTGTCACCGTTATCAAAGATAAGGTGTCCATACGTGCGTGGGCTTTCTATCCTGTTCCATTGATCTATATTTCTGTTTTTGTGCCAGTACCATACTCTCTTGATTACTGTAGCTTTGTAGTATAGTCTGAAGTCAGGGAGCCTGATTCCTCCAGCTCTTTTTTTTTTGTTCTCAAGATTGCTTTGACTATTTGGGGTCTTTTGTGTTTCCATACAAATTGCGAATTTTTTTGTTCTAGTTCTGTGAAAAATGCCAGTGGTAGTTTGATAGGGATTGCATTGAATCTATAGATTGCTTTGGGTAGTAGAGTCATTTTCACAATGTTGATTCTTTCAATCCAAGAACATGGTATATCTCTCCATCTATTTGTATCATCTTTAATTTCTTTCATCAGTGTCTTATAATTTTCTGCATACAGGTCTTTTGTCTCCCTAGGTAGGTTTATTCCTCGATATTTTATTCTTTTTGTTGCAGTGGTAAATGGGAGTGTTTTCTTGATTTCACTTTCAGATTTTTCATCATTAGTATATAGGAATGCCAGAGATTTCTGTGCATTAATTTTGTATCCTGCCACTTTACCAAATTCATTGATTAGCTCTAGTAGTTTTCTGGTAGCATCTTTAGGATTCTCTATGTATAGGATCATGTCATCTGCAAACAGTGACAGATTTACTTCTTCTTTTCCGATTTGGATTCCTTTTATTTCCTTTTCTTCTCTGATTGCTGTGGCTAAAACTTCCAAAACTATGTTGAATAAGAGTGGTGAGAGTGGGCAACCTTGTCTTGTTCCTGATCTTAGTGGAAATGCTTTCAGTTTTTCACCATTGAGGATGATGTTGGCTGTTGGTTTGTCATATATGGCCTTTATTATGTCGAGGAAATTTCCCTCTATGCCTACTTTCTGCAGGGTTTTTATCATAAATGGGTGTTGAATTTTGTCAAAAGCATTCTCTGCATCTATTGAGAAGATATATGGTTTTTCTCCTTCAATTTGTTAATATGGTTTATCACATTGATAGATTTGCGTATATTGAAGAATCCTTGCATTCCTGTAATAAACCCCACTTGATCATGGTGTATGATCCTTTTAATGTGCTGTTGGATTCTGTTTGCTAGTATTTTGTTGAGGATTTTTCCATCTATGTTCATCAGTGATATTGGCCTGTAGTTTTCTTTCTTTGTGACATCCTTGTCTGGTTTTGGTATCAAGGTGATGGTGGCCTCGTAGAAGGAATTTGGGAGTGTTCCTCCCTCTGCTATATTTTGGAAGAGTTTGAGAAGGATAGGTGTTAGCTCTTCTCTAAATGTTTGATAGAATTCGCCTGTGAAGCCATCTGGTCCTGGGCTTTTCTTTGTTGGAAGATTTTTAATCACAGTTTCAATTTCAGTGCTTGTGATTGGTCTGTTCATATTTTCTATTTCTTCCTGATTCAGTCTTGGCAGGTTGTGCATTTCTAAGAATTTGTCCATTTCTTCCGGATTGTCCATTTTATTGGCATAGAGTTGCTTGTAGTAATCTCTCATGATCTTTTTTATTTCTGCCGTGTCAGTTGTTACCTCTCCTTTTTCATTTCTAATTCTATTGATTTGAGTCTTCTCCCTTTTTTTCTTGATGAGTCTGGCTAGTGGTTTATTTATTTTGTTTATCTTCTCAAAGAACCAGCTTTTAGTTTTATTGATCTTTGCTATCGTTTCCTTCATTTCTTTTTCATTTATTTCTGATCTGATTTTTATGATTTCTTTCCTTCTGCTAGCTTTGGGGTTTTTTGTTCTTCTTTCTCTAATTGCTTGAGGTGCAATGTTAGGTTGTTTATTCGAGGTGTTTCCTGCTTCTTAACGTGGGCTTGTATTGCTATAAACTTCCCCCTTAGAACTGCTTTTGATGCAGATTTTGGGTCGTTGTGTCTTTATTGTCATTTGTTTCTAGATATTTTTTTATTTCCTCTTTGATTTCTTCAGTGATCACTTCATTATTAAGTAGTGTATGTTTAGCCTCCATGTGTTTGTATTTTTTACAGATCTTTTCCTGTAATGGATATCTAGTCTCATGGTATTGTGGTCAGAAGAGATACTTGATACAATTTCAATTTTCTTAAATTTACCAAGGCTTGATTTGTGACCTGAGATATGATCTATCCTGGAGAATGTTCCATGAGCACTTGAGAAAAATGTGTATTCTGTTGTTTTTGGATGGAGTGTCCTATAAATATCAATTAAGTCCATCTTGTTTAATGTATCATTTAAAGCTTGTGTTTCCTTATTTATTTTCATTTTGGATGATCTGTCCATGGGTGAAAGTGGGGTGTTTAAGTCCCCTACTATGAATGTGTTCCTGTCGATTTCCCCTTTTATGGCTGTTAGTATTTGCCTTATGTATTGAGGTGCTCCTATGTTGGGTGCATAAATATTTACAATTGTTATATCTTCTTCTTGAATCGATCCCTTGATCATTATGTAGTGTCCTTCTTTGTCTCTTTTAATAGTCCTTATTTTAAAGTCTATTTTGTCTGATATGAGAATTGCTACTCCAGCTTTCTTTTGGTTTCCATTTGCATGGAATATCTTTTTCCATCTCCTTACTTTCAGTCTGTATATGTCTCTAGGTCTGAAGTGGGTCTCTTGTAGACAGCATATATAAGGGTCTTGTTTTTGTATCCATTCAGCCAATCTGTGTCTTTTGGTGGGAGCATTTAGTCCATTTACATTTAAGGTAATTATCGATATGTATGTTCCTATTCCCATTTCCTATGTTGTTTTGGGTTCGTTATTATAGGTCTTTTCCTTCTCTTGTGTTTCTTGTCTAGAGAAGTTCCTTTAGCATTTGTTGTAAAGCTGGTTTGGTGGTGCTGAACTCTCTCAGCTTTTGCTTGTCTGTAAAGGTTTTAATTTCTCCATCAAATCTGGATGAGATCCTTGCTGGGTAGAGTAGTCTTGGCTGCAGGTTTTTCTCCTTCATCACTTTCAGTGTGCCCTGCCACTCCCTTCTGGCTTGTAGGGTTTCTGCTGAGAGATTAGCTGTTAACCTTATGGGGATTCCCTTATGTGTTATTTGTTGTTTTTCCCTTGGTGCTTTTAACATGCTTTCTTTGTATTTAATTTTTGACAGTTTGATTAATATGTGTCTTGGCGTATTTCTCCTTGTATTTATCCTGTATGGGACTCTCTGTGCTTCCTGGACTTGATTAACTATTTCCTTTCCTATATTAAGGAAGTTTTCAACTATAATCTCTTCAAATATTTACCAGTCCCTTTCTTTTTCTCTTCTTCTTCTGGAACCCCTATAATTCGAATGTTGGTGTGATTAATGTCGTCCCAGAGGTCTTTGAGTCTGTCCTCAGTTCTTTTCATTCTTTTTTCTTTATTCTGCTCTGCAGTAGTTATTTCCACTGTTTTATCTTCCAGGTCACTTATCCGTTCTTCTGCCTCATTTATTCTGCTATTGATCCCATCTAGAGTACTTTTAATTTCATTTATTGTGTTGTTCATTGTTGCTTGTTTCATCTTTATTTCTTCTAGGTCCTTGTTAACTGATTCTTGCATTTTGTCCATTCTATTTCCAAGATTTCGGATCATCCTTACTATCATTATTCTGAATTCTTTTTCAGGTAGACTGCCTATTTCCTCTTCATTTGTTAGGTCTGGTGCATTTTTATCTTGCTCCTTTATCTGCTGTGTGTTTTTCTGTCTTCTCATTTTGCTTATCTTACTGTGTTTGGGGTCTCCTTTTTGAAGGCTGCAGGTTTGTAGTTCCTCCTGTTTTTGATGTCTGTCTCCAGTGGCTAAGGTTGGTTCAGTGGGTTGTGTAGGCTTCCTGGTGGAGGGGGCTAGTGCCTGTGTTGTGGTGGATGAGGCTGGATCTTGTCTCTCTAGTGGGCAGGTTCACGTCTGGTGGTGTGTTTGGGGGTGTCTGTGGCCTTATTATGATTTTAGGCAGCCTCTCTGCTAATGGGTGGTATTGTGTTCCTGTTTTGCTAGTTGTTTGGCATAGGTTGTCCAGAACTGTGTCTTGCTGGTTGTTGAGTGAAGCTGGGTGCTGGTGTTAAGATGGAGGTCTCTGGGAGATTTTCGCCGTTTGATATTATGTGGAACTGGGAGGTCTCTTGTTGACCAGTGTCCTGAAGTTGGCTCTCCTACCTCAGAGGCAGAGCCCTGACTCTTGGCTGGAGCACCAACAGCCTTTCATCCACACGGCTCAGAATAAAAGGGAGAAAAAGTAGAGAGAATTAGTAGAAGTATGAGGAAAGAAAGAAGGAAAGGAGGGAAGGAAGGAAGGAAGGAAGGAAGGAAGGAAGGAAGGAAGAAAGAAAGAAAGAAAGAAAGAAAAGAAAGAAAGAAAGAAAAAAGCAAAGAAGGAAAGAAAGGAGGGAGGGAGGGAGGGCGGAAGGAAGGAAGGAGGGAAAGAAGGAAAAAAGACAGAAAGAAAGAAGATAGAGTAAAAATAAAATAAAGTACAATAAAGTTATTGAATTAAAAAATTCTTATTTATAAAAAAAAAAAAGGGACGGATAGAACCTTAGGACAAATGTTGGAAGCAAAGCTATACAGACAAAATCTTACCCAGAAGCATACACATACACCCTCAGTAAAAGAGGTAAAGGGGATAAAGTCATAAATCTTGCTCTGAGAGACCACTCCTCAATTTGGGATGATTCGTTGTCTAAAGGAGGGAAGGAAGGAAGGAAAGAAAGAAAGAAAGAAAGAACAAAGGTAAAGTATAATAACGTTATTAAAATTAATTATTAAGAAAAAAATTAAAAAAAAACATGGACGGATAGAACCCTAGGACAAATGGTGGAAGCAAGACTATAGACAAGATCTCACACAGAAGCATACACATACACATTCACAAAAGGAGGAAAAGGGAAAAAAATCATAGATCTTGCTCCCAAAGTCCACTTCCTTAATTTGGGATGATTGGTTGTCTATTCAGGTATTCCACAGATGTAGGGTATATCAGGTTGATTGTGCAGCTTTAATCCGCTGCTTCTGAGGCTGCTGGGAGAGAGATCCCTTTCTCTTCTTTGTTCCCATAGCTCACAGGGGCTCAGCTTTGGATTTGGCCCTGCCTCTGCGTGTAGGTCGCTGGAGGGCGTCTGTTTTTTGCTCAGACAGGATGGGGTTAAAGGAGCCGCTGATTCGGGGGCTCTGGCGCACTCAGGCCGGCGGGGAGGGAGGGGCGGGGAGGGAGCGACACGGAGTGCGGGCGGGCCTGTGGCGGCAAAGGCCGGCGTGACTTTGCACCAGCCTGAGCCCCGCCGTGCATTCTCCCAGGGAAGTTGTCCCTGGATCCCGGGAACGTGGCAGTGGCGGGCTGCACAGGCTCCGCGGAAGAGGGGTGTGGAGAGTGACCTGTGCTCGCACACAGGCCCCTTGGTGGCGGCAGCAGCAGCCTTAGCGTCTCCCGCCCGTCTCTGGGGTCCGCGCTTTTAGCCGCGGCTCGCGCCCGTCTCTGGGGTTCGTGCTTTTAGCCGCGGCTCACGCCTGTCTCTGGAGTTCCTTTAAGCAGTGTTCTTAAACCCCTCTCCTCGCGCACCAGGAAACAAAGAGGGAAGAAAAAGTCTCTTGCCTCTTCGGCAGGTGCAGACTTTTCCCCGGACTCCCTCCCAGCTAGCCGTGGTGCACTAACCCCTTCAAGCTATGTTCAAGCCACCAACCCCAGTACTCTCCCTGCGCTCTGTCCAAAACCGAAACCCGAGCCTCAGAGCCTCCCCTCGCAGCCCCGCCCGCCCCGGCGGGTGAGCAGACAAGCCTCTCGGGCTGGTGAGTTCCGGTCGGCACCGATCCTCTGTGCGGGTATCTCCCCGCTTTGCCCTCCGCACCCGTTGCTGTGCACTCCTCCGCGGCTTCGAAGCTCCCCCCTCCGCCTCCCGCAGTCTCCGCCCGCGAAGGGGCTTCCTAGTGTGTGGAAACTTTTCTTCCTTCACAGCTCCCTCCCACTGGTGCAGGTGCCGTCCCTATTCTTTTGTCTCTGTTTTTTCTTTTGCCCTACCCAGGTACGTGGGGAGTTTCTTGCCTTTTGGGAGGTCTGAGGTCTTCTGCCAGCGTTCAGTAGGTGTTCTGTAGGAGTTGTTCCACGTGTAGATGTATTTCTGGTGTATCTGTGGGAAGGAAGGTGATCTCCGCGTCTTACTCTTCCACCATCTTCCAGCCAAAACGAGCGTCTTTTAATTAACAGAAGTTCTTAATTTTAATGAAATCTAATTTCTTTTATGATTAATTTTACTTTTCAAGTTTAACAAGTTTTTGCCTGACTCAAGGGCATGACAACATTTCCCTATCGTTTCATCTAAAATATTTATTTATTTTTTAGTTGTCATAGTTAGATCTATGATTCATTTTGAATTAATTATTGTTTCTGATGTGAGATAGGGTGTCAAGGCTCACTTTTTCCCTATGGGTATGCAATTGATTCCTCAACATTTATTGAAAAGGTCATCCTTTATTCTGTCGAATTGCAGTAGAGATTTGTCATAAATCAGGATACTACATATGTGTAGATCTATTTTTGGATTTTCTTTTCTGTACAATTGGTTTATCTTTGCTCCAATATCATATTCTCTTAATTTTTAATATTTTATAATAAACATGTTCTTCTTCAAGATTTCTTGGCGATTATAAATCCTCTGCAGTTCAATGTAAGTTTTAGGATTAACTTGTCAATTTCCTATTAAAAGTCCAACTTATAAATATAACTTGTTATATGTTAGCCTCATGATAATCACAAAGCAAAAACCTGTAGTAAATGTAAAAAATATAAGGAGAAAGGAATCTAAGCATACCAGTATAGAAAGCCATCAAACCACAAATGGAGAGACAAGAGAAGAAAGGGTCAGAGAAATTACACAACAGCCAGAAAACAATGAACAAAATGGCAATAAGTACATACCTATCAATAATTACTTTAAATGTAAAATGGAATAAATTCACCAACCTAAAGGTATACAGAGGCTGAATGGCTGAACAAAACAATAACCATCTATGTGTTGCTTACAAGAGACTCACTTCAGACATAAGAACACATACAGACTGTAAGTTAAGGGATGGAAAATTATATGCTCTCAAAATGGAAATCAAGAGAAATCTGAGGTAGTGATACTTTTATCAGACAAAATGACTCTAAAAGAAAGAATGCAATAAAAGGCAGAGAGGGTCACTGCAGAATGATAAAAGGGTTAAACCAATAAGAGGATATAACATTTGTAAATATTTATGCATGCAATGTAGGATAACCTAAATATATAAAGCAAATATTAACAGACATAAAGAGAGCTATAAACATCAGTACAGTAATAATAGAAGACTTTAATACTCCACTTTCATCAATGGATAGATCATCCAGACAGAAAATCAATAAGGAAACATTGGCTTTAAATAGCATGTTAGACCAAATGAATTTAATAATTACACACAGAACAGTCGATCAAAAAGCAACAGAATACACATTCTTCTCAAGTGCACATAGAACCTTCTCTAGGATATATGTTAGGACACAAAACAAGTCTTAACAAATTTGAGCAGATTGAAATCATATCAAGCATCATTTCTGATCAGAATAGTATGAAACTAGAAATAAATTACAAGAAGAAAACTGGAAAATTCATAAATATGTGGAGAGTAAACAACATGGAACAACCAATAGGTCAATGAAAAAAAGCAGAAGAGAATTAAAAAATACCTAGAGACAAATAAAAATAGAAATACAATGCAACAATACTTATGGGATGCAGCAAAGGCAGTTATAAGAGGGAAGTTCATTGTAGTAAATGCCTCCATCAAAAAAACACGAAAAGTATAAAATAACAACCTAACTTTACAACTCGAGGAATTAGAAAAAGAACAGACAAAATGCAAAATTAGTAGAAGGAAGGAAATAAAGATCACAGCAAAAATAAATAAAATAGAGACTAAAAAGACAATAGAAAAGACCATAAAGCCAAAACCCAGTTCTTTGAAAAGATAAACAAAATCAAGAACAAGTTTGCTAGATTCATAAAGAAAAATAGAGCAAGAACTCAAATAAAATCAGAAATAAAAGACAAGTTACAAGTGACACCAAAGAAATCCAAAGGATCATAAGCAACAACTACAATTATATGCCAACAAATTGGGCAACACAGAGGAAATGAATAAATTCATATTAATGTACAATCTTTAAAGATCAAATTATGAAAAAATAGAAAACTTGAACAGATCTATTACTAGTAACAGATTGAGTCAGTAATCAAAAACTTCCTAACAAACAAAAGTCCAAGACCAGAGAGCTTCACTGGTGAATTTTACCAAACATTCACAGATTAATACCAGACAGCTTCACTGGTGAATTCTACCAAACATTCACAGATTAATACCAATCACCAATCCTTCTCAAAATCTTCCAAAAACAAACAAACAAAAAACCAGAAGAGGAGGAAACACTTTCAAACTCATTTTACAAGGCCAGCATTACTCTGATACCCAAACCAGACAAGGACACCACTAAAAAATGAAATTACAGACCAATATTCCCAATGAACATAGATGCAAAAAAACCTCAACAAACTATTAGTAACCAAATTCAACAGTACATTAAAAGGATCATAAACAATGATGAAGTGGGATTTATCTCAGGTATGCAAGGATTGTTCAACATCCACAAATCAATAAATGTACTACCCCACATGAGCAAAATGAAGGATTAAAAATCATATGATTATATCAATAGATGCAGAAAAAAGCATCTGATAAAATTCAGCATCCACTTATGTAAAAACTCTCAACAAAGTGGGTACAGAAAGAACATACCCCAAAATAATAAAGGCCATATACAACAAGCCCACAGCTAATACAATACTCAGTGGTGAAAAGCTGAAAACTTTAACTCTAACATCAAGAAGAAGACAAGGATGCCCACTCTTGCCACTTTCATTCAACATAGTATTGGAAGTCCTAGCCAGAACAATTAGGCAAGAAAAAAAAGACATCCAAATTGGAAAGGAAGAAGTAAAACTGTCACTGTTTACAGATGATATGTGTGAAAACCCTAAAGACTGCACCAAAAACATTGTTAGAATCAATAAATGAATTAAGGAACGTAACAGTATTCAAAATCAACATACAGAAATTTGTGGCATTTCTATACACTAATAAGAAACTATCAGAAAGAGAAATTAAGAAAACAATCCCACATCCAATTGCATCAAAAAGAATAAAATACCTAAGAATAAATTTAACCAAAGAGGTGAAAGAACTGCACACAAAAAATTATAAGACATTGATGAAAGAAATTGAAGAAGACACAAATAAATGGAAAGATATTCTGTGTTCATAGTTTGGGAAGATTAATATTATTAATATGTCCTTACTACTCAAAGCAGTCTGCAGATTCAACACAATACCTATCAAGATTCTGAAGGCATTTTTCACAGAAATAAAACAAACAATACTAAAATCTGTATGGAACCACAAAAGACCCAGAATACCCAAAAACATGTTGAGGAAGAAGGACAAAGCTAGATGCATCATGTGCCATGATTTCAAACTATATCACAAAGCTATAGTAATCAGGACAGTACAGTACTGGCATTAAAAAATGCACAGGGCTTCCCTGGTGGCACAGTGGTTGAGAGTCCGCCTGCTGATGCAGGGAACGTGGGTTTGTGCCCCGGTCCAGGAAGATCCCACATGCCGCGGAGTGGCTGGGCCCGTGAGCCATGGCCACTGAGCCTGCGCATCCAGAGCCTGTGCTCCGCAATGGGAGAGGCCACAACAGTGAGAGGACCACGTAACGCAAAAAAAAAAAAAAAAAGCACATACATCAATGGAACCGAATTAAGAGCCCAGAAATAAATCCATGTACATATGGACAACTGATCTACAGCAATGTAGCAAAGAACTTACAATAGAGAAAGGGGAGTCTCTTTAATAAAGGTGCTGGGAAAACTGGAGAGCCACAGGCAAAAGAAAAAAAAATAGACTAATAACATACATTACACACAAAAATTAACTCAAAATGGAGTAAAGACTTGAATGTAAGACCTGAAAGCATAAAATTCCTAAAAGAAAATATAGGCAGTAACCTCACTGACACTGGTCTTAGCAATGTTTTTGTGGATCTGACTCCAAAGGCAAGGGAAACAAAAGCAAAAATAAACAAATGGGACTACATCAAGCTAAAAAACTTTTGCACAGTGAAGAAAGCCATCAGTAAAATGAAAAGACAACCTAATGAATGGGAGAATGTATTTATAAATTGTATGTGTGATAAGGGATTGGTATCCAAAATATATAAAGAACACATAATTCAATAGGCAAAAACAATCTGGTTTAAAAACTGGCAGAGGATCTGTATAGATATTTTTCAAAAGAACACAGACAAATTGATTTATTTCACTTGCATAATACACCCTAAGTCCAAATAAGTTGCTGCAAATGTCCGAATTTCATTCTTTTTTATGGCTAACATTCCCCTGTATATATATATATATATATATATATATATATATATATATATATATATATATATATATATATATATATATATCACATCTTCTTCATCCATTCTTCTCTTGAAGAACACTTGGAATTCTTCCATATTTTGGCTATTGTACATAGTGCTGCTGTGAACATTGGGGTGCAGGTATATTTTCTTTTATTTATGAAAGTATAGTTGATTTACAATATTGTGTCAGTTTCAGGTGTACAGCAAAGTGATTCCGTTAATTTTTTCAGATTATATTCCATTGTAGGTTATTACGAGATACTGAATCTAATTCCCTGTGCTATATAGCAAATTCTTGTTGCTTATCTATTTTATGTATAGTAGTTTGTATCTAGTAATCCCATACTCCTAACTTATCCTCCCTCCCTTACTCTCCCCTTTGGTAACCATTAGTTTGTTTTCTATGTCTGTGAGTCTGTTTCTGTTTTGCATGTATCTTTTCAAAATAATGTTTTCATTTTTTTCCCAGTTATATACCCAGGAGTAGAATTGCTGGATCATATGGTAGTTCTATTTTTAGTTTTTTGAGGAACCTCCATATTGTTTTCCATAGTGGCTGCACCAATTTACATTCCCAACAATGGTGCACAAATGTTCCATTTCTCCACATCCTCTCCAACATTGTTATATGTAGACACTTTGTTGACAGTCATTCTGACAGCAGTAAGGTGATACGTCGTTGTTGTTTTGATTTTCATTTCACTAATAATTAGGTTAATAATTAGACTATTATGGTCTCGAATTGGTGTTTTTATGTGGGAGCTTCCCTATGTAGACTGAATACGTCCAGTGCCTTTGGTGGGAGGGCTGGTTTTGATGTGGATGCCAGTCACTTCTTTCCTCAATGTGTGCTGTGAGTTACCACTTTAGTAGGGGGTGTGACTGGAGATAGAATGGCTAGAGGTGGTGTCAGGTGTGAGGCAGGACTTCCTCTCTGCTCAGTGGCCCTTACTGCCTTGTTGGGGACAAGGTCCAATCACAAGTTGCTGGAGCAGAAGCCCTGAGGGTTGGGCCTGAGCTGACTCTCTTCCTTTTAGGTGTAGTTTTCCCTCTTCCCACACTGGGACCCTTGCCCTAGAGGATGGGAGTGCCGAAGCAAGTGGGGCCCATATGAAGAGTTCCAATTTGCTGCTTGTGCAGGAGCCCATGGCTCCACTCTGATGCAGACTCAAATGCAAGTCCCCTTTGTCCCTCACAGCCAGACACTGCCCCTAGCCTCTGCAGCACCCTGCCTTGTTGTAGTATCATTCTGCAGGGCTGGTGGGGCCTGCATGGACTCTCGGCATGTATTGGAGGTGAGCTGTGGTGGAATGGTCACTATCATTGATCTGAGCTTGCTTCTTGGTGATGCTTGAGTAATAGCCAACAGTGGCCATGCTGCCCGACCTGGGCTCCACTCTGGGACTTGATCACCTTTGTACCCCATGTTTGAGTCTTTTCCACGGTTGTGGCTGCCCCAGATCTAGTGCCATGCTGTGGCATGGAATGACAGGAGCCAGAGTGTTCGCTCAGCTCAGGCTGGGGCATGGCTATGTGGTGGTAGGAAAACTGGCAGTCTCTAGTGCAGACCTGTCTCCATGCTGCCTCAGGGGCAAGTCCTGCTGTCTCTCACAGCTGATCATTCAATGCAGCCTCCACCATTCCTGCCCTGTTGTGGAACAAATCCTCAGGGCAAGTGGGACCCACATGTGGTCTTTCTGAGTGTATTAAGAGGTGAGCTGTGGTGGAATAGCTGCTGTCAGATTTCTGGGGTGCTGCTTGAGTAAGTGCCAACAATGGCCATGGCCACCTCACCTAGGTTTCTGCTCTGGGACTGGATTGCCAATGCATCCCACGGTTGTCATTTCTCCAGTTGTGGCCACCTCAGATCCAGTGCCGCACTGTAGCATGGAGTGAGTGGGACTAGAGCATGTTTTAAAATTTATTTTATTCAAATATAGTTGATTTACAGTGTTGTGTTAATTTCTGCTGTACAGCAAAGTGATTCAGTTATGCATATATATACAATTCTTTTTCATATTCTTTTCCATTATGGTTTATCACAGGATATTGAATATAGTTCCCTGTGCTATACAGCAGGACCTTATTGTTTATCTATTCTATATGTAATAGTTTACATCTGCTAATCTCAAACTCCCAATTCATCCACCACACACACATACTCCCCCTTTGGCAACCACAAGTCTATTCTCTATGTCTGTGAGTCTGTTTCTGTTTCATAGATAAGTTCATTTGTGTCATATTTTAGATTCCACATATAAATGATAACATATGGTATTTGTCTTTCTTTTTCTGACTTACTTCACTTAGTAAGATAATCTCTAGGTCCATCCATGTTGCTGCAAATGGCATTACTTCCTTCTTTTTAATGGCTGAGTAAGATTCCATTGTTTATATGTACCACATCTTTATCTATTCATCTGTCAATGGACAATTAGTTTGTTTCCATGTCTTGGCTATTGTGAATAGTGCTGCTGTGAACATAGGAGTGCATTTATCTTTTCAAATTATAGTTTTGTCTGGATATATGCCCAAGAGTGGGATTGCCAGATCATATGGCAACTCTATTTTTAGTTTTTTGAGGAACCTCCATTCTGTTCTCTTTAGTGGCTGCACCAATTTACATCCCCACAAACAGTGTAGGAGGGTTCCCTTTTCTCCCTCTTCAGCATTTGTTATTTGTAGACTTTTTAATGATGGGCATTCTGACTGGTGTGAGGTGGTACCTTGTTGTAGTTTTGATTTGCACTTCTCTAATAATTAGCGATGTTGAACATCTTTTCACATGCCTATTGCCCATCTGTATGTCTTCTTTGAAGAAATGTCTATTTAGGTCTTCTGCCCATTTTTAGACTGGGTTGGGTTTTTTGTTGTTGTTATTGAGTTGTATGAACTGTTTGTGTAGTTTGGAAATTAAGCCCTTGTTGGTTGCATCATTTGCAAATATTTTCTCCCATTCCATAGGTTGTCTTTTTGTTTTGTTTATGGTTTCCTTTGCTGTACACAAGCTTGTAAGTTTGTTTAGGTCCCATTTGTTTATTTTTGTTTTTATTTCTATTGCCTTGGGAGACTGACCTAAGAAAACATTGGTACGATTGATGGCAGAGAATGTTTTGCCTATGTTCTCTTCTAGGAGCTTTATGGTGTCATGTCTTATATTTAAGTCTTTAAGCCATTTTGAGTTTATTTTTGTGTGTGGTGTGAGGGTGTGTTCTAACTTCATTGATTTACATGCGATTGTCCAACTTTCCCAACACCACTTGCCAAAGAGACTTTCTTTTCTCCATTGTATGCTCTTGCATCCTTTGTTTATAGATTAATTGAACATAGTGTGTGGGTTTATTTTGGGACCAGAGCATTTGTTCATCTTGTGCTGGGGCATATGGCAAGGCTGTCACAGGAACCTGGCAGCCTCTAGAACAGCCCCTCTCTGCCCTGCCTCGGGGGCTAGCCAGCATGTATAATCCTTACAGTGGAGTCCAGGCTTCCCACAGCCCTTCTATTTGTCCCAGCAGACCTCCAACCAGGCAAGGGTTTTTTTCTCCTCCATGTAGGACCCCAGGATTGGGGTGCCCATTATTTGACTTGAACTGCTCACTCCATAGAGCAGGTATGTGCCCATGTAATCTCATTTTTAATCAGAGTCCTTTCCTGGGGTGAAGGTCCTGACCTGATTACTTTTCTTTCTTTCCTGTATGATTACATGTGTATCTTTCTTACAACCTTGGTTGTATAGGAATCCTTCTGCCAGTTTCCAGTTAGTTTTCAATGAGAATTATTCCACAGGTAGATGTAATTTTGATGTGTTCATGGGGGAAGGTGAAATCCTTTTCTTCTTACTCTGCCATTTTGATCCCTCCTCCTCCTTTGATTTTTTAGATGACCCATTGATTATTCAAGAGCATGTTGTTTTATCTCCATGTTTTTGTGGGTTTTTCCCATTTCATTCTTCTGATTGATTTGTAGCTTCATACCTTTGTGGTTGGAAAAGATGCATGATACGATTTCAAGCTTCTTGATTTCTTCTACCTCATCCAATCTGCTGTTGAACTCTCTAGTGTATTTTTCAGTTCAGTTATAATTTCTGCTTGGCATTTTCTTATAGTTTCTATCTCTTTTTGAAGTTCTTCTGCATTTGTCCACTCTACTCCTGAGTTTGGTGAGCATTTTTGTGACCATTGCTTTAAACTCTTTATCAGGTAGATTGTTTATCTTTACTTTGTTTAGTTCTTTTTCTGATGTTTTGTCTTGTTCTTTCATTTGGAACATATTCTTTTATCTCCTCATTTTGCCTAATTCTCTGTTTCCATGTATTAGGTAAATCAGCTATCTCTCAGAGTCTTAAAGGGGTGGCCTCACATAAGAGATGTCCTGTGGGGCTCAGAAGTGCAATCCCACCCAGCCACCAAAGCCAGCACTCAAGGGTGTCCCTTATGTGGACTGCATGTACCCTCCTGTTGTGATGGGGCTGTGACTGCTGCTGCATGAGGCTATGGCACACTGTTGCTTGGGGTTGGCCACCAGAACAGCTGCACAGCCTGGCCATGATGGCTGTTGGGTTCTGGTGTGTGGCTGTGGGCTCTGGCTATTGCAGCTGCTGAGCTCTGGTGGCTGGGGCTGGACCCCAAAGTAGCTGTGGGACTTGGATGTCATTGCTGCTGGGTACTGTTGGGCAGGGTTTTTACCTGGCTAGCTGTGAGACCCGGCCAAGGTACAGTTTAGATGAAGATTTTCAAAATGGCACCTACCAGTGCAGGTATTAGCAAGGTTGCCTGAGATCACAAAAATGACTCCTGAGGCTTCCCTGGTAGCACAGTTGTTGAGAGTCCGCCTGCCGATGCAGGGGACACGGGCTCGTGCCCCGGTCTGGGAAGATCCCACATGCCGCGGAGTGGCTGGGCCCGTGAGCCATGGCCGCTGAGCCTGCGCGTCCGGAGTCTGTGCTCCACAACGGGAGAGGCCCGCGTACCGCAAAAAAAAAAAAAAAGACTCCTGCCAGTGTCTCAGTCCCCAGGGAGCATCACAACTGGTTTCTGCCTCTCTGGCAGACATTTCAAGATTAGTAAGTGGGTCCCCTTCACCTATAGTCCATGCACCTTTCAATCTGGTGTTTTGTGTTGGCTTTGGGTCAAGTGAGTTTGTGTGCAAGCCCTTTAAGAGGGGTTTTCTGTTCCCTGTAGTTCTATAGCTTTCCCCATTGCTTTCAAAGCCAGGTGTTTTGGGGGCTCATCTCTCCTGTGCAAGGTCTAAGGTTTGGGAAGCCTGTTGTATAGCTCAAATTCCTCAGTTTTCAGGAAAAATAATCATACCTTTGTGATTCTTCCCAATTGTGTATTGTCACAGCTGGGGTGTGGTTTTTCCTTGGCATGACTGTATCTCTGTTTTTCCTACATGTCTTGATGCTATCTTTTTTACACCTTGTGCTGGAGACGCTGTTCATCCTATTTTCAGACATCATTCAGAGGGGATTATTCCACATGTAGTTGGAGACTTTTTTGTGTGTGTGTCCATGGGAAAAGGTGAGTTCAGGATCTTCTTATGCTGCCATTTTGAATCCTCCTGATTAGCACCTTTCATCAATCAGTTATTAATTTTATTAAGGGAATGCATCTTTTTTCCTCTAGCTACTTTTTTTCTTTTTTTTATTTTGAGACAATTTTATTTATTTATTTTTAACATCTTTATTGGAGTATAATTGCTTTACAATGGTGTGTTAGTTTCTGCTTTATAACAAAGTGAATCAGTTATACATATACATATGTTCCCATATCTCTTCCCTCTTGCGTCTTCCTCCCTCCCACCCTCCCTATCCCACCCCTCTAGGTGGTCACAAACCACGGAGCTGATCTCCCTGTGCTATGCAGCTGCTTCCCACTAGCTATCTATTTTATGTTTGGTAGTGTATATATGTCCATGCCACTCTCTCACTTTGTCACAGCTTACCCTTCCCCCTCCCCATATCCTCAAGTCCATTCTCTAGTAGGTCTATGTCTTTATTCCCGTCTTGCCCCTAGGTTCTACATGACCTTTTTTTTTCCTTCGATTCCATATATATGTGTTAGCATACAGTATTTGTTTTTCTCTTTCTGACTTACTTCACTCTGTATGACAGACTCTAGGTCCATCCACCTCACTACAAATAACTCAATTTCGTTTCTTTTTATGGCTGAGTAATATTCCATTGTATATATGTGCCACCGGTTTAACTATATTGTGCCTAGGTAATGTTTTTCTTTGGGGTTTTCTGAGTTTCTAGAAGCTGTTAGATAATGTGTTCCATGGGTTTTGGAAAGATTCTTGTCAATAATATCTTTAAATGTATATTTTTTTACATTTTCTTTTATCCTCTCTTTCTTGTATATTAAAATTTTTGTGTCTCACTTTCGGTTCTGAAGAACCTAGGGGCAGGACAGGAATAAATATGCAGACATAGAGAATGGTCTTCTTTCATTCTTATCTTTGCTTTCCATTTTTTAACTGTGTTTCAGTTTGGGTATTTTTTATTAGCTTGTCTTCATAGCTTACTAATCACTTTTCCTATTGTGTCCTGTCTGCTGTTAATTGAGTCCAATGAATTCTTAATTTCAGATTTGTATTTTTCAGTTCTAGAATGTCAATTTGATTTTTCAAAAAATATCATATAACCAGCACTTTTGTTTTGTTTTACTGAGATATAATTAACAGATTATATTAGCTTCAGGCATACAACATAATGATTCAATATTTGTATATATTGCAAAATGACCACCACAGTAAGTACATCCATCAACATACAAAGTTACAAATTATTTTTCTTATTAGAACTTTTAAGATCTACTCTCTTAGTAACTTTCAAATATACAATACAGTGTTATTAACCATAGTCACCATGCTGTACATTACATCCACATGACTATTTTATAGCTGAAAGTTTTTACATTTTACTCACTCTCCACCTATGCCTCTGGCAACCACCAATTTCTTCTTTGTTCTCTGTATTCTTGAGCTTGTTGTTGTTGTTGTTGCTGTTTCAGATTAGACATATAAGTGAGATCATATAGTATTTGTTTTTTCTCTGTCTGACATTTCATTTAGCATAATGCTCTCAAGTCCCCTCCAAGTTGTTGCAAATGGCAAGATTGCCTTCTTTTTATGGCTGAATCATTCATATATATGAATCATATATATATATATATTACGTTTTCTTTATCAACTCATCCATCAGTGGATACTTAGTTTGCTTTCATATCTTGGCTATTATAAATAATGCCGCAATGAACATGGGATTGCATATATCTTTTTGTAGTATTTTTATTTTCTTTGGAGATACCCAGAAGTGGAATTGCTGAATCATATGGTAGTTCTATTTCTAGTTTTTTGAGAAACCTCCATACTGTTTTCCATAGTGTTTGCACCAATTTGCATTCCCACCAACAGTGCACAAATATTTCCTTTTCTCCACATCCTCACCAGCATTTTTCATCTCTTGTCTTTTTGATAATAGCCATTCTAACAGGTGTGAGGTGATATCTCATTGTGGTGGTGTACCAGTTGGCCATTTGTATGTCTTCTTCAGAACATTATTTTTTAATAGATTCCAATTCTCTGATGAATTTTTCTATATTTTCATCCATTTTGTCCATCTTTTAATCTATTTTCTTAAGTCTGTTAATTATAAATTTTACAGTCTTCATCAGCTAACTCCAACATTCAGATGATCTGTGATCATGGTATTGTTTATTTTTCCCATGATTATAAGCCAAATAATCCTGCCTCTGTCTACTAGTGTTTTATTGTATGTCAAACATTGTATATAAAATGATGATATCACTCATCAGATGTGATTCTCTCTTTCCTTGGAAGATAGGGTAAGAAGCTAATTACATAAATAAAATAAGAGATTGATATAAACTGGGTTTGTGCTATAGTTTTAGTAAGATTAAGTTCATCTCTGGTTTATTCCTGTTCCTTAGGAGTTCCCTTTTTTTTTTTTGTGGAGGCTTTTAGAAAATTTACTAACATTGATTGATCTACTCCTGAGGGTCAATCCCTGCTGGGACAACATTGTATCAGCCAGTCTGCCATTGATGTTAGGCGGAAACTCCAAAAGTTACAATTAAGAGAAGGTATAGTTCAGTGGTAGAGCATTTGACTGGAAAAGTTACAATTAGGCCCACAAACCCCTATGCCCCAACTCCTAGAGGTGGCCTTTGGGGGTATTTAATAATTGAGATCAAGAAGAAGAGGAAGGAGAACCCAATGTGAAAACAGGCAAGCCAGGGCTCATGCTAAACTGATGGCCATACCTGTCAGCCAAGCCTTGCCACCTCAGGGCAACCCAAGGGGACCAAGGAAGTTTAACCATCCATTTGGAGTTAAAATGGAGTTTCTCTTGTGTTTTGATTGAAAGTCTGTCAAGTCTCTGTCTCCTCAACCCAAAAAGAGTGACAGAGATTCTCTTTTGTCCATTGGAGGTTTTGAGTTTAGTTATTTACTCTCCTGTATCATACAACTTCAAAACCTGTCAGATATCTTGAAGGGGAGATTGGCTATGTGTTTGTAGTAAACAACTCCCAAACAGGATTTTATCTCTTAAGTATCAGGAGATATCAGGAACTTTTTCTCTGCCCATTTAGAAGCTTCAAGCCCATGCTCCAAGCCAACCAAATTTGCAGGGAAATCAGCAATTCCTGAGGGGAAACAAGCTTCCAGTTTCCAATTCACATGCCAATATTGCACAAGCACTATAAGATCTTCTAGTTTCTCTTTGTCCAATAAATTCCCTTTGCCATGGCCAAGCTCAACCCTCATCCCACACCCAGAAGTGGCTGGTGATCAACAACTCTCTTAGGAAAAGCTCTTCCCTCTCTAGAATTTCTTATCCTTGCTGCTCACATTCCTCCTCCATGTCTTATTACTATGCAAATAATATTTTATTAAAATAAATGATTTACCCAGAATCCCATCACTCCAATAGGTTACCATGTTCGTTCTTTCAGGGCACATTCCAAGTGTTATCAATATGTTAACATAGAATTCTATGATTGTACTTATTCTAGCCTTTGAAAAAGTTTTATTTAAATAACTATGGCTCATATCACAGAGGTCCACTTTTTACTAAACTCACATCCTGTGCTTATTTCTTCACCTAAACCTATGGTGTTGTTACATCTCAGAATTCAAAGGAGACAGGATAAAAAGGAAAGGCTGATCCTGGTGTTTCAGTGGGTGGGGACCTAGAGAAAATGACTCAACAGCTGTTATTCAGGAATATGGGGAAAAAACATTCCAAATTATAAGCTCATAATGGCAAAAGCCATGAATCACTAGTTCACCAATGTATGCTCTCTACTATGTTTAAAAGCATGGTTTGAAAGTTTATCTTCTTTTCTTGGGTTGTTGCCTTGATTTGCTCTTAGCACAGGTCTACTATGACCTACATTGAAGGAAAAATCCTACATCCTACATTGAAGGAAAAATAAATTTCTTGGTTTGTTCTTTTTTTTTTTTTTTTTTGTGGAATAGATCAGGGGTCCCCAGCCCCCAACCGTGGGCCGGTACCAGTCTGCCGCCTGTTAGGAACCAGGCCACACAGCAGGAGGTGAGCGGTGGGCGAGCGAGCAAAGCTTCATCTGCTCCTCCCCATCATTCCCCATCACTCGCATTAGTGCCTGAACCATCACCCCCACACCCCGGTCTGTGGAAGATTTGTCTTCCATGAAACCAGTCCCTGGTAACAAAAAGCTTGGTGACTGCTGGAATAGATCCTCTAGTGGGTTCCTAGAGAAGAAACAATGAGAGATAGTTTTTTGAGTCCTTGAATGTCTGAAAATATCTTTTTAAAATACCTTCATATTTGATTGAGTCCATTTATAAAATTCCAGGTTGAAAAACATTTTCACTCTGATTATTATTATTATAGTTATTGCTCTATTGTTTTCTAGCTTTCAGTTTTGCTACTGAAAATTCTGATACTAATTTGATTATAAATTTTTTGTATATAGCCTATTTTGGGGGTAAGGTTAGTGAGCATAGAGGAGAAATTTTAGAATCATTACTGGGGCTTGGCTTTCATCAGCACCCGGACCTGTTTGGGGTTAGACATCTCATTTCAAGCAAACAAGTCAGGCAGGAGTATGTGGCAGTTGATGTAGGAAGCTTTGGTAAAACGCAATCTTTCTATCTTCCAGGTCATTTCCATATACTATCTGCCTCAGTCTGGACTGAGAGTTCCTCTTTGATGCAAAAAGCAGTTATAGATTTCTATCCTCTAAAATCTGTTGATGCTTGTTTTATGACTTAGTATATGATCTATCCTGAAGAATGTTTCATGTGCACTTGAAAAGAATGTGTATTCTGCTGCTTTTACATGTAATGTCCCATAGATATTTATTAAGTCCAGTGGGTCTATTGTGTCACTTAAGACTATTGTTGCCTTACTGATTTTTCTGTCTGGATGATCTCTTCCTTGATGTCAGTGGGTTGTGAAAGTTTCCTACTATTATTGTGTTATTGTCAGTTCCTCCCTTTATGTCTGTTAGTATTTGCTTTAGATATTTAGGTGCTCCTGTATTGGGTGCATATATGTTATCAATTTAATATCCCCTTCTTGTACTGATCTCTTTATCATTATATTAAGCCCTTCTTTGTCTTTTGTTACAGCCTTTGTTTTAAAGTCTATTTTGTGTGATATGAGTATTACTACCGCTGTCTTATTTTTGTTTCAGTTTGTATGAAATATCTTTTTCCATCCCTTCACCCATGACATTTTGCACAGAACTAGAACAAATAATCCTAAAATTTACGTAGAACCACAGAAGACCTTGAATTGCAAAAGCAATCTTAAAAAAATGAAGAAAGCTGCAGTTATCATGCTCCCTGACTTCAGACTTTACTGCAAAGCTACAGTAATCAAAAGAGTATGGTACTGGCATAAAAACAGACACATAGATCAGTAGAGCAGAATAGAGAGCCTAGAAATAAACCCACACACTATGTTCAATTAATCTATAAACAAAGGATGCAAGAATATACACTGGAGAAAGGACAGTCTCTTCAACAAGTGGTGCTAGGAAAACTGGACAGCCACATGTAAAACAATGAGATTAGAACATTTCCTCATACCATATACATGAATAAACTCAAAATGGTTTAAAGACCTAAATATAAGAACATAAACCATAAAAACTCCTGGAAGAGAACATGGGCAGGACCCTTTGACAAATCATAGCAATATTTTTGGGGATCAGTCTCCTAAGCCAAAAGAAACAAAAGCAAAAATAAACAAATGAGACCTAATTAAACTTTAAAAGTTTTGCACAGCAAAGGAAACCATCAACAAAACAAAAAATCAACCTATGGAATGGGAGAAAATATTTGCAAATCATGTGACCAACAAGGGGTTAATATCCAAAATATACAAACAGCACATACAACTCAATATCAAAAAAGAAACAACCTAATGAAAAAATGGACAGAAGACCTGAATAGTCATTTTTTTCCAAAGAAGCCATGTAGATGGCTAACAGGCACATGAAAAGATGCTCAACATTGCTAATTACTACAGAAATGTAAATCAAAGCAACAATGAAATATCACCTCACTCCTGTCAGAATTGCTATCATCAAAGAGTCTACAAATAACAAATGTTGGCAAGGATGTGGAGAAAGGGAACCCTTATACACTGTCTGTGGGAATGTAAATTGATGCAGCAACTGTGGAAAACAGTATGGAGGTTGCTAAAAAATCTAAAAATTAAACTAACATATGATCCAGAGATTTCATACTCCTGAGCATGTATATATGCAGAATTAAAACACTAATTCAAAAAATTACATACACCCCAATGTTTATAGCAGCATTATTTTGCAATAGCCAAGATATGGAAGCAACACAAGTGCCTATCAACAGAAAAATGGATTAAGAAGATGTGGTATGTATGTACACACACACGATAGAATATTACTCAGCTATAAAAAAGAATGAAATTCTGCCATTTGCAGCAATGTGGATGGACCTAGAGAATATTATGTTAAGTGAAATACATCAGACAGAGAAAGACCAATACTTTATGATATCACTTATATGTGGAATCTAAAAAGTAAAATAAGTGAATGTATATGCAAAATAGAAACAGACTCACAGATATAGAAAACAAACTTGTGTTTCCCAAAAGAGAAAGGGAAGGAGGGAACAAATTAGGGGTATGGGATTAACAGATACAAACTACTATGTATAAAATAGACAAGCAAGAAATATGTGCTGTATAGAGCCATTATCTTGTAATAAGCAATAATGGAGTATAGTCGGCAAAAATAGTGAATCACTATGTTGTAGACCTGAAACTAACATAATATTATAAATCAACTATACTGCAATAAAAAAGGAAAAGGACACACTAATAATACTGAAGAAAAATCAGTACACCAGAGTCAGAAATATGCCCTGGCTTTTAAAGTTCAATAGTACTCTTTCAAATAAGTGAAACATGTCTATAGGTCAGGCTGCCCCCCTTAAAACTATCTTTTGTCTGTTGAAATATAGATTAGGGCAGTGTTTCTCAAACTGTGTTACAGGAGTTCCTACATCAGAGTTATGAGATTATTTTGTAAAAGTTCAGATTCCTGGGCCATGCCCCAAATGTATTTATTCAGAATATCTTAATATTTTCATAGGAATCTGTATTTAACATGCCCTCCCAGGTGGTTCTTATGCACATTATGATCTGAGACCCACAGGCTTAGGGGAAAATGTTCCTTCTTACTTTATGTGCGACCCTGACAAGGCTCTCATCCCCTTTGAGGCTATTTCCTCACCTGAAAATTGAAAATAACATCTATATTGCATGGTTATGCAAAGAACTAAGTGAGGTAAGTATTTAGGAAATTGCTAGCACATAGTAGGTACTCAATCCACATTAAGTTTTTCTCCTTCCTGATCCACCTCAACAATTTATTACATTGACTATTTCTTCCAAACCCAATTCATTCCAACTCAAAAATCAAAATATGTTGTGAATACTTCAAGACAACTAAAAATATTTCTGATGAAAAGTATCACCTCCTTTATTCACTGCCCCCAAATCCAAGAGCATTGAAATTTCAAAGAGAAAAATAAAAGTTAGGAGAAATCTTTTCCACAAATATCCTGATACATTTTCCTGGGCCTTCAAATCTCTAAATAAATCAAACATGATACATTTATGGACAAAGTAAATAATGCATACAATATTTCTAGGTTCCTGTACTGAGTGGCTTCACTTATAAAGAATGCTATAAAATATACAATTTTATGTATATGTTCCTATGTTTCTCCCACTCTCCTGAAAAGTATTTACGTTTTTTTATTTCAATATTTCTGGAAATTTTACATCTACATTAAGGCCTCATTTCAGAAAATGTTAAGCACCCCATTTAGCCACTTGTTAGTTTTCATAGCAAACAATGGGTTATTCATTTAGCACTTCTGAATTGTAGATGTTTCCAGCAGTTAATTAGAGTAGGGGGGCCTGAGCCAAGGGAATTGGATTAGTTAATGAAGAGGTCTTTGTCTCCTCTGGTATTGATAATGGTCCTTGGAGTCTCCAAGAAAATTACTCAGTAGCACTGGTTAGATAGTAATGTTGGCAATTACCTACAGGGCTCTACATGCTCACCATCGAGTGGTGGGGATGTTCAACTGGGTGAGGTTAAGCAGTAACTGTAGAAGCAAAAACACTCTATTTCATTGGCAATCCCTTGAGACCCTTAATGCCAGTCTCTAGCTAATGATAATGTTTTTGCAGAGCTCTGCTTTTCTAAAAAGTTGGCTACAAGATTTATTTTTAAATGAGAAATAAGAAACAGAAGCTAAACATCAAATCATCTCATAAATATAAAAACAAAGCCTCGGTTATATTTGGAAAGCACTCATACTAGAAGCAAAAGAAAAAGCATTTTAAAATCTGTGTAAATAGGTATGTTTTTATTTTATTTATTTATACACCTAGCTCATTCCTAAAAGAAGCTGAACAACCTAAACTTCTCCATACATAAGCCTATGAATAGCTATCAAAACACCCCCAAGATGGAGTCAGGAATGACTATTCCTGTGACCATGACACTAGAGTTGGAACTGTGGGGAGAGGAAGAGGTATAAAAAATGAGGAGGGAGAGAAATCAAAATGAAAGGGAATTCGCAGATATCCATATGCAATGACTTTGAATGAACTGAAAGACAACCCCCAAAATTAATGTTTTGTACCTTTCTCTGAACTCCAAGTCTATTTGATCTGCTAATGAGCAGGACCATATTCTAGATGTCCCAAAACATAAGGAAAGGGTTATACTCATTTCAGTTATGGATAGAACCCACATATTCTCTCTTCACTGTGAGACTATAACCTGAAACCTGGTAAATGAGTATCACTAATAGATTTTAGTACCAACAAGACCAAGAAAAAATTCACCTAATCAAGTCCAAACAATGTCCAGTTCATGCATTGATCATATGCTCATAGAATGTTTTGGTTTGGTTTGGTTTGGTTTGTGCTATCAGAATTGGATAACTAAACTGTACCAGCAGTAATAGTACTATTTATTTTTGTCACTCATATGGCACTTCATCAGCGACAGAAAATGAATTACTCTTGACTGTCGTTAGGGGCCCTGGCTGAGCCTAAATGATAGTGTCTGAGCTCACTGATGCACTGATCATCTTTTTGCATGTGGAAAGAGCCTAGGAAAAGGAGGTCTGCTTGAAGGACTTGCTGAGTGGATGGAAGAGGAGAAGAACATGGAGGGGAATGCCTGACATTTATTCTCCAGCCTGGATTCATATACTATGTTTAAGCCCTAGAGAGAGTGAAGATCTAGCATCAAGGTGAAAGAAGTTTTTTGAGATATAGAGCTTAAGTAGAGCTACCTCAGTGATTAGGCAATAATGTGCAACTCAAATTGTAGAGAGAGGAATATTCCCAATTCTGAGCAGGACCTAGCATGGCCCTGATTCACTTAGGACTGAAGGAAGTGTAATGCTGTTTTAGCACCTTGAGGACTGCAGCTTCTGTCTGCTGGGTTCTACCAAGCATTTGCCTCAAATTTAGTAGGTCTAAACCTGACATTACAAGTGAGGAAACAGGACTGAGGACCCTGACACTAGATAGGGTTGGAGGAGCATAAAATGGAATAGAAGCTGAGGCGCCTGACCCATGACCACACCCTAGGATGTACCAGGCCCATTCACTGGAGAGAAAAGATCCACATGACTTTATCTTGGCCAGGCATTGACCTCTGCATTTCCAGAACACTGCCTATAAAGGGGCTAGGAATCCTCCGGGTGGTTACTTTTATGAGGAAGAGTTTCTATGTGGCTTTCAGGACTCCATGCCTCCAATGGCAGATGGTTCATTAGAGCCCTACAAGGTCAAATGTACTTATGTTTCAGTAGCTGTACTCAATTCTGTTGCAATATTCTGATATACATTGGGATTCCTCAGAGAAGAAAACATTTAAATTAAATTAAATTAAATTAAATTAAATTAAAATATCCCCCAAATATCCTAAGTTACAAAAGGAAAAGAAGAAATTACTAAGAGTAAAGAAAGAAATCATTGTAATAACGACACAAAACTTGTTCTGCTAAATCAAAGTCCTTAGACTAAAATTCAAAGTTTATTATAAGATTCCATAATAAATGAAAGGGAGCATAATTGATTTTATGTCTATAGTCCAGACCAGATATAATAAATTATCTACAATTCAATCTTCAGCCCTAATTGTCAATCTCACTAAATGACACACTATATATTTGCCATAGGACTCAACAATTTCAACTATAATAAGAGTTACCAAATTAGAGACCAGACTTTTGAAGGAGGGTATAATTATTCCAATGTTTTTTTTCCTTTGGCAAGTCCCATTTGACCTATATTAAGATAAAGTAAAGTTGAATGGAGCCTGATTATGATTTATAATACTTCTTATCACATTGTTACCTATAAAATTCCAATTCCAAACGTTGAAAATACAAATTCTATTCGGTAGGCTATTGAAAAATACTCTGTTATGATAGATTTGGCTAACATGTTCTATTCAGTGCCTCTTTTTTTAAAAAAAGATTTTTCTTTCTATTTTTTAAAATTTTTATTATTTTTTAACGTCTTTATTGGAGTATAATTGCTTTACAATGGTGTGTTTGTTAGTTTCTGCTTTATAACAAAGTGAATCAGTTATACATATACATATGTCCCCATATCTCTTCCTTCTTGCGTCTCCCTCCCTCCCACCCTCCCTATCCCACCCCTCTAGGTGGTCACAAAGCACAGAGCTGATCTCCCTGTGCTATGCAGCTGCTTTCCACTACCTACCTATTTTAAGTTTGGTAGTGTATATATGTCCATGTCACTCTCTCACTTTGTCCCAACTTACCCTTCCCCCTCCCCGTATCCTCAAGTCCATTCTCTAGTAGGTCTGTGTCTTTATTCCCATCTTGCAGTGCCTCTTTCAACAGCTTTCCAGCCTCAATTTCCATTCCTCTTCAAAGGAACACAATACAGCCTTACTTGGTGCTCCATGATACCTGAAAGGTCCAGCCCTCACATATAGATGATGCATACAAGCCCTCAATCATATCCAGTTGCCTCCCAGAATCCAGGTATGAAATTTCATTAATAACATTCTATGTAGACATACAAATACTCATTAAAGAGCTTTGTAATAACATTTCTTGGGCTTAACTGGATTTTTGAGCTGGACATATTCCCATTTACAAATTTCATTACTTGTGTGTCTCCTCATTATAAATGGGGCCTGCCTCACCAACAAGTCCTAGAGGCTGTGCTATGCAACAACCACTTCCTTTAATGTTACCAGGCCACTCTTTTCTAGATAAAGCCTTAGCCACACTTACTCATGTTTCCCAGAACCTCTGGACTATATCAGCTCCTAGATATACTTTAATAAAACAATTGCTAGCTGTATATTAGACCTTATTGGACATGAAGCTCATTGGTCCTAAACCAGTAACACTTTGGATGCAGTTGCCCATCATGTCTTGGGTCATGATGGCAGTGCCCCACCAGCTTGGCACAGCCACAGAAGCCTCCTGGCTAAAATTAAAATGACATATTTAGGACTTCCCTGGTGGTACAGTGGTTGGGAGTCCGCCTGCCGATGCAGGGGACACGGGTTCATACCCTGGTCTGGGAGGTTCCCACATGCCGCGGAGATGCTGGGCCCGTGAGCCATGGCCGCTGAGCCTGCGCGTCTGGAGCCTGTGCTCCGCGACGGGAGAGGCCACAACAGTGAGAGGCCCGCATACCGCAAAAAAAAAAAAAAAAAAAAAAAAAAAAGACATATTTAGGGTAAAGCCAGATCTGAGCCATCTGGCATTTTTATTTGTAGGAGAAAATGATTTCTTCTTGTCTTCTGTGCCTTGACCAAGACTATGATGCTAGAGGAGGTCACCCTTCTCCTGGAGCCATCAGCCACTTGCAGGGCTGGGACATGTTGGGGAACAAGAAAAGAAGTTTGTAAATTTAAGTATGGTAGAGTCACTATCACAAGTGATAGAGCCCACTGGAGACAGCTGTTTTCTATCCCTTCATGGGGACATCCCTGACCAAGTATGGAACCAAGAGTCAGCTCAATTAGCTGAACTACAAGCTATTGTTTTAGTACCAGAAAATGCTTTGGGTATCCATGGTCCTTGTCCACACCTTTTACTGACTCCTGAGCTGTGCTAATGGGTTAGTCTCCTATAAAAACAGCATTATAAAATGTACTGTCTCTTCCTAATACACAGTGAAAAATGATTCATATTTCAACCTACCTTCTGACAAAATACAAAATGTTAGGCTCTTGAATAAAGGACTCAATAAAATTTCCACAGTTTCAATCTTGTCCCATCCCATTAAAAATGAGGCTAGATTGAAAGCAAAGGTGAATACCATTAAGCATGATCCTCTAATAATAAATTCTAAAGGGGTTTGAGCTTTATTTCTGATAACACATTAATTCTATATTACCCATGAATAACAAAACTAAAATTAAAACTCCACCAGGATTAAAGTTTTACTATCCCTCTCTACCCTAAAGGCCACCCCCCAACAATATAACTTGTGCAATCTGACAATTAGGTCTGGGCTCCTTTGGGGGTGTCAAGACCCCCTGCACCTCCATAGTGACTCTTCATAGAACAATATAAGTTCCCTAAAAATTTTTATTTAAATTGTGATAAAATGGAACATGAAATTTACCATCTTAACCATTTTAAGTGTATAGTTCAGTAGCGTTAAGTATATTGTTATAAAACAAGTCTCCATACCTTTTTCACCTTGCAAAACTGAAACTCTACACACATTAAAAAACAACTCCCCCTTTCCCCCCCTCCCAGACCCTAGAAATCACCAAGGCCCTTCTGTTTACATTCAAGCTCTATGAATTTGACTACTTTATCCCATATAAGTGGAATCATAGTGTATTTGTCTTTTTGTGACTAGATTATTTCACATAACATAATGTTCTCAAGATTCATCCATCTTGTATATGTGACAAGATTTCCTTCTTTTGTAAGGCTGGATAATATTCCATTACATATATATAATACATTTTCTTTATATATTCATCTGTCAGTAGACATTTGGGTTGCTTCCACCTCTTGGCTATTGTGAATAATGCTACAATGAACATGGGTATGCAAATATCTTGTTGAGATCCTGCTTTCAATTATTTTGGTTAAATACCCATACATGGGATTGCTGGATCGTATGGTAGTTCTAGTTTTAATTTTTTGAGGAATGTTTGTTCTGTTTTCATAGCAGATGCACCATTTTATATACCATTAACAGTGCACGAGGGTTCCAATTTCTCCACATTCTTGCCAACACTTGTTATTTTCTGTTTGTTTGTCAGTCTTTGATAGTGGCTATCCTAATAAGACAATATCTCACTGTGGTTTTGATTTGCATATACCTAATGGTTAGTGATGTAGAACATCTTTACATATGCTTGTTGTTGGCCATTTGTATATTTTCTTTGTAGCCTATATTTTAATGGGGTTATTTTTTTGTTGTTGAGTCACATGAGTTCATTTTATATTCTAGATATTAACCCCTTATCAGATATATGATTTGCAAATATGTTCTCCCATTTCATAGTTTGCCTTTTCATTCTGTTATTTCCTTTGATAAGCAGCTTTTAAGTTTGATGTAGTTCCATTTGTCTATTTTTTGTTGATGCTGTTGCCTATGTTTTTGGTGTCATATCCAAGAAATCATTTCCAAATCCAATGTCATAAAGTTTTTCTCCTATGTTTTCTTGTAAGAGTTTTATACTTTTAGGCCTTATGTTTAGGTCTTTAAGCCATTTTGAGTTAATTTTTGCATATGATGTAAGGTAAGTGTACAACTTCTTTCTTTCAGATGTAGATATCTAGTTTTCCCAACACCATTTGTTGGGAGCTCATTGTATATTGGTACCCTTGTGAAAGACCATTTGACTATATACATGAGGATTAATTTTTTGACTCTTTATTTTGCTTCATTGGTATATATGTCTGATTTTATGACGATATGACACTGTCTTGATTACTGTAGCTTTATAGTGAGTTTTGAAATCAAGAATTGTGAGTCCTCAAACTTTCTTCTTCAAGATTGTTTTGGCTGTCTGGAATCCTTTGAGATTCCATATGAATTGTAGAATTTTTTTCTATTTCTGCAGAAAATGACATTGAGATTTAACAGGAATTGCATTGAATCTATTGATTGCTTTCAGTAGTATGAAGGTTAATTTTATGTGTCAACCTGACTGGGCCATAGGGTGCCCAGATATTTTGTCAAACATTATTCTGGGTATATTTGTGAGGGTATTTGTGGATGAAATTAATATTTTGAACTGTTTGAGTAGAGTAGATTGCCCCCTCTAATATGGGTGGGACTCACCCAATCAGTTGAAGACTTGAATAGAACAAAAAGGCTGAGAAAGGGGGAACTCCTCCTGCCTGACTCCCTTTGATCTGGGACAGCGTTTTTTTCCTGCCTTCAGACTAAAACTAAAACACTGGCTCTTGGGAAAGTGACCACGATGGTAGAGTAAGAACATCCTGAACTCACCTCTTCCCACAACCACACCAAAATTGCAATTATATGCAGAGCAATTATCCATGGCAGTGACCTGAAGACTAGAAGAAAAGAACTTCTACAGCTAAAGATAAAGAAGGAACCACGATGAGACAAGTAGGAAAGGTGGAAACATAATATGGTCAAGACCAATACCCCTGGGTAGGCAACCCACAGTTGCAATTGCTGAGGTTCTCTTAAAGAGTGAGGAGTCTGAGCCCCACATCGAGCTCCCAAGCCTGGGGGTCCTGCACTGAGAAGACAAACCCCCAGATATTTGGCATTGAAGGCCAATGAGGCTTACTTTCAGGACAGACAGAGGGCTGTGGGAAAGAGACTCCACTCTTTTTTTTAAAAAATAGATCTTTATTGGAGTATAATTGCTTAACAATACTGTGTTAGTTTCTCTTGTACACCAAAGTGAATCAGCCATATGCATACATATGTCCCCATATCCCCTCCCTCTTGAGCCTCCCTCCCATCCTCCTTATCCCACCACTCTAGGTCATCGCAAAGCACCGATCTGATCTCCCTGTGCTATGTTGCTACTTCCCACTAGCTAACTGTTTTACATTCAGTAGTGTATATATGTTGATGTTACTCTCACTTTGTCCCAGCTTCCCCCACCCACCCTGTGCCCTCAAGTCCATTCTCTATGTCTACATCTTTATTCCTGCCCTGCAACTACATTCATCAGGACCATTTTTTTTTAGATTCCATATATATGTGTTATCATATAGTATTTGTTTTTCTCTTTCTGACTTACTTCACTCTGTATGACAGACTCCATCCACGTCACTATAAATAACTCAATTTCATTCCGTTTTATGGCTGAGTAATATTCCATTGTATATATGTGCAACACTTTCTTTATCCATTCCTCTGTTGATGGACATTTAGGTTGCTTCCATGTCCTGGCTATTGTAAATAGTGCTGCAGTGAAAATTGTGGTACATGACTCTTTTTGAATTATGGTTTGCTCAGGGTATATGCCCAGTAGTAGGATTGCTAGTTCTATTTTTTGTTTTTAAGGAACCTCCACACTGTTTTCCATAGTGGTTGCATCAACTTACATTCCCACCAACAGTGCAAGAGGGTTCCCTTTCACCACACCCTTTCCAGCATTTATTATTTCTAGATTTTTTGGTAATAGCCATTCTGATTGGTGTGAGATGATACCTCATTGTAGTTTTGATTTTCATTTCTCTAATAATTAGTGATGTTGAACATCTATTCATGTGCCTCTTGACCATCTGTATGTCTTCTTTGATGAAATGCCTATTTAGGTCTTCTGCCTATTTTTTAATTGGATTGTTTTTTCTGATGTTGAGCTCCATGAGCTGTTTGTATATTTTCGAGATTAATCCTTTGTCTGTTGTTTCATTTGCAAATATTTTCTCCCATTCTGTGGGCTGTCTTTTTGTCTTGTTTATGGTTTCCTTTGCTATTCAAAAGCTTTTAAGTTTAATTAAGTCCCATTTGTTTATTTTTGCTTTTATTTCTGTTATTCTAGGAGGTGGGTCAAAAAAGATCTTGTTGTGGTTTATGTCAAAGAGTGTTTCTCTTATGTTTTCCTCTAAGAGTTTTATAGTGTCTGCTCTTACATTTAGGTCTTTAATCCATTTTGAGTTTATTTTTGTGTATGGTGTTAGGAAGTGTTCTAATTTCATTCTTTTACATGTAGCTGTGCAGTTTTCCCAGCACCACTTATTGAATAGGATATCTTTTCTGCATTGTATGTTCTTGCCTCCTTTGTCATAAACTAGGTGACCATATGTGCATGGGTTTATCTCTGGGCTTTCTATCCTGTACCATTGATCTATATTTCTGTTTTTGTGCCAGTACCATACCATCTTGATTACTGTAGCTTTGTGGTATAGTTTGAAGTTGGGGAGCCTGATTCCTCCAGCTCCGTTTTTCTTTCTCAAGATTGCTTTTGTTATTCGGGGTCTTTTGTGTTTCTATACGAATTGTAAAATTTTTCGTTCTAATTCTGTGAAGAATGCCATTGGTAGTTTGATAGGGATTGCATAGAATCTGTAGATTGTTTTGGGTGGTATAGTCATTTTCACAATGTTTATTCTTCCAATCCAAGAACATGGTATATTTCTCCATCTGTTTATGTCATCTTTGATTTCTATCATCAGTGTTTTACAGCTTTCTGAGTGCCAGTCTTTCCCCTACTTAGGCAGGTTTATTCCTAGGTATTTTATTGTTTTAGTTGTGATGGTAAATGGGATTGTTTCCTTAATTTCTCTTTTTGAGTTTTCATTGTTGGTGTATAGGAATGCCAGTGATTTCTGTGCATTAATTTTGTATCCTGCAACCTTACCAAATTCATTGATTAGTTCTACTAGTTGGTGAGAGTGGACATCCTTGTGTTGTTCCTGATCTTAGTGGAAATGCTTTCAGTTTTTCACCATTGAGAATGATGCTTGCTGTGGGTTGGTCCTATATGAGCTCTATTATGTTGAGGTAGCTTCCCTCTATTGCCCATTTTCTGGAGAGTTTTTATCGTAAGTGGGTGTTGATTTTGTCAAAAACTTTTTCTGCATCTATTGAGATGATCATGTGGTTTTTATACATTAATTTGTTAATGTGGTGTATCACATTGACTGATTTGCATATAATGGAGAATCCTTACATCTCTGGGATAAATCCCACTTAATCATAGTGTATGATCCATTTAATGTGTTCTTGGATTCTGTTTGCTAGTATATTGTTGAGGATTTTTACATCTATGTTCATCAGTGATATTGGTCTATAATTTTCTTTCTTTGTGATATCTTTTTCTGGTTTTGGTATTTGAGTGATGGTGGCTTCGTAGAATGAATTTGGGAGTGCTTCTCCCTCTGCAATTTTTTTGAAGAGTTTGAGAAGGATCGGTGTCAGCTCTTCTCTTAATGTTTGATAGAATTCGCCTGTGAAGCAATCTGGTCTTGGACTTTTGTTTCTTGGAAGATTTTTAATTACAGTTTCAATTTCACTACTTGTGATAAGTCTGTTTATATTTTCTAATTCTTCCCGATTCAGTCTTGGAAAATTGTACCTTTCCAAGAATTTGTCCATTTCTTTGTGGTTGTGCATTTTATTGACATATAGGTGTTTGCAGTAGTCTTTTAATGCCTTTGTATTTCTGCAGTGTCAGTTGTGATTTCTCCTTTTTCATTTCTTATTTTATTGTTTTGCTTCCTCTTCCTTTTTTTCTTGATGAGTCTTGGTAAGGGTTTATCGATTTTGTTTATCTTCTCAAAGAACCAAATGTTAGTTTTATTGATCTTTGTTATTGTTTTCTTCTCTTCTATTTCACTTATTTCTGCTCTGATCTTTATGATTTCTTTCCTTCTACTGACTTTGGCGTTTCTTTGTTCTTTCTGTAGTTGTTTTAAGTAGAGGGTTAGATTGTTTATTTGAGATTTTTCTTGTTTCTTGAGGTGAGATTGAATTGCTATAAACTTCCCTCTTAGAACTGCTTTTGCTGTGTCCCATAGGTTTTGGGTCATCATGTTTTCATTGTCATTTGTTTCTATGTATTATTTATTTCTTCTTTGATTTCTTCAGTGACCTCTTGGTTATTTAGTAGTGCACTGTTTAGCCTCCATGTATTTGTTTTTACAGTTTTTTTTTCTGTAATTGATTTCCAGTCTCATAGTGCTGTAGTCAGAAAAGATGCTTGATATGATTTTAATTTTCTTAAATTTTCCAAGGCTTGATTTGTGACCCAAGATGTGATCTATCCTGGAGAGTATTCTATGTGCACTTGAGAAGAAAGTGTATTCTGCCACTTTTGGGTGGAATGTTGTATAAATATCAATTAAATCTATATGGTCAATTGTGTCATTTAAAGCTTGTGTTTCCTTATTTATTTTCTGTTTGGGTGATCTGTCCTTTGGCGTAAGTGAGGTGTTAAAGTCCCCTACTATTATTGTGTTACTGTCGACTTCTCCTTTCATGGTTATTAGCATTTGCCTTATGTATTGAGGTGCTCTATGTTGGATGCATAAATATTTATAATTGTTATATCTTCTTCTTGGATTGATCCTTTGATCATTATGTAGTGTCCATCCTTATCTCTTGTAACAGTCTTTATTTTAACGTCTATTTTATCTGATATGGATATTGCTACTCCAGCTTTCTTTTGATTTCCATTTGCATGGAATATCTTTTTCCATCCTTTCACTTTCAGCCTGTATGTGTCCCTAGCTCTGAAGTGAGTCTCTTGTAGACAGTATATATATGGGTCTTATTTTTATATCCATTCAGCAAGTCTGTGTCTTTTGGTGGGAGCATTTAATCCATTTAAATTAAAGGTTATTATCGATATGTATGTTCCTATTACCATTTTCTTAATTGTTTTGGGTTTGTTTTTGTGGGTCTTTTTCTTCTCTTGTGTTTCCCACCTAGAGAAGTTTCATTAGCATTTGTTGTAAAGCTGATTTGGTGGTCCTGAATTCTCTTAGCTTTTGCTTGTCTGAACAGCTTCTGATTTCTCTGTCAAATCTGAATGAGATCATTGCTGGGTAATCTTCGTAGTAGGTTTTTGTCTTTCACCACTTTAAGGATATCCTACCACTCCTTTCTGGCCTGCAGACTGAAAAATCAGCTGTTAACCTTATGGGGATTCCTTTGTATGTCATTATTTGTTTTTCCCGTGCTGCTTTTAATATGTTTTCTTTGAATTGAATTTTTGTTACTTTGATTAATATGTGTCTTTATGCGCTTTTCCTAGGGTTTATCCTGTATGGGAATCTCTGAACTTCCTGGAATTGGGTGAATATTTCCTTTCCCATATTAGGGAAGGATTCGACTATAATCATTTCAAATATTTTTTCAGACCCTTCTTTTTCTCTTCTTCTTCTTGGATGCTATAATTCAAATGTTGGTGCATTTAGTGTTGTCCCAGAAGTCTCTGAGATTGTCTTCAATTCTTTTCAATCTTTTTTCTTTATTCTGTTCCTCAGCAGTAATTTCCACCATTTTGTCTTCCAGCTCACTTATTTGTTCTTCTGCCTCACTTATTCTGTTAATGATTCCTTCTAATGTATTTCTCATTTCAGTTATTGTGTTGTTCATCTGTGTCTTTTTTTAAACATCTTTATTGGAGTATAATTGCTTTACAGTGGTGTGTTAGTTTCTACTTTACAAGAAAGTGAATCAGCTATACATATACGTATGTCCCCATATCTCTTTCCTCTTGCATTTCCCTCCCTCACACCCTCCTTATCCTACCCCTCTAGGTGGTCACAAAGAGCCAAGCTGATCTCCCTTGTTATGCGGCTGCTTCCCACTACCTATCTATTGTACATATGGTAGTGTATATATGTCCATGCCACTCTCTCACTTTGTCCCAGTTTACGCTTCCCCCTACCCGTATCCTCAAGTCCATTCTCTAGTAGGTTTGCATCTTTATTCCTTTCTTGCACCTAAGTTCTTCATGACCAGTTTTTTCTTTTTTTAGATTCCATAGGTGTTAGCACATGGTATTTGTTTTTCCCTTTCTGACTTACTTCACTCTGTATGACAGACTCTAGGTCCATCCACCTCACTACAAATAACTCAGTTTCATTTCTTTTTATGGCTGAGTGACATTCCATGGTATACATGTGCCATGTCTTCTTTATCCATTCATCTGTTAATGGACACTTAGATTGCTTCTATGTCCCGGCTGTTGTAAATAGAGCTGCAATGAATATTTTTAGATTTTCAAGGGATGTCCATACTGTTCTCCATAGTGGCTGTATCAATTTACTTTCCCACCAGCAGTGCAAGAGGGTGCCCTTTTCTCCACACCCTCTCCAGCATTTATTGTTTGTAGATGTTTTGATGATGGCCAATCTAACTGGTGTGAGGTGATATCTCATTGTAGTTTTGATTTGCATTTCTTTAATGATTAATGATGTTGAGCATCCTTTCATGCGTATGTTGGCAATCTGTATAGCTTATTTGGAGAAATGTCTATTTAGGTCTTCTGCCCATTTTTGGATTGAGTTGTTTGCTTTTTTGATATTGAGCTGCATGTAAATCTTGGAGATTAATCCTTTGTCAGTTGCTTCATTTGAAAATATTTGTTCCCATTCCGAGGGTTGACCTTTCATCTTGTTTATGGTTTCCTTTGTTGTGCAAAAGCTTTTAAGTTACATTAGGTCCCATTATTTTTGTTGTTTTTATTTCCATTTCTCCAGGAAGTGGGTCAAAAAGGATCTTGCTGTGACTTATGTCACAGAGAGTTCTGCCTATGTTTTCCTCTAAGAGTTTGATGGTGTCTGGCCTTACATTTAGGTCTTTAAACCATTTTGAGTTTATTTTTGTGTATGGCATTAGGCAGTGTTCTAAATTCATACTTTTACATGTACCTGTCCAGCTTTCCCAAGACCACTTATTGAAGAGGCTGTCTTTTCTCCACTGTACATTCTTGCCTCCTTTATCAAAGTTATGGTTACTATATGTGCGTGGGTTTATCTCTGGGCTTTCTATCCTGTTCCATTGATCTATATTTCTGTTTCTGTGCCAGTACCATACTGTCTTGATTACTGTAGCTTTGTAGTATAGTCTGAAGTCAGGGCACCTGATTCCTCCTGCTCCGTTTTTCTTTCTCAGGATTGCTTTGTCGGGCTTCCCTGGTGGCACAGTGTTTGAGAGTCTGCCTGCCGATGCAGGGGACACAGGTTTGTGCCCTGGTCCGGGAAGATCCAACATGCCATGGAGCAGCTGGACCTGTGAGCCATGACCACTGAGACTGTGTTTCCAGAGCCTGTGCTCTGCAACGGGAGAGGCCACAACAGTGGGGAGCCAGCATACTGAAAAAAAAAAGATTGCTTTGTCCATTCAGGGTCTTTTGTGTATCCACACAAATTGTGAAATTTTTTGTTCTACTTCTGTGAAAAATGCCAGTGGTAATTTGATAAGGATTGCATTGAAACTGTAGCTTTCTTTGGGTAGTAGAGTCATGTTCACAAAGTGGATTCTTCCAATCAGAGAACATGGTATATCTCTCCATCTATTTGTATCATCTTTAATGCCTTTCATCAGTGTCTTATAATTTTCTGTATACAAGTCTTTTGTCTCCTTAGGTAGGTTTATTCCTAGATATTTTATCCTTTTTGTTGCAATGATAAATGGGAGTGTTTTCTTAATTTCACTTTTAGATTTTTCATCATGAGTGTATAGGAATGCCAGAGATTTCTGTACATTAACTTTGTCTCCTGTGACTTTACCAAATTCATTGATTAACTCTAGTATTTCTCTGGTAGCATGTTTAGGATTCTCTATGTATAGTATCATGTCATCTGCAAACAGTGACAGCATTACTTCTTCTTTTCTGATTTGGATTCCTTTTATTTCTTTTTCTTCTCTGATTGCTGTGCCTAAAACTTCCAAAACTATGTTGAATAATAGTGGTTAGAGTGGGCCACCTTGTCTTGTTCCTGATCTTAGTGGAAATGGTTAATTTTTTCACTACTGAAGACGATGTTGGGTGTGGGTTTGTCATGTATAGCCTTTGATATGTTGAGGAAGGTTCCCTCTATGCCTACTTTCTGGAGGGTTTTTATCATAAATGGGTGTTGAAATATGTTGAAAGCTTTCTCTGCATCTATTGAGATGATCATATGGTTTTTCTCCTTCAATTTGTTAATATGGTGTATCACATTGATTGATTTGCGTATATTGAAGAATCCTTGCATTCCTGGGATAAACCCCACTTGGTCATAGTGTATGATCCTTTTAATGTGCTTTTGGATTCTCTTTACTAGTAATTTGTTGAGGATTTTTGCATCTATGTTCATCAGTGGCATTGGCCTGTAGTTTTCTTTCTTTGTAACATCTTTCTCTGGTTTTGGTATCAGAGTGATGGCGGCCTTGTAGAATGAGTTTGGCAGTGTTCCTCCCTCTGCTATATTTTGGAAGAGTTTGTGAAGGATAGGTGTTAGCTCCTCTCTAAATGTTTGATAGAATTCCCCTGTGAAGCCATCTGGTCCTGGGCTTTTGTGTGTTGGAAGATTTTTAATCACAGTTTCAATTTCAGTTCTTCTGATTGGTCTGTTCATATTTTCTATTTCTTCCTGGTTCAGCCTCAGAAGGTTGTGCCTTTCTAAGAATTTGTCCACTTCTTCCAGGTTGTCCTTTTTTTTGGTGTAGAGTTACTTGTAGTAATATCTCATGATCCTTAGTATTTCTGCAGTGTCAGTTGTTACTTCTTTTTCATTTCTAATTCTATTGAATTGAATCTTCTCCCTTTTTTTCTTGATAAGGCTTGCTAATGGTTTATCAGTTTTGTTTATTTTCTCAAAGAACCAGCTTTTACTTTTAATGATCTTTGCTATCGTTTCCTTTATTTCTTTTTCATTTATTGCTAATCTGATCTTTATGATTTCTTTCCTTCTGCTAACCTTGGGGTTTTTTTGTTCTTCTTTCTCGAATTGCTTTGGGTGTAAGGTTAGGTTTTTTATTTGAGATGTTTCTTGTTTTTTAAGGTAGGATTGTATTGCTATAAACTTCCCTCTTAGAACTGCTTTTCCTGCATCCCATAAGTTTTGGGTCATCGTGTTTTTATTGTCATTTGTTTCTAGGTATTTTTTTGATTTCCTCTTTGGTTTCTTTAGTGATCTCTTGGTTATTAAGTAGTGTATTGTTTAGCCTCCATGTGATTGCATTTTTTTACAGTTTATTTTATTGTAATTGATATTTAGTCTCAGAGCATTTTGGTTGGAAAAGATACCTGATATGACTTCAATTTTCTTAAGTTTACCAAGGCTTGATTTGTGACCTAAGATATGATCTATACTGGAGAATATTTCATGAGCACTTGAGAATGTGTATTCTGTTGTTTTTGGATGGAATGTTCTATAAATATCAATTAAGTCTATTTTGTTTAATATATCATTTAAAGGTTGTGTTTCCTTATTTATTTTCATTTTGGATGATCTGTCCATTGGTGAAAGTGAGGTGTTAAAGTCCCCTACTATGATTGTGTTACTGCTGACTTCCCCTTTTATGGCTGTTAGTTTTTGCCTTATATATTGATGTGCTCCTATGTTGGGTGCATAAATATTTACAATTGTTATATCTTCTTCTTGGATTGATCCCTTGATCATTATGTAGTGTTCTTCTTTGTCTGTTTGTCTCTGTTTGTTTTAAAGTCCATTTTGTTTGATATGAGAATTGCTACTCCAGCTTTCTTTTGATTTCCATTTGCATGGAATATCTTTTTCCATCCCCTCACTTTCAGTCTGTATGTGTCCCTAGATCTGAAGTGGGTGTATTGTAGACAGCATATATACGGGTCTTGTTTTTGTATCCATTCAGCCAATCTATGTCTTTTGGTTGGAGTATTTAGTCCATTTACCTTTAAGGTAATTATTGATATGGATGTTCCTATTCCCATTTTCTTACTTTTTGGGTTTATTATTGTAGGTCTTTTCCTTCTCTTGTGTTTCCTGCCTAGAGAAGTTCCTTTAGCATTTGTTGTAAAGCTGGTTTGGTGGTGCTGAATTCTCTAATTTTTTGCTTGTCTGTAAACTTTTTAATTTCTCTGTCAAATCTGAATGAGATCCTTGGTTAGAGTAATCTTGGTTGTAGGTTTTTCTCCTTCATCACTTTAAATATGTCCTGCCACTCCCTTCTGGCTTGCAGAGTTTCTGCTGGGAGATCAGCTGTTAACCTTATGGGGATTCCCTTGTGTGTTATTTGTGGTTTTTCCCTTGCTGCTTTTAATATTTTTTCTTTTTATGTAATTTTTGATAGTTTGATTAATATGTGTCTTGGTGTGTTTCTCCTTGGATTTATCCTATATGGGACTCTCCGTGCTTCCTGGACTTGATTAATTATTTCCTTTCCCATATTAGGGAAGTTTTCAACTATAATCTCTTCAAATATTTTCTCAGTTCCTTTCTTTTTCTTTTCTTCTTCTGGGACCCCTATAATTCGAATACTGATGCATTTAATGTGTCCCAGAGGTCTCTGAGACTGTCCTCAATTCTTTTCATTCTTTTTTCTTTATTCTGCTCTGCAGTAGTTATTTCCACTATTTTAACTTTCAGGTCACTTATCCATTCCTCTGCCTCATTTATTCTGCTATTGGTCCCTTCTGGAGAATTTTTAAGTTCATTTATTGTGTTGTTCATTGTTGCTTGTTTCATCTTTAGTTCTTCTAGGTCCTTGTTAAACGTTTCTTGTATTTTCTCCATTATTTTTCCAAGATTTTGGATCATCTTTACTATCATTATTCTGAATTCTTTTTTAGGTACACTGCCTATTTCCTCTTCATTTGTTAGGTCTACTCGGTTTTTGCTTTGCTCCTTCATCTGTTGTGTGTTTCTCTGTCTTCTCATTTTGCTTAACTTAGTCTGTTTGGGGTCTCCTTTTTGCAGGCTGCAGGTTCGTAGTTTCCATTTTTTTGATGTCTGTGGCTAAGGTTGGTTCAGTGAGTTGTGTAGGCTTCCTGGTGGAGGGGACTAGTGCCTGTGTTCTGGTGGATGAGGCTGGAGCTTGTCTTTCTGGTTGTCAGGTCCATGTCTGGTTATGTGTTTTGGGGTGTCTGTGGCCTTATTATGGTTTTAGGCAACCTCTGTGCTAATGGATGGGGTTTTGTTCCTGTCTTGCTAGTTGTTTGGCATAGGATGTACAGCACTATAGCTTGCTTGTCATTGAGTGGAGCTAGGTCTTGGCATTGAGATGGAGATCTCTGGGAGATTTTCACCGTTTGATTTTATGTGGAGCTGGAATGTCTCTTTTTAACCAGTGTCCTGAACTTGGCTCTCCCACCTCAGTGGCACAGCCCTGACACCTGGCTGGAGCACCAAGAGCCTGTCCTCCACTCGGCTCAAAATAAAAGGAAGGAAAAAAGAAAGAACGAAAGAAGAAAAAAAATAATATAAAATTAAATAAAGTTATTAAAATAAAAAATAATTATTAAGAATAAAATTTTTAACTAAAACAACAACAACAAAAAACGGACAGAGAGAACCCTAGGATACTTGGTAAAAGCAAAGCTATATAGACAAAATCACACACAGAAACATACACACTCAGAAAAAGAGAAAAAGGGGGGAAATATATGTATGTGTATATATATATATATATATATATATATATATATATATATATATATATATATATTTGCTTCCAAAGTCCATCTCCTGAATTTGGGATAACTCTTGTCTATTCAGGTATTCCACAGATGCAGGGTACATCAAGTTGATTGTGGAGACTTAATCCACTGCTCCTGAGGCTGCTGAGAAAGATTTCCCTTTCACTTCTTTGTTTGCACAGCTCCTTGTTTCAGCTTTGGATTTGCACCCACCTCTGTGTGTAGGTCGCCTGAGGGCATTTGGTCTTCGCTCAGATAGGATGGGGTTAAAGAAGCAGCTGATTTGGGGGCTCTGGCTCACTCAGGCCAGGGGGACGGAGCGGTACTGAGTGCAGTGCGAGCCTGCAGTGGCAGAGGCTGGTGTAATGTTACACCAGCCTGAGGCACGCTGTGCGTTCTCCCCGGGAAGTTGTCCCTGGATCATGGGACCCTGGCAGTGACGGGCTGCACAGGCTCCTGGGAGGGGAGGTGTGGATAGTGACCTGTGCTTGCACACAGGCTTCTTTTTGGCAGTAGTAGCAGCCTTAGCATCTCATGCTCATCTCTGCGGTCCACACTGATACCGGTGGCTCACGCCCATCTCTGGAGCTCCTTGAAGCAGTGCTCTTAATCCCCTCTCCTTACGCACCAGGAAACAGAGGCAAGAAAAAGTCTCTTGCCTCTTCTGCAGGTCCCGACTTTTTCCAGACTCCCTACCAGCTAGCTGTGGTGCACTAGCCCCCTTCAGGCTGTGTTCATACAGCCAACCCCAGTCCACTCCCTGGGGTCTGACCTCTGAAGTCAGAGCCTCAGCTCCCAACACCCACCTGCCCTGGCGGGTGAGCAGACAAGCCTCTTGGGCTGGTCAGTGCTGGTCAGCACCGATCCTCTATGCGGGAATCCCTCTTCTTTGCCCTCCACGCCCCTGTGGCTGCACTCTCCTCCATGGTTCCGAATCTCCCCCCTTCCACCACCCACAGTCTTTGTCCGTGAAGGGCCTTCCTAGTGTGTGGAAACCTTTCCTCCTTCACGGCTCCCTCCCATTGGTGCAGGTCCCGTCCCTATTCTTTTGTCTCTGTTTTTTCTTCTTCTTTTGCCCTACCCAGGTACGTGGGAAGTTTCTTGCCTTTTGGGAAGTCTGAGGCCTTCTGCCAGCATTCAGTAGGTGTTTTGTAGGAGTTGTTCCACACGTAGATGCATTTCTTATGTATTTGTGGGGAGGAAGGTGATCTCCGCATCTTACTCTTCTGCCATCTTGAATCCTTCCCCCGTCTCTGTTTTTTTGTTCTTTAGTTCTTCTAGATCTTTGTTAGACATTTCTTGTATTTTCTCAGTCTGTACCTTCTTACTATTTCCAAGATTCTGGATCATCTTTACTATCATTACTCTGAATTTTTTTTCAGGTCGATTGCTTATTTCCTCTTCATTTATTTGGTCTCATAGATTTTTACCTTGTTCCTTCATGTGTGACATAAACTTTTGTTCTCATTTTTTTTTATGAGTGGGATTGTGTTCCTGTCTTACTGTTTATTTGGCCTGAGGCTTCCAACACTGGAGTTTGTATGCTGTTGGGTAGAGCTGGGTCTTGGTGCTGAGATGAGGACCTCCATGAGACTTCACTCCAATGAATATTCCCTGGGGTCTGAGGTTCTCTGTTAATCCAGTCGTTTGGACTCTGAGCTCCAATTCCAGGAGCTTCAGCCTGACCCCCAGTTCATGAACCAAGATCTGCAAGCCACGTGGGGTGGAAAAACAAAGAGAGAACAATAAGGAAGTAAAAAATAAAATTGGACTAGGAAACTACAGATATGTTAGAAAGAATATAAAAATAAAAATGTAGATGAATGAACAACTAGAAGATACAACATTATCACAATAGTAAAAATGAAGGGAGGAAAAAGAAAAAAAATTAGGGAAAAGGCCTTGGCTGTGGAGGGCAGGGCTGAATCAAGGGTGAGCTTTAGGCAGTGGGAGGGGCTTATTCTTAGGACCTACATGTCTGGAAAGGGTCCTGGGGGCTGTGGGGGGTGGTGCTTAGGCTCAATGGAACAGAAGGTGCCCAGGCGTTCCCCCCACTCCTGGCCTCAGGGGACGGGGAACCTCACCAGGGAGCCCAGCAGGTTTCCTGGGCTAGAGTGGGCAGGGCAAATGCCCTCTGCTCCTCTCCCGCTCCTCCTTAAGTCTGGCAGGCCCCTTCTGCCTGCCTCTCCTGTTCTCCCCTCAGCCTCCATCCTATGCCCCCAGGACCAATATGGCCGGGGGTTGAGGGGGGCCTTGGAGGGCAGGGGGCTGGCTTGGGAACTCAGCAGGTTCCCTGGGCCCGAGTGGGATGGACAATCACCCTCTGCTCTTCTCCCACTCCTCCCAGAGGGCCTCTCATGCCTGCCTCTCCTGATCTCCCAGGCCTCAGGGGTGCCAATCCAGTCTGGCCTCCACTTCTGCTCCCCTCTTAGCCCCCCCCATGTCTTAATGGTTTACTTGGTGGTTCCTCCTTTCTCCTTTGGTGTCAGGGTCCCCCACCAGTGTCCGGCAGGCACCTTAGTTGTGGGGAGATGCTAACAGCATCTTCCCACACCACCATCTTTCAAGACTCCACTCTTAAAGGGTGCACACAAAATCTCACACACTGTGAGATCCAGGGCAGAAACAGTAATTTGAAAGGATCCTGGATCAGACCCACTTGCTGATTTTGGAGAGCCTCCTGGAGAGGCAGAAGGCAATTGAAACTCACCCTGGTGGCATAGACACTGGCCATTTGGGAGCTAATCCAAGATAAGATATGGTTGCTTAATTAATGCTCCGAGGAAGAAAATGATGAGGGCGAAGATTTGCTGTCCTCAAAAGAAAAAAAAGATTTATTCTGGAAATTAACATCGAACGTATTTCTCATGAACTGCAGAGAACCAGCTACTACATTTCCATGATTATCTGGGGGCGCTGTAGTAGGTTAAATGCCACAATGTGACCTCCTAGCTAATGCTGAAGTTATTTCTTAGGTTTGGTTTGCATAAGGTATAATTTCTTAGGTTTGAAGTTGTTTTGAGACACATTGCTGTCTCTCATTGGTCAAAGGTAGTTGCATTTTTTTCCTATGAATTTCATCTTGCATTGTTTTACACAAGTCCTGAACCAACAAAAAAGGCGGGGGGGGGGGGGAGAATTAATAATGAAAATATTCTCAGTCACATGGCAATAGTCTTTTGACTGAAGCACATTTGCCACTACATAGCTAAATTCATCCTTTGAAATTTTAATTTCCTGTGAATGACAGTGCACTCCTCCCCAAGATTAGAGAGGGCTGGCTGTAGCCAGTGCACACGCCAGTGTGCATGCAACTTTCAAACCTCCCCTTTTTCATTGCTTTCTGAATAGCCTGGCTATTCTCTTCCAAGACAGAGAAAAATGATTCCCTGGAAATGGAACTTCCTCATCTTTATGCCGCAAAGAGCTCATATGCATTTTCTTAGCCTCTCATAGCTTCAGAAAAGATAGTTATTGCTAGCATAGACTATTCCTGGAGCCAGAAATGCTATGGTTAGGGCACTTCATCAACCAAATCACAGTTGTTCTGCTTTCCCATAAGTGATATGCAGCCATCCTTACCTCCTTAGATTGCTTCAGGAAAAAGAGTTTGCTATAACTAAATTGTTTCATACAGAATGTTTACTTGTCTAGAACTTTGGCTTGTAATGAGTCTTTCTCTTCCAGTATGGTGATGCACAACACACCTGGAGCCCCAGCCAACACAACAAAACATCCAGGTTTTCATTTCTCTCTCTATGTAAGATTGCACCAAAAAAGATTTTTAAACATTGAAAGTTACACTCTCTCACTTACTTTCATCTTGTCTTTCCTCCTAAAGATTTAAATAAAACTCATCCCACATCCCAAGGAAACAGCTTAATGTAGCTTCTGTATTCTTGCGTTATATGTTGGTGAATATATATGCTTAAATATATTCAGTAGGCATGCACACTCAAAACTTTACAGGTACTCAAACTTAAAAATGGAATAGATACTCTTTGTCTCTTTTGAGACACACGACCTTGCACCCACAAATTAGAGATGGTGTTAATTCAGGTCTATGTAATGTAGTAAGAAGAGTTCTTAATGGGGAATTTCCAAGTTAATGTCTTCCCACCCAGTGGGAGCAACTCTTTCTTACTGGAATGTCATTAAAATGTGAAAAGATGGGAGAAAAACAGATTGACAATATAATCACTAAATCCTGAGACATTAACTTTCTCAAAACATGTAATACAACAACTACAGCAACAAAAAACTGTTCTGAAAGATATTTGGAGAAATGCCTAATTCCAAGGCTAGGATAGGGTAGACACAAGATAAACCTGGAACATCTTGTTATACCAAAAATATAATATTGATATTTTTATTTTATCAGGACTACATTGCAAGGATGCTTGAAAAGGCTTCCACTGGCCAAATCTGAGACAATATGAGCACCAAAATAATTAAGTAAACCATTAATAAAAATAAAAATTCATGAGTCTACACTGGTAAAAATAGATAAATATATAAATTAAAATGGGATAAGGGCTCTTTCTTAAACTAGAATTCTGAGGGTTAGCTGGTAAGTGTAAGAGGGAGTACTGCAGTTGAAAAATCATTTTACATCAATCATAGTAAAGTTTGGATTATGCAAGAATCATCAATGGAGGCTGGATCTTGACAGAAATTATGATGAGGAGTAGGATATTTGCATGATCTTAAAGTGACTCCTCACAGACTGCTTACTAGTTGCAAAGGAGAAAAAAAACCCAGTAATTATACCAGGGAGAAATCAGGCAACACCTTACTTAACTCGATGAGCAAAGGTCAAAGAAAGGCTGTGGAACCATTCCAGATTAAAGAAGCCTAACAAGATATGACAACTGTACGTGATACCACATGCTAGACTAGATCCTCAGTTGGAGGAGAGCAATGCTATAAAGGATACTTTTGGGTCAATTGACAACATTGGAATATGAAAGATACATTAGATAGAAGTATGTAATTATATTTTTAGAACCATGATGAATATAACTTACCCCTGAATAGTTTTTAAAATATTATGAAATTATCTATATGTATATCAATATCTATCTATTCTCTCTCTGTCTCTCTCTCTCTCTCTCGCTCTCTCTGTCTATTGAGAGAGAACACAAATACAAAGCAAAAGAGGTAAAATATCAGCAATAGATACATCTGAGTAAAGAGTGTCCAGGTGTTCTTTGTTTTATTCTTTGCTTACCTTTAAGTATGAATTAATTCCCAAATAAAAATTATTAAGAATTGGTTCCAAGGGTTTCCCTGGTGGCACAGTGGTTGAGAGTCCACCTGCTGATGCAGGGGACGCGGGTTCATGCCCCAGTCCGGGAAGATCCCACATGCCGCAGAGCGGCTGGGCCCGTGAGCCATGGCCGCTGAGCCTGCACATCTGGAGCCTGTGCTCCGCAACGGGAGAGGCCACAACAGTGAGAGGCCCGCGTACTGCAAAAAAAAAAAAAAAAAAAAAAAAAAAAAAGAATTGGTTCCTAATACGAAAGTCCAGTATGCAAATAGAATTTCCCCTTCCATTTTGATGGTTGGTTTGCCAATAAGGTATAGATGGTAGAGGCCAATCGAGTCTGTAGTGGCTTGGAACTGTGGCCTAAGGTGAGGTCCAAGATGACTTTATTTCCAAAGTTGCAAAGGCTTGGTAAGTTTCAGAAGGCCTTGGAAGGAGACTGGACAAGACTAAAGAATGTAGATGGATTTTATAATATTGTTGGAAAACTCACTTATTGTTATTAGTGACAAGACATTGCTTAGAAATTGTACTATATGACTGTTTTATTAACTTACATAACTTGTTTATATGTGTATGTATACATACACAAATATGAATAGCTAATCATAAATGTGTTTGTAATGTCAGGTATATGCACCTGGTAGTACCTGACAACCTAAAAAATGAAGTGTAAAACTGAAATTCCTGATAACATCCTAGATGGAAGCAAAACTGAGAGAAAATTTTTGTAATTGCACGTTCAAATTGTGTTATTCTCTTCACAAAAATTAGCAATGATATGCCATTGTATATTCATGTGGCTTCTATTTCAGTTTCATGGGAAGCCCAGTAATTTTCACCTTTATGTTGAGGGGACTACTCTTGCTGCTGCTAGTACTATTAGTAGCAATAATAATAATCCACCAGTTGATGATTTTCAGCCATAAATTCAGGTGTGTAAAAAGTATACCCTCTTTTGTTTGCTACAACTCATTTTTATGACTCTGAGCTCTCCTTCTTATTAGCTAAATAAATAAATAAAATGAACCTAGTCAATACCCAGCTCTTTCGATTTAAGTGTGGTCAGTTAAAGATTCTGTCCCTCCTCCTTATCCAATTTTCCTTGAGATATTATAAGTTCTAGAGGTGGTAGAACTTACATATAATTTGGGGGAGAGTGTCTGGTTCTCTGTGGATGTCTCTGCAATTCTGGATTCCATTGAGAAATTTAAGGGGTTAGTCCTCTTTGTTTCTCTTGCTGGCAGGCCCTTTACTCTGCATCCTTCTCTTCCCAATTGTGAGGCCCCTTCAAGTTCAATGGCATCCTCTTGGGTCTCATGTATACCTTGAGTATATGTGTTGGATGGAAAGGACATATGAACTCTCGATTTCTCTCTCTCTGCTTGCAGGAGGAAAAAGGACTTTGTCCTGATAAAGTTGATTTGTATATTGAGACCTGCAAAATGGAGGCTGCCCCAGTGGCCTGGCCCACATCACAAATATAAATCCTAGTCAACCTACATATGGGAAACACTTGTCAAGGAACATACACCAATCACAATCATCTAATTCAGCTTTAACTAGCTTACCCTAGATATTAGGACCTGCTAGCCTTATAAGGAAATCGCCAGCCCCATAGTCAATCATGCCCTGTTTCCAAGTTTCCTCTCCTGTTGTTCTGTAAAATTGCTCTTACGCCCAATCCATCAGGAACAGTGCTCCACTGTTTGTGAGGCACTGTACTCCTCCAATCCATGGACTGTTTTCCCTTGAATAAAGGATATCAAACTCGTTACTAAATTGTTTTACTTTTGTCATTTGATAGTCTTTAGGCCCATCTACATAGATACTTTACAATCACCATTACTCTAATGATCCAAACCCACACTAGACCTAAGACCTCTCTACAAGACTTGAAGTCCCCCTGGGTTACATCTTGTGAAGAAAGACACAGGTCTTCTCTGATCTGAGTCCTCTGATCCCCTAAATGTATTTTGGTTTCCTTTTTACTCCACTACCTCCACCAACACCCACAGCCAGGTTTCAACACAGAAGGGCAACATAGGGCAGATAACCTATTGTCCAGACCAAAGATTAACTTGTTAATCATTAGTTTGTTAATCTCCTGTTATGGACTGAATGTTTGTGTCCCCACCCCCAATTCATCTGTTGAAGCCCTAACCCTTAATGTGATTTTATTTGGAGATAGATAGGACTTTTATGGAGACAATTAAGGTTAAATGAAGGCATGATGCTGAGGCCCTGATCCAATAGAATTATTTTCCCTATAAGAAGAGATACCAGAGAGCTCACTCTCTCCCCTCCCTTGCAATTAGAGGAAGACCATGTGAGAACAGCACAGCTGTCTACAAATCAGGAAGAGAGTCCTCACTAGAAACCAAACCTTACTGGAACCTTGATTTTAGACTTTCCAGCTTCTAGAACTGTGAGGAAAGGAATTTCTATTGTTTAAGCCACACAGTGTGTGGTAATTTATTACAGCAGCCCAATTCTCTCTTTGCTCCTTGCCAGTTGGCTTTGGTTCATTTTGAGTGAGAAAGCTAGTTCTAAATTCATCATGTAGGCTTTCTTTATCTATGTTAATACTATATGCCAGTGTATCTCCAACTTGAGCATGCATATGAATCACTTGGAGGGCTTCTTAAAACACAGTGCTGGGTCTCACCACAGAGTTTCTGATTCAGTAGGTCTGGGTTGGGGCCCAAGGTTTTGTACTTCTAACAAGCCCCCAGGTGATGCTGATACTGCTGGTCCAGGGACCACACTGTGAGAACCATAGCTATATACTTTAGTATATTATTGTATAAACACATACTTTAGAAAAAAGTTTTACAGCAGTCCTTTAGGCTGCAAAAGCCCTTAGGTTCTTGATTCAAAATCAAGCTTTTGAAACTAAAACAAACAAAATAAATAACTCTTCCTTCTCAGAAAGCTTAGCTTTTGTGATTCAAAAGTGCCTTGACTTTAAAAGCTATTATCTCTTTGAAGAGTTTAAAAAAATCTATTTAGAAACTGAGATGACTTTTTCTCTTTGGGTTCCTTTGTATTCTCATTCTTTTTGGTGAAACATGTCTCCAGATGCTTTGAAAACCAACAATTCAGTAGGTGGAGGGTCTCATAGAAGCAGAAAAATTCAGGAAAGCAAAACCTTAGTTATCTCAGAATTTGATCCTGCTACAAAAAAATAACTACCATTTATTTAATGCTTATGCCAGGCACTATACTGGTAATGACTTCTGTTTTCTTGTTTAATTCTCACAATGAACATCTTCAAACTATGTGACATGTTTGTTACTGTTGTTGTAGTTTTTGTTTCCACTTACAGTTGAGAAAAATGATGCTTAGAGAAGTTAAGGTACTTGCCCAAGTTTTCACAACTGGTAAGTGGCAGAGCTGAGATTCTAAGAGCTGCTTACAGCTCTTAACCACTGCTATCCAGCTTCCATCCTTTCTAATATAACATTTTTAAAGCAAATTCATTATGACTTAAAAAGGAAATAGCTACACTTATTCAAAGTTACCATGTCTTTTTCTCCTGTCAGACACATTTAAAATGGATATTAGGAATAATGCCCCAGTCAGGAGATCTATTAGCCTCTTGTTAGAAGTGGTAACAACTTCATGCCTTTGGTCATTTAAAGTGGACCATATAGAGCACTGGACTATGTGTCACTTGAAAAAACTTCATATGAGTAGGGAATTGAAAGTTTTAAAATTTTTAATAGAATAGCTTGAAATCTGGTCCTTAGGGTTTTGAATCAAGTTGCTCATTTGTTTAGTCACTGCCCAGTATTTCTTCCAAGGGGAACAAATATTTGCTTTAGTCTGACACATTATCCATGGGAGATTCACACTAGAAAATGTGCTAATCTGAACCCCACTCAGATGCCAATATTATGTAGCTTTGTAGCTTTTGTGGAAGTCCAGGAATCTAGCAGAGAAGTTAAAACACACCATAGGCATGAAAAAATCAGAGATAGGGTGCACTGGAGAGGGTAAGAGAAACAGTTATATTATTTATATTACCTCTCCCCCAAGGCAATACATCTCAGTGCCAAGAGAGCCATTCTCAGTCTATGATTTCTCCTGCAGGAAAATGTGAGAGCACGTGAGTGGGTGCCTGGCTTCCCCAGCTATATGGACTCCTGTCAAAAAAGTCCATTCCTCTCATGCCCCATCCAAAATACTAAGTTATGGACTGCATGACTGGGGGTATTGAGTGGTTGGGAGAAGAGCAGTCAGGGTTCAGAATGCAACATTTCAAAGGGACACTGATTCTTACTAAACACATCATGGACTCCTTTGGGAGTCATCCCATGAGTGACTTGGGGATGCCTCACTTGTGGTCCTGCTAACTGGCCCATTGACACCATCAGAGTTACATGTGTCTCACCCACACATTTTACAACCATGGCAAGCTCCCTGTGCATGGTCCCACATCAGTGAGAGTGAGTTTTTGTAGATGGGCAGAGAGTACATGCAGAAATTCAGCCCAAATCTCTGAGCCTGGGGGAGACCACAAGCTTGAGCATTTAGCACCATCCTCAGTACAGCTAAAAGGAGGTTGTGAGCACTTTGGCTGGCTTTGTAGGATCGAAAGGATACATACAAGCTTAAGAATTCTGCTGCAAGTGGGAGCAAAGTGTGTGGAGCAAATGTATAAATAGAAAAGGTCTAAGAAAGCCTGAGAATCCCTAGCAGAGCTGAAAAAAGGTATTTCTCTCTTGAAGTCAGTCAGTAAAGACTGGAGGAGGTGACTTCTACTTCAAATGCAAAGACAGCAGGGAAAGAACTCAAGGAAGATAAAAAAATCAAGTAAACATGATACCACCAAAAGAACACAATAATTTGCTATTAACAAAAACCAAAGATATAGAGATTTATGATTTACTCAATGAAAAAATTAAAATAGCTCTCCTAAGCAAGCTCAATGAGCTACAAGAAATAGAGAAAGGCAATTCAAAAAATCAGAATAACTATACATGAAGAAAATAAGAAGTTTCAGAAAGAGATATAAATCATTAAAAATCTGAAATTCTGGAGATAAAGAATATAATGAATGATATGAAAAATACAATAACTAGCATCAACATTGAGAATGGATCAAGCTGAAGAAAGAATCTATGAAGTAGAAGACAGGACCTGTGAAATTACCCAGAAGAGAACAAAGAGAAAAGAATGAAAAAGAGTGAAGAAAGCCTATGTGAATTATGGGATACCATAAAAAGAAACAATCTTCAAATTAATTGATTCTCAGAAGGAGAAGAGAGAGAGGGTGAAGAAGGCAGAAAGTTTATTTAAAGAAATAATGTCTGAGAACTTCCCAAATCTGGGGAACAATTTGGACATTCAAGTTCATGAAGATGGCAAGTCATGCCAAAATTTTAATCCAAAATTATCTGACACATTCTATTAAAACTGCTTAAAATCAAAGATAAAGAGAAAATATAAAAAAAAGAAAAAAGATAAATCACATACAAGGGGACCCTGATGAGGCTATGAGAAGATTTCTCAACAGAAAACTTGTGGGCCAGGAGAAAGTGGGATGATATATTGAAAGTGCTGAAAGAAAAAAAAGGTCAGCCAAGAATACTATACTGAGCAAAGTTGTCCATCAGAGAGGAAAGGCAAGATAAAGACTTTCCCAGACAAAGAAAAGCTGAGGGAGTTCACCTTGACCTACATTGCAAAAAAGTTGAAAGGAATTATTTAAGTTGAAACAAAGGTTTTCTGTTTATTAACATGAAGACATATTAAAATATATAACACTGGTAAAATTAAGTATATAGACATATCCAGAATACATTAATACTAGAATATAGTGGTGTGTTAACCACTTAACATGACTATAAAGGTTAAAGAACTGAAGCATTAAAAATTAACTATAGGCTTCCCTGGTGGTGCAGTGACTAAGAATCCACCTGTCAGTGCAGGGGACACGGGTTCAAGCCCTGGTCCAGGAAGATTCCACGTGCTACAGAGCAACTAAGCCCGTGTGCCACAACTACTGAAGCCTGCATGCCCCAGAGCCCATGCTCTGCAACAAGAGAAGCCACTGCAATGAGAAACCTGCACACCACAACAAAGAGTAGAGCCCCCTCACTGAAACTAGAAAAAGCCATTGCACAACAATGAAGACCCAACACGCCAAAAATAAATAAATTTTAAAAATTAACTATAGCCACAATAATTTGTTAATGAGTATACAATATACAAAGAGGTATACTGAGATATCAAAAACATAAAAAGGAGAGGGAGTAAAATGGTAAAGATTTTATATGTGATAGAAGTAAAGTTGTAATACATGTAAAATAGATTGTTATCCCGAAAAGATGCTTTATGTAAGCCACATGGTAAACAAAGAGCAAAAACTTATGGTAGATACCCAAAAGATGAAAAGAAGAGAATTAAAGCATACTACTATGGAAAATCATCATTCACAGAGGAAGCCAGCAAGAGAGGAAGAAAAGACAAGGAAACAACAAAACAGCCAGAAAACAATTAATAAGACAGCATTAGCAACTCCTTTCCTATCAATAATTACTCTAAACGAGATAGATTAAATTATCCAGCCAAAAGGCACAGAGTGACTAAATAGATAAAAATCAAAAACAAAAAAAACCAGGACCCAACTATATGCTGAATATAAGAGATTTCAGCATTAAGGACACATAAAAACCCAAAGTGAAGAGATGGAAAAGATATTTCATGCAAATGGAAACCAAAAGAAAGCAGGAGTAGCTATAATTATACCAGACAAAATAAACTTTAAGCCAAAAATGGTAATAAGAGACAAAGAAAATCATTATATAATAATTGAGAGGTCAATTCATCAAGAAGATATGACAATTGTAAGTATATGTACCCCAAACAGTAGAGCAGCTAAATATATTAAGCAAATACTAAGAGATTTGAAGGGAGAAATAGATAACAGTACAAGAATAATAGGAGACATCAATACCCACTTTCAACAATGAATAGATCATCCAGACAGAAAATCAGTTAGGGAACATTGGACTTGAACTATACTTTACCAAATGGATCTAACAGACATACACAGAATATTTGATCCAACAGCAGCAGAATATACATTCACCTCAAGTGCACACGGAGCATTATCCACAAAACAAGTCTTAACAAATTGAAGAAGATTTAAATCATATCAAATATCTTTTCTAACCACAATGGTAGGAAACTAGAAATCAATAATAGGTGGAAAGCTAGTAAATTCACAAATATGTGGAAATTTAACTACACACTCCTGAACAAATAGTGGGTCAAAGAAGTCAAAAAGCAAATAAAAATTATATTGAAACAAATGAAAATTAATAACACAACATATTAAAACTTATGGAATGCAGCAAAAGGAGTTCTAAGAGGGATGTTAATAGTGATGAATGTCTACATTAAAGAAAGAGAAAGGTCTCAAAAAAACAACATAACTTTACACTTCAAGAAACTAGAAAAAAAAAGAAATAACTAAACCCAAAGTTAGCAGTAGAAAGTAAAGCAGAACAAAATGAAATAGAGACCAGAAAGCATTAGAAAAGACAAATGAAACTAAAAGTTGATTGTTGAAAAGATAAATAAAATCGACAAACATTTAGCTAGGTTAATTAAGAAACAAAGAGAGAAGACTGAAGTAAATAAAATCAGAATGAAGAATGAGACATTACAACTGATACTCTGGAAATATAAAAGATCATAAGAGACTTCTATGAACAATTATACACCAACAAGTTGGATGACTTAGAAGAAATGTACAAATCCCTAGAAACATACAACTTACCAAGAGTAAACCATGAAGAAATAGAAAATCTGAACAGATCAGTAACAAGTAAGGAGACTGAATGAGTTATCAAAACTCCCACCACAGAAAAGCCTAGGACAAGATGGTTTCACTGGTGAATTCTAACAAACATATAACGAAGAATTCTTTAATTAATGTCAATACTTCTCAAACTCTTCCACAAAATAAAAGAGGAGGGAGTACTCCCAAACACATTTTACAAGGCAAGTATTACCCTGATACCAAAGCCACATAAGGACACTACAAGAAAAGAAAACAACAGGCCAATACCTCTGATGAATATAGATGCAAAAATTCTCAACATAACACTAGCAAACTGAATTGAACAGGACAATAAAAGGATCATAGGGCATGGCGAAGTGGGATTTATCTCTGAGATGCAAGGATGGTTCAATATATGCAAATCAATAAATGTGTTATACCATATTAATAGAATGAAACAATCAAAAATATGATTACTTCAATAGATGGGGGAAAAGCATTTAACAAAATACAACATCTTTTCATGATAAAAACTCTCAACAAATTGAATGTGGAAGGAACCTAACTCAATACAATAAAGGCCATATATAACAAAGGTACAGATAACATCATACTCAGTGGTCAAAAATAGAAAGCTTTTCCTCTAAGATCAGGAACAAGACAACAGTGCCCACTCTCACCACTCCTATTTAATAGCACTGGAACTCCTAGCCTGAAGTATCTTTTGAAAGTCTTGGTTATTGTTTCAACAGCAAATATAAATTCTATTAATTGGTTTCTATTCAAAAAGCACACACTATACTAGGGACTCTTAGAAAGCAGGAAAAACTAGGTGAAGATAAAATCATATTGAGAATAGTTTTTACTTGTTTTAATTCCCAAATTTATGATATAACGTAAAAATGTAGGTAGAGAAATATGTGAACAAAGTACACATATTTATCAGTGTTAGTTAAATACTTATAGTAAGATTCACTCTTCCTTTTGATTAAAAGCACAAAACTATTTAAAAAGTCAGGAAGCAGGGGAAGGTAATTTAAGGAGCCTTTGTAACATAATTAAAGGGTAGTAATGAGACAAATATAATTTTTGTTTATAAATTTCTAGAGTGTAAGATACCCAGTTTCTGTTTTTTTTTTTTTTCAAAGGTATCCAAAGTTGACCAGAAATACAGAACTGGCAAGAATCAGATCACCTGAATGACTTCCTCCTCTTTAATTCCTTCCTCCAGTTAAAGTTCCTTCCTCCCACTGGACAAAATAAAGTCATTCATCTCATATATGTTTCTTAAGTTTTTTGGTTTATTTTGTTTCTTTTTTATTGAAGTATAGTTGATTTACAATGTTATGTTGGGTTCAGGTGTACAGCATAGTGATTCAGTATTTTTTGCAGACTATACTCCATCATAACTTATTACAAGATAATGGCTCTAATTTCCTATGGTATGCAGTATATCCTTGGTGCTTATCTATTTTATACATAGAAGTTTTATCTGTTAAACCTATACCCCTAATTTGTCCCTCACCCTTTCTTCTCCCCTTTGGTAACCACGAGTTTGTTTTCTATATCTGTGTGTCTGTTTCTGTTTTGTATATACATTCATTTGTATTATATTTTAGATTCCACATATAAGTGATATTGTACAGTATTTGTCTTTCTATGTCTGACTTATTTCACTAAGCATCATAATCTCTAGGTCTATGCACATTACTGCAAACGGCAGAATTTCAGAATTTTTTATGGCTGAGTATTATTCCATTATATATATCACATCTTCTTTATTTATTTGTTGACAAACACTTGGTTGAGTTGTATCCAATTTGGGTGAATAAAAATGTTTTCTGGGCTTCCCTGGTGGCGCAGTGGTTGAGAGTCCGCCTGCCGATGCAGGGGACACGGGTTCATGTCCCGGTCTGTGAGGATCCCACATGCCGCGGAATGGCTGGGCCTGTGAGCCAAGGCCGCTGAGCCTGCGCGTCCGGAGGTTGTGCTCCACGACGGGAGAGGCCACAATAGTGAGAGGCCAGCATACCACAAAAAAAAAAAAGTTTTCTGCATTTGGGGGGAAATTGGAACTTTTTGGGGAAATTGGAATTATCCTTTCTTCTGGGAGGGGGATTCCTTTATTGAATATTTTTAGTCAGACAGATGTAAGGCAAATGCCTTCTCATTTTTCTTGAGGAACCCTGGACTATGAAATGAAACCAAATCCAGACACTCAGATGGCTATTCTATTTAGTATTGTAAATTGGTTTTATTTTTAGGAGACTGTTCTCCTTGGAGAGTTTATATTTTCTTTTCTAAATATATATTTAGCTAGGGCTGCATATTTGAGTTATTTTTTCCTTAGGAAGTGGGATATCTTTTATCCCACTTATTTTTTTCCCTTGGAAGTGGGATATATTTTCCCCATTTATTTGCTAAAAAGAAATACAAATACCAGACCTGATCCTGGCATAAGGAGTGTGAAAGATCTATTATTTTCACCTGATGTTGAAGAAAATTCTATAAAGGCACTGGGCTGTTTGGTGTTGCACAGTCAGATCTAACCTGTCTGTATCTTGTACATAGTATTATTTAAGAATTGACTCTTTTTATAGATTTGCTTGGATAAAGAGGGGAGGACCATTGAAGAAAATGTATATTACCACTCTCAATCATCCTGTGGAAGGAGATGAGATAGACCTTGGACTGTAAAGACAACTCCATCTTTTTCTGTAGTTAGGGAAATTTGGGCTTCAAGACATAGGAGAGAAGACTGGTCAAAAGGAACTCTTGTTAGTGAAAGGGCACATGACAGCTGACAAAGAGCTAGAAAACAGATGGCCGACTGCAGGCCTTCTGTGAAAGGGTTTATTGATATTTGACATTCAGTTTTATGTTCTCTTTTTCTATATAGTATTATCCTTCTGTTACCTCCAAGTTTCTAGTAACGTTTAGTTAAAGCTAAATCCTTGTATTTGTTGGAAATTAAGGGATGGTCTACATTTGAGGTGAAAAAAATCAGCCTGAGCATCATCTTAGTGAACAAGTGTTTATCAATAAATAAACCTGAAGCAGCCACCTGAAGCAATATATGATAAGTAACTATTGACAGATTTATGTGGTGAGAACATCTTAAATCTACTCTCTTAGCAAATTTCCAGTATTCAATACAGTATTAACTATAATCATCATGCTGTACATTAGGTATCTAGATTTATTCATCCTACATAAATGTAACTTTCTTTTACCTTTGACCAACATCTCCCCATTTCCCCTACTTTTCTACCCTTGTTAGCTAGCTTCACTGTAGTAATTATTTCACTATGTATATCAAATCATTATTTTGTACACCTTACATATATACAATTTTAATATTTTAAAAAAATAAACATTTGGAATTTGTAGATAAAATCTCATAAATGATGAAGAATTCTTGCATCTAAGAGTCTGATGTTTGCTAAAACATATAGCAACATCCCAAATGTTGGAAAGTTTAGAGCCATTCTGCTAACATGTTATTTATTCAATATATGACATGGACTTCTGTTCAAAACTTGAGGTGGGAAAATAAGTCAAACAGACATATCTTCTCCCTTTAACTCAGATTATATTCACTTTTCACATACCCAAGAGTAATGTAGCTTACCTTTAACTCCTCTAGTAATGACATATTTTAGCCACTGAAGGTTTTCAATAATGTTCTACTTTTGAAAAGTATATGCAGAGATGGGACTTCAAGAATGGTGGCATGAGAAGCTTGGGGAAAACTATATCCTGGAGAGATGTATCTTAAATCACTCAAAATTAGTAAAGACAATCATTTATAATCTCTGAAGAATGACCAAAGTCTTACAAAAAATTGAGGAGCACAAAATCAACAAAATCTATGGAACACTGCAGGAAAAGTTGGAGGCAGTGGCATTTGAGCTAGGGACTTCACCTGTCCCTCCACAGTTCTACCTTGTAGAAGAGCTATTTAAGAGAGCTTGGCAACAGAATAGAACTTCCTACCTCCCCCAGATTCCTGGGATGTAAGAGATATTCTGGGTAGTTTTCACAGCTGGTGAACAATAGAAGATTCCATTTTCCACAGCTCTGTGGTACAGAAGGTCAACATCCAGTAGGTGGTGGCATCCACACAGTGCCTATCTTCCCACCTTCAACTTCCACCACGTAGGGAGGATCCCAGTGGGTCATCTGGTGAAGAATGAGTCCCCTTTCCCACATAGTTTTGTGTCATAGGAGAGCTGCTACAGTGGGCATGTCAGGTGAGTGGCAGCTGCTATCTTCCCCAGACTTTTCAGAGTTAGTTCAGCCAAGTCACTAAACAAATAAGCAAACAGCCAAGTCAACACCAACAACCCTTGTGGGAGAGATCAGTATACAGAATCAATACAATATATTATCTAAAATGTTCAGTTTTCAACAAAAAATTATTAGACATGCAAAGAAATAGGAAACGTTCATCTAAACATACACAAAAGCACTCAATATTAACTGCCTGGTTCCAGACTGAAACAGAAAGAAATAGAAGATATTAACAGACCAATTACCAGGACTGAAATTAAATCAGTAATTTAAAAATTCCCAACAAACAAAAGTTCAGGACCAGATGGCTTCACAGGTGTATTGTACCAAACATTTAGAGAAGAGCTAATACTTATCCTTCTGAAATTATTCAAAAAATTGCAGAGGAAGGAACACTTCTATACTCATTCTAGGAGACCACCATCACCCTGATATCAAAACCAGAAAAAAGATATCACAGTCCAATATCACCAATGAACATAGATGCAAAAATCCTCAACAAAATACTAGCAAACTGAATCCAGCAATGCAGTAAAAGGATCATACACCATGATCAAGTGGGATTTATCCCAGGAATGTATAGATTTTTCAATATCTGCAAATGAATTAATGTGATACACTACATTAACAAATTGAAGAATAAAAATCTTATGCTCATCTCAGTAGATGCAGAGAAAGCTTTTGAAAAATTCAACATCCATTTATGATAAAAAAAAAACTCTTCAAAAAGTGGGCATAGAGGGGATACACCTCAACAAAATAAAGGCCATATATGACAAACCCACAGCTAACATCATACTCAATGGTGAAAAACTGAAAGCAATTCCTCTCAGATCAAGAACAAGGCAAGGATGACCACTCTCACCACTTTTATTCAACATAGTTTTGGAAGTCCTAACCACAGCAATCAGAGAATAAAAAGAAATTTAAAAATCCAAATTGTAAAAGAAGAAGTAAAACTGTCACTGTTTGCAGAGGACATGATACTATACATAGAAAATCCTAAAGACACTACCAGAAAACTACTAGACCTTGTCTACGAATTCAGTAAAGTTGCAGGATTCAAAATTAATAGAGAGAAGTCTGCTGCATTTCTACAAAATAGGAGAAAGAGAAATTAATGGAACAATCCCATTTACCATCACATCAAAAAAGAATAAAAGAACTAGGAAAAACCTACCTTAGGAGGCAAAAGACACTGATGAAAGAAATTGAAGATGACACAAACAGATGGAAAGATATACAATGTTTTTGGATTGAAAGAATCAGTATTGTTACAATGACCGTACTACCCAAGGACACATATAAATTCAATGCAATCCCTATCAAATTACCAATGGCATTTTTCACAGAACTAGAACAAAAATTTTTTACATTTATATGGAAACACAAAAGACCCTGAATAACTAAAGTTACCTTGAGAAAGAAAAATGGTGCTGGAGGAATCAGGCTCCATGACTTCAGACTAAACTACAAAGCTACGGTAATCAAGACCATATGGTACTGACACATAAACAGAAATACACATCAATGGAACAGAATAGAGTCCAAAAATAAAGCCATATACTTATGGTCAATTAATCTACAAGAGGAGGCAAGAATATACAATGGAGAAAAGACAATCTCTTCAACAAGTGGTTCTGGGAAAACTGGACAGCTACATGTAAAAGAATGAAATTAGAACATTCTCTAATACCATATACAAAAATAAACCCAAAATAGGTTCAAGACCTGTAGGTAAGACCAGAAACCATAAAACTCCTAGAGGAAAACATAGGTAGAACCCTCTTTGACACAAGTTGCAGCAATATTTTTTTGGATCCATCTCCTAGAGTCATAGAAATAAAAACAAAAATAAACAACTGGGACATAATTAAATCTAAAAGCTATTACACAGAAAAGGAAACCATAAACAAAATAAAAAGACAACCTATAGAATGGGAGAAAATATTTGCCAATGATGTGACTGACAAAGGATTATTTTAAAGTACACAAACAACTTATACAGTTCAATATCAAACAAACAAACAACCCAACTGAAAAATGGGCATGATATAGACAGTTCTCCAAAGAAGACATACACATGGTCAACAGGCATATGAAAAGATGCTTAACATTACTAATTATTAGAGAGATGTAAATCAAAACCACAATGAGGTATCACCTCACCCCAGCCAGAATGGCCACCATCAGAAAATCTACAAATAATAATGCTGGAGAGGGTGTGGAGAAAAAAGCAACTCTCCTAAACTGTTGGTGGGAATGTAAATTGGTGCAGCCACTATGGAGAAAGGTATGGAAGTTCCTTAAAAAATCTAAAAATAGAATTATCATATAATCCTGCAATCCCATTCCTGGGCATATATCTAGAGAAAACCATAATTTGGAAAGATACACAAACCCCAATGTTCATAGCAGCACTATTCACAATAGCCAAGACATGGAAAAAAACCTAAATGTCCACTGACATATGAATGGATAAAAAAGATGTGTTACATATATACAATGGAATACTACTCAGCTGTAAAAAAGAATGAAATAATGCCATTTGCAGCAACATGGATGGACCTAGGGATTATCATGCTAAGTGAAGTAAGTCAGAGAAAAACAAATATCACATGATATCGCTTATATGTGGAATCTAAGAAATTGATACAAATGAACTTATTTTCAAAACAGAAATATACTCATAGATATAGAAAACAAACTTATGGTTACCAAAGGGGAAATGGGGGAGGGATAAATTAGGAGTTTGGGATTAACAGATACAAACTACTATATATAAAATAGATAACCAACAAGGACCTTCTGTACAGCACAGGGAACTCTACACAATATCCTGTGGTAACCTATAATGGAAAAGAGTCTAAAAAAAGAATATATATATATATATATATATATATATATATATATATATATATTCACAATAGCTAAGACACGGAAAAAACCTAATGTCCATTATATATATATATATATATATATATATATATATATATATATATATATATATATTATTCTTTTTCACTTTGCTGTGCACCTGAAACTAACACAACATTGTAAATCAAATATATTTCAATAAAAAATAAAAACAGTAAAATAAAAAAGGAAACCAGGCTTAAATAATTAAAGGAAAGTATGATGAAAATGATAGAGAATATAAGATAGAGAATATCATTTAAAAATTATAAAATGGAATGAAATGGAAATTTGAAATTGAAACATAAAATAATCAAGATGAAAAATTCACTAAAGGCCCTTGAGAGTAGACTTGAGCTGGCAAAAGAATCAGTTACCTTGAAGATAGATCAATAGAGATTATGAAATCTGAAGAACAGAGAGTAAAAGGAATGAAAAATGAACAGAGACACAGAGATATGTGGGATACCATTAAGTATCTATATTTTTTTAAAGAAATAATGGTGGAAAACTTCCTAAATTGATGAAAACATTATTCTACATATCTTAAAACTTTTATGAACTGAAGTAGGATAAATTCAAGAAGATCTTCAACAAGAGACACAGTCGTGAATTTTTTTAAAACAAAGACAAAGTAAAAAGCTTGAAAAGAACAAGAGGAAAATAACCCATTTCACACAAGGGACCTCCAATAAGATTAACAGCTGACTCCTTAACAGAAACAATAGAGACAAGAAAGAGTAAGACGTATTTAAAGTGCAAAGACACAAGACATATAAACAACGAAAAGTAAAATGGTAGAAATGAATTCAACCATATCAATAATAACCTTAAATGTGGATGGATTAAACATTCCAAATAAAATGCATTGATTGTCAAGGATAAAAAACACCAAGATCCTACTATATGTTGTCTACAGGAAACACACTGTATATTCAAAGACATAAATAGATTGAAAGCAAAAAGATAGAAAAGTATATACCACGAAAACAGCAACCATAAGAGAGCTGATGTGGCTATAATAATATCAAACCAAATAGATGTTAAAGCAACAGCTGTTACTATCATAAACATATGCATGTAATAATAGAGCTCCAAAATGCATGAAACAAAAACTGACAGAATTGAAGAGAGAAATGGATACATCAACAATAATACTTGGGACTTCAGCACCCATTGTATTAGTTTCCTAAAGCTGCTGTAATAAAATACCACAAACTTGGTGTCTTAGAACAATGAAAATGTATTCTCTCACAGTTTTGGAGACTAGAAATTAGAAATCAAGGTGTTTATAGGTTTGGTTCCTTCTGGAGGCTTTGAGAGAGAACCTCTTCCTTGCCTCTCTCCTCGCTTCTGGTGATTGCCAGCAATCCTTGACATCCTTTGGCTTGTAGATGCATCTGTCCAATTCTGCCTCCATCTTCACATGATCTTCTCCTCTGTGTGCCTGTGTCTCTGTGTCCAAATGTCTGTCTTATAAGGACATCAGTCATATTGGATTTAGAACCCACACTAATCCAGTATGATCTCATCTTAACTTGATTATATTTACAAAGATGTTATTTCCAAATAAAGACATATTCACAGGTTTTGGATGGATATGAATTTTGGAGGAACACTCTTCAACTCAGTACAACCACTTTCAATAATGGATAGAAAAGCTAAGCAGAAGATCAACAAGGATATAGAAGACTTAAGCAACACTACTAACAAACTTGACCTAACATATTTATAGAACACTCCACCCAACAACAGCAGAATACACATCTTTTCTGAAGTACACATGGAACATTCTCCAGGATAGACCATAATCTGGGCCATAAAATTTTAAAGTATTGAATTCAAAAAGTATGTTCTCTGACTACAAATAAATTATATTAGAAATCAATAACAGATGGAAATTTGGGGAACTGAAAAATAAGTGAAAAGTAACCAACACACTCCTAAATAATCAATTGGTCAAGGAAGAAATCACAAGGTAAATTAGAAAATACTTTAGCATTAATGAAAACAAAATACAATATACTAAACCTATATGATACAGCTGAAGGAAAGCTTAGAGGAAATATATATGGCTACAATTGCCTAAATGAAAGAAGAAATATCTCAAATCATCTTCCACTTTATTAAACTATGAAAAGAAGAACTAAATCCAAAGCAAGTGTAAGAAAGGAAAATAAAAAGATTAGAGGGTAAATAAAATAAATAGGAATTAGAAAAACAATAGATAAAAATCAACAAATGCAAAACTTGGTTTTTTTTAAAGAGATCACAATTACTGATGAGCCAATAGCTAGACTGACTAGGAAATAAAGAGAAGAATCAAGTGACTCATATTAGGAATGAAAAGGAGGACACCACTATTGACCTTACAGAAATAAAGTGGTTTAAAAGGAAATATGTCAGCAATAAGAGAAGAATGAACACTCTTGTCACTTCTATTCCACATTGTACTAGGCAAGAAAAAGAAATATAGATTGGGAAGGAAGAAATAAAACTATCTCTTTTCACAGACTACATTATCTTGTACATAGATAATCCTAAATCATCCACTGAAAAATCTACAATACAAAAATATTATAATAATATAATTAAGAATTAATTCAGAAAGTTTGCAGGATACAAGATCGATATACAAAAATCAATTGTATTTTCATATACTTGCAATAAACAGTCTAAAAATGAAATTAAGGAAACACACAATATCATCAAAAAAAGTAAGATACTTAGGAATACATTTAGAAAAAGAAGTACACAATTTGCACAATGAAAACTATAAAGTATTGTCAAAAAAAATTAAAGAGGATCTAAATAAATTGAGCTTGCACATAAACAGCCCACAGAATGGGAGAACAAATTTGTAAATAATATATCTGATATGGGACTTTTATCTGGAATATATAAAGAAATCTTACAAGTCAATAATAAAAAGATAACTCAATTTAAAAATGGGCAAAGGTCTAAAAAGACATTTCTCCAAAGATACAAGGAAAACCAATACACAAATAAAAAGATGCTCAACATCATTAGTCAGTGGGGAAATAAACATCACAATGAGATAACACTTTACGTCAACTAGAAGTCACACAATAATAGGTGTTAGAGAGGATGAGAAGAAACTGCAACATTCATACAATGCTGATGGGAATGTAAAATGGTACAACTGCTTTGGAAAACAGTTTAGCAGTTACTCAAATGTTAAACATAGAGTTCACAGATGACCAAGAAATTTCACACTGAGGTATATATCCAGGAGAAATAAAAACACAAATCCACACACAGACTGGCATGTGAATGTTCATTGCAGTTTTTTTCATAATAGGCAAAAGGTGAAAAGAACCTAAATGCTCATCAACTAATGAATGGGTAAACAAAATACATACATATATTCCATACAAAGGAATATTTTTCAGCCATAAAAACAAATGAAGCACTGATACATTCTACAAAATGAACAAATGATGGAAACATCACACTAGATTAAAATAACCAGTCACAGAGGCCAGATATTATATGATATCATGCATTAAATATGTAGAATAAACAAATCTATAAGAGACTGTAATGGTTGTCAAGGACTTCGGGAGGGGAGGGGTAATGACTGCTGATGGCTATGAGGTTTTTGGAGTGTGATGAAAAGTGTAAAATCAGATGTGGTGATGGTTAGTAACACAATACTGTAGACACACTGAAAGTCATTGAATTGAGCACTTTACATGGGTGAATTTTATGGCATATGAATTATATTTCAATAGAGCTGTTAAGAAAAGAAAAAGTTATAACAAAAATGTATATGCAGGATGGACCTTCAAGACGGTGGAGGACTGAGACATGGAGATTAACTTCTTCACCACAAACACATCAAAAATACACCTATATGTGGAACACCTCCTTCAGAACACCTACTGCATGCTGGAAGAACTCAGACTTCCCAAAAGGCAAGAAACTCCCCACGTACCTGGGGTCTTGGTGCTCAGGCGAGTGGTTGGGCCTGAGCCTCTGAGGAGGGAGAGTCAAGTTCAGGACATTGGACCACCAGAGACTTCCTGGCCCCAGATAATATCAATCAGTGAGAGTTCTCCCAGAGACTTCCATCTCAACACTAAGACCCAACTCCATACAACGACCAGCAAGCTCCAGTGCTGGACACCCCATGCCAAACAACTAGCAAAAAAGGAACACAACCTTCACCCACTAGCAGAGAGGCTGCCTAAAATCATAAGTTCACAGACATTCCAAAACACACCACCAGACATGGTCCTGCCCACCAGAAAGACAAGATCCAGCCATATCCACCAGAACACAGGTACCAGTCCCCTCCACCAGGAAGCCTACACAACCCACTGAATCAACCTTACCCACTGAGGGCAGACACCAAAACAACAAGAACTACGAACATGCAGCCTGAGAAAAGGAGACCTCAAATACAGTAAGTTAAGAAAATGAGAAGACAGATAAATACACAACAATGAAGGAGCAATGTAAAAACCCACCAGACCAAACAAATGAAGAGGAAATAAGCAGTCTACCTGGAAAAGAATTCAGAGTAATCATAGTAAAGATAACCGAGAATCTTGGAAATGGAATGGAGGAAATACAAGAAAAGTTTAATAAGGACCTAGAAGAACTACAGAGAAAACAAACAGTGATGAACAACACAATACATGACATTAAAAATTCTTTAGAAGGAATCAATAGCAGAATAGCTGAGGCAGAAGAACAGATAAGTGACCTGGAAGATAAAAGAGTGGAAATAACTACTGCAGAGCAGAATAAAGAAAAAACAATGAAAAGAATTGAGGACAGTCTCAGAGACCTCTGGGACAACATTAAACACACCAACAATCGAATTACAGGGGTCCCAGAAGAAGAAGAGAAAAACAAAGGGACTGAGAAAATATTTGAGAGATTATAGTTGAGAACGTCCCTAATATGGGAAAGGAAATAGTCAATCAAGTCCAGGAAGTGCAAAAGAGTCCCATACAGGATAAATCCAAGGAGAAACACACTAAGACATATATTGATCGAATTATCAAAAATTAAATACAAAGAAAAAATATTGAAAGCAGCAAGGGAAAAGCAACAAACAACATACAAGGGAATCCCCATAAGGTTAACAGCTGATCATTCATCAGAAGCTCTGCAAGCCAGAAGGGAGTGGCAGGACATATTGAAAGTGATGAAAGGGAAAATCTTACAACCACGATTACTCTACCCAGCAAGGATCTCATTCAGATGCAACAGAGAAATTAAAACCTTTAAAGACAAGCAAAAACTAAGAGAATTCAGCACCACCAAACCAGCTTTACAACAAATACTAAAGGAACTTCTCTAAGTAGGAAACACAAGAGAAGGAAAAGAACTACAATAACAAACCCAAAACAATTAAGAAAATGGTAATAGGAACATACATATCAATAATTACTTTAAATGCTAATGGATTAAATGCCCCAATCAAAAGACACAGACTGGCTGAATGGATACAAAAAAGACCCGTATATATGTTCTCTACAAGAGACCCATTTCAGACCTAGGGACACATACAGACTGAAAGTGAGGGGATGGAAAAAGCTTTTCGATGCAAAGGAAAATCAAAACAAAGCTGGAATAGTAATTCTCATATTAGAAAAAATAGACTTTAAAATAAAGACTATTACAAGAGACAAAGAAGGACACTACATAATGATCAAGGGATCAATCTAAGAAGAAGATATAGCAATAGTAAGTATATATGCACCCAAAATAGGAGCACCTCAATACATAAGGCAAATTCTAACAGCCATAAAAGGGAAAATCAACAGTAATACAATCATACTATGGGACATAAACAACCCACTTTCACCAATGAACAGACCAACCAAAATGAAAATAAATAAGGAATAACAAGCTTCAAATGACACATTAAACAAGATGGACTTAATTGATATTTATAGGATATTCCATCAAAAAAATAAAACCAGAATACACTTTCTTCTCAAGTGCTCAAGGAAAATTCCCCAGGATAGATCATATCTTGGGTCAAAAATCAAGCCTTTGTAAACTTAAGAAAATTGAAATAATATCAAGTATCTTTTCCAACCACAATGCTATGAGACTAGATATCAATTATAGGGAAAAAAACTGTAAAAAATACAAACACATGGAGGCAAAACAATACACTACTAACTAACCAAGAGATCACTGAAGAAATAAAAAAAATACCTAGAAACAAATGACAATGAAAACACGATGACACAAAACCTATGGGATGCAGGAAAAGCAGTTCTAAGAGGGAAGTTTATAGCAATACAAGCCTACCTCAAGAAACAAGAACCATCACAAATAAGCAACCTAACCTTCAACCTAAAGCAATTAGAGAAAGAAGAACAAAGAAACCCCAAAGTTAGCAGAAGGAAAGAAATCATAAACATCAACTCAGAAATAAAGAAAAAGAAATGAGGGGAATGAGAGCAAAGATAAATAAAACAAAAAGCTGGTCCTTTTAGAAGATGAATAAAATTGATAAACCATTAGCCAAACTCATTAAGAAAAAAAGGGAGAAGACTCATATCAATAGAATTAGAAATGAAAAAGGAGAGGTAACAGACGAGGGGCAGATGGCGGAAGAGTAAGACGCGGAGATCACCTTCCTCCCCACAGATACACCAGAAATACAACTACACGTGGAACAACTCCTAAAGAACACCTACTGAACACTGGCAGAAGACGTCAGACCTCCCAAAAGTCAAGAAAGTCCCCAAGTACCTGGGTAAGGCAAAAGAAAAAAGAATAAACAGAGACAAAAGGATAGGGACGGGACCTGCAATAGTGGGAGGGAGCTGTGAAGGAGGAAAGGTTTCCACACACTAGGAAGCCCCTTCATGGGCGGAGACTGTGGGTGGCGGAGGGGAAAAGCTTCGGAGCCGTGGAGGAGAGCGCAGCCACAGGGGTGTGGAGGGAAAAGCAGAGAGATTCCCGCACAGAGGGTTGGTGCTGACCAGCACTCACCAGCCCAATAGGGTTGTCTGCTCACCCGCTGGGGCGACGGGGCTGGGAGCTGAGGCTTGGGCTTCGGTCGGAGTGCAGGGAGAGGACTGGAGTTGGTGACGTGAACACAGCCTGCAGGGGTTTAGTGCACCATGGCTAGCCGGGAGGGAGTCCGGGGAAAAGTCTGGACCTGCCAAAGAGGCAAGAGACTTTTTCTTCCCTATTTGTTTCCTGGTGAGCGAGGAGAGGGGATTAAGAGCACTGCTTAAAGGAGCTTTAGAGACGGGCACCAGCCACGGCTGAAAGGGCGGACTGCAGAGACAGGCATGAGACGCTAAGGCTGCTGCCGCCACCACCAAGAAGTCTGTGTCCGAGCACAGGTCACTATCCACACCCCCCTTCCAGAGAGCCTGTGCAGCCTGCCACTGCCAGGATCCCGGGATCCAGGGACAACTTCCCTGGAAGAACACAGCACAGTGCGCCTCAGACTGGTACAACGTCACACCAGCCTCTGCAGCCGCAGGCTTGCCCTGAACTCCGTACCCCTCCCTCCCCCCGCCTGAGTGAACCAGAGTCCCCGAAGCAGCTGCTCCTTTAACCCCATCCTGTCTGAGCAAAGAAGAGATGCCCTCCAGCGACCTACACGCAGAGGCGGGGCCACATCCAAAGCTGAGCCCCGGGAGCTGTGCAAACAAAGAAGAGAAAGGGAAAGCTCTCCCAGCAGCCTCAGAAGCAGCGGATTAAAGCTTCACAATCAACTTGATGTACCCTGCATCTCTGGAATACATGAATAGACAAAGAATCATCCCAAATTGAGGAGGTGAGCTTTGAGAGCAAGCTTTATGATTTTTTCCCCTTTTCCTCTTTTGGTGAGTGTGTATGTGTATGATTCTGCGTGAGATTTTGTCTGTATAGCTTTGCTTCCACCATTTGTACTAGGGTTCTATCAGTCCGTTTTCTTTTTTTCTTTAAAAGATTTTTTTTCTTAATAATTATTTTTTATTTTAATTATTTATTTTATTTTATCTTCTTTCTTTCTTTCCTTCCTTCCCTCCTTCTTCCTTCCTTCCTTTCTTCTTTCTTTCTCCCTTTCTTCCTTTCTTTCTTTCTTCCTTTCTTCTTTTCCTCCCTTTTAATCTGAGCTGTGTGGATGAAAGGCTCTTCATGCTACAGCCAGGAGTCAGTGCTGTGCCTCTGAGGTGGGAGAGCCAACTTCAGGACACTGGTCAACAAGAGACCTCCCAGCTCCACATAATATCAAATGGCGAAAATATCACAGAGGTCTCCATTTCAACACCAGCACTAAGTGTCACTCAACAACCAGCAAGGTACAGTGCTGGACACCCTATGTCAAACAACTAGCAAGACAGGAAAACAACCTTCACCCATTAGCAGAGAAGCTGCCTAAAATCATAAGTTCACAGACATTCCAAAACACACCACAAGACATGGTCCTTCCCAAAAGAAAGGCAAGATCCAGCCTCATCCACCAGAACACAGGCACTAGTCCCGTCCACCAGGAAGCCTACACAACCCACTGAACCAACTTTAGCCACTGGGGACAGACACCAAAACAATGGGAACTACGAACCTGCAGCCTGCAAAAAGGAGACCTCAAACACAGTAAGATAAGCAAAATGAGAAGACAGACAAACACACAGCAGATGAAGGAGCAAGATAAAAACCCACCAGACCTAACAAATGAAGAGGAAATAGGCAGTCTACCTGAAAAAGAATTCAGAATAATGAGAGTAAAGATGATCCAAAATCTTGGAAATAGAATAAACAAAATGCAAAAAACATTTAACAAGGACCTAGAAGAACTAAAGATGAAACAAGCAATGATGCACAACACAATAAATGAAATTAAAAATACTCTAGACGGGAACAATAGCAGAATAACTGAGGCAGAAGAATGCATAAGTGACCTGGAAGATAAAATAGTGGAAATAACTACTGCAGAGCAGAATAAAGAAAAAAGAATGAAAAGAACTGAGGACAGTCTCAGAGACTTCTGGGACAATGTTAAATGCACCAACTTTTGAATTATAGGGGTTCCAGAAGAAGAAGAGAAAAAGAAAGGGACTGAGAAAATATTTGAAGAGATTATAGTTGAAAGCTTCCCTAATATGGGAAAGGAAATAGTTAATCAAGTCCAGGAAGCACAGAGAGTCCCATACAGGATAAATCCAAGGAGAAATATGCCAAGACACATATAAATCAAACTGTCAAAAATTAAATACAAAGAAAACATATTAAAAGCAGCAAGGGAAAAACAACAAATAACACACAAGGGAATTGCCATAAGGTTAACAGCTGATCTTTCAGCAGAATCTCTGCAAGCCAGAAGGGACTGGCAGGACATATTTAAAGTGATGAAGGAGAAAATCCTGCAACCAAGACTGCTCTAACCAGCAAGGATCTCATTCAGATTTAATGGAGAAATTAAAATCTTTACAGACAAGCAAAAACTGAAAGAGCTCAGCACCACCAGATGAGCTTTACAACAAATGCTAAAGGAACTTCTCTAGGCAACAAACACAAGAGAAGGAGAAGACCTACAATAACAAACCCAAAACACTTAAGAAAATGGGAATAGGAACATACATATCGATAATTACCTTAAATGTAAATGGACTAAATGCTCCCACCAAAAGACACAGATTGGCTGAATGGATACAAAAACAAGACCCATATATATGCTGTCTACAAGAGAACCACTTCAGATCTAGAGACACATAGAGACTGAAAGTAAGGGGATGGAAAAAGATATTCAACGCAAATGGATACCAAAAGAAAGCTGGAGTAGCAATTCTCATATCAAGCAAAATAGACTTTAAAATAAAGACTCTTAGAATGGACAAAGAAGGTCAGTACATAATGATCAAGGGATCGATCCAAGAAGGAGATATAACAATTGTAAGTATTTATGCACCCAACATAGGAGCACCTCAATACATAAGGGAAATACAAACAGCTATAAACGGGGAAATAAGCAGTAACACAAACATAGTAGGGGACTTTAATATCCCACTTTCACCAATGTATAGACCATCCAAAATGAAAATAAGTAAGGAAACACAACCTTTAAATGATACATTAAACAAAATATATTTAATTGATATTTAAAGGACATTCCATCCAAAAACAACAGAATACACATATTTCTCACGTGATCATGGTACATTCTCCAGGATAGATCATATCTTGGGTCACAAATCAAGCCTGGTAAATTTAAGAAAATTGAAATTGTATCAAGGATATTTTCTGACTACAATTCTATGAGACTAGATATCAATTAAAGGAAAAGATCTATAAAAAATACAAACACATGGAGGCTAAGCAATACACTACTTAATAACGAAGTGATCACTGAAGAATTCAAAGAGGAAATAAAGAGTACCTAGAAAGAAATGACAATGGAGACATGACAACTCAAAACATATGGGATGCAGCAAAAGCTTTTCTAAGAGGGAAGCTTATAGCAATACAATCCTACCTTAAGAAACAGGAAATATCTCGAATAAACAACCTAACCTTGCACCTAAAGCAATTAGAGAAAGAAGAACAAAAAAACCCCAAAGTCAGTAGAAGGAAAGAAATCATAAAAATCAGATCAGAAGTAAATGAAAAAGAAATGAAGGAAATGATAGCAAAGATCAATAAAAATAAAAGCTGGTTCTTTGAGAAGATATACAAAATTGATAAACCATTAGCCAGACTCATCAAGAAAAAAAGGGAGAAAACTCAAATCAATAGCATTAGACATGAAAAAGGAGAAGTAACAACTGACACTGCAGAAATACAAAAGATCATGAGCGATTACTACAAGCAAGTCTATGCAAATAAAATGGACAACCTGGAAGAAATAGACAAATACTTAGAAGAGCACAGCTGCCAAGCCTGAATCAGGAAGAAATAGAAAATATGAACAGACTAATCACAAGCACTGAAATTGAAACTGTGATTAAATATCTTCCAGCAAACAAAAGCCAAGGACCAGCTGACTTTACAGGTGAATTCTATCAAACACTTAGAGAAGAGCTAACACCTATCCTTCTCAAACTCTTCCAAAATATAGCAGAGAGAGAAACATCCCCAAACTCATTCTATGAGGCCACCATCAGCCTGATACCAAAACCAGACAAGGATGTCACAAAGAAAGAAAACAACAGGCCAATATCACTGATGAATATAGATGCAAAAATCCTCAACAAAATACTAGCAAACAGAATCCAACAGCACATTAAAAGGATCATACACCATGATCCAGTGGGGTTTATTCCAGAAATGTAAAGATTCTTAAATATATGCAAATCAATCAACGTGGTATACCATATTAACAAATTGAAGAAGAAAAACCATATGATCATCTCAATAGATGTAGAGTAAGCTTTCGACAAAATTCAACATCCATTTATGATAAAAATCCTGCAGAACGTAGGCATAGATGGAACTTTCCTCAACATAATAAAGGCCATATATGACAAACCTACAGTCAACATCGTCCTCAATGGTGAAAAACTGAAAGCATTTCCACTAAGATCAGGAACAAGACAAGGTTGCCCACTCTGACCACTCTTTTTCAACATAGTTTTGGAAGTTTTATCCACAGCAATCAGAGAAGAAAAGGAAATAAAAGGAATCCAAATCGGAAAAGAAGAAGTAAAGCTGTCACTGTTTGCAGATGACATGATACTATACATAGAGAATCCTAAATATGCTACTAGGAAACTACTAGAACTAATCAATGAATTTGGTAAAGTAGCAGGATACAAAATTAATGCCCAGAAATCTCTGGCATTCCTATACACTAATGATGAAAAATCTGAAAGTGAAATCAAGAAAACACTCCCATTTACCATTGCAACAGAAAGAATGAAATATCTAGAATAAACCTACCTAAGGAGACAAAAGACCTGTATGCAGAAAATTATAAGACACTGATGAAAGAAGTTAAAGATGATACAAATAGATGGAGAGATATATCATGTTCTTGGATTGGAAAAATCAACATTGTGAAAATGACTCTACTACCCAAAGCAATCTACAGATTCAATGCAATCCCTATCAAACTACCACTGGCATTTTTCACAGAACTGAAACAAAAAATTTCACAATTTGTGTGGAAACACAAAAGACCCTGGATAAGCAAAGCAATCTTGAGAACAAAAAATGGAGCTGGAGGTATCAGGCTCCCTGACTTCAGACAATACTACAAATCTACACTAATCAAGACAGTATGGTACTGGCACAAAAGCAGAAAGATAGATCAATGGAACAGGATAGTAAGCCCAGAGATAAACCCACGCACATATGGTCACCTTATTTTTGATAACAGAGGCAGGAATGTGCAGTGGAGGAAGGACAGAATCTTCAATAAATGGTGCTGGAAAAACTGGACAGGTACATGTAAAAGTATGAGATTAGATCACTCCCTAACACCATACACAAAAATAAGTTCAAAATGGATTAAAGACCTAAATGTAAGGCCAGAAACTATAAAACTCTTAGAGGAAAACATAGGCAGAACACTCTATGACATAAATCACAGCAAGATCCTTTTTGACCTACTTCCTAGAGAAACGGAAATAAAAACAAAAATAAACAAATGGGACCTAATGAAACTTCAAAGCTTTTGCCAGCAAAGGAAACCATAAACAAGACCAAAAGACAACCCTCAGAATGGGAGAAAGTATTTGCAAATGAAGCAACTGACAATGGATTAATCTCCAAAATTTATAAGCAGCTCATGCAGCTCAATAACAAAAATCAAACAACCCAATCCGAAAATGGGCAGAAGATCTAAACAGACATTTCTCCAAAGAAGATATACAGAGTGCCAACAAGCACATGAAAGAATGCTCAACATCATTAATCATTAGAGAAATGCAAATCAAAACTACAATGAGATATCATATCACACCACTAGAATGGCCATCATCAAAAAATCTAGAACTAATAAATGCTGGAGAGGGTGTGGAGTAAAGGGAACACTCTTGCATTGCTGGTGGGAATGTGAATTGGTACAGCCACTATGGAGAACAGTATGGAGGTTCCTTAAAAAACTACAAATAGAACTACCATACGACCCAGCAATCCCACTACTGGGCATATACACTGAGAAAACCATAATTCAAAAAGAGTCATGTACCAAAATGTTCATTGCAGCTCTAGTTACAGTAGCCCGAATATGGAAACAACCTAAGTGTCCACCATCGGACGAATGGTTAAAGAAGATGTGGCACATCTATATAATGGAATATTACTCAGCCATAAAAAGAAATGAAATTGAGCTATTTGTAATGAGGTGGATAGACCTAGAGTCTGTCATACAGAGTGAAGTAAATCAGAAAGAGAAAGACAAATACCATATGCTAACACATATATATGGAATAAAAAAAAATAATGTCATGAAGAACCGAGGGGTAAGACAGGAATAAAGACACAGACTTACTAGAGCATGGACTTGAGCATATGGGGAGGGGGAAGGGTAAGCTGTGACAAAGTGAGAGAGTGGCATGGACATATACACACTACCAATCGTAAAATAGATAGCTAGTGGAAAGCAGCCGCTTAGCACAGGGAGATCAGCTCGGTTCTTCGTGATCACCTAGAGGGGTGGGCTAGGGAGGGTGGGAGGGAGGGAGATGCAAGAGGGAAGAGATATGGCAACATATGTGTATGTATAACTGATTCACTTTGTTATAAAGCAGAAACTAACATACCATTGTAAAGCAGTTATACTCCAATAAATATGTTAAAAAACAAAAAACAAAAAAACAAAACAAGAATCTGCCTGCCAATGCCGGGGACACGGGTTTGCTCCCTGCTCCGGGAATATCCCACATTCCTCGGAGCAACTAAGCCCGCGAGCCACCACTACTGAGCCCATGCGCCACAACTTCTGTAGCCTGCAAGCACAGAGCCCGTGCTCCGCAACAAGAGAAGTCACTACAGTGAGAAGCCCATGCACTGCAATGAAGAGTAGCCCCTGCTCACTGCAATGACAGATAGCCCACGCGCGGCACCAAAGACCCAAAGCAACCAGAAAGAAAGAAAGAAAGAAAGAAAGAAAGAAAGAAAGAAAGAAAGAAAGAAAGAAAGAAAGAAAGAAAGGAAGAAAGAAAGAAAGAAAGAAAGAAAAAGAAGTAAAAACTGACATTGCAGAAATACAAAGGATCATGAGAGATTACTACAAGCAACTATATGTCAATAAAATGGACAACCTGGAAGAAATGGACAAATTCTTAGAAAGGCACAACCTTCTGAGACTGAACCAGGAAGAAATACAAAATATAATCTGACCAGTCACAAGCAGTGAAATTGAGACTGTGATTAGAAATCTTCCAACAAACAAAAGCCCAGGACCAGATGGCTTCACAGGCGAATTCTATCAAACATTTAGTGAAGAGCTAACACCTATCCTTCTCAAACTCTTCCAAAATATAGCAGAGGGAGGAACATGCCCAAACTCATTCCACGAGGCCATCATCACCCTGATACCAAAACCAAAGATCTCACAAATAATGAAAATTACAGGCCAATACCACTGATGAACATAGATGCCAAAATCCTTAACAAAATACTAACAAACAGAATCCAACAGCACATTAAAAGGATCGTACACCATGATCAAATGGAGTTTACCCCAGGAATGCAAGCATTCTTCAATATACGCAAATCAGTCAATGTGACACACCACATTAACAAACTGAAGGATAAAAACTATATGATCATCTCATTAGATGCAGATAAAGCTTCTGATAAAATTCTACACCCATTTATGATAAAAACTCTCCAGAACGTAGGCGTAGAGTGAATGTACCTCAACATAATAAAGGCCATGTATGACAAACCCACAGCAAACATCATCCTCAATGGTGAAAACCTGAAAGCCTTTGCACTAAGATCAGCAACAAGAGAAGGTTGCCCACTCTGTCTATTATTCAACATAGTTTTGGAAGTTTTAGCCACAGCAATCAGAGAAGAAAAAGAAATGAAAGGAATCCACATGGGAAAAGAAAAAGCAAAACTGTCACTATTTGCATGTGACATGATACTATACATAGAGAATACTAAAGACTCTACCAGAAAACTACTAGAGCTAATTAGTGAATTTGGTAAAGTAGCAGGATACAAAATTAATGCACAAAATCTCTTGCATTCCTATAGACTAATGATGAAAACTCTGAAAGAGAAATTAAGGAAACACTCTAATTTACAATTGCAACAAAATGAATAAAATACCTAGGAATAACCTACCTAAGGAAACAAAAGACCTGTATGCAGAAAACTATAAGACACTGATGAAGGAAATTAAAGATGATACAAACAGATGGAGATATAAACCATGCTCTTGGATTGGAAGAATCAACATTGTGAAAATGACTATAATACCCAAAGCAATCTACAGATTCAGTGCAATCCCTATCAAACTACCAATGGCATTTTTCACAGAACTAGAACAAAAAATTTCACAATTTGTATGGTAACACAAAAGACCCTGAATAGCCAAAGCAATCTTGAGAAAGAAAATAAGAGCTCAGGAATAAGACCCCTGACTTCACACTATACTACAGAGCTACAGTTATCAAGACAGTATGGTACTGGCCCCCAAAACAGAAATATAGATCAATGGAACAGGATAGAAAGTTCAGAGATAAGCTCACTCACCTATGGTCAACTAATGTATGACAAACGAGGCAAGGATATACAATTGAGAAAAGACTGCCTATTCAATAACTGGTGTTGGGAAAACTGGAAAGCTTCTTGTAAAAGAATGAAATTAGAACACTCCCTAACACCATACACAAAAATAAACTCAAAATGGATTAAATACCTAAATATAAGACCAGGCACTATAAAACTCTCAGAGGAAAACATAGGCAGAACACTCTGTGACATAAATCACAGCAAGGTCCTTTTTTGACCCACCTCCCAGAGAAATGGAAATAAAACCAAAAACAAACAAATGGGACCTAATGAAACATAAAAACTTTTGCACAGCAAAGGAAACCATAAACAAGACCAAAAGCCAACCCTCTGAATGGGAGAAAATATTTGCAAACGAAGCAACTGACAAAGGATTAATCTCCAAAATATACAAGCAGTTCATGCAGCTCAACATCAAAAAAAAAAAAACCTAACATAAAAATGGGCAGAAGAGCTAAATAAACATTTCTCCAAAGAGGATATACAGGTTGCCAACAAACACATGAAAGGATGCTCAACATCACTAATCATTAGAGTATTGCAAATTAAAACTACAATGAGGTATCCCCTCACGCCGGTCAGAATGGCCATCATCAAAATATCTACAAAAAATAAATGCTGGAGAGGGTGTGGAGAAAAGGGTACCCTCTTGCACTGTTGGTGGGAATGTAACGTGATACAGCCACTATGGAGAACAGTATGGCGGTTCCTTAAAAAACTAAAAATAGATCCAGTGAAATGATAGCATTTTGGAAAATGCTTTATGTGAAGAGACTTTTCGTGAGGGAGAGTCATTTATGGATCTGAAAGCATCAGCTGGACTGATGATTGATGGTTGAAATGCTCCCCAGAGATGGAGGCGCTGGCAGATTCCATTGTTGTGCTCTCCACATAACCTGCCGGCATAGGTGTGTGAGCTCACTGGAGATGAGCCAGCACCATCCCACCGCAGTTCTGAAGCTGAAGAGCTTCAGCGAACGCGGCACTCCCCCAGTCCCTGGCTGGGCCTGGCAAGTATGAGCAGTCTTATCCCTCTCTCAGCCTAAAGCCAACTCACCTCTCCCGTTCTCCTTGACTGGGATTGGAGAGCAAGAGCAGTCTCAACATTCTCCCACTCCAGACCTAAAGCTGATGCACGTGCACAGACAAGGCACTCTCATGCTGCATTGTTGAAGCCCAGAGGCACACTCAGTCAAGTCATTTTCCTGCTGTCTTCCTGAAACAAGAGAACAAGCCCCATTTCTACCCTCTCCAGCTGCCTACCTAAAGACAGTGGGGGTATGCAGTCCACACAGAGGACATCCCTTGATTGTCTGTCACTGGTGGCCAGGGGTCTATCATTCCAGAACTCCACGGGACTGTAACAAATGAAAGTCAGTTCTTGGCAGGTCACCAGCAGCCCCACCAGGGTACTGCACAAACAGCAGACTGAAATATAGCCCCTGTCTTCTAGTGAAAAAGGCCTATTTACCTATTCGGGAGCTGCACCTTCGGGGACAGACTTCAGGTTTCCCACACATCTAGAGTCTAAGGGGGCAAGCAAGGAGACACCATCCTTGCACACCCCGTTGCCCTCACTTCAGCTCAACAAAACTCCCCAGAAAGGGCTTTTACACTCATTCCTAGCCCCAGTGTTTTGCAACTATCACCCAGGGGACACCTCCAGATCTCCTGTTCTGGAGGCCAACAGGGATACAATTGAGGCCCCACAGGACTATATATATCTGTGTACTTGAAGAGCTGCTGCCTGAATATCTGGCATCCAATCAGTCTGAAACTAAGTGCTAAATGAGATTCCTCCTCTTGGAACACTGGTCTTGGCACATCCTCAACAACAGGAGTATATCAAGAATAAATCAGGCAAGCTCCAGAGTGACATCAGCATCATAGTGGCATGAGAGTCTCCCTTTGTTTCTCTCCTTCAATCTACAACCAGTAAAACATCTATAACTCAACAAAGGTGCCTCAGCCCAACACACCAGGGCACTGAAGAATTCCACTCATCTCTTCATCTAAAGGCAGGTGGACTGGAACACAAAGAGGAGCCAGAACCGGGGGAACAAAGGAGGTGGTGCCAGCAGTCCTGCACCCTCAGCCATGGTGGCTGAGCCCACAGCCCCAGAGAACACTGTAGCATCAGGAGAGGTAGTGCACATGACTCTGGCTTCCTGGCTGTAGCAGAGCCTGTGGCTCTGGAACCAGACAGGGAACCAGACAGCAGCAGGGTCTGCAATCTTGTCCCTCCAACCACAGAGGTACTCATAACTCCAGCCAGCACCACCCCCACCACTGCCTGCCATAGTGGCACCTACAAACCTGACAACACTGGTTGCAGAAGAGACACTGTGACCTGGCTCCTCCCCCACTCCCTACTCTTGCAGCAGTAGAGCCAGGAGACCCCAGATGTGGTCCCACCATTCTGATGCCCCAAGCAGTGATGACAGCAACACCAGCTACAGAAAGACACCAACCCCAGAGGCACAAGCAGTGACATCAAGGGCACATGACAACACCTCTAATAAAGGAGGTGGAGGGTGGAAAGTGCCCATTCTCAAATATAACCAGAGGCTGCTCAAGTAAGAGAATCCAAACTTGTGCTACAGTGCCACCTACTGGAATACAAAAGAAAAAATCTCTAATTACGAATCTGTTCAATTAGAATGAAATTTAAAAAAAAAAAAAAAGCTTTCCCTGAAAAAGAAAGGTGCTTGCTACTTCAAATGCACTGGCAGATGAACAACTCATCAAGTACCATGACGAACCATGGTAACATGGTATCACAAAAAGAAAATGACAATTCTCCAGAAACCAAACTTAAAGTCACAGAATATTGTAATCTAAATGACAGAGAATTCAAAATAGCTGTTATGAAGAAGGTCAATGAACTACAAGAAAATTCAGAAATGCAGTTCAATGAACTCAGGAATAAAAATAATGAACTGAAGGAATACTTTACCAAAGAGATTGAAACTCTAAAAAAGAACCAAACAGAAATTTGAGAGCTGAAGATCTCAACAAATGAGATGAAGAAGGCATTAGAAAGCATTGGAAATAGAGCAGACCATATGGAAGAGAGAATTAGTGAGCTCAAAGGTAGAAATCTAGGCAGGATACAAGTAGAAGAGGAAAGAGGAATAAGATATCTTAAAAATGAGGAAATTCTATGAGAGCTATACCTTCTTTTAGGAAGGGCAACATTAGGGTAATTGTTATCATAGAAGGAGAAGAGAGGGAGAAGGGAGAAGAGAGCTTATTTAAAGAAATAATAGCTAAACTATTTACAATAGCCAGGACATGGAAGCAACATAAATGTCCATCAACAGAGGAATGGATAAGAAGGTGTGGTACATATATACAATGGAACACTACTCAGCCATAAAAAGGGACGACATTGGGTCATTTGTAGAGACGTGGATGGACCTAGTGATTGTCATACAGAGTGAAGTAAGTCAGAAAGAGAAAAACAAATATCGTATATTAACGCATATATGTGGAATCTAGAAAAATGGTATAGATGATCTTCTTTCAAAGCAGAAATAGAAACACAGATGTAGAGAACAAACATATAGATACCAAGGGGGAAAGGGAGGTGGGATGAACTGGGAGACTGACATTGAAGTATATTCACTATTGATACTATGTATAACATAGATAACTAATGAGAACCTACTGTATAGTACAGGGAACTCTACTCAGTGCTCTGTGGTGACCTAAATGAGAAGGAATTCAGAAAAGAGGGGATATATATATATAGATATATAGATATAGATATAGATATATAGATATATCTTATTCACTTTGCTGTACAGTAGAAACTAACACAACATTGTAAAGCAACTATACTCCAATAAAAATTTAAAGACAGAAATAATAGCTGAGAACTTCCCAAGCCTGGGGAAGAAACTGAATATATAAGTCCATGAAGCTAAGAAAACACCTAGTTGCATCAATGCAAAAAGACCTTCTGCAAGACACATATTAAAACATTGTCAAAATTCAATGACATACAGAGTGAAGTAAGTCAGAAAGAGAAAAACAAATACTGTATGCTAACACATATATATGGAATCTAAAAAAAAAAAAAAAAGGTCTTGAAGAACCTAGGGGAAAGACAGGAATAAAGACTCAGACTGACTAGAGATGGACTTGAGAATACGGGGAGAGGGAAGGGTAAGCTGGGACAAAGTGAGAGAGTGGCACGGACATATATACACTACCAAATGTAAAATAGCTCGTGGGAAGCAGCCACATAGCACAGGGAGATCAGCTCGGTGCTTTGTGACTACCTAGAGGGGTGGGATAGGGCGGATGGGATGGAGGAGATGCAAGAGGGAAGAGATATGGGGATATATGTATATGTATAACTGATTCACTTTGTTATAAAGCAGAAACTAACACACCATTGTAAAGCAATTATACTACAATAAAGATGTTTAAAAAAAAGTCAATGACAAAGAAAGAATTTTAAAGGCAACCAGGGAGAAAAATAATGGTAACCTACAAAGGACCCCCTACTAGGCTATTAACAGATTTCTCGGCAGAAATTATATCCAGCGAAGAAGGCGGAAGATGGCGGAAGAGTAAGACGCGGAGATCACCTTCCTTCCCACAGATACACCAGAAATACATCTACACGTGGAACAACTCCTACAGAACACCTACTCAAGGCTGGCAGAAGACCTCAGACCTCCCAAAAGGCAAGAAACTCCCCACGTACCTGGGTAGGGCAAAAGAAAAAAAAGAAAAAAACAGAGACAAAAGAATAGGGACAGCACCTGCACCAGTGGGAGGGAGCTGTGAAGGAGGAAAAGTTTCCACACACTAGGAAGCCCCTTCGCGGGCGGAGACTGCGGGAGGCGGAGGGGGGAGCTTCGAAGCCGCGGAGGAGTGCACAGCAACGGGTGCGGAGGGCAAAGCGGGGAGATTCCCGCACAGAGGATCGGTGCCGACCGGCACTCAACAGCCCGAGAGGCTTCTCTGCTCACCCGCCGGGGCGGGCGGGGCTGCGAGCTGAGGCTCTGAGGCTCCGGTTTCGGTTTTGGACAGAGCGCAGGGAGAGGGCTGGGGTTGGCGGCTTGAACATAGCCTGAAGGGGTTAGTGCACCACAGCTAGCCGGGAGGGAGTCCGGGGAAAAGTCTGCACCTGCAGAAGAGGCAGGAGACTTTTCCTTCCCTCTTTGTTTCCTGGGGCGTGAGGAGAGGGGTTTAAGAACGCTGCTTAAAGGAACTCCAGAGACGGGCGCGAGCCGCGGCTAAAAGCGCGAACCCCAGAGACGGGTGCGAGCCGCGGCTGAAAGCGCGGACCCCAGAGACGGGCGCGAGCCGCGGCTGAAAGTGAGGACCCCAGAGATGGGCGCGAGCTGCGGCTAAAAGCGCGGACCCCAGAGGCGGGCGGGAGACGTTAAGGCTGCTGCTGCCGCCACCAAGGTGCCTGTGTGCGAGCACAGGTCACTCTCCACACCCCTCTTCCGCGGAGCCTGTGCAGCCCACCACTACCAGGTTCCCGGGATCCAGCAACAACTTCCCCGGGAGAACGCACAGCGCGCCTCAGGCTGGTGCAAAGTCACGCCGGCCTTTGCCACCGCAGGCCCGCCCCGCACTCCGTGCCCCTCCCTCCCCGCCGGCCTGAGTGCGCCAGAGCCCCCGAATCAGCGGCTCTTTTAACCCCATCCTGTCTGAGCAAAAAACAGACGCCCTCCAGCGACCTACACGCAGTGGCAGGGCCAAATCCAAAGCTGAGCCCTGGGAGCTGTGAGAACAAAGAAGAGAAAGGGAAATCTCTCCCAGCAGCCTCAGAAGCAGTGGATTAAAGCTCCACAATCAACTTGATATACCCTGCATCTGTGGAATACCTGAATAGACAACCAATCATCCCAAATTAAGGAAGTGGACTTTAGGAGCAAGATCTATGATTTTTTCCCTTTTCCTCTTTTTGTGAATGTGTATGTGTATGCTTCTGTGTGAGATCTTGTCTGTATAGTCTTGCTTCCACCATTTGTCCTAGGGTTCTATCCGTCCATGTTTTTTTTTTTTTCTTAATAATTAATTTTAATAACGTTATTATACTTTACCTTCTTTCTTTCTTTCTTTCTTTCTTTCTTTCTTTCTTTCTTTCTTTCTTTCTTTCTTTCCTTCCTTCCTTCCTTCCTTCCCTCCTTTAGACAACGAATCATCCCAAATTGAGGAGGTGGTCTCTGACAGCAAGATTTATGATTTTTCCCCCTTTACCTCTTTTAGTGAGGGTGTTTGTGTATGCTTCTGTGTAAGATTTTGTCAGTATAGCTTTGCTTCCAACATTTGTCCTAAGGTTGTATCCGTCCCTTTTTTTTTTCTAAGTAAGAATTTTTTAATTCAATAACTTTACTATACTTTATTTTATTTTTACTGTATCTTCTTTCTTTCTGTCTTTTTTCCTTCTTTCCCTCCTTCCTTCCTTCCTCCCTCCCTCCTTTCTTTCCTTCTTGCCTTCTTTCCTTCTTTGCTTCTTTCTTTCTTTCTTCCTTCCTTCCTACCCTCCTTTCCTTCTTTCTTTCCTCATACTTCTACTAATTCCCTCTACTTTTTCTCCCTTTTATCCTGAGCTATGTGGATGAAAAGCTCTTGGTGCTCCAGCCAGGAGGCAGGGCTCTGCCTCTGAGGTAGGACAGCCAACTTCAGGACACTGGTCAACAAGAGACCTCCCAGTTCCACATAATATCAAACGGCGAAAATCTCCCAGAGACCTCCATCTTAACACCAGCACCCAGCTTCACTCAACGACCAGCAAGCCACAGTGCTGGAAAACCTATGCCAAACAACTAGCAAAACAGGAACACAACCCCACCCATAAGCAGAGAGGCTGCCTAAATCATAATAAGGCCACAGACACCCCAAAACACACAACCAGACGTGAACCTGCCCACTAGAGAGACAAGATCAAGCCTCATCCACCACAACACAGACACTAGTCCCGTCCACCAGGAAGCCTACACAACCCACTGAACCAACCTTAGCCACTGGAGACAGACATCAAAAACAGGAGGAACTACGAACCTGCAGCCTGCAAAAAGGAGACCCCAAACACAGTAAGATAAGCAAAATGAGAAGACAGAAAAACACACAGCAGATAAAGGAGCAAGATAAAAATGCACCAGACCTAACAAATGAAGAGGAAATAGGCAGTCTACCTGAAAAAGAATTCAGAATAATGATAGTAAGGTTGATCCGAAATCTTGGAGATAGAATGGACAATAGAATGGAAAAAATGCAAGAATCAGTTAACAAGGACCTAGAAGAACTAAAGATGAAACAAGCAACGATGAACAACACAATAAATAAAATTAAAAGTACTCTAGATGGGATCAATAACAGAATAAATGAGGCAGAAGAACGGATAAGTGACCTGGAAGATAAAATAGTGGAAATAACTACTGCAGAGCAGAATAAAGAAAAAAGAATGAAAAGAACTGAGGACAGTCTCAGAGACCTCTGGGACACCATTAAACGCACCAACATTCCAATTATAGGGGTTCCAGAAGAAGAAGAGAAAAAGAAAGGGACTGAGAAAATATTTGAAGAGATTATAGTTGAAAACTTCCCTAATATGGGAAAGGAAATAGTTAATCAAGTCCAGGAAGCACAGAGAGTCCCATACAGGATAAATACAAGGAGAAATATGCCAAGACACATATTAATCAAACTGTCAAAAATTAAATACAAAGAAAGCATATTAAAAGCAGCAAGGGAAAAACAACAAATAACACACAAGGGAATCCCCATAAGGTTAACAGCTGATCTCTCAGCAGAAACCCTACAAGCCAGAAGGGAGTGGCAGGACATACTGAAAGTGATGAAGGAGAAAAACCTGCAGCCAAGACTACTCTACCCAGCAAGGATCTCATTCAGATTTGATGGAGAAATTAAAACCTTTACAGACAAGCAAAAGCTGAGAGAGTTCAGCACCACCAAACCAGCTTTACAACAAATGCTAAAGGAACTTCTGTAGACAAGAAACACAAGAGAAGGAAAAGACCTATAATAATGAACCCAAAACAATTTAGAAAATGGGAATAGGAACATACATATCGATAATTACCTTAAATGTAAATGGAATAAATGCTCCCACCAAAAGACACAGATTGGCTGAATGGATACAAAAACAAGACCCTTATATATGCTGTCTACAAGAGACCCACTTCAGACCTAGAGACACATACAGACTGAAAGTAAGGGGATGGAAAAAGATATTCCATGCAAATGGAAACCAAAAGAAAGCTGGAGTAGCAATTCTCATATCAGACAAAATAGACTTTAAAATAAGGATTATTAAAAGAGACAAAGAAGGACACTACATAATGATCAAGGGATCGATCCAAGAAGAAGATATAACAATTGTAAATATTTATGCACCCAACATAGGAGCACCTCAATACATAAGGCAAATACTAACAGCCATAAAAGGGGAAATCGACAGGAACACATTCATAGTAGGGGACTTAAACACCCCACTTTCACCCATGGACAGATCATCCAAAATGAAAATAAATAAGGAAACACAAGCTTTAAATGATACATTAAACAAGATGGACTTAATTGATATTTATAGGACACTCCATCCAAAAACAACAGAATACACATTTTTCTCAAGTGCTCATGGAACAGTCTCCAGGATAGATCATATCTTAGGTCACAAATCAAGCCTTGGTAAATTTAAGAAAATTGAAATTGTATCAAGTATCTTTTCTGACCACAACGCTATAAGACTAGATATTAATTACAGGAAAAGATCTGTAAAAAATACAAACACATGGAGGCTAAACAATACACTACTTAATAATGAAGTGATCACTGAAGAAATCAAAGAGGAAATCAAAAAATACCTAGAAACAAATGACAATGGAGACACAACGACCCAAAACCTGTGGGATGCAGCAAAAGCAGTTCTAAGGGGGAAGTTTATAGCAATACAAGCCCACCTTAAGAAGCAGGAAACATCTCGAATAAACAACCTAACCTTGCACCTCAAGCAATTAGAGAAAGAAGAACAAAAAAACCCCAAAGCTAGCAGAAGGAAAGAAATCATAAAAATCAGATCAGAAATAAATGAAAAAGAAATGAAGGAAACAATAGCAAAGATCAATAAAACTAAAAGCTGGTTCTTTGAGAAGATAAACAAAATAGATAAACCACTAGCCAGACTCATCAAGAAAAAAAGGGAGAATACTCAAATCAATAGAATTAGAAATGAAAAAGGAGAGGTAACAACTGACACTGCAGAAATAAAAGAGATCATGAGAGATTACTACAAGCAACTCTATGCCAATAAAATGGACAATCTGGAAGAAATGGACAAATTCTTAGAAATGCACAACCTGCCAAGACTGAATCAGGAAGAAATAGAAAATATGAACAGACCAATCACAAGCACTGAAATTGAAACTGTGATTAAAAATCTTCCAACAAAGAAAAGCCCAGGACCAGATGGCTTCACAGGCGAATTCTATCAAACATTTAGAGAAGAGCTAACACCTATCCTTCTCAAACTCTTCCAAAATATAGCAGAGGGAGGAACACTCCCAAACGCCTTCTACGAGACCACCATCACCTTGATACCAAAACCAGACAAGGATGTCACAAAGAAAGAAAACTACAGGCCAATATCACTGATGAACATAGATGCAAAAATCCTCAACAAAATACTAGCAAACAGAATCCAACAGCACATTAAAATGATCATACACCGTGATCAAGTGGGGTTTATTCCAGGAATGCAAGGATTCTTCAATATACGCAAATCTATCAATGTGATAAACCATATTAACAAATTGAAGGAGAAAAACCATATGATCATCTCAATAGATGCAGAGAAAGCTTTTGACAAAATTCAACACCCATTTATGATAAAAACCCTGCAGAAACTAGGCATAGAGGGAACTTTCCTCAACATAATAAAGGCCATATATGACAAGCCCACAGCAAACATCATCCTCAATGGTAAAAAACTGAAAGCATTTCCACTAAGATCAGGAACAAGACAAGGTTGCCCACTCTCACCACTTTTATTCAACATAGTTTTGGAAGTTTTAGCCACAGCAATCAGAGAAGAAAAGGAAATAAAAGGAATCCAAATCAGAAAAGAAGAAGTAAAGCTGTCACTGTTTGCAGATGACATGATCCTATACATAGAGAACCCTAAAGATGCTACCAGAAAACTACTAGAGCTAATCAATGAATTTGGTAAAGTGGCAGGATACAAAATTAATGCACAGAAATCTCTGGCATTCCTATATACTAATGATGAAAAATCTGAAAGTGAAATCAAGAAAACACTCCCATTTACCATTGCAACAAAAAGAATAAAATATCGAGGAATAAACCTACCTAAGGAGACAAAAGACCTGTATGCAGAAAATTATAAGACACTGATGAAAGAAATTAAAGATGATACAAACAGATGGAGAGATATACCATGTTCTTGGATTGGAAGAATCAACACTGTGAAAATAACTCTACTACCTAAAGCAATCTATAGATTCAATGCAATCCCTATCAACTACCACTGGCATTTTTCACAGAACTAGAACAAAAAATTTTGCAATATGTATGGAAACACAAAAGACCCCGAATAGCCAAAGCAATCTTGAGAACGAAAGAAGGAACTGGAGGAATCAGGCTCCCTGACTTCAGACTATACTACAAAGCTACAGTTATCAAGACGGTATGGTACTGGCACAAAAACAGAAAGATAGATCAATGGAACAGGATAGAAAGCCCAGAGATAAACCCATGCACATATGGACACCGTATCTTTGATAAAGGTGGCAGTAATGTACAGTGGAGAAAGGACAGCCTCTTCAGTAAGTGATGCTGAGAAAACTGGACAGATACATGTAAAAGTATGAGATTAGATCACTCCCTAACACCATACACAAAAATAAGCTCAAAATCGGGCTGGCTATATGCCGAGGACCAGCCCCAGCTGAACAGGATTCACCCAAAGGAGAAGACGGAGTCGGCGTGGACAGAACTCAGTACACCTCTTCTTGGATGCAAGGATCTGACAAATTTATTTTCAAGATTCCAAAAGCTTTTATACTATAAAGTGATCTCATTTTCAAATTTAACATTCTCATTTCCACGCCGAAAACTCCCCCACATAGGCCACAAAACAAAGGTGATTTACATCAGCAGATTGATCAAAACAGGTTAGGTAATTTTCCCATCGCCCAGAGTCTCTTTCTTCTCCTGTGGTTAGTCACATGTTGGTCACATCTACGTCAGGAACACAGTCTGTGGTTTCATCGTCTTCCTTAGAAAATTAGATGTTCTTGTACCTATATGTTCTTGTTCAATCACCCAACTATTCAAAGCACAAACTCAAACACATTATTCTTTTAACAATTGTAAATATTTATAGACTATTTTCTTCTACCTTTATAATCAAAACAAGGCACTAAATTATACAAAAAACAATTCTATTTATAAAAAGCTACCAAGTAGCCTACTCTATCTAATTTGTTATGTACCCACTGTAGCATAAAACCTTCCCACCACCATACCCAAAAATTTCCTAACCTACAATAGTAATCAAAACAATCAAAACAATACACATTATTTTTTATACTTCTAAAAAACTATGGAAGCGGACATTGTACCGTAAACTCATTGATTAAACCCACTGTTGCATAAAACCTTGCCACCATACCCAGGTAATTCCCAGCATGTTTATAACTCCACTGGGAGGCCATAACTCTTGCAATTTTTCTTTTAAAGTACAAAGCTGCTGCAGAAATGTTCCCACCATTATATTTCCCCAACAAATATAATCATTAAAGGAGCCAAAGTAGCTATAATCCTTCTCTTGATTTTTACCCTAAATTGGGGTCTTTCCTGAACCCCTGCATTAAAACTATACATTTTTCCCAACACCAAAAGCAATCCTATAAAAATCACCTTAGGCAAAGGCAGGGGAAGACAAGGGGAGCCACACAGAGGAAAGCTTTGCTTCCACACAGAGAAAAGCTATGGTTCACGGAGGAAATGGGAAACAGAGCCCTGCTGCGGTGGAAGAGCAGTTGCCATTGGCCAGGTCTCTGGTCTGCTACCTGGGTTCTCATCTGAGCTGGGCGTGGGAAGCGAAGCAGCCATGGGGACAAGAGACCTCTCTCAAAAGGGGTGAGGGTTCAGGCTCCTGCAAAGTTGGGGGGGTGAGGGTCTATGCCCCACCTCTGTTGGCCCCCAAGTTCTCTCCTGATGGCCCCTCTGCGACTGTGCCTGTCTTAGGTTGTTCCTTCCCTGAGGAATCTTACCCGTCTCTGGCTAACCAGCCATCCTCCGGGGCCAAGCAGGGAGATGTGAGGTGTGCGAGTGAGCGAGGTGCAGCGCCCCCAGAGAAGGTCAATTCTCTGTCACCTTGGTAGCCTATGCCCCCGTGGCCTCCACGCCCAGCACCTGCCCTGGGATTCCCTCGCCAACTGGCGGGGCCCCGGCTCTGATCACATGTCTTCGGGAACCCAGGTTTCTCCTCCAGAGAGGGCCCAGCTTACAGCACTGGGCAAGAGAGGCCAATTGCACGGCACCAGCCACCAGGAGGCCTTAACCTCAGTGTGGGCAGAAAAGCCCAGGCATCAGCCCTGGGCTAGGAGATTGTGAGAAGAGAGCGCCTCTTGGCAAAAGGGCAAGAGGGGCCGTTGCAGGACAGAGAAAGGAAGAACTTTCATCAGCAGGAAGTCCCAGGGAGGAAGGGCTTTCTCTGCCCAGGGATACCAGGCTCTTGGCTCAAAGCAACTCCATGTGTGGGGCATGATTTGGAAAAAAGCTTTGTTTTTCCATATTTATGTCTGACAGCACCAGCTTTGCAGAGGAGAGCTTTGCTTCTCCATATTTATACCTGATAGCATCAACTTTGCTTGATACTATGGGTCTCGTCTGTGCTGTGACTCAAAGGCACTTCCTATATGGCTCCCGACAGCTATAGCTCAGCGGTTCCTTCGACTGCATTGTGATTCAACCACCCTTCCAAAAATAAGCTCAAAATGGATTAAAGACCTAAATGTAAGGCCAGAAACTATCAAACTCTTAGAGGAAAACATAGGCAGAACACTCTATGACATAAAACACAGCAAGATCCTTTCTGACCCACCTCCTAGAGTAATGGAAATAAAAACAAAAATAAACAAATGGGACCTAATGAAACTTCAAAGCTTTTGCACGTAAAGGAAACCATAAACAAGACCAAAAGACAACCCTCAGAATGGGAGAAAATATTTGCAAATGAAGCAACCGACAAAGGATTAATCTCCAAAATTTACAAGCAGCTCATGCAGCTCAGTAACAAGAAAACAAACAACCTAATCCAAAAATGGGCAGAAGACCTAAATAGACATTTCTCCATAGAAGATATACAGACTGCCAACAAACACATGAAAGAATGCTCAACATCATTAATCATTAGAGAAATGCAAATCAAAACTACAATGAGATATCATCTCACACTGGTCAGAATGGCCATCATCAAAAAATCTAGAAACAATAAATGCTGGAGAGGGTGTGGAGAAAAGGGAACACTCTTGCACTGCTGGTGGGAATGTGAATTGGTTCAGCCACTATGGAGAACAGTATGGAGGTTCCTTAAAAAACTACAAATAGAACTACCATATGACCCAGCAATCCCACTACTGGGCATATACCCTGAGAAAACCAAAATTCAAAAAGAGTCATGTACCAAAATGTTCATTGCAGCTCTATTTACAATAGCCCGGAGATGGAAACAACCTAAGTGCCCATCATTGGATGAATGGATAAAGAAGATGTGGCACATATATACAATGGAATATTACTCAGCCATAAAAAGAAACGAAATTGAGCTATTTGTAATGAGGTGGATAGACCTAGAGTCTGTCATACAGAGTGAAGTAAATCAGAAAGAAAAAGACAAATACCGTATGCTAACACATATATATGGAATTTAAGGGAAAAAAATGTCATGAACAACCTAGGGGTAAGGCAGGAATAAAGACGCAGACCTCCTAGAGAACGGACTTGAGGTTATGGGGAGGGGGAAGGGTGAGCTGTGACAGGGCGAGAGAGAGTCATGGACATATACACACTAACAAACGTAGTAAGGTAGATAGCTAGTGGGAAGCAGCCGCATGGCACAGGGATATTGGCTCGGTGCTTTGTGACAGCCTGGAGGGGTGGAATAGGGAGGGTGGGAGGGAGGGAGACGCAAGAGGGAAGACATATGGGAACATATGTTTATGTATGACTGATTCACTTTGTTATAAAGCAGAAACTAACACACCATTGTAAAGCAATTATACCCCAATAAAGATGTTAAAAAAAAAAGAAATTATATCCAGCAAAGTTATCATTCAGATATGAAAGACAAATAAAGGATTTTACAGACAAACAAAAGCTGAGGGAGTTCATCAAAACTAGACCTACTTCACAGTAAATCTTGAAAGGAGCTCTTTTACCTGAATCAAAAGGCAAAAATACGCAAAACTTTGAGTAAGATTACAAGTAGACAGAAATAGATAGAAAGAATCAGAAAATTGCAATTCTATATCAGAATAGGTTCTTAAACAATTATAGCATAAAGGTTAAAGAGAAAAAAAGCAGTAAAAATAATTATAGCTACTTCAATTTGGTAAGAAACTCACAATCAAAGAAGAAAGGACCGAACTCGTATAGGAAATTAAGATAAGTCCTTTTCCTATCAACAGGAAAAGGACTATTTTATTTATGAGACATTTTATATAAACCTAATGGGAACCACATAGCATAAATCTAAAGCAGAGACAAAAAAACTTTAAAAAAGAGGAAATAGAAAAACATCATAGAAAACCACCAAACTAAAATGTCAGAAAGAAATGCAAGTAAAAAGGAATAATGAAGATATAGAGCAACCAGAAAACAAAAGATAAAATGGCAGAACTAAGTCCTCATTTATCACCCTAAATGTAAATGGGTTGAATTCACCAATTAAAAAACACAGAGTGGCTGGATTTATTAAAAAAACAAGACCCAACTATATGCTACCTCCAGAAAACACATCTCAGCTCTAAAGACAAAACACTGGCTCAAAGTGAAGGATTAGAAAATGATACTCTAAGAAAATGGCAGTGAAAATAAAGTTGGTATAGCCATACTCATATCAGATGAAATAGATTTCAAACCAAAAAGGTAACAAGAGACAAAGATGGACATTATACAATGGTAAAGGGGACAATTCATCGAGAAGACATAACAGTTATTAATGCATATGCACCTAACATAGGAGCACAAACATACATAAAGCAATTAATAACAGACCTAAAGAGGGAAATCGAAAGCAACACAATAATAGTAGGAGACTTTAACACCCCAATTACATCAAAGGATAGATCATCTAGATAGAAAGTCAACAAGGAAACAGCAGCTTTCAATGTAACATTAAATTAGATGAACTTTGGTAGGTTTATACAAAACGTTCCATCCAAATGCAGCAGAATACACATTCTTCTCAAGAGCACATGGAACGTTCTCAAGGATAGACCATCTGTTGGGACACAAAACAAGTCTAGAATTTAAGAAAATTGAAATTATATCAAGTATCTCTTCTGTTCACAATAGTATGAAACTAGAAATTAACTACAAGAAGAAAGGTAGAAAAAAATCACAAATATGTGGAAACTAAACAACATGCTCCTGAACAATGATTGGGTCAATGGAGAAATCAAGAGAGAAATTTAAAAATACCTGAAGACAAATAAAAATAAAGTATAATATACCAAAATCTATGGGTTGCAGCAAAAGTGATACTAAGAGGGAAGTTTATAGAAATACAGGTCTACCTCAAGAAACAAGAAAAATCTCAAGTAAACAACCTAGCCTTACACCTAATAGAACTAGTAAAAGAAGAATAAATGAGGCCCAAAGTCAGTAAAAGGAAGGAAATTATAATAAAGAACAGAGCAGAAGTAAGTGAAATAGAGAACTAAAAGCAATAGAAAAGATCAATGAAAGTAAGAGCTGCTTCTTTGAAAAGATAAACAAAATTGTCAAACTTTTAGCTAGACTCAGAAAGAAAAGAGAGAAGTTGCTCATAGAAACAAAAGAGGAGAAATAACAGTGGATACCATGGAAACACAAAGGATTATAAGAGAATATTATGAGCAGCTATATGCCAACAAATTGGACAACCTAGAAAAACTGGAAAATTTTAGAATCATACAACCTTGCAAGACTGAATTATGAAGAAATAGAAAATCTGAATATAACAATCACTAGCAAAGAGATTAGGATGGCTCAATATTCACAAATCAATCAATTTGATACACCACATTAACAAAATGAAAGATAAAAATCATATGATCATCTCAATAGACACAGAAAAAACATTTTACAAGGCTCAATACTCATTTATGATAAAAAAAAAAACTCTCAACAAAATGAATATAGAAGGAACATGCCTCAACATACTAAAGGCCATATATGCCAAACCCACAGATAGCATATAAAATGGTGAAAAACTGAAAGCTATCCATCTAAGATCAGGAACAAAACAAGGATGACCACTCTTACCACTCTTATTTAACATAGGATTGGAAGTCTTAGCCAGAGCAATTAGGCAAGAAAAAGTAATAAAAGGAATCCAAATTGGAAAGAAGGAAGTAAAACTGTCACTATTTGCAGATGACATGATTTTATATAGGAAAAACTTTAAAGACTTCATCAAAAAACTATTAGAAAAATTTTAAAATACAGTAAATCTTTAGGGTAAAAAATCAATATACAAAAATCTATTGCATTTCTATACACTAAAAACAAACAAGCAGAAAGAGAAATTAAGAAAACAATCCCATTTATAATCACAACAAAAAGAAAATAATACTTGGAAATAAATTTAACTAAGGAGGTGAAAGACTTGTACTCTGAAAACTCTATGACACTGATGAAAGAAATTGAAGAAGGCACAAAGAAATGGAAAGATATTCTGTGCTCATTGACTGGAAGAATTAACATTGTTAAAATGTCCATATTACCCAAAGGAACCTACAGATTCAGTGCAGTCAATCCCTATCAAAATCCCAATGACATTTTTCAGAGAAATAGAACAGAGGATCCTAAAATTTATATTGAACCACAAAAGACCCTGAATAGCTAAAGCAATTCTGAGAAAAAGAACAAACTTGGAGGTATCACGCTCCCTGATTTCAAATTATATTACAAAGTTGTAGTAATCAAAAAAGTATGGTATTGGCAGAAAAACAAACACACAGATCAGCGGAATAGAATAGAGAGCCCAGAAATAAAACTACACATATATGAAAAATTAATTTATGACAAAGGAGCAATGAACATACAATGGAGAAAGGATAGTCTTTTCAATAAGTGATGTTGGGACAACTGGACAGCCACATGCAAAATGGCTGAAACTAGAGCACTATCTCACACTATATATAAAAATCAACTCAAAATAGATAAATACTTGAATGTAAGACCTGAAACCATAAAGCTCCTAGAAGAAAACATAGGCAGTATTCTCTTTGACATTGGTCTTGGCAGTATCTTCCTGGACTGTCTCTTCAAGCAAGAGAAACAAGAGCAAAAATAAACAAGAGGGACTACATCAAACTAAAAAGCTTCTGCACAGCAAAGGAAACCATCCACAAAATGAAAAGACAACCTACGCTATGGGAGAAGATATTTGCAAATTATATGTCCAATATTGGTTAATATCCAAAGTACACAAAGAACTCATACAACTCAACATCAAAGAAATGAACAACTTGATTTAAAAAGGGGGAGAGGACCTGAATAGACTTTTTTTTCCAAAGAAGATGTACAGATGGCCAACAGACACATGAAAAGATTCTCAACTTCACTATTCATCAAGGAAATGCAATTCAAAACCATAATGAGGGCTTCCTTGGTGGTGCAGTGGTTGGGAGTCTGCCTGCCGATGCAGGGGATACGGGTTCGTGCCCTGGTCCGGGAGGATCCCGCATGCCGCGGAGCGGCTGGGCCCGTGAGCCATGGCAGCTGAGCCTGCACGTCCGGAGCCTGTGCTCCACAACGGGAGAGGCCACAACAGTGAGAGGCTCGCGTACCGCAAAAAAAACACACACACAACAAAAAACCAAAAAAACAGAGTGAGATATCATTTCACACATGTTAGAATGGCTATTCTCAAAAAGACAATAAATAACAAATTTTGGAGAGGATGTGGAGAAAAGGGAACCATAGTGCACTGTTGGTGAAACTGTAAATTGGTGCAGTCATTATGGAAAACAATATGGAGATTCCTCAAAAAATTAAGAATAGAATTATGACATGATCCAGCAATTCCACTTCTGGGTATTTATGCAAAGAAAATGAAAACACTAACTCCAAAGGTATGTGCACCCCTATGTTCACTGCATCATTATTTACAATAGCCATAATAACTATGTGAGATGATGACTGTGTTAATTAACTTCACTGTGGGAATCCTTTTGCAATTTATACATATATCATCACATTGTACACTTTAAATATACTACAAATTTATTTGTCATTTATACCTCACTAAAGCTGAGAAAATGTATACCAGGATGGGCCCTGTTGTTTTGAGTAGGAAGAAGATATTATTGACTCTCTGTGAATGGGTTTGTATCTCAGCTATTTTTTTTTTTTGATTAGCGACGTTGTGCTTGAATAGAAGGTTAAGTTTGTTATTACATTCATCATCCCATTGATCAGTAAGATCAATCCTATCTCCCTCAGCCCTGTCTGCTCCCAAAGTTGCTTTCAGTCAAAGAGTATGATTTTTCCAGAGAGGATAACTATCAAAGGTATCAAAATCGTTGTGTTCCTGTGCTAGAACTTTCAAATAAGTCCACATGGTCCATAGGAAGAGGCTGGTGTTTATCCATCTTTATCTCAATAGAAAGGCACTTATGGAATGTGCAATCAATGAGAGGTCAACATAAAACACAAGGGAGGACAAAAAGTATTGTGCAAGGTGAATGAATTATCAGGGTGTCCTACAAAGGTCACCAAAGCCATCATGTATTGTATGAAAAACTGAATGCTTTCAGTGATCTGGGGCGATATTGGAGGTAAACAGAGAGTATTTCCCTCTATTCTAGGCTGTGCTACACTCAGCCTCTCAGATGCTACCCAATACCATTTTCCAGGATACGAGGTCCTTTGTTTGGAAAAATTCTGGAATTATAGATCTAACAAGAAAGTGTTATTACAACAGAACCAGAGAGAAAAAAGGCAACCATTGGCTTTTATGTTTTAATATAGACTTTTGAAGCTCAGGGCAGGTACAAATAGTTTGAAATAAAAAGGTTTGAGGTTTTATAAGCCTAGAACTAAGGGCATAGGATTTTATGTCATACACAATAATTTCAGAAGACTGCATGATAAGTTAGAGCCATTTTGTCCTATTTTAGAGGAGTTAAGGTGTCCCTTGACTGGCAGAAGAGGCGATTCAGAGAGGGGAAGAAGGGAGTTAGAAACTGGTAGGTCTCTGAGAAGAAGCCCTCTGTCCTGAACCCTGGTCCAAGTCCCAAGGAATAGGGATAATAAGATGTCCACATAGGTTTGAGTGATTTAAGCCCCATGCCATTTTCCAAGGGAGAATTCCCTCAGGCATGACATGGGAGGCATAGAGCAGAACTAACTACCTAGCCCATCTTGGCACAGATGAGATAATGTACTGGCAGAGTTATCCTGCACCTAACACGATACAGAAGCAGTAGAGTGGAAATGGCCTGTGATGTATTTTGTCAGAGAGACCTGTAGAGAGTCTCACAGACTGGTCTGTACCCTACTGTGACACAGAAGCAGAAAGTAAATCCTGGCACATTCCAGAGGGCTGCAGAAGTTATCTGAGGGAAAGCCAGACCTAAAGAGATGTTGTCATAAGAAGCAAGGGAAAGAGCAGCATGATCAGTGAGGATTGACAACCAAGGATGAGAGAAAATAATATACGTCTCAGTGGATGGAGAGTAGATAGGTGATAATCCAAGCCATATTTCCTCCCAGTCTGCCTCGGCTTTCCAAGATTTAGAAATGATTTTGGGTAAAGGGGTGGAAAAACGATGCCTGTATTGATACGTAACTTGTTGATTTTACTCAGTCCAGGTTTGCAAAGCCAGAAGCTCAGTAGTGATTCTGCCTTGAAGATAATTAGGATCTTAGGGAATAGCTGATATTCCCCAAATTCACAAAAATACCCCAAATCTGAGATATAAAACATAATACCAATTTAAGAATTTATTTTTAAAATATAACTGTTTCATGGGCTGGAATACTCAGATTCAGTCAGTGCATTCTCTTCTCTATTGGAAAGTTTACATGGGATGGTAATCAGATTATAATCAGATGGTGATTAAATAAACCTGGGGAGTGAGCTGGATGATTTTCATGGCTACTGTCATCCATCTGGGAGAGTAATGCATCCATCGTCACAAGAGGGGTCAACCTGTTGAGCAAACATTGATGTCAGTTCACAAGGACCTTTTCTCCCACATTGTGTCTCTATAATAATCTTTCCCAATAATGCTATTTCAGAATTGACCACTCCCCTTCTATCATCAGAATCTTTAGGCTAGTCAATATCATTGATTAGGCTGCAATCTAGTACTCACTTCTACCTTTTGACCTGAAAGAGACTCCTTCTTTTGTGATTTTTGCATATAACTGAGCTCATCCATTGTGTGTTGCCTTTATTAGTGTAATTTACAATTGTGAACGGGGCTCACTGATACTTCTAAGACCACTTGCATTGTAGTATGTATGGTAGTTTATACCTAAGAATATATACATTTAAAATATTTAACATATATTTCAACATATGTATAGACCTTAACATACTGCACAGCTTTTGATTCAGGAGTCTTTCTCTAACAATTTATATAAAGGTAATAACAGGATGGATAGAAAGATTTACTTAAGAAGATGTTCAGCACAGAGTTGTCTTTGTTAATGAAAATATACTAAATGTACAACAATGAGAAGGTTAAATGAATTATGGTACTTTCATATAATGGAGTACTATATACCTTAAAAGTAATAATGTAATCCTATATTTATTGACATGAGAAAATGTTCAAAATTTTGCATTAAGTGAAAAATTCAAGTTTAAATCAGAATATGAAGTTGGATATTATTTTTATTAAAAAGTTTACATATGAGTTGAAAAAACCCAGAAGGCTATGCATCAAAATGTAAATAGTGGTTATCTCTGGGTTTTAGGATCATGTGTCTTTCTTATTTTTTGTCTTTCTGCTTTCTTGAAATGTATAGATTTCAATAGTGAAAATTCGGTTCTTATGATACAATCAAAAATTTTAGAATACTCAGATGCATTAAAATTTATATTAATAAACAAAAACACTTTTAAAATTATTTTCACATGAGTCTTCAATTGCATGGCACCACAAACCTTCAACTTTCATATTTCTTCCATTAATATCTCTAAACCTTCTCCTGAACATGCTTTCTCCATCAATTACATGAGCTAAGCCAGCTGAAATCTAAATGGGGAAGTGGATTTAGTTTAACCTCCAGCAACATTTTTCCTATGCCCTTTTCCTTCCCTTCAAGATTCCGAGGTCTTCTACACTATTGTGTTGTATTTCTTTTGTAAAAGAGAAGTATGATGATCATGATAATGTTGATGAATGCAACAATAATTACAATAACAATCAAAGCAAAATTACAATTTTATCTAGTGCTGATAATGTATTAAGCACTTTAGCTACATAGTTGTTTTTGGACCCATACAATTCTTTCAAGTAGGTCTTATCATTGCTATTTTATAGTTGAAAAAGCTGAGTTTCAAAACTTTACCCGAGGTACTACACAGATGGTAAGTAGCAGAAACATGATTCAAATCTAGTTTTGTGAGAAGTGAAATTCCATGATGATAAATTTTTTTCTATATTGCCTTTATTGGACTATCATGATTCAATAAAAAGCAGACATCATAAGGCCTTTGCAAGGACATCACCCCTCCCCCAGATCACCTCACTACTTAGAGCTGCCTACATCTTTCTGTACTTCAATCACCATAGGAGGGCTAGGTTCCTAGGTCATCTCTCATTTGCCTCTTGCCTCCATCCTGCTCTCTACATCTCCTAGTTTGTACCAGTCTTATAGCACTTCCCAAACTGAATCAATTCACCATATCTTCTGGCAACTCACAAGCTATCATTTAAATTTTTAAAATAAAAATATTTTTGCCTTCAAAATTTTACTTCTTGCTTTTTATTGTGGTAAAATATACATAACATAAAAGATACCATTTTAATCATTTTAATAGTATAATTCAGTGGCACTAAGTGCATTCATACTGTTGTATAACCATCACCATTATCCGTCTCCATAACTTTTTCATCTTCCCAACTAAAATTCTGTACCATTAAACAGTAAGCCCCCTTTCACCCTTCCCTAGCCCCTGGTAACCTGTAATCTATGTTGTGTCTGTGTGAATTTGATTATTCTAAATATCCCATATGACTGGACACATACAATATTTGACTATGTTGAGGTTATTTCACCTATAATGTTTTCAAGATTTATCCTTATTATAACAGCTATAGGAATTTCCTTCCATTTTATATATATACCACACTTTGTTTATCCATTCATCTGTGACATACATTTTGGCTACTGTGACTAATGCTGCTATGAACTATGGTATACAAATGTCTTCTCTTTTTTGTTTTCAAATCTTTTGACTATATACCTAGAAGTGGAATTGCTGGATCATATGCTAATCCTAAATTTAACTTTTTTAAGGAAACCCTGTACTGTTTTCAACAATGGCTGTACCATTTTTACATTCCCCTAGCAATGCACAGTGTTCCAACTTCTACACATCCTTAAAAACACTTATTATCTTCTGGCTTTTGTTTTTGTAGTAGTCATCCTAATGGATATGAAGTGGTATCTCAATACGGTTTTGATTTGTATTGCTCTAATGATTAGTGATATTGAAAATCTTTTCATGTGATTATTGGCTATTTGTATATCTTCTTTAGAAAAATGTCTATTAAAGTATTCTATCCATTCTTATTTATGTATGTATTTATTTTTAACTTTTTATTTTATATTGGATTATAGCTGATTAACAATGTTGTGATAGTTTCATGTGCACAGCAAAGCGACTCAGCCATACAAATACATGTATCCATTTTTAAATAGGTTATTTGATATTTTGTTGTTGACTTGTAGGCATTATTTATATATTTTGGGTATTAATCCCTTATCAGATATAAGATTTGCAAATATTTTCTCCACTTCTGTGAGTTGCCCTTTCACTTTCTTGATAGTGTCCTTTGATGCACAAAAGTTTTAATTTTGATGAAGTGAATTTAATTTTTCTTTTGCTACCTGTGCTTTTTATATATTCAAGAAACCATTGCCAAATCCAATGTCATGAAGATTTTCCCCTATGCTTTCTTCTGAGTTTTATAGCAATAACATTTAGGTATCCCATCAATTTTGAGTTAATTTTTATATATGCTATAAGTTAAGTGTCCAAACTCATTCTTTGCATTCAGATATCAGTTGTCCCAGAACAATTTGCTGAAAACATTATTCTTTTCTTTATTGAATGATATTGGCACCCTTGTTGAAAGTTATTTAAATATATATGCAAAGGTTTAGTTTTTGATCTTTATTCTATTCCTTTTATCTACTTGTCTGTCGTTATGCCAGTACTGTACTATTTTGATTAATGTAATTTTGTAATAAATTCTAAAATCAGGAAGTGTGAGTCTTCCAACTTTGTTTTTCTTTTCCAAGATTGTTTTGGCTTCAAAGGCAAGAGTCCCTTGAAATTTCATATGAATTTTAGGATTATTTTCCTATTTCTGAAAAACAAAACTGTTGGGATTTTGATAGGGATTGCATTGAATCTCTGGATTGTTTTGGGTACCATTGTCATCCTAACAATACTAAGTCTTCCTATCCATGAATACAAGATGTCTTTTCACTTATTTGTCTCTTCTTTATTTTCTTTTGGCAACATTTCATAGTTTTCAGTACACAAGTCTTTCACCCTATATTAATCAGAGTTTTCCAGAGAAACAGAACCAATTGGTTGTAGATGGATAGATAGACAGATGGATGGATGGATAGATAGATAGATAGATAGATAGATAGATTTAATATAAGAAATTGGCTCATGCAATTATGGAGGCTAGAGAGTCCAAAATCTGTAACATGGGTTGGCAAGCTAGAAACCCAGGAGAACCAGTAGTGTAGTTCCAGTCCCAAGGCAAACAGGTGAAAGAGAGCCACTGATGCAGAAGTCTGAAGGCAGTCTAAGGGAAAATTCTCTCATACTTAAGGAGGCTGTTTTGTTTTTGTTTTTGTTTTTTAATTCAGACATTCAACTGATTGAATGGGGCCCACCCACATTATGGATAGCAATCTGCTTACTCAAAGTTTACCGATTTTAATGTTAATCTCATCCAAAAAAACAACCTCCAAGTGGACACATAAAATTAACCATCATACATTCCCTTGTTTAATATTATTCCTAAGTATTACATTCTTTCATTGGTATTGTAAATGGAATTATTTTCTAATTTCATTTCTGGATTATTCATTGTTAGCTCATAGAAATGCAACTGATTTTTGTTTGCTGATTTTGTATCCTGAAACTTTGCTGAATTCATTTACTAGCTCTAACAGTTTTGTGTATGTGTGTGTAATCTCTAGATTTTGCTACTTATAACATATCATCTGTGAATGGAGATCATTTTACTTCTACCTTTCCAATTAATATGCTCTTTTCTTAATCTTGCCTAATTGCTCTGGCTAGATCTTCCAATACTACATTGAATAGAAGTGGTGGAAGAATGCATTCTTGTCCTGCTTATGATCATGCTGGAAAAGCTTTAAGTCTTTTGCCACAAGTATAATGTTAATTGTGTCTTTTATATATGACCTTTATTATATTGAGGAAGTTATATTATTTCAGTCCTAATTTGTTGAATGTTTTTATCATGAAAGGATGTAGAATTTCATCAAGTCCTTTTTTGCATCAATTGAGATAATCACGTGTTTTTTTTTTCCCCTTCATTCTGTTAATGTGTTGTATTACACTGATTTTCATATGATGAGTCATGCTAGCATTACGGGAATAAATGTCACTTGATAATCATGTATAATCATATACATATATATATGTTGTGTAACTTGATTTGCTAGTATTTTTGAGAATTTTTACATTGATATTCATAAGGGATATTGTTCTATAGCTTTCTTTTCTTGTAGTGTCTTGGTCTGGCTTTTGTAACAGGATAATACTGGTCTCATAGAATGAGTTGGGAAGTGTTCCCACTTCTTCAATATTTTGAAAGCGTTTGAGAACGATTGGTGTTAATTCTTTACATTTTTGGTAGAGTTCACTTCTGAAGCCATCTGGTCCAGGGCTTTCCTTAGTAGGGAGGTTTGCTGATTTTAATCTCCTTACTATGAATAAGTCTATTCAGATTTTTTGCTTATCATGATTCAGTTTTGGTAAGTTGTGTGTTTCTAGAATTTTGTCCATTTCATAAAGCTTATTCAATTCATTAGTGTACAGCTGTTTTAGTACTCTCATAATCCTTTTTATTTCTGTAAAATTGATAGTTATATCCCCATTTTCTTTTCTGATTTTAGTAATTTATTTCTCTCATTTTTTCTTAATCAATCTAGCTAAAGATTTGTCAGTTTTGTTGATGTTCTTGAAGAAAAGTGTTCTATATATCTTGATTAGGTCCAACTGGTTTATGGTGTCCAAATCCTATACTTCCTTGTTGATTTTTTGTTGTTGAATTTCTTTGATTTTTGTATTCATATCTTTCATAAAATTTTGGAAGTTTTCAGCCATTATTTCTTCAAGTGATCTCTCTTCCTATTTCTCTCTCTTCTCCTTTTGAAACCATAATGCATATGTTTGTCTGTTTAATGTTATCCCATTAGTCTCTTAGGCTCAGTTCACTTTTTTCATTATTTTCTGTTCTTCAGACTCTCAATTTTCAAATATGTTATCTTTGACTTTACTTATTCTTCCTTTTGCCTCCTCAAGTGTGGTGCTGAACTCCTTTAAGTAAAATTTTCAACTCCGTTATTGTAGTTTTAGATCCAGAATTTGTTTGGTTCCTTTTTATAATTACTATCTCTTTGAGATCCTAATTTTGTTCATGTATCATTTTCCTGATTTCCTTTATTTTTCTCTGTTTTCCTTTAGCTCTTTGAGCAAATTTAAAACAGATTTTTAATGTCTGTATACTGCTTCTTCAGGGATGGTTTCTGATATTTTATTTTCTTTTTTTGAATGGGCCACATTTTTCTGTTTCTTTGTATGTCTTGTGATTTTTGTTGTTGTTGAAAATTGGACATTTGGAAAAAGTCACATCTCCCATTTTTTACAGCCAGGTTCTCTGCCAAGGCAATCTTTCACTAATTAGCTTGGTGTGTTATAAACCTTGCAATCAGCTTGAGGTTAAAGCTTAAGTTCTTCTCAGTTCTTTTCTAAGTGTGCATCTGACCTGGGCTTGTGTGTGGCTTTTTTACTTCCCGCATGTACATGGCTGCTTTTCAGTGTCTTAATCTCCCAAAGAGTCTCACCCAAGCTTCTCCTCAGGGCTTTACTTGTTCCATTGTATGTCTCTACCCATACTCAATGACCTCATTTGTTTGTGGGTCTGTAGTCCCCCTGTATCTATCCCAACAGTGCCTGCTGCTTCTCCAGCTTGAGATCCAAGTAAGATGAAATAGAGACCAATCCTTCATGCAACCACAGGACTGGTTAGAAGTTTGTGTATAAGGTCTGAAATGCTCCCTTCAGACAAGAAATGGAATTTGGAACTGAGATGTCTCCTCCTCCAGACCAAGACTGTGCCATGCTGGGGGTGAGGGGAGGGACTGTGCAAAAATTCTACAAATTTTCCTACCATTTTGAGTGTGGCTTTTTCTTCAGTGGGTGTTCACTTGGTTGCTATTGCTCTTTGACTGTTTTCCAAGGCTTGTATAAGTTCATTTTAGCTAGTCTCTCATTTTTTTTTAATGTTCCCATGAGAGAAAAATGGCCTAGAGCTTCCAAGTCTGCCATTTTGCTGATGTTGCTCCTCCCAAAATGCTTTTAATTTCCTTTTTAAAAAATTCCTTTCCCTTTCTTTTCCTAACTGAAACCTAGATGTCCAATGAGGATACTACTTTCCCTGCAGTTCTTTCAAGTGGTGAAAGTTTTCAGTTTCACATCCTATATAACCTAGAGACTGGAATTGAAATAGACATCTTCTTTGCTCCATGTTGCTACTTCAGAACAATTTCTCCTCTCTATTCCTTCATATCCCAAAATCCTATGCCAACTGCCATGCCATTTGCTACACTTTCTTGTTATTGTTAACTACTAAAATGTTGTTCACTTTGCCTCATTCATTTCAATCTTTAGCGTCTGATCATTGTCTTACCCTCTCTCTATCATGAATACTGTTAGCAATACTTATGATTAAAACATCTATTTAGATAACTGATACAAAACACTTGCTTTTCAATACCACTGTATTCTCAGATTTGAAGTTTTCTTCCTCTATTCCACTTCATCCTTTCATTCCCATGGTTATACTCCACTCATCACCAATCATTGCATTCCCTCCAAAATCTTGAATTCAAGCATCCTACTGTAACACATTTATTCATCTTTTTCCAACTCAATTACTCAAGTACCTTTAGATCACTAATTCTTCAACCTCATCGAGTCCTCTTGTCTATGTATCTTACCATTCTTTCATTCATCCCTACTCACCCATCTTACTTACATTCACTGCTACCACTATAGTCTCCCCTTTGTAAACATTCTTAACTCCCATGTAGCACCTGGGTAAAATGGGAAAGATCTCATTCAGACTACCCATAAATCATATACTGAGATTGCTCATACTGTAGCAGAGCAAATGGTTTTATCTCAAACAATTAACGTTATTAATTAGGGCTTTTTATGTTGTATTTTGTTGCCTTGAAGCTTGGTTTATAAAGATCATATATGAACTCATCTAAGATACAGGATTTTTAAAAAGGGAGGAAGCCTTAAATTTTCTTTTTGGAGGAAGAGGAAAAGAAAGGGGCAGGAATGTCAAGACAACATAGCAAATGATTTAGAAGCCTTTCTCCCCTAACAAAACCTATCGGTGTAATGAGAGCGCAAAGGGACTTAAAAAAAAAAAAGAAAGAAAAAGAATCTTGTTCAGTTTTGTGAATGCATTTCTTTTATCTGCAAAAGTGGGGAAGTTTGGCTTCTGTTTCCTTTACTTTGATTCCTTCAGTTATTATTGCCTCATTATACAGTCATCTGTACAATGTTTTGGCAGACATTTACTGTTGCATAAATTAAAGTCATGGAATTTCGTTTTGCCTACAGGTCTTTATGAAAATACTAGCAACATTTTTATTTGAATGTCAAAGTTTGTCAACCATTAAACTGATTGATTTTTCATTATACAATTCAATAGAAGAGGCAATCTTCAGTCTGTATGCAACATTACTCTGAGAAAAAGACTAATTGTTGAAAAATCCTTGCTGCTTATACTTTAAAAATGATATTCCTTTCACAGGACAGCCTCATGTTTTAAAGCTATCTTTATACATGAATTGCTTCATTAATATGCTTGGTACAAGAATAGCATGGTAATTCACCTTACTGCAAAGAAAGAGCTTTTCTATTTTGTAGTAGCAACACTAGCCTTTTAATTGAATTTTACTTTAATTTCTCTCAGAAAGAGCCTATTGCTCATGCAATGTTGATTGTGACCCTCAAGAAAATGATCAAGTTAACTGTCTTGGAAAGAGAAGAACATTTTTTTGCAGGACAAACAGGTCTCAGCTGCTGTGTTGTATTTCCTACGCAAATCCTTTAAAATGGATCATGAACATCTTTTGTAGGCACACCTGTCGTGGAAATAGTTTAGGCTAAATTGTAGGTTCATTTACCCTTTGACTATGCCTCTAAAAATGTCAGCAAAGATGTCTATCCGTGACAACTACTGTTGGAGCAGCTGTTGGTTGGTTAGGAATGGGAGAGCAACCTTTATATTGATTTATTTGTTTGGAAAAAACAATGAAAGATGTAAATTTCCACAGTCACATCCTTGCTTCTTTAAGGCAGATGTGTGTTTGTTGTTTGTATGTCATATAATTCCAAAACAATACTAGAATGAAAACTGCCCATTGTTTAAAAACCTCATCACAAATGTCAAAATGACAGAACTGTCCAGCAGTAGGAAACTAAATGAGGTGGTAAAAAACTCCTTCCTCTAAATATTGGAGGTACACAACTTCTAAGAAGACAAAGAAGTGGTCGATGATGAACAAAAAGTACCTCTATTGAAAAGGGAACACTGAAAGAAAAGTTAAGAGTTTAGTTTGTAGAATCAATATCATAAAGTAAGAAATCAGGAAGGGATGAAAGTGAGAACTGATGCTCCTACCTTGCTAGGTTAGTAGCCTTGAACATCTAAAAATGGTGAAGAGAGCTCAGAAAAACATTGAATTACTTGTAGATCTTGAAAAATCTATCAAGCTAATAAACATGGTACACATTCAGATATTGTGGGTTGAAGTTCAATGGAAAACTCTAGAGTTAAGATCATGTCACATGCACTGAAGGGAACTTTCTGAAATGACTGTGACAAAAAGTGGGAAGTCTGGGCTTAAGATGCTCTTGCATGCTTTCAAAGAACACTGGGCTTGCTTACAAATGACAAAGACACAGTTCAGATCATTAAAATAAGATCAACAGTCACACAATTAAGAATATGAAAAGAAGGATTGTGATAAAAATTACTATAATTTCAGTTATCTATCATGTAGAATAAGCCAAATTGCAAAACTGTGAGTGGTATTTATTTTGAGTTATGGCCACCTCTCTGCTTCTCCAGGTTTACTCTGTGAAAAATTACTCCCAAGATCTATAATTAGATGCTAATAAGTATTAATAATGATTTATTTAAGGGACTTCCCTGGAGGTCCAGTGGTTAAGACTTTGCTTTCCAGTGCAGCGGGTGTAGGGTTCGATCCCTAGTTGGAGAGCTAAGATCCCACATGCCTCACAGCCAAAAAACCAAAAAAAACATAAAACAGAAGCAATATTGTAACAAATTCAATAAAAGATTTTATAAATGGTCCAAACCAAAAAAAAGTCTTAAAAAATAGTAATTATTTATTTGAAAAGAAAATATAATTTTAAAGTGTATTAAATGTATTTTAGGATAAAGATAAATACATATTTACCATATAGTAATTTTAAACTCAGTGAAGCAAGTAATGCACCTGTGAAAAATCAGTGGGAGAAGGAGACAGGATGGTGGAGTAGAAGGACTTGCGCTCACCTCCTCTCATGAAAACATCAAAATCACAACTAACTGCTGAACAACCATCAACAAAAGAAGTTTGGAACCTACCAAAAAAAGATATCTACATCAAAAGGCAAAGAAAAAGCCACAACAAGATGACAGGAGAGACACTTTCATGATAAAATCAAATCCTATACCCACTGGGTGGGAGACCCCCAAACTGGAAAATAAATATATCGCAGAGGTTTTCCCACAGAAGTGAGAGTGCTGAGTCCCACATCAGACTCCCCAGCCTGATGGTCTGGCATTGGGAGGAGCATCAGAGCTTTTGGCTTTGAAGATCAGTGGGACTTGAGTGCAGAAGCTCCACAGGACTGCTGGAAACAGAGACTCCACTCTTGGAGGGTGCATACCAGGTTTCATGTGCACTGGGACCCAGGGCAAAGCAGAGGCTTCATAGGATCCTGGACCAGACCTACCTGCAGATCTTGGAGGGTCTCCTGGGGAAACGGGAATCAGATACGGCTCACTATGGGGGCAAAGACATGGGTGGCAAAGACCCCAGGGAATATTCGTTGGTGCAAACTCTCCCAGAGGTTGCCATTTTGGCACCAAGACTTGGCCCCACACAACAGCCTGCAGACTCCACTGCTGTGATGCCTCAGAATTGAAAAAGGAGAAGTAACAACTGACACTGCAGAAATACAAAGGATCATGAGAGATTACTACAAGCAACTATATGCCAATAAAGTGGATGACCTAGAAGAAATGGACAAATTCTTAGAAAGGTACAATGTTCCAAGAATGAACCAGGAAGAAACAGAAAATATGAACAGACCAATCACAAGTATTGAAATTGAAATTTAAAAACTTCCAACAAACAAAAGTTCAGGACCAGATGACTTCACAGGTGAATTCTATCAAACATTTAGAGAAGAGTTAACACCTATCTTTCTCAAACTATTCCAAAAAATTGCAGAGGAAGGAACACTCCCAAACTCATTCTATGAGGCCACCATCACCCTGATACCAAAACCAGATGAAGATACCACAAAAAAAGAAAATCACAGGCCAATACCACTGATGAACAGAGATGCAAGAATCCTCAACAAAATACTAGCAAACTGAATCCAACAATACATTAAAAGGATCATACACCATGATCAAGTGGGATTTATCCCAGGGATGCAAGGACTCTTCAATATACACAAACCGATCAACGTGATACACCACATTAAAAAACTGAAGAATAAAAATCATATGATTATCTCATTAGATGCAGAAAAAGCTTTTGATAAAATTCAACACCCATTTATGATAAAAACTCTCCAGAAAGTGGGCATAGAGGGAACATACCTCAACATAATAAAGACCATATATGACAAACCCACAGCTAACATCATACTCAAGGGTGAAAACCTGAAAGCATTTAATCTAAGATCAGGAACAAGACAAGGATGTCCACTCTCATCACTTTTATTCAACATCATTTTGGAAGTCCTAGCCATAGCAATCAGAGAAGAAAAAGAAATAAAAAGAATCCAAATTGGAAAAGAAGAAACAAAACCATCACTGCTTGCAGATGACATGATACTATACATAGAAACTCCTAAAGGTGCTATTGTAACACTACTAGAGCTCATCAATGAATTCAGTAAAGTTGCAGGATACAAAATTAATACAGAGACATCTCCTGCATTGCTATACATTAACAATGAGAGATCAGAAAGAGAAATTAAGGAAACAATCCCATCCACCATCTCATCAAAAATAATAAAAGACCTAGGAAAAAACCTACCTGAGGAGGCAAAAGACCTGTACTCTGAAAACTATAAGATGCTGATGAAAGAAATTGAAGGTGACACGAACAGATAGAATGATATACCATGTTCTTGGATTGGAAGAATCAATATTGTCAAAATGAATATACTACCCAAGGCAATCTATAGATTCAGTGCAATCCCTATCAAATTACCAATGGCATTTTTCACAGAACTAGAACAAAAAATTTTAAACTTTGTATGGAAACACAAAAGACCCCAAATAGCCAAAGCAATCCTGAGAAAGAAAAATGGTGCTGGAGGAAGCAGGCTCCCTGTCTTCAGACTATATTACAAAGCTACAGTAATCAAAATAGTATATTACTGGCACAAAAACAGAAATTTAGATTAATGGAACAGGATACAATGTCCAGAAATAAATTCACAAACCTATGGTCAATTAATCTATGACAAAGGAGGCAAGAATATACAATGTAGGAAAGACAGTCTCTTCAATAAATGGTGATGGGAAAACAGGACAGCTACATGTAAAAGAATGAAATTAGAACATTCTCTAACACCATACACAAAAATAAATGCAAAATGGATTAAAGACCTAAATGTAAGGCCAGATACTGTAAAACTCTTAGAGGAAAACATAGGCAGACCACTCTGATATATATCGCAGCAATATCTTTTTGGATTCACCTCCTAGAGTAATGAAAATAAAAACAAAAATAAATAAATGGGAGCTAATTAAACTTAAAAGCTTTTGCACAGCAAAGAAAACCATAAACAAAATGAAAAGACAACCCACAGAATGGGAGAAAATATTTGCCAATGAAGCGACCAACAAGGGATTAATCTCCAAAATATAAAAACAGCTTACATAGCTCAATAAAAAAAACAAAAAAACCCATCAAAAAATGAGCAGAAGATCTAAATATACATTTCTCCAAAGAAGACATGTAGATGGCCAACAGGCACATGAAAAGATGATCAATGTCGCTAATTATTAAAGAAATGCAAATCAAAACTACAATGAGGTGTTACCTCACAACGGTCAGAATAGTCATCATCAAAAAGTCTACAAACAATATATGCTGGAGAGGGTGTTGAGAAAAGGGTACCCTCCTACATTGTTGGTGGGAATGGAAATTGATTCAGCCACTATGGAGAACAGTATGGAGGTTCCTTAAAAAAACTAAAAATACAACTACCATATGATCCAGCAATCCCACTCCTAGAAATATATCTGGAGAAAACCATAATTTGAAAGGATGCATGCACCCTAGGGTTCATTTCAGCACTATTTACAATAGCCAAGACATGGAAGCAACCTAAATGTCAAACGACAGAGGAATTGATAAAGAAGATGTGGTACATGTATACAATGGAATATTACTCAGCCATAAAAAAGAATGAAATAATGCCATTTTCAGCAATATGGATGGACCTAGAGATTAACATACTAAGTGAAGTAAGTCAGACAGAGAAAGAGAAACAGCGTATGATATCCCTTATATGTGGAATCTAAAAACATGATAAAGATGAACTTATTTATAAAATAGAAACAGCCTCACAGACTTAGAGAAGGAACTTATGGTTACCAGAGGGAAAGGGTGGGGAGGAGGGATAGATTGGAAGTTTGGAATTGACATGTATGCACTACTATATTTAAAATAGATAACCAACAAGGACCTACTGTATAGCACAGGGAACACTGCTCAATATTCAGTAATAACCTAAATGGGAAAAGAATTTGAAAAAGAATAGATACATGTATATGTATAACTGAATCACTTTCCTATACACCTGAAACTAACACAACATTGTTAATCAACTATGCTCCAATATAAAATAAAAATTTTTTAAAGACAAATATATTTATCTCTTATATGTGGAATCTAAAAAAAATGATACCAATGAATTTATTTACAAAACAGAAAGACACTCACAGACCTCAAAAACAAACTTATGGTTACCAAAAGGGAAATATGGAGGGGGGAGGATAAATTAGGGGTTTGGGATTAACATATAAACACTGCTATATATAAAATGGATAATCAACAAGGACCTACTGTATAGCACAGGGAACTCTACTCAATATGCTGTAATAACCTACATGGGAAAAGAGTCTGAAAAAGAATGGATATATGTATATATATATAACTGAATCACTTTGCTATACACCTGAAACTAACACAACATTGTAAATCAACTATACACCAATATAAAATAAAAAGTATATTCAGAAAAAAAGAATCAGTGGGACAAACAGGTCCCTTCTCCATTAAAGAAAAGACTATGAGAGCAACATAACAAATTACACAAAAGAGAGTATGATATCCAGGCAGTGATGTATCAAACATGGACATAAACTACTATAAGTATGGATGACTGAATTTCCAAGTTCCTTTTTTGGGTAATATTCAGATTTATGGCATTCTGAATCATTTCCTATTAAGATAAGAAGAAACTTGTATTTTTCAGAAAGGCAAATTATTAAGTACTTATCCAAAAATATAAAAGATATTCAAAGTAATGTCTGTAAAAATAACAAACAAAATGCATACTAGAATATTATTTACATTATCTACAAAGCTCAAACTAATTTGAAAAATTCATAGAAAAGTAGACATTTCAGACTTTTCCTAATAGAAAAGCTGTTCACAACAAAAATGGAATTGATTTGTTTCTACCCCAAATCTACCTCCTACCCTTCCAGCCTCACCAATAAGCAGCTTGCTACATTGAAATTTCCATTACATTTTATGATTAAATATCATTACATTGTAAGATTATCACTAAATTTGCAGGAGAACACAGAAAGAAAGGTATAACATAAAATTTCTTCTTTAAAATATATCTGATAAAATCCAACAAAACTGCTTTGGGGGGCTTCCCTGGTGGCGCAGTGGTTGAGAGTCCGCCTGCCGATGCAGGGGACACGGGTTCGTGCCCCGGTCCGGGAGGATCCCACATGCCGCGGAGCGGCTGGGCCCGTGAGCCATGGCCCCTGAGCCTGCGCATCTGGAGCCTGTGCTCCACAGTGGAAGAGGCCACAACAGTGAGAGGCCGGCGTAACGAAAAAAACAAAACAAAACAAAAACTGCTTTGGGAAAAATCTACATACAGACATGTTGCACTCAGGTAAGAAGCAGTTTTGACATATATGGGAAATAAAATATATTACATTTTTAGCTGAAATAGGATACTGATTTTGAGACCTAGTCAATTGACCTAAGATCTATGTTTTCATGAGCTCTGATTACTAAAGATAATTATATTCTGATATGCAAGGAGTTGTTTTATAGAGGTGGCATCCTGGAAGCCCATGAACTACCTCCAGCCCAGAGATGGGTTGTGTTTGACCCAGACAGTGTTTTGTTTTTTTAAACTGAATTAGTTGTCAACAGTTAATCAGGAGATTTTGTATTAAAATTTAGATTTCTAACTACTCTTGCAAATTCAGAGGATTTATCAACTGTTACTCTGCCTCCTTGCATGGGAAAAACTATATTGCCACAAGTGGCAGTCGTTGAATAGGTGATATTTAATTTAGACAGAGTCTGTGCTCTCCAATTGTCCGTAGTCCACACCAGACCCTTTTTATTCATTTAGGTCATCAGTTTTGTGACCTCTGTTTAAGAGAACCAGTTCTGGTTTGTTTGTAACTTTACTGTATCTCACTGCCATAAAGATTACAGTTGCTTTGAGTTAAATGCGTTTTGATGTTTGAGTAACTCATTTTATTTTGCCAATACAATAAGTGGCGGCACATTATAACTCTGTGGGAGTGGCAATGGCAAGCTGGACATAAATTATGCACCCTAGCCATTTCCACACATTATCATGTGATAATAAATTGTCTCTTTCTTTTGTGTAACACAACAATGCTATGAAATAGGCACTTGTTCCTATTTTCTAGTTGAAGAAACTGAGGCCACAGGTCAATTACCTAACTTGCTAGTACATGGTGGATCTAGGATTCTAAGCCAGATCTGTCTGACTCCATGGTCCCCTGTGCTTAATCAATACATTATTATAAAGTAGCCTACTGGGTTGGAGGGCACTATCCAGTAGAGTCAATTTCACTTTTTCCTATTCTTTGGCAACATGAGACTCCTAAAGTGGGAGGGGACTGTTATGTGGAATATAGACACATGACTATTATGTCCTGCAAAATACAAATCCATCAAGAAAAGTTTTGGAATTTAGTTAAAGGAATATTAGCAGAACCTGACTAGGCTCAAAATAAACAGGAAGCTGCTAATAATAAACTTTCCTTGGAAGCAGTCAATGTATTTCTTGATAATTTTTTGTCATAGTAAAAGTATTTTAATTATGATCTCATATTCATAAAAGTATAAATATTTATAAGATTTTTTGTCAGACCAGAAAAGGATCATTCCCACTTTCCTTTTCTCACACATGCAAGACTCCATAACTCCTTTAAAGTCTTCATAGGAAAAAAGGCTTTTTATCTCAATTCAAATTAACAATATTAATATAATTGTACTGGGAATTTAGATGGAAGGTAGATATTGGGATGGTACAAGTGAGCTTATAGCCTCATCTAGAATAAGAGAAAGTCAACAAAACGAAACACAATGTAGAGGTTAAAGCATATAATTTAAACCCATGGAGGTAAATTCTAAAGAACTAAAAACCAAAATGGTTAAAAGTATTGTGGCATCTGGGGAGCAAGAGTAGAAGTGGGAGGGGCCTATCTGGAAGCTCTTAATTTTCATTATAGCCTTTCCTATTTGGTTGTTTTTCTTTCTTTCTTTCTTTCTTTTTTTTTTTTTTTTTTTTTTTTTGCAGTACGCGGACCTCTTACTGTTGTGGCCTCTCCCGTTGCGGAGCACAGGCTCCAGACGCGCAGGCTCAGCGGCCATGGCTCACGGTCCCAGCTGCTCCGCGGCATGTGGGATCCTCCCAGACCGGGGCACGAACCCGTGTCCCCTGCATCGGCAGGCGGACTCTCAACCACTGAGCCACCAGGGAAGCCCCTATCTGGTTATTTAACTTTGTGCTTGTGTTACTTATTAAAAATACTATAATGTTCTCAGATGCAGAGTCAGAAATGACACTTCATCTTAGCTATTTCGAGAGAGATGAATAACCTTCAAAAATCGGCGTACAGGGCTTCCCTGGTGGCGCAGTGGTTGAGAGTCCGCCTAAAACTGGGAAAGTCTAAGAAGAATACATAGGGGAAAATATTCATGGCATTGGATATGACAATGAGTTTCTTGACTATGAAACCAAAAGCATGGGCAGAAAGAAAAAAGTAAATTTGACTTCATCAATATGGAACCAAAAAATAGAAGAAAATGTTTGCAAATCATACACCTGATAAGGGATTAATACCCAGAACATAAAAACAAAAATCTTACACCTCAGCAACAACAAACAAGCAATTGAACTTAAAAATGGACAAAAGGCTTGAATAGACATATCTCCAAAGTACGCAAATGGCCAATAAGCACATGAAGAAATGCAAATCGAAACCACAGAGAGATAACACTTCAAATCTGCAAAGGACAGACCGTTTACATCCTACCCCCACCTCCACCCCCCGCAAATTCATATGTTGAAATGTTAACTGCCAATGTGATGGTATTTGGAGGTGAGTCCTTTGGGAGGTGATTAGGTCATGAAGTGGAACACTCATAAATGGGATTAGTGTCCTTATATAAAAGGCCTGCCTCTCTTTTAAAAGAGTTCTCTCACCTTTCCAACCAACTGAGGTTACAGTGAAAAGACAGCCATCTATGAACGAGGAAGTGGGCTCTCACCAGACACTGAACGTGTAGGCGCCTTGATCTAGGACTTTCAACCCTTAGAACTATGAGAAATAAATTTCTGTTGTTATAAGCCACACAATTTATAGTACTTTTTTTTCAGCTTTATTGAGACATACTTGACATATAACATTAAATTTAAGGTGTACAATGGGATGATGTAATACAAGCATATCTTGTGAAATGATTACCACAGTAGGGTTAGTTAACACTTTCATCACTTCATATAATTACCATTTTATTTTTTGTGGTGAGAACATTTAAGGTCTACTCTCTTAGCACATTTCCAGTATATGATACAATCTCCTTAACTATAGTCACCATGCTGTACATCTGCAAAATTAATTATCTTATAACTGCAAGTTTGTATCCTTTGAATAACATCTCCCCATTTAAGTTTTTGAGGAGCTTCCACACTGTTTTCCATAGTGACCGCAGCAATTTACATTCCCCCCAAAAGTGCACAAGAATTCCTTTTTCTTCACACCCTGGCTAATACTTGTTATCTCTTTTTTTTTTTTTTTTGCGGTACGCGGGCCTCTCACTGTTGTGCCCTCTCCCGTTGCAGGGCACAGGCTCTGGATGCGCAGGCTCAGCGGCCATGGCTCACGGACCCAGCCGCTCCGTGGCATGTGGAATCTTCCCGGACCGGGGCACGAACCCGTGTCCCCTGCATCAGCAGGTGGACTCTCAACCACTGTGCCACCAGGGAAGCCCCTTGTTATCTCTTTTTTATGATAGCCATTCTGACAGGTGTGAGGTGATATCTCATCGTGTTTTTTAAAATTATTTTTTATTAGAGTATAGTTGATTTACAATGTTCTGTTAGCTTCTGCTGTACAGAAAAGTGAATCAGTTATACATATACATACATTCACTCTTTTTTTAGATTCTATGCTCATATAGGTTATTACAGTGTATTGAGTAGGGTTCTCTGTGCTATACAGTAGATTCTTATTAGTTATCTATTTTATGTATAGTAGTGTGTATATGTCAATCTCAATCTCCCAATTTATCCCTCACACCACCCTTTCCTCCTTGATAACCATAAGTTTGTTTTCTACATCTGTGACTCTGTTTATGTTTTGTAAATATGTTCATTTGTACCATATTTTAGATTCCACATATAAGCAATATCACATGATATTTGTCTCATTGTGTTTTCCTTGTTTTTAATAGATCTTTATTGGAGTATAATTGCTTCACAACACTGTGTTATTTTCTGTTGTACAACAAAGTGAATCAGCCATATGCATACATACATCCCCATATCCCCTCCCTCTGGAGCCTCCCTCCCGCCCTCCCTATACCACCCCTCTAGGTGGTCACAAAGCACCGGGCTGAGCTCCTTGTGCTATGCTGCTGCTTCCCACTAGCTAACTATTTTACATTTGGTAGTGTATATATGTTGATGCTATTCTCACTCCACCCCAGCTTCCCCCTCCCCCACCGTGTCCTCAAGTCCATTCTCTATGTCTGCATTGTTATTCCTGCCCTGCCACTAGGTTCATCAGTGCCATAACAAATACCATATGCTAACACATATATGTGGAATCTAAAGAAAAAAAATGGAGAAAAGTCAGTCTCTCCAATAAGTGGTGCTGGGAAAACTGGACAGCTACATGTAAAAGAATGAAATTAGAATACTCCTTAACACCATACACAAAAATAAACTCAAAATGGATTAAAGACCTAAATGTAAGACTGGACACTATAAAACTCTTAGAGGAAAACATAGGAAGAACACTCGTTGACATGAATCACAGCAAGATCTTTTTTGACCCACCTCCTAGAGTAATAGAAGTAAAAACAAAAATAAACAAATGGGACCTAATGAAACGTAAAAGCTTTTGCACAGCAAAGGAAACTATAATCAAGACAAAAAGACAACCCTCAGAATGGGAGCAAACATTTGCAGACAAATCAATGGACAAAGTATCCAAAACATACAAACAGCTCATGCAGCTCAATATTAAAAAAAAAAACCCAATCAAAAAATGGACAGAAGACCTAAATAGACATTTCTCCAAAGAAGACATACAGTTGGCCAAGAGGCACATAAAAAGCTGCTCAGCATCACTAATTATTAGGGAAATGCAAATCAAAACTACGAGGTATCACCTCACACTGGTTAGAATGGGCATCATCAGAAAATCTACAAACAACAAATGCTGGAGAGGGTGTGGAGAAAAGGGAACCCTCTTGTACTGTTGGTGGAAATGTAAATTGATACAGCCACTATGGAGAACAGTATGGAAGTTCCTTAAAAAACGAAAAATAGAATTACCATATGACCCAGCAATCCCACTATTGGGCATATACCCAGAGAAAATCATAATTCAAAAAGACACATGCACCCCAATGTTCATTGCAGCACTATTTACAATAGCCAGGTCATGGAATGAACCTAAATGCCCATTGACAGACAAGTGGATAAAGAAGATGTGGTACATATATACAATGGAATATTACTCAGCCATAAAAAGGAATGAAATTGGGTCATTTGTAGAGACGTGGATGGACCTAGAAACTGTCATACATTATGAAGTAAGTCAGAAAGAGAAAAACAAATATCATATATTAACACATATATGTGGAATCTAGAAAAATGGTAAAGATTAACTGGTTTGCAAGGCAGAAATAGAGACACAGATGTAGAGAACAAGCATATGGACACCAAGCGGGGAAAGTAGGAGGGATGTTGGTGGGATGAATTGGGAGATTGGGATTGACATATATATACTAATATGCATAAAATAGATAACTAATAAGAACCTGCTGTATAAAAATAAATAAATAAATAAAAATTTAAAAGCATGGTATTCATTGTTGTTTTGATTTGCATTTCCCTGATGATTAGTGATCTTGAGCACCTTTTCATGTACTTCTTGGCCATTTAGATGTCTTCTTTGGAAAAATGACCATTCAGGTCCTTCGCTCATTTTTAAATCAGATTGTATCTTTGCTATTGAGTTGTATGAGTTCCCTTTATAGTTTGGATATTAAGCTCTTATCAGATGGATGGTTTGAAAATATTTTCTCCCATTCAACTGTTTGCCTTTTCATTTTGTTAATTGTTTCTTTTTCTGGGAAGAGCTTTTTAGTATGATGTAGTCCCACCTGTTTATTCTTGCATTTGTTGCTGGTGTTTTTGGTGAATAGCCAAAAAATCATTGCCAAGACCAATGTCAAAGCGTCTGTTTTCTTCTAGAAATTTTATGGTTTCAGGTCTCATGTTTACATCTTTATTGCATTTTGAGTTAACTTTTATGAGTGGTATAAAATAGAATTTCAGTTTCATTATTTTACATGTGATTATCTAGTTTTCTTTTTGAAGAGTCTTTTTCTTTTGAAGAGAATATCTTTTCCCCATTGAGTATTCTTGCCTTTTTTTGCCAATATTAGATGATTGTATATGCGAGGATTTATTTCTGGGCACCCCATTATGTTCCATTAGTCTATGTGTCTGTTTTTATGCCAGCATCATACTGTTTTCATTGCTATAGCTTTCTAATATGGTTTGCAATCAGGAGGTGTGATGCCTCCAGCTTTGTTCTTCTTCTTCAAGATTGCATTGATTATCTGGGATCATTTGTGATTCCATACATATTTTAGGATTTTTTCTATTTCTGTGAAAAATGCCTTTGGAATTTGGATAGGTATTACATTGATGGCTCTGGGTAGTATAGATATTTTAACAACATTAACTGTTCTGACTCACGAACATGGGATAATTTTCTATTTATTTTTGTCTTCTTCAATTTCTCTCATCAAAATATTATACTTTTCGCTGTGCATATCTTTCACTTTCTTGGTTAAATTTATTCCTAAGTATTTTATTGGTTTTGATGCTATTATAAATGGGATTGTTCTTTTTATTTCTTTTTCAGACGTTTTGTTGTTAGTGTATAGAACTGCAACTGATTTCTGTATGTTAATTTTGAGTTCAGCAGTTTGAATTTGTTGATTAGTTCTAACAGTTTTTTTTAGTGGAGCTTTATATATATTCATCTTCAAACAGAGCAATTTTACTTCTTACTTTCCAACTTTGACATCTTTTCTTTCTTTTTCATGCCTAATTTCTCTGACTAGGACTTCCAGTACTATGTTGGATAGGAGTGGTTAAAATGGGCACCCTTATCTTATTCCCAATTTTAGAAGAAAAATTTTCAACATATCACTGTGGAGTATGTTAGCTATAGACTTGTTATATATAGCCTTTATAATTTTAAGGTACTTTCTCTCTATACCCACTTTGTTGAGAGTTTTTATCGTGAAAGAATGTTGTATTTTGCCAATTTCTCTTTCTGCATCTACTGAAATGATCATATGATTTTAATCTTTCATTATATTAATGTGGTGTATCACATTTATTGATTTGCATATGTTGAAGCATCCTTGCATACCAAGGATAAATCTCAGTAACCATTGTGTATAATCACTTTAATGTGATTTGATTGGTTTGCTAATATTTGGTTGAAAATTCTTGCTTCTATATTCATCAAGGATGTAGTGTCCTTATCTGACTTCGGTATCATGGTAATGCTGGCCTTAAAAATGAATTTAGGAGTGTTCTCTCATCTTTGATATTTTGGAAGAGTTTAAGAGGAATTTGCACTAATTATTATTTAAATGTTTGGTAGAATTTACCAGTGAAACCATCTGGTCTTGGGCTTTACTTTGTTGGGTGGTTTTTGATTATTGATTCAATTTCCTTGCTCATTATTGGTCTGTTCAGATTTGCTGTTTCTTTAGGATTCAGTTTGGTAGATTATATGTTTCTAGAATTTATCCATTTTTTCTAAGTTATCCAATTTATTGTCATATAATTGTTTATAGTAGTCTCTTATAATCCTTTTTATTTCTGTGCTATCTGTTGTAATGTCTCCTCATTCATTTCTGATTTTATTTATTTGAGTGTTCTGTCTTTTTTTCCCTTAGTCTAGCTAAAAGGTTTTACAATGTTGTTTATCTTTAGGAAAAAAAAAACAGCTCTTAGTTTCACTGATCTTCTCTACAGTTTTCCTAGCCTCTATTTCATTTATTTATGCTTTGATATTTATTGTTTCCTTTTTTCTGCTAACTTTGGGTTTTATTTGTCCTTTTTCTAGTTCCTTGAGTGGTAGAGTTAGGTTGTTTATTTGAGAGCTTTCCTTTTCCTTAATGTGGGTATTTCTTGCTATAAACTTCCCTCCGAGAACTGTTTTTGTTGTATCCCATAAGTTTTGGTATGTTGTGTTGCCATTTGCATTTGTTTCAAGATGTTTTTCAATTTCCCTTTTGATTTCTCCTTTGGCACATTAGTTGTTCAAGATTGTGTTGTTTAATTTTCATATATTTGTGAATTTTCCAGTTTTTCTCCTATTATCAATTTCTAGTTTCATACTATTGTGTTCAGAAAGGTTTTTGGTATGATTTCAATCTTCCTAAATTTGTTAAGACTTGTTTTGTTACCTAATATATGATATATCTTGGAGAATGTTCCATGTGTACTTGAGAAGAATGTGTGTTCGGATGCTGGTGCATGGAAAGTTCTGTGTATGTCTGTTAAGTCCATTTGGTCTAAGTATAGCTCAACTCCAGATATTCCTAATTGATTTTCTGTCTTGATGATCTATCCATTTTTGAAAGTGAGGTATTGAAGTGCCCTACTATTACTGTATTGTTGTCTATTTCTCCCTTTACTGTATTGTTGTCTATTTCTCCCTTTATATTTCTTAGTATTTCCTTAATATGTTTAGGTGCTGTTTTTGTGGGTGTATATATATTTACAATTGTTCTATCCTCTTAATGAATTGATTCTTTAATCATTATATAATGACCTTCTTTGCCACTTGTTACAGTTTTTGAGGTAAATCTATTGTGTCTTATGTACATATTGTTACCCTTTCTTTCTTTTGGTTTCCACTGCATGATATATATATTTCTATCCCTTCACTTTGAGCCTATGTGTATCCTTAAAGCTGAAGTGAGCCTCTTATAGGCAGCATATAGTTGGGTCTTGTTTTTATATCCACTCAGCCACTCAATGCATTTTAATTGGAAGATTGAATCCATTTACATTTACAGTAGTTATTGATAGGTGGGAAGTTACTAATGCCATTTTATTCATTGTTTTCTGACTGTTTTGTTGTTCCCTTATTCTCTTCTTCCTCTCTTGCTGCCTTTTTTTTAAAATAAATTTATTTATTTATTTATTTATTTTTGGCTGCTTTGGTTCTTCATTGCCGTGTGTGGCTTTCTCTAGTTGCGGTGAGTGAGGGCTACTCTTCGTTGGGGTGCTTGGGCTCCTCATTGCGGTGGCTTCTCTTGTTGCAGAGCTTGGGCTTTCGGAGTGCAGGCTTCAGTAGTTGTGGTCTATGGGCTCTAGAGTGCAGGCTCAGTAGTTGTGGCGCAAGGGCTTAGTTGCTCCACAGCATGTGGGATCTTCCCGGACCAGGGCTTGAACCTGTGTCCCCTGCATTGGCAGGAGGATTCTTAACCACTACGCCACTAGGGAAGCCCTCTTGATGTCTTCTTTTGTGAATGTGTTTTTCATAATGGTATGCTTTGATTCCCTTCTCTTTATCTTTTGTGTATCTACTGTAGGTGTTTGCTTTGTGGTTACCATAAGGCTCGTGTAAAGCATCTTTTAGATATAACAGTCTAATTTTTCCTGATAACAACTTAATTTTGGGAATTCCCTGGTGGCCCCATGGTTAGGACTCCATGCTTCCACTGTAGGGGACCTGGGTTCAGTCTCTGGTTGGGGGACTAATATCCTGTAAGTTGCATGTTGCGGCCAAGAAAAAATAATTTCAGTTGCATACAAAAACTCTACCCTTCTCCCCCCTTTTATGTTTTTGATGTTACAGTCTATACTTTTTGTATATTGTATCCATTAACTAATTATTGTAGCTATAGCTATTTTTATTTTATTTTATTTTATTTTTTTGTGGTACGCTGGCCTCTCACTGTTGTGGCCTCTCCCGTTGCGGAGTACAGGCTCCGGACGCACAGGCTCGGCGGCCATAGCTCACAGGCCCAGCCGCTCCGCGGCATGTGGGATCTTCCCAGACCGGGGCACGAACCCGTGTCCCCTGCATCAGCAGGTGGACTCTCAACCACTGCGCCACCAGGGAAGCCCTATAGCTATTTTTAAATACTTCATGTCTTTGGAGTCAGTTACTGGAAATTTATTGTGTTTCTTTGGTGGTGTCATATTTTCTTGATTTTTCATGTTCTTTGAAGTCTTACCTTGCTATCTTCTCATTTGAAGCCTTTAGTGACTGACTTCAAGAGAGACATACTTTTCATCAGTCCTGCTAGGGATTCTCAGGCTTTCTCAGACCTTCTCTGGATAGGCTTTCTCCACACTCTTTGCTCCCCCTTGTGGCAGAATTCTTAAGCTGTGTGCCTTCTCTTGATCTTGCAAAGCCAGGCCTAGCACTTACAGCCTCTCTTTTGCTCTCCCAAGGTTGGTGTTAAATGCTCAAGTTTGTGACCTCTATCTGTCCCCCAGATTCTGGACTGCTCTCTGAATGTGCAGTATTTGCCATCTATAACAGCTCACTCTTATTTCCATCAAGAGTGCACACAGGGGTCTGGCCATGGGTTGCAGGGTGTGTGAGAGTGAGGCTCACAGGGTCTTGGGATTGCCTGTAGACCAGTTGGGGGGATTTGCAGGTGATGTATCCCCAGTGGCTCTTGGGAAGCTCCCAGTGGAGTCTGTGATGTGGTTAGTAGGATCTGTATCCCTTTGATATGTTTCATTCAGAGCCCTGGCTTCTATTCTCCCAGCTTTTCACTGCCCCCAAGTCATGCAGCTCATGACTCAGTACTCTGGAAGGGTAAGAGAGAGATGAGCCTCTTTGGCAACAGCCCACACAGCTGGAGTAGCCAGGTGCTCATTCCCATGCTCCTACTTACTCCTGTGGGAGAAATTACAAGCCAAGAAGGGCTCTCTTTAAGTGAGCTGTGCCACTTTGGGGAAGAGGTGAGGCAAGTAAAGTCATAATATTCCTTTTACCCTCTCCAATGTGTCAAAGTATCAAATCTTGGATTTGTTTTTACTCCTGTGGTGTGCTAGAACTTCTCCACTGGACTCTTAGATTTTCACAAAGACTCTCTCATCTGTGGGTTATTGTCTAAATCAGTGTTCTCCAGAGGCTCCTAGACCATGGCTAAGAGGGGCTGGAGCTGGTTCGTGGACCACTTTAGGTCCACAACTGGCACCAAGGTCTGCATACCTATTACCTAATTCACGGGTAAGCAGGAATCCTTTCAGCCTCCTTGTGTATGGTACTAGATCCCACAGCTCCCTCAAAGGCACTTTTGTTCATGGGTGGATGCCAAGTTTTGTTGTTGAGGGGGAATACTTGCAAGGGACATCTTGTCCAGCCATCTTGCCTATGTCACACCTATGGTATTTGGTTATAGCAGCCTGACTGGACTAAGACAATACCCATTTGGATAGGTATTATTCAAGAAAAAAGGAAAATAACCAGTGTTGGTGAAGATGTGGAGAAATTAGAGCCCTTGTGCATTGCTGTTGAAAACGTAAAATTGTACAGCCACTGTGATAAACAGTTTTGTGTCTTCCAAAAAAGGTAAACATAGAACTACCATATGACCCATCAATTCCACTTCTAGGTATAAATCCAAAGAATTGAAAGCAGAGACTCAGACACATGTACACCCATGTTCCTAGCAGCATTGTTCACAATAGACAAAAGGCTGAAACAACAAAATGTCCATCAACAGATGAATGGATAAATAAAATGTGGTTTATATATATATATATATATATATATATATATAAATGAAATATTATTCAGCGTTAAAATGGAAAGATGTTCTCACATATGGTGCAACATGGATGAACCTTGAAAACATTATGCTAAGTGAAACAAGCCAGACACAAAAAGACAATTATTTTATGATTCCACTTATAGGAGTTACATAGAATGGGCAAATTCATAGAGACATAAAGTAGAAGAGAGGTTATCAGAGGATGGGGGAAAGGAAGTGAGGACTTATTGTTTAATGGGTACAGAGTTTCAATAAGAGCTGATGAAAAAGTTCTGGAAATGGATAGTAGTGAAGGTTTTATAATATCGTGAATGTACTTAGTGCCACTGAATTATACACTAAAAATGGTTAAAATGGTATATATTGTATATATTTTTACCACGGTAAAAAAGAAAATTATAAAAAGAGAAAAGAAATTATTTTTAAAATTATGTTTCTTCTTTTCTCTTTAGCAATCGTTGATCTTTGGCCTTGATGCTATGTGGTACAAAAGCTAAAATATTTAAAATGCTGATTCTGGGAATTCCCTGGTGGTCCAGTCGTTAGGACTTCGTGCTTCCACTGCAGGGGCATGGGTTCGACCCCTGATCGGGAAACTAAGATCCTGCATGCTTCACGGTATGGCAAAAAAATAACAATAATAATAAAATGCTGATTCCTAAGTGAATCTATTTCATTGTACCTTGGAACCTGTGGATATAGTTACACTGCTGAGCTGAAAATGGAAGTATACTGTAAAAAAGCAAACAGATAACAATTCTGAAACTGCTGTAGATGTACACTGTGATTGAATAAATAAGTAAATGAATGATAAATAGTGAGAGTTGGGTTTCTCACTGTTGAAAAGGGGGTTTAAAAGCAAGCAAGAGTAGAAGCCTAGAGTGACCCATGTGTTATTGGATTAGAATTGGAAATCTTAGTATGAGCTCATGCTTTGCTGAATAGATACATATGGATGCATTTAGACATATGTATAGATATGTATACATAACTGGGCTAGTATATACACATATATTTTCTTGCTCTGATAGCTGAGAGTGCCTAGAAGCAATGACACCCCAGTGAACACATTTAGTGTCCAGAAATTGATACCTAATATCATTCTTTGATAAAAAGAATCAGAGCTCTTTGAAAAAATGACTGATTCTTAGGCTGGAGTAGGGAATATACAAGATGAGTCTGGAGCATTTTTGTAATGCCATAAAATAAGGAAATGGTCAACACACACACACACACACACACACACACACACACACACTGTCACAATGATGGGAGATATATAAAGGGGACAATGGGGCCAACTTAAAGAGCTCCCAACCGCCAAAGCTGGAAAAATATGAACAATAAAAGAAAGTAGTATTGGATTATAAACCCAAACTACAAATAAATATCTATGACTCCTCACTGATATAAATAAATGATTGAATAGGTAAATAAGTGAAGAATAGAAAAATTTCTTTTGTATAAGAATTCTAAATGACCTGTATACTGCCTTCGAGGAGATGAAGCATAACTCTTCATTCCTTAAGGAGGTTGTGACTTGCTTCCAAAAAGTAGAGTATTAAAAAAGGGAGAAGTGAGAAAGTAACTTTACAGTGGAGAAATCTGGCAAACACTACCTTGGCCAGATTATCAAGGGTAACATCATCACTAACAAGTGATAGATAAGCTTATACCTTTGATATGATGTGGTGAGACTGTCACTTCACCTCTGTGATCATCTTCCCCAAAACCATAAACCCAGTCTAACCATGAGAAAAACATCAGACAAACATACCATGTTGTAAGGAGTCCCATACTAAAGCAGAGACCACATGTGCTTATTCAGTCCCAGTTAAGGTATTGGCTGACAGTCAGCATTAACCATCAGACATGAGAGTAAACAAGCCTTGCAATGATTCCAGTCTTCAGACTTCTAGTATTTCAGCTGAAGTTCTAGGAACTGTGGAGCAGAAACAAACCATCTCCTCTGTATGCTGTATGCACTGATACATAGAATCCATGAGCATAACAAGCTGCACAAACTAAGTTTGGGGATAATTTGCTATGTAGTCATAGAAACCGAAACAATCATAAAATGGCATTTTTCTAACAGCCTTATTGAAATATAATATTGGGTTGGCCAAGAAGTTCGTTGGGTTTTTCCGTAAACACAAACGAACTTTTTGGCCAACCCAATATACAGCATTAAAATTTGTCCCAATATTTTCTTCAAATTTTTAACAATTTTTACCTACAATACATTTAAGTCTATGATCCATTTAAAGTTGATATTTTGTATGGTGTGAGGTAAAGGTAGAAGTTTAAAAAAAATTTTTTGGATGTGGATATCCAGAATCATTGGCTGAAAAAATTATCTTTTCCTCATTTAATTGCCTTTCAACCTTTGAAAAAAATCAATTGACCATGAAGTTAAGGGTTTATTTCTGGACTCTATTTTGTTCCATTAATCTCTATATTTGTCTTTAGGCCAGTGCCACACTGTCTTCATTACAGTAGGTTTATAGTAAGTTGAAGTTGTGTAGCTTAAGCCCTCCAACTCTTCTTCTTTCCTAAATTGCTTGGCTATTCTGGGTCTTAGTATTTTGTGTTCCCACATAAATTTTTGGATCAGGCCATCAGTTTCTTTAAAAAAAAAAGTCTGCTAGGATTTTTGTAGGAATTGTGTTGAATATATAGATCAATGTGAGGAATTTAAGTCTTTAAGTTTTCTTTGCAGTATTTTGTAGTTTTTAGTGTATATAAGTCATATACTTCTTTTGTTAGTTATTTCTATTTTATTCTTTTTGATGTTATAAGGAATAAAAATGTATTTTTAATTTCATTTTCAAAATGTTAATTGTTTATGTATAGAAACACAATTGAATTTCGTATCTTGTATCCTATGATCATTCTGTATATGCTTATTAGTTCTAATGTTTTTGTAGACTACATAAAAGATCATGCCATCTACAAATAGAGTTTTCATTTCTTTTCAAATTTAGATGCCTGTTACTTCATTTTCTGTCCTTATTGCTCTGGCTAGAACATCCAGTAAATATTGAGTAGAAGTAGTGAGAACATACATACTTGCCTTGTTCCTGATCTTAAGGGGGAAGCATTCAGTTTTTCATCATTAAGTATAATGCTAACCATAGGGTAAATTATTGTAGTTCCTCTGTATATGAGGAGTCATTTATCTCTTGCTCCTTTCAAGATTTTCAGTTTTTGGCTCTCAAAAGTTTGACTATGATGTGGCTACATGTGGATCCCTTTGCATTTATCCTACTTGGGACTGAGCTTCATTGACCCCCCAATTAATGTTTTTCACCAAACTTTGATAGTCTTTTAGTACTATGTCTTCAAATATTTTTTCTGCTCTTCTCTCTCTCCTCTTCTTAGATTCCTATTACATGTAAGTTGGTAAGCTTGAAGTTGTCCCACAGGTCACTAAGGGTCTGTTCATTTTTCTTCAATCTTTTTTTCTCTGTTTTTTAGACTGGATGACTCTTCTCTGCAATTTCAAATATAATGTTGAATATAGTAAATTTTTCATATCAATTATTCTAATTGCAACTGTACTTTATATTTGGTTCTTTCTAAAGTTTATCTTTTTAAATTAATTTATTTATTCATTTATTTAATTTTTGGCTGCATTGGATCTTCGCTGCTGTACACTGGTTTTCTCCAGCTGCTCAGAGCAAGGGCTACTCTTCATTGTGGTGCACAGGCCTCTCACTGTGGCGGCCTCTCCACAACTAGGCACGCAGGCCTCAGCAGTTGCGGCACACGGGCTTTGGCAGTTGTGGCTCACAGGTTCTGCTACAGTGCAGGCTCAGCAGTTGTGGCGCACGGGCACAGCTGCTCCATGGCATGTGGGATCCTCCCAGACCAAGGCTCGAACCTGCATCCCCTGAACCGGCAGGTGGATTCTTAACCACTGCGCCACCAGGGAAGCCCTAAAGTTTTTTTTTTTTTAATTGAGATTGATCTTAAAACAACAACAACAAAACCTTTTTAACAATTGGCCATTCACTAAGTTACAAGTTACATTTTATTTTTATTTATTTATTTATTGGCCATGCCGTGCGGCTTGTGGGATCTTAGTTCCCTGACCAGGGATCAAACCCATGCCCCTTACAGGGGAAGCACAGAGTCCTAACCACTGGACCATCAGGGAATTCCCTGAGACTTGCTCTTTTTTGTATCATTGTCATTATATTTTCCCTTTATTCATAAACAGTGCTGCCTTTAATTCTTTGAACATATTTATCAGCTGCTTTGAAGTCCTTGTCTGCTAAATCCAACACCTGTGCTCACTCAGGCAGTTCCTACTGACTACTTTTTTCCTGAGTTTGGGTCACTCTTTCCTGCTTCATGTCTTGTCATTTTATTTTCGAAAACTGGACATTTTATATAATATATTGTAGGAGCTCTAGATTCTTGTTTTTCCCCTGAGGGTGTTGCTCGTTTTGTTTGTTTCATTTATTTGTAGCCTTCCTGGGCTTAATCTGTGGAATCTGTCTCCCCCTACTTTCTACTTTCTGGTCTTTGATGGCTCTGCCTTTTTCTTTTTTCTTTTTTTTTTTAATTCTGTTTTTCCTTTTGAGTTTGGCTTCCTAGGAGTCACCTCTCTGTTTTCATATTTTAATGGTCAGTTAACAATTGGTTAGAAGTTGTGCTCAAACAACTTGTGTCAGTAAGGCATCCACCCACTGCTGATGGATTTGTGTGTGGTTTTAAGTGTGTGTACAAATTTAGGCCATTTCCAATTACTCCCCAGCTATTAATTTTCACCAGGTCCTCTCAGGTCTCCCTCTGCATTCATTCAGCCTCCTGGACAGCCATGGATAGTTCCTCTATGCCTCTCTCATAACCAGAATTTCCCTCTTGAATCTCAACTTGTTGGCTAGTCTGCCACTGACTCCAACCAGGGCTTCCCCGTGAGTTTAGCATTGTTCCTGGCTTTCCTTGCTCATTTTCTACCAAATTTGCTACTTTTACTGACAATGCCATTGGACACAGGTTGTTTTTTTTTCTTTCTTTCAAGTCCATGTTTTATTTTTTATAATTGATTAATACCTTTTGATTCAATAATTCTACTTAAAAATTGTATCTTGAGTTTACAAAAATGATCTTATACAGGAGTGGTTGTCACAACATATGCCAGTAAAAATAAATAATTGCTAGCCCATTATCAACAGGGAATTATTTTAATCAATTACAGAGAACTATGCCTTTGCTAAAAATGAGGATGTAGATTTGTTGTCATGGAAAGTTGTCTGTGATATGTGAACTGCAAAAATTTATATACATAAACTGAAAAAATTTATAAAACACTATGTTTAACACCCATTTTTGTTTTAAAATTTAAATAAAGTGGACATGTGTTTGACTATTCATACACATATGCATAGAAATGGAATATGGAATATGCATATTCCACTTTCTGGAAGTGTACAACAAAACACTTAACATTATTTTTCTCCTTATAGATCGTATTAGCATATTTAAATTTTTTATCATTCTATATTGTTTATTTTTAATTGTTGTGAATATATAACATAAAATTTACCATCTTATCCATTTTTAAGTGTTCACTTCAGTAGTGTAATGTATCTTCACATTGCTGTGCAACCAAATACAGAACTCTTTTCATCTTACAAAACTGAAACTACACCCATTAAACAATGACTACCTTCCCCCCGAGCCCTTGGCAACTACCATTCTATTTTCTGTTTCTATGAATGTGACTACTCTGCATACTTGGTATAAGTGGAATTGAGCATAGGTTTTTCATCATCTATTCCAAACCAAGTTAACCCCTTCTACCAGTGAAGCCATTGATTTTTCACTGCCAGCTCCACTGTGGTAGAACAAGCTCACCTACTGATATGGAGGTAGGATGGGAGCAGTCCCAGAAAAGAATACCATAGACTCTCATTGTTCGTACCTGAAATTCAGTTTTTCATGAATAAATGTTTCTTGATTTTTTTACTTGCTTCTGTTCAAGTGCCAGAGCTCCAAAATGGTGATTGTTTTTTTTTTTTAACAATATTGTTGAATTTTACAATTGTTTTGTGGCAGAGGATTTTTATTGTCTTCATCACTACATCATAGCCAGAAGCTCCCATGTTTCTTTTTAAAAATAACATGTGTTGTTTATGGCTGATAGAGAAATGGCAAAACTTCATTTAAAAAGCAAGGAAATTGTGCTTCCCTGGTGGCACAGTGGTTGAGAGTCCACCTGCCGATGCAGGGAATACAGGTTCGTGCCCTGGTCCGGGAAGATCCCACATGCCATGGAGCGGCTAGGCCCGTGAGCCATGGACGCTGAACCTGTGCGTCCGGAGCCTGTTGCTCTGCAATGGCAGAGGCCACAACAGTGAGAGGTACCGCAATAAATAAATAAATAAATAATAAAAATAAAAATAACATGTGGTTTTGAATTTTCATTAGTTCTTATGGCTTCTACCTAATTAGTCTGGACTAGTATGAACTAGTCTGAACTAGTAAGATACAGTTATGCAGTGCATCAAATACTTGTTGAGCACCAACAATGGGCTTGACTAGGTTTACAGCCTTAATTACAAGCCCAAACACAATAACTTCTCCCAGTATTACAATTCAATGTGTCTTAATAAAATAGAGCCATGGTTCTGGACCTTTAGTGTGCATAAGAATCACCCAGGGCACCTGCTAAAAATATAGATTCCTGGCCAACAAGAATTTATTTGTAGATTCTGATTTGGCACGTTTAGGGTAGAACCCAGGAAACTATATTTTTAACAAGATTCCCAAATAATTCTGGTGAAATTGGTCCAAGGACTGTACTGGATAAATACTAATTAAAAACGAAGGCTCTTATCTGAAGAAAAATGGGCATGTATTCTGCCTATACTTTTACATCCAGGTAACTGAGACTGAAGTATTTTACTTTGTTTTTTGTTACACTCATCTCATATCATATGTGCCCTTATCACATCATCAGTTTGAGGGTATTACTGATGGTGTATTGTGTTATCTACAGTTTTGTCTGCTCAACATGACTTTCTCCTACCCCATTCCTCCTCTTTCTTTTCTGTTGGGATGACTCCACTCACTGACCACAGGAGTGGTTGGCCAAAATGTTCCATTGGCCAAAATGTTTAATTCAGGAATGGGCAAGTGATCTTAGATAGTCACTGAGGGAAATTTCTAGAATTCTTGCTGGAACTTGAGTAAGAAATTCTATCTCTGCAATTAAGAGATATAAAGATGGTGGAAACCTATACTTGTTACTACCATGGGAGAAGATTTTCCAAAAGATAGCACACACACAGAGGAAATCAAAGAGGAAAAGTGAAAACCACCCTTTGAGTGTCTGGAACCAGATATACCTGAAGCTCTGGACTTTCGGTTGGTACAAAACAGTAGATTTCTCTCTTGTTTAGTTTGAGGAACTTTCCTGGTGGTGCTCCCAATGCAGGGGGCCCTGGTCAGGGAACTAGATCCTGCATGCCACAACTAAAAGAGCCTGCATTGTGTAACAAAGACCTGGCACAGCCAAATAATTTTTTTTTTTAGAAAAAGAAAGCTACTTATAAAAAAATATAAAACTAGTTTGAGTTGAGTTATCCTTCACTTGAAACTGAAATTGTCAAAACAAACCTTGCCACTGAGTAGCATTTCTCCACTTATGCCATCAGTCCCCTGCTTCTGGTCACACACAGACACACATACATAGCCATTCCCCCTTTGTCAGCAGTTCTGGGAATAGCTTCCATATATTAAAAAGACATACCGATATTTTGTTTCTCAGATCTTAATACAGATTTATCAAGATATAATTTTAATTAAAAATAAGCACTACCAAGTAATGTCCATAGATGATATATGAAAGATTCTAATTCCCCAGTTTAGCTCAAACACTACTCTTTTTTTTTAACATCTTTATTGGAGTATAATTGCTTTACAATGGTGTGTTGTTTCTGCTGTATAACAAAGTGAATCAGCTATATATATACATATATACCCATATCTCCTCCCTCTTGCATCTCCCTCCCACCCTCCCTATCACACCCCTCTAGGTGGTTACAAAGCACCAAACTGATCTCCCTGTGCTATGTGGCTGCTTCCCACTAGCTATCTATTTTACCATTGGTAGTGTATATACGTCCATGCCACTCTCTCATTTTGTCCCAGCTTACCTTTCTCACTCCCCGTGTCCTCAAGTCCATTCCCTACATCTGCATCTTTATTCCTGTCCTACCCCTAGGTTCTTCAGAACCTTTTTTTTTTGATTCCATATATATGTGTTAGCATACAGTATTTGCTTTTCTCTTTATGACTTACTTCACTCCGTACGACAGCCTCTAGGTCCATCCACCTCACTACAAATAACTCAATTTCGTTTCTTTTTATAGTTGAGTAATATTCCATTGTATATATATGCCACATCTTCCTTTAACCATTCATCTGTCGATGGACACTTAGGTTGCTTCCATGTCCTAGCTTTTGTAAATAGAGCTGCAATGAACACTGTGGTACACGACTCTTTTTGAATTATAGTTTTCTCTGGGTATATGCCCAATAGTGGGATTGCTGGGTCATATGGTAGTTCTATTTTCAGTTTTTCAAGGAACCTCCATACTGTTCTCCACAGTGCCTGTATCAATTTACATTCCCACCAACAGTGCAAGAGGGATCCCTTTCCTCCACACCCTCTCCAGCCCTTATAATTTCTAGATTTTTTGATGATGGCCATTCTGACCAGTGTGAGATGATATCTCATTGCAGTTTTGGTTTGCATTTCTCTAATGATTAATGATGTTGAGCAATCTTTCATGTGTTTGTTGGTAATCTGTATATCTTCTTTGGAGAAATGTCTATTTAGGTCTTCTGCCCATTTTTGGATTGGGTTGTTTGTTTTTTTGATAGTGAGCTGCATGAGCTGCTTGTATATTTTGGAGATTAATCCTTTGTTAGTTGCTTCATTTGCAAATATTTTCTCCCATTCTGAAGGTTGTCTTTTTGTCTTGTTTATGGTCTCCTTTGCTGTGCAAAAGCTTTTAAGTTTCATTAGGTCCCATTTGCTTATTTTTGTTTTTATTTCCATTTGTCTAGGAGGTGAATCAAAAAGGATCTTGCTGTGATTTACGTCATAGAGTGTTCTGCCTATGTTTTCCTCTAAGAGTTTGATAGTTTCTGCCCTTACATTTAGGTCTTTAATCCATTTTGAGCTTATTTTTGTGTATGGTGTTAGGGAGTGTTCTAATTTCATTCCTTTACATGTGGCTGTGCAGTTTTCCCAGCACCACTTATTGAAGAGGCTATCTTTTCTCCATTGTATATTCTTGCCTCCTTTATCAAAGATAAGGTGACCATATGTGTGTGGGTTTATCTCTGGGCTTTCTATCCTGTTCCATTGATCTATATTTCTGTTTTTCTGCCAGTACCATACTGTCTTGATGACTGTAGCTTTGTAGTATAGTCTGAAGTCCAGGAGCCTGATTCCTCCAGCTCCGTTTTTCTTTCTCAAGATTGCTTTGGCTATTCTGGGTCTTTTGTGTTTCCATACAAATTGTGATATATTTTCTTCTACAGTGCTATTGGTAATTTCATAGGGATTACATTGAATGTGTAGATTGCTTTGGGTAGTATAGTCATTTTCAAAATATTGATTCTTCCAGTCCATGAACATGGTATATCTTTCCATCTGTTTGTGCCATCTTTGATTTCTTTCATCAGTATCTTACAATTTTCTGAGTAGAGTTATTTTGCCTCTGTAGGTAGGTTTATTCCTAGTTATTTTAGTCTTTTTTTTTTTTTTTTTGCGGTACACGGGCCTCTCACTGTTGTGGCCTCTCCCGTTGTGGTGCACAGGCTCTGGACGCGCAGGCTCAGCGGCCATGGCTCACAGGCCCAGCCACTCCGCGACATGTGGGATCCTCCCGGACCAGGGCATGAACCTGTGTCCCCTGCATCGGCAGGCGGACTCTCAACCACTGTGCTACCAGGGAAGTCCTAGTCTTTTGATGTGCTGGTAAATGGGATTCTTTCCTTGATTTCTCTTTCTGATCTTTCATTGTTAGTGTATAGGAATGCAAGTGATATCTGTGCATTAATTTTGTATCCTGCAAGTTTACCAAATTCATTGATTAGCTCTAGTAGTTTGCTGGTGGCATCTTTAGGATTCTCCTTGTATAGTATCATGTCATCAGCAGTTATACATTTATATATCCACGTGCCTTCCTCCATTTCCCTTAGTTCTCCATCCCTTATTATAGATCCAGTGGTCTGTAAATAAGGACATTTTTGTCTGTGAGCTTAAATCTTTTGCAGGTTCCTAGTAATAGAATAATATATGAGACTCAATGGCATTCATTCTCATAATAATGTCAGTTCATTTCAAATATAAGTGAATACATTTTTTAAAACCTAAAATATGTATTTCATAGTCGTAACTATTGTAGTATAAGAATAACATAACTTTATTCATCACTTGGTCAGAAACAGGAAAGCTCAAACGTTTATCAATCAAGAATATAACGACATTAGCATTTGGACCTAATTAAAGAATAAAGCAGTTTTCCCTCTGCTAGCAAATCATGTATAGAAATAAAACATATTTCAATAAAATGCCATTTTGTATTACACTTTAATTACCTCTGTTTTTATTAAACCCCAAACGAAACAAAGTTTCTGTGGGTCAATGAAAGTAGCTTAAAAAATAAGGAGAGCATTAGTGATGGAAGTGGTACTTGTTCTGGGAAACATCTGTTGTTCTATCACTTATCATTACAGCTATATTTGATTTTCCACACAGAAAATTGTTTGCACCTGGCCTCAGTATTTTTTTCCAACACATATTTACAGCATATCATTAACACTCACTGTTTCCTCTGCTAAACAACACTTCACACTCTTGAACCAGTGCTGCTATTCATGTCAGAAGAAGGTGATTTGTCCATTTATCACTGTTCTGTCAGCATTTAGGTACCTGGACTCAGGTATTCTCTTCAGAAGGCATTAGAAATGATTGTTTGCACTGAGTGTTGTCAACCATGCTGTATAATTAAATCAGGCAGAAGAAATAGTTTGAGTTGCATAGTGAGATTATACACTTTCAAGGATACACAGGTACCACTGGTTGCATTCTATTACCATATTATATCAGGTTAAAGTTTAGAGCCTTTGGAAAATATGATCTTCATATGCTTGACACCACCAATTAAGCTTAATTAGTGTCACTTAGCTCACTTTTAATTCTTTTGCTCACTTCCCAGTATCTTTTTAAGAATTGAACAGCGCCATATCTCTTGCATTAGGTAAAGAGGGATGTGATCTGTCTCTCAATTCCTAGATATAATCCAACCTCCTTAGCAAGTAACCTGGGCCTGATTGATCAAGTTTTATTGTTAGGGACCAGTTTTCATGGACAACATGGCCCACTTAAGATGGAACTCATTTAATTTTGTTGAAATATTAGACTGGGCATTCATTTATTTGATGGTGTAGTATACTCTGCACTACACTATGCTAGTGAAAACTGTACCCATAAACCTCTTTCTTAGCAGCCTACATTATTAGACTGGAAGATTCTAAATATGAAATATGTTACTTTCTTTTAATGGAGGTCAAATAAGAAAACTCTCCCACAGTGAGGTTATAGATAGCTATCATGGTTTTTCTAATCTAAAGTTGATGGGTAAAAAATTCTACAGAAACTGAGCTACTAAAATTGTCCAGTATGTTGCGTTTAAATAAGTGAAAGAGATTTGCATCAAAATCAAGCATTTGACTATGACTCTCTCTTTTTAGTTTAATCCCCTGAACTACCACCAAATGAAAGGAACAATACCAGGGTGGTAGAGGAAAGGGGGCAGGGAGTGTGGGTACTCTGCATTTAGATTTATCTGTTGCTTTTATAAAATTCAAATTATCCCCCCAATCCAAAGTACCAGATCCACACATGTTTTAATTGTCCTGGCTTTGGAACCAGATTGCCTGAGTTCAAACTGTGGCTTTGTCACTTAGTTGTATTGATACTGGGCAAGTTATTTAATCTGTATATTTCTCAGTTTCCTCATCTATAAAAATGGGGATAATAATAGTGTCTACTTCATTGATTTGAATTAATGTATATGAAGCATCTAAAAAATATCTGTTACTGTGTATGTGCTATGTAAGTGTTAAGTAATAGCTAATTATTAGTCTTATTTTTATAAAATCTAATTAATAAAAGTTAAACTTGGCTTTAAAAACACACATTTTTCATTATAAAGAGAAGATTGCTTTGCTTGTTGTGTTTTTCCTATTGACCTCGTTTATTTAATTGTTAGACATTTTCTCTGACCTTTCTCTTGCTATCACATTGAGATTGTCCAGAAATCGAAACCTCCATTTCAGCAGGCATATCATAGCTCTCTCTCAGCATGTTCAAATAGAGTGAGAACAGCATTTGTGACATACTGCCCTCAGCTCACTGACCTAATTCAACTTGGGTCCATGCTGAAAGTTTCAATTGGAATTTGGAAGTACTTTCACTGATGATCAATTTTAAGAGCTATCTTCTCCTGAAAGCCTACCAATCTAAATTATATGGCAGCTTCAGGAAGCAGAATAAGTAGACATTTCCTTGCTGGCAAAATGAGTGGGAGTTTGAATCCTGTATTTTTACAAATTACAAGTGTATACACAATATTTTTTTTTGCCACCATACCAATGCTGAGATGATTCTTTATCTAAAAAGGAGATCTTTTTAGCTCTACAATTCTGATTTCCTGATTAAAAATTGTTATGTTAGGTGTTTCTATAACCAACCCTTATATAGCCTGAACTTTATTTCTACTCCTATTATTTTAATTTAGCAAAAGTTTCTTTATTTTGTTATAAGCACTTACTCAATTTTGAACTTAATTCCCAATGTACAATTTTTTAAAATTAATAACAAGTGTGTTTTGTACTTTAGAGAAAACAATGGAGAATTTTGACCTGCTTTAGGCAAAGAAAGAAGACAAAACCAAGAAACTCTCAAGGCTTTTTCTAGTAGTAGCCGTCTATTGCCCGTAAAGTAGCATCTTTTACTCTGTCATTTACTGAGATACTAATTTGGGTTTGTTCTCTCAGTTTGTAGACATTTTCTCTTTCTCATTCCAAGAAAGGATATATACTCTGATTTTGAGTAGCTTGTTTCAGAGAGTGGTAATTCTTTTTTTAACATCTTTATTGGAGTATAATTGCTTTACAATGTTAGTTTCTGCTGTATAACAAAGTGAATCAGCTATACATATACATATATCCCCACATTCCCTCCCTCTTGTGCCTCCATCCCACCCTCCCTATCCCACCCCTCTAGGTGGCCACAAAGCACTGAGCTGATTTCCCTGTGCTATGCGGCTGCTTCCCACTAGCTATTTTACATTTGGTAGTGTACATATGTCAATGGAGAGTGGCAATTTTTAAATGATTTTGTGTTGCCACTGAAGAATTGTTGTACGGTGCAAGATTTGGAGAAAACCTAGAACTGAAGTTTTGCTGAGAAGGACAGACATATTATTTTAAAACACACAAAACTAAAGACTTAAGAAAATATCATTCAGAAACACTGAGATGACAAAGAGTCTCTGCTCTCAAAAAGTTCATCTATTAGGCAGACAGTTCTGTCTGCAATGACAATGCTAAGCAATGTTATAGAAGTATAGAGAATATACTTTAACCTGGACTGAGGATGACAGGGAAGACTTTGAGGAGAGGTAATATCTAAGAAACATCTTAATGTAGGAGATATCCAGGCAAGGAATGACATTCAAGAAAGTAGGAGTGGGGCTTCCCTGGTGGTGCGGTGGTTGAGAGTCCGCCTGCCGATGCAGGGGACGCGGGTTCGTGTCCCGGTCCGGGAGGATCCCACATGCCGTGGAGCGGCTGGGCCTGTGAGCCATGGCCACTGAGCCTGCGCGTCCGGAGCCTGTGCTCCGCAATGGGAGAGGCCACAACAGTGAGAGGCCCGTGTACCGCAAAAAAAAAAAAAAAAAAAAAAAAAGAAAGTAGGAGTGGCATGTGCAAACGCACAGGCAACAGAGAGCATGGCACCTTCAATTAACTGCAAATAATTTTGAATGATTAGAGCACAGATTGCAGAAGGGTAGGGGTAGAGATTAGAAAGACATTAGAATATTTCAAGCAGAGGAATGATGTGATTATATATGCATTTTGGAAAGGTTGTCCAGGTAGCACTGTGTTAAAAGGATTGTAGGGAACCAAAAGTGGAGGCAAGCAGACCAGTTCACTTAGAATAGTGCAGGGTGTCCAGGTGAGAGGTGATGATGTTTTGAACAAGAGTAGTGACAGTGGGATCTAAAAGAAGAGACATATTAAAGAGAAATTTAAGAAATAGAATCACAAGAATTTGGTGACAAGAATCGGTAGGGGTATTAAAAAGACAGTAAGTAATATTAGTAAAACATTATGGTTATCATCATTAATTTAATTAGCCAATACTTATTGAAAACCTATGTTGTGCCAGCAGCTATACTAGACATTGGCAACACGTGTGAACTTTCAATGAACCCAGAGGTGTGAGCATCTATGCTAATATGAAAAATATAAGGATGGTTTAACATTAAAAAAAAAACTATTAATGTTGTTTACAATATTAACAGATTATAGGAGTGGAAAACATGATCAGTGCCTATCCCAGAATAGACTGTCAATAAATAGATGCCAAAAAGGTTTTTGTCAAAATTCTATACCTATTCATATTAAAAACTCTTAGAAAACTAGGAATAGAAGTCAAATTTCTTAACCTAATTAAGAGTGTCTACAAGAATCCACAATAAACATTAAACTTAATGGTGAAACATTTTAAACATTTCTTTTTTCCAGCTAGGAAAAATAGAAATATGTATGCTGTTACCACTTCTGTTCAGCATTATATTGGAGGTGTCAGGCAGTGCAGTAAGACAAGAAAAAGAAATAAAAGTTATAAGGTTCAAAAGGAAGATAATACTGTCATTAGTTACAGATTATTTAATTATCTACATAGAAAACAAAAAAGAATCTGGATAAAGTATTAATAAGAGAGTTTAGCAAGCTTGTTAGATACAATATTAACTATAAAATTAATTTTGTTCCTATACATCAGCAGCAAGTTATTATAAAAAAAATTTTTTAAACACTATAAGATATCCTATCAAACAAAAGTCCAAGACCAGGTAGCTTCACAGGTGAATTCTACCAAACATTTAAAGAAGAATTAATACCCATCCTTCTCAAAATATTCCAAAAAATTGAATAGGAAGGAAATTTCTGAACTCATTTCATGACGCTGGCATCACTTTGATACCAAAACCAGACAAAGATAACATAAGAACAGAATATTACAGCCCAATATCACTGATGAACATAGATACAAAAATCCTCAACAAAATATTAGCAAACCAAATCCAACAGTACATTAAAAAGATCATATACCATGATCAAGTGGGATTTATCCCAGGGATGCAGATATGGTCAATATCTGCAAATCAATCAATGTGATACACCACATAAACAAATTGAAGAATAAAAATCATATGATCATCTCAATAGATGCAGAAAAAGCTTTGACAAAATTCAACATCCATTTATGATGAAAACACTCAACAAAGTGGGTATAGAGGGAACATACCTCAATGTAATAAAGACCATGTGTGACAAACCCATGGTTAACATCATACTCAATGGTGAAAAACTGAAAGCATTTTTTTCTAAGATCAGGAACAAGACAAGGATGCCCACTCTTGCTACTTTTATTCAACATAATATTGGAAGTACTAGCCACAGGAATTAGGTAAGAAAAATAAGTTTTAAAAATCCAAACCAGAAAGGAAGAAATAAAACTGTCACATTGCAGATGACATGGTACTACACACAAAAAATTCTAAAGATGCCACCAAAAAGCTATTAGCACTAATAAATGAATTCAGTAAAGTTGCAGAACACAAAATTAATATACAGAAATTTGTTGCATTTCTATACAGTATCAATGAACTATCAGGAAGAGAAATTAAGAAAACAATCCTATTTACAATTGTTTCAAAAAGAATAAAATACTTAGGAATACATCTAGCCAAGGAGGTAAAAGCCCTGTACTTGGAAAACTATAATTCAATAATGAAAGAAATTGAAGACTACACCAACAAATAAAAAGATACATTGTGCTCATGGATTGACATAATTAATATTGTTAAAATGACCATACTACCCAAGGAAATCTACAGATTCAATGCATCACCTATCAAAATAACAAGGGCAGTTTTCACAGGACAAGAGCAAATAATTTAAAAATTTGTACCAAACACAAAAGACCCCAAATAGCCAAAGCAATATTGAGAAAAAAGAACAAAACTGGAACTATCACCCTCACAGACTTCAGACTACACTACAAAGTTACAGCAACCAAAACAGTATGGTACTGGCATAGAAACAGACAAACAGACACCTAGATCAATGGAATCAAATAGAGATTCCATAAATAATCCCACTCTTATATGGTAAATTAATATTCAACAAAGGAGTTAAGAATATACAATGGGGAAAAGACAGCCTCTTCAATAAATGATGTTGGGAAAACTGGATAGCTACATGCAAAACAATCAAACTGGACTAATTTCTTACATCGTATAAGAAATAAACTCAAAATGGATTAAGACAAATATGAGACCTGAAACCATAAAATTTCTAGAAGAAAACATAGGCAGTACACTCTTTGACATCAGTCTTAGAAATATTTTTTTGGGGATATGCCTCGTCAGGCAATGGAAACAAAAGCAAAAATAAACAAATGGGATTACATCAAATGAAAAAGTTTTTGCACAGTGAAGGAAACTGTCAACAAAGTAAAAAGGCAGATTACTGAATGGGAGAAGGTATGTGAAAACGATATATCCAATAAAGGGTTAATATCCAAAATACACAAGGAACTCATACAACTCAACATCAAAAAAACAAAAAAACCCCTGGGCTTCCCTGGTGGCTCAGTGGTTGAGAGTCCGCCTGCCGATGCAGGGGACGCGGGTTCGTGCCCCCGTCCGGGAAGATCCTACATGCCGTGGGGCGGCTGGGCCCGTGAGCCATGGCCACTGAGCCTGCGCGTCTGGAGCCTATGCTCTGCAACGGGATAAGCCACAACAGTGAGAGGCCTGTGTACTGCAAAAAAAAAAAAAAAAAAAAGGACAGAGAATCTGAATAGACATTTTTTCAAAGAAGACATGCAGATGGCCTACAGACACATGAAAAGATGCTCATCACTATTCAACAGGGACATGCAAATTGAAACCACAATGAGATATCATCTCACACCTGTCAGAATGGCTATTATCAAAAAGACCATAAAAAACAATTGTTGGTGAGGATGTGGGGAAAATGAAAACAGAACCCTTGTGCACTGTTGGTGGGAATGTAAATTGGTGCAGCCACTATGGAAAACAGTATGGAGGTTCCTCAAAAACTAAAAATAGAACTACCATATCATCCAGCAACTGCATCCCTGGGAATATATCTGGAAAAAACTGAAACACTAATTTGAAAAGATACATGTACCCCAATATTCATAGCATCACTATTTACAATAGTCAAGACATGGAAGCAATCCAAGTGCCCATCAACAGATGTTTGGATTAAGAAGATGTGGTATATATACACATGGACTATTACTCAGCCATAAAAGAAGAATGAAATAGTGCCATTTGCAGCAACATGGATGGACCTAGAGAATATTATGCTTATTTAAATAAGTCGGATGGAGGGCTTCCCTGGTGGCGCAGTGGTTGAGAGTCTGCCTGCCGATGCAAGGGACACAGGTTCGTGCTCCGGTCCAGGAAGATCCCACATGCCACAGAGTGGCTGGGTCCGTGAGCCATGGCCACTGAGCCTGTGCGTCTGGAGCCTGTGCTCTGCAATGGGAGAGGACACAACAGTGAGAGGCCCGTGTACTGCAAAAAAAATAAAAATAAAAAAAAAATAAGTCAGATGGAGAAAGACAAATACTGTATGATATTACTTATATGTGGAATCTAAAAAATAATCCAAATGAATGTATATGCAAATCAGAAACAGACTCATAGATATAGAAAACAAACTTGTGGTTAACAAAGAGGAAAGAGAAGAGGAGAGAGACAAATTGGGGTATTGGATCAACAGATACAAACTACTATATATAAAATAGATAGGCAACAAGGATATACTGTATAGCACAGAGAATTAGAGCCATTATCTTGAAATAAGCTATAATGGAGTATGTGCAAAAAATACTGAATTACTATGCTGTACACCTGAAACTAACATAATATTGTAAATCAAATATGCTTTAAGAAAAAAAGCAAAAAAAGACCATAAATAACAACTGTTGGTGAGGATGTGGAGAAAAGGGAACACTCATGCACTTTTGGTGGGAATATAAATTGGTGCAGCCACTATAGAAAAAAGTGTGGTTCCTCAAAAAATTAAATATAGAACTACCATATGATCCAGCAATTCCACTTCCGGGTATTTATCTGAAGAGAATGCAAACACTAATTTGAAAAGATATATGCAACCCTATGTTCACTGCAGCATTATTTACAATAGCCAAGATAGGGAATCAAATTAAGTGTCCATGGATATGTGAATAGATAAAGAAGATGTGGTGTATAAATATATATAATGGAATATTATTGAGTTATAAAAAAATAAAATCTTGCCATTTACAACAACATGGGTAGACCTACAGGGTATTATACTAAGTGAAATAATTCAGACAAAGAAAGACAAATACCATATGATTTCACTTATATATGGAATCTAATAAACAAAACAAATAAACAAAACAAAAATAGTCATAGATACAGTGAACAAACAGATGGTTGCCAGAAGGAAGTGGGGGTGAGGGGAGGAGAGAAATATGTGAGGGGGATTAAGAGGAACAAACCTCCAGTTACAAAATAAGTGAGCCATGGGTATGAAATGTACAGTATGGAGAATATGATCAATAATAATGTAATATCTTTGGTAACTAGCAGTATTGTGGTGATCATTTTGGAATATATAGAAATAATATATCACTATGTTGTGCACCAGGAACTAACATAGTGTTATAGGTCAATTATACTTCTAAAACAAACAAACAAACAAACAAACTCGTAGAAAAAGAGATCAGATTTGTGGTTACCAGAGGAAGAGGGGTGGGGGAGGCGGAATTGGATGCAGGTAGTGAAAAGGTAAAATCTTCCAGTTATGAGATAAATAAGTACTAAGGATGTAATGTACAACATCATAAATATAATTAACAGTGCTGTATATTATATATGAAAGTTGTTAAGAGAGTAAATCCCAAGAGTTCTCATCACAAGGAAAAATATTTTTTTTCTTTTATTTTGTATCTATATGAGATGATGGATGTTCACTAAATTTACTGTGGTTATCATTTCATTATGTATATAAGTCAAATCATTATGGTGTATACAAACTTATACAGAAAACAAACAAAAACACTGTAAGACATCTTGGAATAAATAAAAGATAGGCAAGACCTTTGAATTAGTCAGGGTAATGCTAGGCTATGCTGTGGTGACACATAATCCCTGAAATCTCCATGTTGTAACACAACACAGAGCTACTTCTTATAACTTATTCAGTTCTTATAACTTAATTACAGTTTTTCTGAGTCAGGTGGCCCTCTGGCACAGCTTTCTTTCAAGAGATGACTCAGCATTCCTGGAAGCTTCCAACTTGTGACAATGCTATCTGTAACATGTGGCCTATTAATGATGGAAAAGGGGGAAAAGGAATGGAGGAGGCCAACTAGCTCTTAATTGCCCAATCACCCTAACTTATCTTCAAGGGAGGTTGGGAAATGTAGAGCTGAACATGGATATTTGGTGATCATTATCAGTCTCTGCCAACAAGTGTAAGATTATTGAAAAGCATAGGGAAAAACTAAGTAAATGGAGTGATATACCATGTTCATGGATGGGAAGGTGGGATAGGATTGGATGAAATTCCAATCAAAATCACTACAAAGATTTATGTGTGTGTTTGTGTATGGCACTTCACGAGTTGATTCCAAAATGTTTATGAAAAACCAAAAGGCCTAGAATAGCTAAGACAATTTTGATGAAAAATATGAGGGGAACGGGCTGACTCTAATAGGTACCAAAACATGTTACGAAAATTATAGGAATTAAAACAGTGTAGTATTATCATAGGAATAAACAAAAATATCAATGAAACTGAATAGAATCCAGAATAGGAATCTAATATTTGATAATGATAGTAGTTCAAATTAGTATGAAAGGGATGAACTAGTCAATAAACAGTGTTAGGGCAATTGGATATTCATATATAAAAAGTTATAATAGATTTTTATGTCACATAATTACCTTGACTAAATTTTAGGTGGATTAAAGAGCTAACGGTTAAACAGTACCATAACAGTATTTGAACAACATATAGGGCTTATTTTCATAATATCAATTTGGGGAAGACTTTCCTAAACATGATGCAAAGACCAGAAGCCATAAAGGAAAATACTGAGTGATTTGACTACATCAAAATTTAAATTTTCTATGTAAAAAATCACCCCATAAACAATATTAAAACCCAGAATTGGGGGAAAATATTTACAACATATATAACAAAAATTAGTATGCAGAATATAAAAAGAACTGCTAACAAATCATAATAGTGGCAAGGGCATGGATTAGTAAATCTCAGAGGGGGTCATTCAAAATCACCAATAAACATGCTCAGATGCATAAGCAATCAGGGAAATGCAAAGTATAACAATATGATGCCATGTTTTGGCCCATCAGATTGGCAGACAGTAAAAGAATAATAACTTCCAGTACAAATGAGAGTGTAAATTGATAAATTCTTTTTGGAGTACCATTTGGCAGTTTCTATCAAAATTTTAAATGTACAGATTCTTTAACCCAGGAATTCAATCTTTAAGAATCTACTCATCAGAAATATACATGTGAACAGAGATATGTGTATGAAATATTCATTGAATCATTGCTTGCAATAGCAATAAAACTGGAAACACCTAAATGTTCATTAATAATGACTGGTTAAATGAATTTCATACCATGGAACATTATGCAGCAATTAAAAAGGGGGAAGAAAATTTTTATGTATTGGTATTTTATGATGTCTAAGATATATTGTTTTGTAAAAAGCCAGTTACAGAACTATGGCATGAGCCAATTTATGTTTTAACAATTATTTGAATGATCACGTACCCTATACTCAGTGTGTCTGTGTGTGTATGTGTCCATGCACAGAAAAATATCTGAAAGAACACAGCAAACAACAGTTTCACATCTGATGAGGAGCGATATTAGAAGTGCTGATGCATGAATATGTCAAAAATGTAGAAAATTCAAAGAAATATAAAGGGAAAAGATTATTCACATAATTGCACAATTCAAAAATAATGTCATCATTTTGTGTGTACTCTTCTAGAGTTCGCACAAACACACATATGCACGTAGACTTCCCTCTCTTTTTTACACAAAATGGGATCATGCTAGATATGTTGTTTCTGTAACTTGCTTTATTTTAAATTAAAAAAAATTTTAAAGTATAGTTGATTTACAATGTTATGTTAGTTTCAGGTGTACAGCTGTAACTTGCTTTTTTTCATTTAACCATATATTGTGGACTTTTCCCCATGGCATTAATTACCTATTTATTTACTTATAAAACATTTATAGGGCTTACTACATTTCAGACACTTTCCCAGATCCCTTGTTCATATATAGTCCATATTATTTTATGTTCTATTAAGACTTTAGTTTCATTGCTGCAGAAGCATTAACTTTTGTGTATGTAACATCAACATTGCTCATACAGAGCAATATCAAAACAGGTATTTTGATATTTGAAGAAGCAGAAGGGAAAGAGTGCCCATCACTGTGATTGAACTGAGATATTTTTCAAAGAACTTTCTATGCAGAGGTTGAGGTTTTTATAGAAAATACCTGCAAAATGTTCTTTTGGTCTGGACCGCATCATGAACAGAAAAACAAGTCAATGACTCTTGTTACAAAACTTTATTTAAATATATACCACGTTCCTGATATGCATCCAAGTAGATTTTCTTACCACAAATAGGATTGTTAGTCGAATATTTATTGTCTGTTCAAGTTATGGCACAAGTAGTGCTTTCCATGCCAGTTCCCTTTGATCAGACCTCCTATGCAGACAGCCTCTGCATCTGTTTGGATCTTCCTTGTCAAGTTCTAAGTCCCAATTGCTGCAGAGATTTACAATATTTCCATGAAGTTTCCATTTCAGCCTGTGATACACCAATCACTATTAGAATATGGGCAAAAAGCCAGTAAATAAAGCTAGTGGTGGAATCCATAACAAATCTTTTCCAACAACAAAAGCTTGAATTTCACATGCCTCCTGAATTTCCTGTGTCTCATGACTAAATTTTAGGTATTCTGAAACAGTTTACTTGATAAATTGTAACTTGGAGAGTATATTGTACTGTTTCTCTTGGGATTAAAACTGAATACTTACAATTAATTGTCTCTTTTAATGGAATTATAGATGTCACTTTTCATCTTGTAGGTTAAAATATCTAAAACCACTAATATCCAGTAATGAGAGGGACTGTGGTCTGATTAATGGGGTACAACTAGAAAATATACGTTCCAGTTTACTAAAAATTCTCTAGCATATGTGCTGTTGCAGTCATGGTGAAGAGAACAGTGACCTGACAATTAGGAAACCCGGCTCGTAATCCTGCCTCTGTCCTTAATCATGTAACAGCAATGTTGCCTCTTATTGAGGGCTTTTCTCTGTGTCAGGCACTTTGTTGAGGGCTTCACATGGATTTTCTCATATTCATTCTTTCAAAAGTCCAATGCAATAGGTACTATCATCATTCCCATTGAACAAACAAGAAAACGGATAACTAGAGAGGAAGGAATAGTTTTCCAAGTGTTACAGCTAATAAGTGGAGGAACCAGGATTCAAAATCCAGGTCTCTTTGTACTCTAATGGATTCATGGTAACTATAATGAAAATAAACATTAGAAACATGAAAAATCCAAGTCTCTCTGATCCCAAACTCAATTCTTAAATAGTAAATTGTCCTGTTTTTCTAGCTTTTAAGGATTTTGGACAAGTTTCTTCCCCTCTCTTGGCCTCAGTTACAGAATGAGGAGATTGGACTAGAAGTAAATGATCTCTTACGATTTCCTCCAGCTCATTCATTTTAGCCATAGTTTCTTCTTTCTACTATATGGTCAAGCCTCATTCCCAAGTCTTTGCCCTTGTATATTGGAGATGTTCAGAAATCTTTTTTTCTGAATAAATGTTTTGCAACTATTTCTTGTGGAGTTTTCTTTCCATATTCTTATTTAATAAAAGAGTATAATTTCCCTTAGGGGTATAATACTGAAATAGAGCTGAAATGGGGGTGTGAGTGGACTGGATGGCTCGCCATCTTGATCTGCTATATCCTGCTGTCACTGGAAAAAAATGCACAACTTAAAAGTTGAGAATTATGTTTTATTCAGCAGACAAAACTGAGGACTTAAGTCCAGGACACAGCATCTCAGATAGCTCTGAGAGACTGCTCTGAAGAGGTAAGGTAAGGGAGGAACCAGGATATATAGGAGTTTTTGCAATACAGACCAGGTAGTCGGAACATCAGAAGATTACTCTAATTAGATGGAAAGATGTACTATGTTCTTGGATTGGAAGAATCAATATTGTGAAAATGACTATACTACCCAAGGCAATCTACAGATTCAATGCAATCCCTATCAAATTACCAATGGCATTTTTCACAGAACTAGAACAAAAAGTTCTCAAATTTGTATGGAAACACAAAAGACCCCAATAGCCAAAGCAATCCTGAGAAAGAAAAATGGAGCTGGAGGAATCAGACTTCCTGACTTTGGACTATTCTACAAAGCTACAGTAATCAAGACAGTATGGTACTGTCTTTGTATGGCACAAAACCAGAAATATTGATCAATGGAACAGGATAGAAAGCCTAGAGGTAAACCCACACACATTTGGTCACCTTAGTTTTGATAAAGGAGGCAAGAATATACAATGGAGAAAAGACAGCCTCTTCAGTAAGTAGTGCTGGGAAAACTGGACAGTTACATGTAAAAGAATGAAATTAGAACACTCCTTAACACCATACACAAAAATAAACTCAAAATGGATTAAAGACCTAAATGTAAGGCCAGACACTATAAAACTCTTAGAGGAAAACATAGGCAGAACACTCTGATATAAATTGCAGCAGTATCTTTTTGGATCCACCTCCTAGAGTAATGAAAATATAAACAAAAATAAATAAATGGGACCTAACTAAATTAAAAGCTTTTGCACAGCAAAGGAAACCATAACCAAAACAAAAAGACAACCCATAGAATGGGAGAAAATATTTGCAAACAAAGCAACAGACAAGGGCTTAATCTCCAAAATATACAAACAGCTCATGCAGCTGAATAACAAAAAAACAAACAACCCAATCAAAAAATGGGCTGGAGCTCTGAATAGACATTTCTCCACAGAAGACATACAGACGGCCAAAAAGCACATGAAAAGATGGCAACATCACTAATTATCAGAGAAATGCAAATCAAAACTACAGTGAGGTATCACCTCACACTGGTCAGAATGGCCATCATAAAAAAGTCTAAAAACAATAAATAATGCTGGAGAGGGTGTGGAGAAAAGAGACCCCTCCTACACTGTTGGTGGGAATGGAAATTGGTACAATCACTGTGGAGGTTCCTTAAAAAACTAAAAATAGAATTACCATATGATCCAGCAATCCCACTCTTGGGCATATATCCAGAGAGAACCATAATCTGAAAGGATACATGCACCCCAGTGTTCACTGAAGCAGTATTTACAATAGCCAAGATATGGAAGTAACCTAAATGTCCAACAACAGAGGAATGGATAAGGAAGATATGGTATATATATACAATGGAATAATATGCAGCCATAAAAAGAATGAAATATTGCCATTTTCAGCAACATGGATGGACCTAGAGATTATCATACTAAGTGAAGTAGGTTAGACAGAGAAAGATAAATATCATATGATATCACTCATATGTGGAATCTAATTTTAAAAAGTGATACAAATGTACTTATTTACAAAACAGAAACAGACTTACAGATATTGAAAACAAACTTATGGTTTCCAAAGGGGAAACCTGTGGGAGAGGGATAAATCAGGAGCTTGGGATGAACACACACACCACTACTGTATATAAGATAGATAACAACAAGGACATACTGTATAGCACAGGGAACTCTACTCAATATTCTCTGATAACTATATGAGAAAAGAATCTAAAAAAGAATAAATATATGATAAGTATAACTGAATCAATTTCCTGTACACCTGAAACTAACACAACATTGTAAATCAACTATACTCCAATAAAATTAAAAATTAAAAAAGATTACTGTTAATTAAAGAAAACCAGATATCTCAAGTTAAGGAATTTAGCACTTTTCTATACATGGGAAGAGATACAAAAATCACAGTTCACTGAACTCATTCCTTTGATATGAACCTTAGCTATCTGGGGCCAGTGTCCTGTGCTTTCTCATCCCAAGTCTCCTCAGGGTGCATTGTCAGGGGTGGATGCAGCAGTTGACTGCTTGATGCCGGGCATCTTGTTTCTATCCTGAGTTCCCTCAGGGCTCACTCTTGGGGCGGCTGTAATATGATGGCTTTATGGCTGCAACATCCTTTGTTTACTGATATGGCAGGCAACATTTTTTTTCACTGATACAGCTAAGGTGTTCCTGCTGTTATACCTACCTGCATACTACTGATGACCCAGAGAGTGAAGGAGACAAAGGAAGGGATGTGGTGGGGCCAGCAGAAGCCACCCCAATACCCTCTCAGGAGAGGCTACTTAGGATCCTATGGCCTGAGCCATAGCTTTAAGATCCCACTCCCAGCTCCACTTAGCTCCCTCAATTCTAAGTATATATTGAACACGTGATATTTCACATTGCCAGGGGATATTATTCCCTTTTCCATTTGTGAGGTAGGCTTATACAGGCAGACTTCCCAGGTTTTACTGAAGAAGATCAACATTTGCTTATTTATAATGCCTGAACCACATTGTAAATGTCATGGTTTTACAACTTACTCTTAGACATCTTGGGGAAAAAACTATCCGCCATAAAATCTTTTGTTCAAGAAGATTGTGGCCAAGTAGTATTAATGAAAAATATCAATCAAGTGTAAGGGTTTTTTTTTTTAACATTTTTATTGGAGTATAATTGCTTTAAAATGGTGTGTTAGTTTCTGCTTTATAACAAAGTGAATCAGTTATACATATACATATATTCCCATATCTCTTCCATCTTGCGTCTCCCTCCCTCTCACCCTCCCTATCCCACCCTTCTAGCTGGTCACAAAGCATCAAGCTGATCTCCCTGTCCTAAGGGGTATTTTTGAATGGCAATTTCACATGGACTTATTGCAGGCAATCTGATAGATGGGTTCTATTATTAGGAAGGAACTGTAGTCCCCAAATAATCTTCAATTTAAGTCAACACACTTTATGCCACACATGTATTCCTGAAAAGTTGTCCTAAACCAGACTTCTGTGAATCCATATCTTCTCCTTTACTTCCACAATAATTTTAGAATTGCTTTATTTTCAATTCAATCTTCATTTGGCAGTGGTTCTACCCTACCTCTCTCTGCCTAGAAGTTAATAGCTTATGCAGCGCTGATATATACCATCAGGGAACTCCTAGGAACTCCTACTTAAAAGCAGCCTGAATTCTTTGGTAAAGCAAAGAACTACTTTGTAATGGGCACAGTCACCCTCCAAAATGTTGTGCTTTATAAATCTAGATCTTATAGAGTGTTCTCTTAAAACAGGATGTGTCTGAATATGGATTAACATCTCAAATCTAGCAGTCAAAAATTATTTTCAGAAGATCTGAAAGACAAAATGATGTTCAAGATTCAGCGTATCTGTCCTTACAATGATCAAATCCAGATTTAGAAAAGGAATGGCATTTTCCTGTAGGCAATTTTTTCCAGTCATAATAAAGATCAATAGAGAGCAGTTTTAAGTTCTGCACAAATCTTCTTGTTGCTATTGCTCAACCAAAGGAAACCACTTTCTGGTACACTGCCCATTTCTGACTTAAAAATTGTAAGCTCCTTAGGGTATAGAACTTAGCTTATATCTAATGCTTTGTAAACTTACCTATCTGTAAAACTTAAATGTTTACATATTATGCAAATAGCTTCCATACCAAACAAAGGTGAATTTCTTCAAAACTTTAGACCATATTTGACCTTAAGAGTCTTATTCCAGGGTATTATTTTGAAAATATATTTCTAATACAAATCAGAAAGGACAATTTCACATCACGTGTGCCAAAGGCACTAACTTTAGGTATCCTACCTATAGTTGACTTCCATTGTAACAACAGTTGCTTTTTACAGCACATACTTGTTAGATGGGTATTGCCTCTCCTATGGTTTTTCTCAGAATAAATTGATAGTGGTTAGAAGTCACCAAGATAATTCTGTGCCAAAGTTCTTCTCAAGTGTAGATAATATTTGCTTTCTTCCTTGATTTACTCCCCCTTCTGTGTGGAACTTCGGACCTGAAAATTTTATGACATTTCCTAATCAGTAAAAGTCCAAATTTGCACAGTACACAAATGCATTCACAAACCTACATACATATTTACACAGATAGAGGTGGTTTGGAATGTTCTAATAATGAAATTTCCCAGACGTGTTTATTTAAAATAAAAATTTAAAATTTTGTGTTTGCAAGTATCAGAATTCAACATGCATTTCTTTTTTATTTAAATAAATTTATATATTTTATTTATTTATTTTTGGCTGTGTTGGTTCTTTGTTGTTGTGCGGGGGCTTTCTCTAGTTGCCGTGAGCGGGGGCTACTCTTCATTGCGGTGTGCGGGCTTTTCATTGCAGTGGCTTCTCTTATTGCGGAGCACGGGCTCTAGGTGCGCGGGTTTCAGTAGTTGTGGCACGCAGGCTCGTATTTGTGGCTCACGGGCTTAGTTGCTCCGCCGCATGTGGGATCTTCCCACACCACGGATCAAACCTGTGTCCCCTGCATTGGCAGGTGGATTCTTAGCCACTGCACCACCAGGGAAGCCCTAACATGCATTTCTTGAACATCTAAAGAAATCTGATTATGAGACAGGAATGTCTCAAACAAACCAAGGGCAGGAATGATACTGGGCCTCAGGAAGGACTTGATTATGGAATGAGAAAGCTCTCAGAAACCAACTTTAGGTTCATCTGGCAGTTCTGTGTCTCATCACTGCTTCTTTCTTTGCAAACTGTCTTTGCTTTCCTAGCCACATGGTAGAAAATATGGCTGTCCATAGCTAAAGAGATTTTGTGTTATGGGTCAGCCACTCAGAAAGTCAAACTCTTTATGAGTCCCAATTCCGAAGAGGGTCAGGAGCATGTCCCTATCCTAGATAGAAACCACCGTGGCCAGAGGAGCATGGTTATGCCGGAGACACATGGCCATGAGACAGGTGTTGTTAGGTGCTAGAGATGGAAGGATGAATAGCAGGGCACCTGCTCTCAAGTTTCTCACTATCTAGGAGACAGAAACAAAATCAGAAAACTTAGATTTCTATGAGATAAGGGCTTTATGAACAGTTTTTGGTGGGGGCGGTACAGAGGGAAAAGTAACTTTGCCCCGTGGAGTTGCCAAAGTGTTAGCAGTTGAAGTAATATTAGAGCTGGGTTTAAAAGGCAGAAAAGAAGGGTCAGGGGAAAAGGGGTGTAGTGATAGCAGAGAGAGGCCAGGAAATTCCGGAAAAAGAAATGGCATATGCAAAGGGCCAAAGAGTTTGAAGATACTGAGAAGTTCATCGTGTCTGAAGAATATAGTGTGAGGTGGGGAGGGAGGTAGAATGATAGATGAAGCCAAAGGGGAACATGTTGGTTTTTGGAGGGTCTCGTTTCATATGCTATGCTGAAGAGTTCAGACTGTATTTAATATGGAAAGGATTTTACGGAGAGAAATGACAAGGTCAGGGCCTTTATTTGTATTTATTTTTTAGGTGAAACTCTACCACCAGTAGGGCAGGCAGATACAGCTCATTAAGATGAAAGAATATAATCTTACTAGTAGTAGATCACAAACATGTTTCAGTGCATACTGAATTAGGAGGAACAATCCAAACCTTTCTAACTGTGCGAACTTGGACAAGTTATTTTATCTCTGTGCTTTAGTTTCCTCAACAAGTTCTTCACCTGTAAAATGGAGAATGATAATAGTACCCACAGGTTGTCTTCAGGTTAAAAGTGTTAATAGAATACTGCCTAGTACATAGTAGGCACTCCACGTGTTACCTGTCATTTCCTTTTCTACTCTCTCTCTCTGCCTTGACCTCAGGGTCCCAAGCTACACCTTGCCACATTTGTTGTAGGCTGGGAATAAATGCCCACTCAAGGGCTTCACTGTTGCTAACTTTGGCGTGTTATTATGCTAAGTGGGTCCCTTCTCATGATATGTAAACACGAGAAGGAATCCATGCACTGGTTTCTGCCTCAATAGGTTAATTGGAATAGAATGAGGAGCCTAGCGTCAGGAAAACTAATTATTAGTAATTAATCTGAAAGAGAATGAGAACAGAGGATTGTGGGAATAGAGAGCAGGCTGTGATCAGTAAGATATTCTGAGATAAAATCAATAAGATATTGTGCTCAACTGAATGAGGGAGCTGAGGAAGTGAGGACTGTAATTTAACATGTATGTAAGCAAAGTGAATAGATCTTTTAATTCCACTGTGTCAACTTCTTTGGCTTAAAAAATCTGTCCACATTTCAATTGACTTATTTGTTCCATCAGTAGCTCTATTTAGATAAAAACAACCGGTATGATCTCCACTCACTATTAGAATTTTTATTTAAAAAATTTTTAAGGACATGTGGCCTTTTGTTTTATTTTTTAATTTATTTTTATTTTTGGCTGCATTGGGTCCTTGTTGTTGCACGTGGGCTTTCTGTAGTTGCGGTGAGCAGGGGCTACTCTTCATTGCGGTGCGTGGGCTTCATTGCGGTGGCTTCTCATGTTGTGGAGCACAGGCTCCAGGTGAGCAGGCTTCAGTAGTTGTGGCGCGTGGGCTTGGTATTTGTGGCTCACAGGCTCTAGAGTACAGGCTCAGTAGTTATGGTCCATGAGTAGCCTTTTTAAAAAATGGAAGTATAGTTGATTAACAATAGTATATCAGTTTCAGGTGTACTACATAGCAAGTCAATATTTTTATAGATTATACTCTATTTAAAGTCATTACAAAATAATGGCTATATTTCCCTGTGCTGCACAATATATCCTTGTTGCTTATCTATTTTAGATTGATACATAGTTTGTATCTCCTATATCCCTATCTTGCCCCTCCCCCATCCCTTTCCCCACTGGTGACCACTAGTTTGTCTTCTATATCTGTGAGCCTGTTTGTCTTTCATTATATCGTTCATTTCTTTCTCTGGCTTATTTCACTACACATAATACCCTCTAGGTCCATCCACGTTGTTGCAAGTGACAGAATTTCATTTTTTTATGGCCGAGTAATATTTCATTGTGTATATATGTACCACATCTTCTTTGTCCTTTCATCTGTTGATGGACATTTAGGTTGCTTCCATGTCTTGGCTATTGTAAATAATGCTGTTATGAATACTGGGATGCATGCATCTTTTTGAATTAGTGTTTTCATTTTCTTTGGATATATACCCAGCAGTGGAATTGCTGGATCATATGGTAGTTCTATTTTTAGTTTCTTAAGGAAACTCCATACTGTTTTCCATAGTGGCTGCACCAATTTACAATCCTAGTAACAATGTACTGGAGTTTGCTTTTCTCCACATCCTCACCAACATTTGTTATTTGTAGACCTTTTGATGATAGCTATGCTGACTGGTGTGAGGAGACATCTCGTTGTTTTGATGTGCATTTCTCTGATGATTAGCAATGGTGAGCATTTTTTTCATATGCCTGTTGGCCATTTGTATATCCTCTTTGGAAAAATATCTATTCTGGTCTTCTGCCCATATTTAAACTGGGTTTCTTTTTGATACTGAGTTGTATGACCTGTTTATGTATTTTGGATATTAACCTCTTGTTGGTCATATTACTTGCAAATATTTTCTCCCATTCCATTGGTTATCTTTTCATTTTGTCAATGGTTTCCTTTGATGTGCAGAAGTTTTCTCATTTGACGTCTCATTTGTTTGTTTGCTTTTGTTTTTCTTGCCTGAGGAGACAGATCCAAAGAAATATTGCTAAGACTGATGTCAAAGAGTGTATTACCTATGTTGTCTTCTAACAGTTTTATATTTTCAGGTCTTACATTTAAGTCCTTAATCCATTTTTAGTTTATTTTTGTATATGGTGTGAGAAAGCAGTCCAGTTTTTCCAACATCATTTGTCAGAGGCTCTCTTTTCCCCATTGTATATTCTTGCCTCTGTTGTTATAATTAACCATATAAATGTGGATTTACTTCTGGGCTCTCTATTCTGTCCCATCGATCTATGTGTCTGTTTTTGTGCCAGTACCATGCTGTTTTGATTACAGTAGCTTTGTAATATAGTTTGAAATCAGGGAGGGTGATACCTACGGCATTGTTCTTTCTCAAGATTGTTTTGACTATTTGGGGTCTTTTGTGTTTCCATACAATTTTTTGTATTATTTGTTCTGGTTCTGTGAAAAATGCTATTATTGGTGGTTTGAAAGGGACTGCACCTAGAGGGTATTATGCTAAGTGAAATAAGGCAGGCAGGAAATACAAATACTGTTTTAATTCACTTATATGTGGAATCTAAAAAACAAAGCAAATGAACAAACAGAAATAGACTTATAGATACAGAGGAAAAACAGGTGGTTGCCAGAGAGGAGGAGGAGTGTGGGGAGGATGAGTGAAATCAGTGAGGGAGATTAAGAGGTACAAATTTCCAGTTACAAAATAAATGAGTCACGGGGATGAGATGTACAGCATGGGGAATATAGTCAATATTTTAATAACTTTGTATGGTGACAGATGGTAACTAGACTTATCATGGTGATCATTTTGTAATCTATAGAAATATTGAATCACATATTGTGTACCTGGAGCTAACATAGTGTAGAATGTCAATTATACTTTAATTAGAAAATAATAAAAATAAGTGAAAATAAGAGAAAAATGCTATGTTGATAACATGAAGAGTAATAGTATTTAATATATATTAGAATGTGAATAGAAAACTAAGAGCTATTATTTCACCTTTTCAAGCTCTACAAATCCTTTGCTGAATTAGTATAGTCTTGAGATTTTTTCCCACACATGAAAAATTTGAATAGAACAATTCACTAATGCTTCTTGAGTAGAAAGTTGTCCATCTCTAAAGAATATTTCTTTTAGGGGTCAACTGTCTCATTGACAGGAAGAGGATTTACACATGCAAGTCCTATTAACATTAATAGGTGTTACCAGCATAAATCTCCCTGTAGTGATAGGTGAAAAGACCCTCCAGTCTACTAGGATTCAAGTTCTAATGATTACCTGTCAAATGGTCCTAAAAGTCATCATCACTAGAAAGAGCAGACGTGGCAACTTGTATGGGAAGGGCATCTCACTGCAGCCCCACAGCTGAACTATGTTAATAGAAAGAAAAGTGGCCTTCAAAGTGTGACCTGGGATGTTGTGTTAAACCTCTTGCATTTTTAAAAAGCCATCATTAAAGAAGAGAATTGAAACATATCAAAACACTTGTTTAAGAAAAAAAAAAGTGTGAATACTCTTATGAACTCCAAGGTGCTTGAAGGATAATACAGCTACTTGTTTAAAAATTCAATTAACCTTATCTTTCTTAAACTTGATTCATTAATAATCTCACAGATAAATTGCCAGTTTTGAAATAATGATGTTACCTTTTGAATACGTCCTGTCTGGGAAGGTTTAAAAATGACTTGGAATTGACAGAAAATGTCACTCTTCTTTAATTATTTGATTCAAGAACAAATCATAGTTCAGTGAATGATTTCTGCATGAAAAGAACATCAGCAGTCTCTTATCTGTTGCAAGTAAGCTGTTGGGGACTCAACGACCACAAAGACAAACACATCAGGTTCACACTCAGCAAGTAAATAAGAAAAACGTTTCAGATTCTCATACACTAAGTGAGATGCGAAAACAGTTTGCAGGTAATGTATTGTAAAGCCATATCCCATGCCTCAGAACACTGATTTCAAACAGAATGAGATCTGATGCTGGCAACTACAACAGTTTGCTAAGTAAACATACCCATGTATCATTTGATTGCCTTTTTCACAAACCTGACACAGTTGGCAGATGCCTAGGAATAAAACCAAGTATACAGCTGGACAATTAACTAAGAATTTAAGTAACAGATCAGTATCAACAAATAAATCAGTTCCAAGACAATTTTTAATTTCTTGGCATATATACAAAATTTTAATATTAAAAAATAGGATACCACGCCTGAAAGGCATTAAAAACAGACTTTATTTCCTCTGAAAACTTACGGTTACAGTGTGCAAATTATGAATAATCATATATTCATGCTTTTGGAAATGCATATAAGAAAAATCAATCAAGAGTTGAGAGAGAAATTATCCAATACCAATAGCAGTAAATAACTTATTTGTAAGAAAACTGCTTTGAAGGATCACTACTATTTAGCAATCAAATTTCAACAAATTTTTTTCAAGGTTTTTAGCACTTTAGACAAAGGGCTGCCTTCTCCAGAACTACAGCTGTGACAGAAGTTAATCATTAGTGTGGCCATTATTTTACACAAAGGGCTGCCCATCTCAGAAACTACTATTCCAGAAGTTAACCATTAACATGACTATTTTCCTATGAGCAGCTAGATATCATAGAAGATGGGGAAATTATAACTCAGTTTTCCTATAGAAAAATATATGTTTATAATATACATATCATATATATCTATCTTTTTCTGGGCAGGCATACCAACTAGACAAAAATACAGTAGCAACATAGGTCTAGTAACCAGTTTTCATGTTGATCACTAAACTGAATGGTATTATCATTTTTGGTTAATAAGGAGCATGCATAACATAAACATTTTAAACACATGAATAAAAATTCTTTGATAATAGCTATTTTCAAAATTTAAAATTAGCTACTGAAATTTCTGCATCACATACAGCATTTATATTTTATTCATATGACTTCAGGCTTATGGTTTTACAACAAAACTAAAAGGTTTTCCTTTAAAGCTATGAAAACAAGTATTTGCAGTAATTAAGGTAGCTGAAAAGAATGCTCTTAGAATAATTTCTATTACATTCTGAGGCAACAGGAAATATCTAAAGTTCTCTAACACAAGGTTTTTAACAGTTGTGTATTATCTTAATCATCACTAATCATATTCAGGAGCTTTTAAACATTTCAACAGTATTTAATAAATAACCTGGAAGAGAAATTCCGATGCTGGCTAATGGATGAAATAGGGTACAGTATGGACTGGGCCATGAGACCACAGAATATCTCCTTCATTGTTTTAGAGAGCTGTAGTAAAGCTATCAGTATTTTTCTAGTCATTCTGGGTGTACCCTGATTGGCTGTTTACATAAGTGTGCATGCTGCATCAAGAGGCCTTAACTCTAAGACTATAACAAAGTACAATATCTTAATTGGTGCAGTTTACTGCAATTGTATTCAGACTCAATACTCTCATATAGTGGAAGCTTTTATATTGCTGGTACTGCGGGGCAGAGCCAATACCCGGCGCTTATAGGTATGTATTGTGCATTTAGCGCATGCCGTGGTTGGGTTTCAGGAAATATGATTTAAGATGGATCTGAATCCATATAACAAAGTAGGTTATAATGTGATTCCCTGATTTGTATAACATTATAAAAGGGGAAGAAAGGGATAGAGGGGATTAAAGAGATAGGAGAGAGGCTATACAATGGGGAGAAGGATTAGGAGTAGCCTGAGAGGCTGGGAAGATTTTCTTCTGGATTCAGCTATATCCGCAGGGGGTTTAAAAGGTGAGGCAAGAGCTACATTCCTTGATTTTTTCCATTTCTCGTGAGTCTGTGACCTGACAGAGCTGGTTTCCTTTAAGATCTTCTCTGAAATCTGGAGAGGTCAGAGCCCGGCTGCAGCTGAAGTATGTAAGAACTATGTGCTTTCTACTGTAGCCATGGCTCTCTGATCAGCAAGATAGGCCAGACTGCATGACAACGCACTTTTAATGTATTTATTTATTGAAATAAGTTGTTGAGTCCAAACTATTGCTCAAAAAAGGTAAACCATCAGAGCTTGGCATTTGGAAAGATTTTAATATAGGCATTGTCACTGTAACTAGATTTGCTGCCTATGTACAGCCCTTGTATTTTTATGTTAAGTGCATATTAGGGTTTACCAATTGTCATATTCTATTTAGAGTCCTTGGTTGTTTCAGGTTTACCTACTAGAAGAGGAATATGAAGAGTTTATAGACTGTTTTCCTTATTAAGATTCAAAACCACAATTTCACGTTACTATGTTTACTTTTCTATTAGACTATAAAATACTAATTAAGGAAATAGATTTTTATTTTAAAAGCTTAATGCAATAAGAACACTGTGATCTATTGTGTTGGGGGAGGTGACAGCAAACAGTTATTTGCTGCATGAGATCTTTGATATTCACCCCCAAGACAATGAGAAAATTCTGAAACAACTTTTATTCCAGAAAAAACATTCTAAGGATGGCACTGCATTTATCTTCAATATCATTCTCATACAGTAGACATATGGAGAAACTGAGGCCCAGAAGTTAAACAATTTGCTTAATATCATCGGTGGCATAGCTAGGACTAAATTAGGTCCATAGACAATTAGGCTAGTGCTCCAGATACTCGACTAGTCAGAATTTCCAAATACCAATGAGCCTATTCAAATCTTTCCACTTCTTCAGTATTGAGCCTTCCTAGTATGTTCAGGATTCACATACAAATATCACTACTAACATTTAAAAGAAAAAATCACTGAGTAATGAACTCATCTTGCTTATAAAAGTGTCTACTTTAATATTAGCATTTTCAATACTCAAGATAGAAAACAAAACAAATCTCTATTTCAAGCATAGGCTCCTGCCTGGATCATGACACTTTAGTTTTTATCAGCTATATTTATGTATGCTTTTATCATTTGTGTCACGATGCTCATACCCATAAAGAAAATATAACTCAAATAATCAAAGGAAATATGTAAGCAGATTTTGAAATGTGGTTTTCAAACAAAGATCCAAAGTGGCAAGCAAAAGCTGTCCTAATACCATAGAATTATTAACAATGCATAGGATCACTTTCATAAACATAGCTATATTTCTGGGAATCAATCCATTTATAATTTTTATCTGCTAATCCCACAGGTTTGGTATCTTAAAGCAGGCAAGTCAATGTGCTTTACAAGTGTTTTGTGGTCTTGGAATGTCCTTTTTAAGGAAAATTCCCTTTTGGATTTCTATCATCTGTTTCTCTTGGTAATTCTGCATGTCAACTGGCTGCTGCTTTGTAACATTTTTCAAACCTTTCTTCCATCAAGAGGACTCTGAGGCTAGGAGGATTTTCCAAAATGTGCTATTCAGTTTGGTGTATACTCATTATTCAGAGGGCTCCTCTGGATTTCTCAGATTTGTGCTTTCCCTGGGAGTCTCTGAGTTGGCCTCTGGTATAGCACTGGATTCTGAAGCCTCTGGTTGTAAACTGTCTCCATCAAGGATAATGTCTTCAGGATTTGGTGGGGGTGGACAGAAGTCTTCGTTGGGGCAGATTTGTTGGAAAAGTGCTTCAGCCTGGCCAGGGAAGAAAGGGCACAAGAGTTTTTGAACATTAACGTAAAATGTATGTGCCTTTCTGGAACTATCAAAACAATGAAGTATCACCCTTAAAATTTTCTTTAAGTTATAGAACTTTACACAGCACACACGAGCTTCTAAAAACTGCTTTCAGAACTCCATGACTTTTCTCCCTCTAATTTATACATTCATTCAGGCCCACCCTTCAAGTATATCAGTACTTGCTAAGACTCTATGAAGTGCTCAGATAGTTGAGATTTTAAGGTCATTCATTCTACATGTCAACAGAAATACAATTTCCCTTAATATCCTTTATATAATTTCCTAATAGAGCCTGTTTGTGATATTTGTACAGTCTAATTTAGCATATACTAAGTTTAACAAGTCATTGTTCAAATCAAGAAAATTCTTCATTGTTTGCTCTACTATTTGCTTTTCTAATTTTCCTCTCCCTGTGCTTTGAGGAATATAACACAGTGTCCAAGACAATGGACACTGAATAGATAACCATGCCCAAATGCTGGCTCTGCCACTTAGCAGCAATGTGATCTGGGGAATGCTTACTCAGCTTCTGAGCCTTGCTCTCCTTGCCTATAGAATGGCAGAGTAAAGTAAGCCTCTCTATTTGGTAACTGTAATCATTGCTATTAATAATAACATAAATTAAAATGTTGAGATTTAAGCTGAGCTTAGTCTGGCAGGGTAAGAGAATAGTAAAGTAAATGTGATCTTAATTAACAACAACAAATACACACACATACAAGAAAGTGAATGTGGCAAGTAGCACTGTTATTCTATTCTAAACATATTCCTGCTATTATTTAGATGAATACAGTTCTTTGTTAGATAAGGGTCCCTGCCAGGCTAGGGAGCTTGCACTCTAGCCTACCGGTAAAAGAACGTCATTAACGGGTTTTAAACATACGCTTGTTTTGCTTTAAAGGTTACAATGTCTGTCTGTACCACTTCAACCCTTCTTCCCAAAGTACACGCAAAGTCATCCATTAGGTCAGGAGTTGACAACTATGGCCCACATGTCAGATCCAGTCTGCTGCCTGTTTTCATAAGTAAAGCTTTACTGGAACACAGTTACTCTCATTCATTTATCTATGGTCTACGGCTGCTTTTGCACTGCAATGGTGGAGTTGAGTAGTTGCAAAATACATTATATGGGCTGCAAAATCGAAACTATTTGCCATTTGGCCATCTATAGCTTGTAAACTCCTACATCAGGTGAATAAAACCAGTATCTTTGGGATAGGGTGAAGGGTTGGTTAAGCAGAAACTTTTGAGCTTTGATGTCGAGTTGAAAGAAGGGACAGGGAGAGAAAAATAGCTTCTTTCCTTCTTAAGTATAGTTCAAAGTTATATTTTTAGACATGCCATTTTATTATGGATATTTTGAAATTAAATATTTGAGATGCCTGCTTTGCTTCCATCCTGGGGTCTTACCATATACATCTTTGCTGGAGACATTTAGTCCCTAGAAGCAGGACTGAGGTCAGACAGAGCCTCTACCTCACACTTTAGTTCCTGTAATGGTCACTGTGTCTGTTATCTCTACCTTGACTGCCTATAGAAGTTCTCCTTCTCCTTTACTCTCTGCATGCAATCAGTCAGCAAATCCTATCAATTTTATCTCTTAGTTCTTGACTCCACCTGTTCCTCCACTAGAGACATAGCCCAGACATGCACCATCTTTCCCCTGGACAACTGCAACATCTCAGAACTGGACTGGTCACTTTGCCTCTAGGGTTCCCCTGTGTAATCCATCTTTATGCTGCCCTTAGAAGGGTCAGTGGAAAATGAAATTCTGTTTATGCCTTTTTTTGGCTTAAAACTCTTCTAACAGGATAAAAATCCAAGATACTTATAGCAAACAACATCCTTCAGGCCTATCTTCTCTGGTATCATCATCTTCTTCTTCATCCCATCTCTGCCTCTCAGGCCTTTTGCTCCACTGTTACCTGTTTATTGGTACTTTCTTAAACATACCATGATGTTTACACCCTGGGCTGGTGCAAATGCTATCAATTTGATTGTCTATCACTTGGATGAAGAATTGCTACTCATCTTTTATATTCTTCCCTGTAAGGTTCTCTGACTCCTAGATACAACTCATGGCTCCTCTATATTACTTTTATACTTTCGATATCATTCTCTTATTGCATATACCACACTGCAATGTCATTTGTTTACACGTTTTTCTCCTTTACCAGACAGTGATTCATCCAGGAATAACGACTGGGTTTTAGTTAACTCTGAATCTTTAGTGCCAGGCATGGAGTAGAATCTCTCTTTCTCTCTCTCTTTTTATATATATATTTTAATATATTTATATATATAATATATATTATATATATATGGGAGAACTTTAGAAACCGTATATTATACAAATGTTGAATATAAATATTGTAACAATTATTATGATTACTATTATTATTACTGTTCCTCTTACTTCTACTCCAATTCCTCTGTATCTCACACCTTGTCTCCCTTTTGCCACCTCCCTGTAGGATAGATTTTCTCCTGAACTCCAGTCCCTGTGGCTAGATCCCACTCGACCTGTTTTTGTATATCCCTGTCATGAACAATGTATGTCCTAAGACTGCCAAACAATTGCAGGTTGCCACCCTGCTTTTATTTGTGTTCTACCTGCTTGTGGAAATCCCACCTTCAGCTCACTGCCATTGGCCCTCTCTGATGCCAATTTCCTAAAGCCAGACTCCAGCCTTTCCCAAGTCTCTCCTCTTTCCAACTGCTGGAACCTTTTAGGGTCAACTGCCACTTTCTGGAAGGTCTATCTAGTGCTTCTTGGTGAACTTCATTTCATTTGCCAACTAAGCCCCAGTTCTGAGAGTTGTCACCAAGAGGTTGGTTCAGAGTACTTAATTGTCAACTTTTAACCTTCCTTGCTGTTTTAAAGCCAGAAGTTAGCTTAGGTAAAGACTTTCATGTGGTTAAAATAATTAAAAAGGGCTAATTATATTGTGAATTAGTTTCCTTATATTGGGAAGTACAGAGAGGACACGTTGAGTTATTTAGATATTCCTGTTTCTTTAACATACATCCACACAAAACAAACAAATATTTTGTCAATCTAGCAGTTTAATGTATTTAGGATGTATCTGCATTAACGAGTTGAAAGTAGCATAGTATACTAGATGAGTGTACAAGCACTGGAATCCAACAGACTTGAGGTTGAACCTTGGATAAAAAATTTAACAGCTATGTGATCTCTGGAAAAGTTATTTAGCCCCTTTGGCGCTTAGTTTCCTCATCTGTAAAATGGGGATGTCACAGATACTTACCTCATAGGGTTGTTGTGAGAACCAAATACAATAATATATATGAGATGATTAGGACAATGCCTGGCATGTAGAAAATGCTCAATGAATGGAAGCTTCAGAAGATATGACGCCTAAAATTGCCCTCTCCCTCAATGGCTTGAGAAAGTGAATGCTACTGCACTATGTGAGCAACTTGACAGTTCCTATGACCTATAAAGCTGGTCTTCAACTTACAAATTATGAACCAAAAGTCATAAGCAAGTTGCTGATCTGTCCATATAAACAACATTCTACATGCTGGTTAGACTGCCAGCCCAGTCCACATCAGCCAATATAACCCATTTCATACCTTAAGTATAATACAGAGTACAGTACTATTTAACTATTCTTATTCTCAAGGCAGTGGCAGCTCCTAGGCAATGGGGGTTCCTGAAGAAGGAGGGAGCTATCACTGGCTTGGGAGTATAGACAAGTAGGGACTATAGACCAGTCTGTTCATCAGTATCTGTGGGTAAATGAAACACTCCCTGTATTAAGAAAAGAAATATCTATGTCAGGTTCAGAAAAAAACTGGAGTAACACAAACTACAAAAACTAGCAAGTCACAGAAAGATTCACATAATAGAGAATGTCTTGGTATGCTCCTGCACACAACTTTAACTTGTGAGTAATAAACAGATCAGATTACTTTATATTTTTAATATGTCTTCAAATCATAAATAGCTTCATATAAACACAGAGAGACAGGTCTATGTTATTCAACATCTATACATTTACAAATAAGAAGAGCAGATGCAAACTTGCCAACTAGCAAAATGAAGCATTTTATTTCAAAAAAAAAAAAGAGAAAGAAAGAAAAATGATATCTGCAGGTACTTATGTTTCCTACACAGGCAAAGCTTAGGTGATGTTCTGAGGGCTTTTAGAGACAATTTGGAAGACAGAGTCATCAGTTAGTGCTTGGGATGAACACAGCATGACATACTGGAATTAGAACAGAGTTTATCTGAACAAACTGGCTATTTTTATTTTTTATTATTATTATTTTTTGTGGTACGCGGGCCTCTCACTGCTGTGGTCTCTCCCGTTGCGGAGCACAGGCTCCGGACGCGCAGGCTCAGCGGCCATGGCTCACAGGCCCAGCCGCTCCGCGGCATGTGGGATCCTCCCAGACCGGGGCACGAACCCGTGTCCCCTGCATCGGCAGGCGGACTCTCAACCACTGTGCCACCAGGGAAGCCCTATCTGAATAAACTGGCTATTTTTAAATGTTATTATTGATGCCCTTTAAAGTAGGCATTATAATATTTCTCCCAAAACTGATGTGAGGTTAAAAGCTGTATAACAAATATAAACCTACTTATAATTAACAGTATATAATAATTAGCACCCAAACTAGTATTACTGTTTTCTTCTGTGAAAACACTGCACTCAAGTCTATCTTCTTGGGAATCAATATCTCATGATAAAATTATCCTTTAATTTTAATCTTTTAGCTTGCAGTTTAGATCACATTAGCACTTCTATATTAAGTCCTTATTTAAGGCCTTCCATTTTGGTTAAAAAAAACATTAAAGTTCACTCAGGAATAAAGTTACCTGGCTGATAACTTGCTGGTAATTTCTTCTTGGAAAAAAATGGACCATCAAAGCAAAAATGACTTGGCCATTTTAAGCCATAAATGTAGATATTGAACCATCCTGAGTTCCTATTAAACTAACAGAATAAATGATGGATGAGAGATGTGACTTCCTATTTTTGTTTGTTATCACTGACTAAATATGATTATCCTGGATCACCACTAGACTCTGAAGATGAGAAACAAAGAATCTGGTAAAAAACTGTAAATGTATAGGTCATAGCCTTGCTGCTATGCCTAAAAATTAAAGGCTCAAAAAGGCCATCTGCTCCTATAAGATCCCTACCACTAGTGGGAATGAAACTTCCATTTGTGGTCTTAGAACAACGTTAAATTATCCATTTATTGTTTCAATAAACAGATGCGCCAACTACATTGGTGAAAAGTTTAGACTTATACCTTAAAAAATGGTATTTTCTGCTCTACTCTTCCTGTCAAGTGCAGAAAAGTGTGTTTGTACATGCATATGAATTTTCAGCTTAGTAGACTCATAATTCACTTTTGGCATTTTGTGTCACCTGCCCTGTACCTATTGATAGCCCTGCCCAAGAACGCTGTCACAAAATTCCACCTTGATTTAACATACTCCTCAGCAGCTATTATAGTAGCTTTGGGACACCAGCTTGTGTCAAAACATTAAAGGAATCATGTTAATTGTGAAAAACTATATGTTCTTTTCCATGGTAAGGATGTGCCTTAAAAATGTGCCATTTTAAAAATACATTTTGTATGCCTTACTAGTTACACTCCTTTGGAAATGACTCAAGTTTACAGAGGAAAAAGTTTGTGTATTTCAAAATACAATGATAGGCCACCATTTAAATTAGAAGCAATGTTTCTTTAGAATACTGGCATTATAAATTAATTTTTCTGAATATGTATTTCTAACATCTTCTATCTTTATTCCCACAATGGAACTCATAAACAGTCTCTTGTAGTTCATCATTATATTCAAGAACGTGAAAATATTTGATATTAAAGTGGCTTTGTTGTTCACCAAGAAAAAGTTTAGGGGCAAATTGCAGAGATGGTATTAAATGAGAGAGATGCTTTTTAAGTTTCTTTTCCCACCTCCTAGAGGAAAAAACAATTCACTTTCCCTACCACACCAACTTCCTAACATAAAACCAAGAAACACCAACAGCCTTACCTGTTTGACTGCATTATCATTTCCTAAAGCACAGTCTGGGCCAGAGCAGACATAAACGTTGGATGGTAAATCATTATAAGAGTTCCTGCTGACGTCTGAAGAATCTCTCATATTGAAGTAAAGAGCCCACAGAAGTCTTGGCTTTTCAACTTCTTCATTTTCTAAATGTAGATATAAATTTTACTTACATCTAAAGCACAACATGCCTCTCAATTACTACAACATGTAGCCAATTGCTAACAAAGCTACCACTATATATTGTAGTAAATCAGAGCTTTGTATGTAAACTATAGTAAATCTGTATCCACACACTCTAATACATGTGTATGATATTTCAAGCAATGATGGCTTTTCAACCTAAGACAAGTTAGATTTTAAAAATTATTTTGATTATTAGTAAGTTACTTAGATTTAACTCCCATCATGTTCCCTTGGATTTCTCTTATTTCTCATCACCAGTATGAAAGCACTTATGATCATATTCATCTTTAAATTATGCCAATGAAGTGAGAAGTTAACATAAATTTATTTTCTTATGTTTCACATGGATAAACCAACTTAAAAAATTATAAAGTAAGTCAATGCTATATACAGGATTATGAGATGACCAGAATAGAGAAATCTATAAAGACAGGAAGTAGGGGAATTCCCTGGCGGTCCAGTGGTTAGGACTCAGTGCTTTCACTGCCGAGGCCCAGGTTCAATCCTTGGTTGGGGAACTAAGATCCCACAAACTGCGTGGCATGCCCACCCCACCCCCCTCAAAAAAAGACAGGAAGTAGATTAGGGTTACCTAGGGCTGTGGGGGAATTGAGGGTAAGTGCAGGTTAATGGCTAATGGGTATGGGGTATGGGTTTCTTTTTGGAGTGATGGAAATATTCTAAAATTGACTGTGGTGATGTTTGAACAATACATTAAAAAACATTGGATTTTATACTTTAAATGGGTGAATTGTATGGTATGTGACTCTCAATAAAGCTGTTATTAAAAAATAGTATATACAGGATTAAAAATTGGATATCCTAACTCACTAACACTCTGTCCTACTAGATTACAAAAGTAATGCCAACCAACCAACAAATAACAAAAATATGATTATGAGACTGTAAGCTGTTTTCAGTGCACATTCTCTCATTTACAGCAAGCATCTATTATGTGTTAGGCATCAGGCTAGGAGCTGGGGATACAAAGATGAAGTAGACTTAGTCCTTATTATCTTGCTCTTTCATGTTCCCTAATACAGAGCCTAGCACATAACAGATGCTCAATGAATAATTTCTGAACCAATTTTAATTCTGCTTTCAGGTATAATCAAAGCATGATGTGCTTATTAAAAGATCCAGCCCTCTTAATCTCAATACCTAAAGCCTAATCCTTGCTATCTTAATAATTATTTCTATGCCTTTCTTCTTTAGAAATGTTATAATTACATTTTCTTTGGTTGAAAACAGAAAATATTGCTGTTAATATATTTATTGACTACAGTGTTTTCTTAGCCTGAATCTGAAGAAAAATTCAAATTCTGTACAATGATAATAAAGGACGTGCATGACGATTACCCAAGACCATAAGGCACCTTGTGAATCATAAAGAAAATTCTAAAGGTATAATTATCTAGTTAATTAACTCTTATTGGTAGATTTATAATCAGTGGAGAAAAGTTAGCTAATTGCATTCTTCAGTTAAAAAGAATGTCCCATTCCCCAATTCAGGACAAATAGGTTTTTTATTATACTTAATTTAAAATATCTCCACTACAACAATACCAAATATGTTCTCTTTCTAGCTCATCCGGAATAATCCATAATTATTAATGTGATAGGATGAAGAAACTCTGGATGAAGTGATCCTTTAAGATGCTCCTTTCTAATGCTAAGATCTATGAGTCTAAGGTATCACTAACTTCATGTAAAGCACAAAATAGGTGGTAAAACCTACTTACTTACAAAATAAAGGAACATAAGGGACTCATATTTCACAGCTAAAACCATATGGCTCTTAGTAAATTTATTGGTGAGCTTAGTTTCAGTAAATCTTACAGGAAGATGGTTAAACATACTGCCTATCACTTATGAAACCAGACTCTAGGAGCATTGCAGAAAAGTGAGCTAAGGTCTGGTAGTCCTTTAATATTGCTCATTCCATTTCTAAGCATATACTAAGAGAGCTTATCTTATATTTTATGAAAGTTCCAGCTCAGAGGAGGGCTTTCACTCAATAAAAATTGGGGGAAATGAATAATTCAATTATAGGAAAGAAATTTCATAGAGGTTGAAGTTTTGAAAAGAAACCGAGAGGAAGATGAAAAGTTGACATAGGCTGAAGATAAATGCTCTAGACACAAGGGAGTTATTGGGCTTTGACCTTAAAACCCTCAAAGAAACAAGTAATTGCTTCATCTTTCTTTGAGGCCAGCTGGAAGGCAGTGAGAGAGCTGGAAAAATAACATGCAATTGTGCAGTGCAAAATTGTCAAAAAATTATTAAAGCTGTCGAGGTTTGGTTAGGAATACATCACTTGGTCAGAAATAGAATTGGTTTTCTGTAATAGCTCATTTCATTCAATTAGATTGTGCAAAGGACTAAACAAGTAACAGGTAATTTAGAATAAAATCTTGGGCGAATTAAACTGGGGCAAGTACAGAATAAAGTAGGCTGAAGAAAATCAACAGTGGCACACCAAATAAAAGCAACAAATAGTCTATAGCTGCATGCCATGTTTAGGGAGAGAGTGAACTATTTTAGCAACATAGCACAGTAGCACAAGACCAAGAGAGTAGGAAGACTGCCACAGCTATGACCTAGACTGGACACAACAAATACAAAAAGGAATTAAGATAAGGTATTTTACTTCTCAGCTCAGTAAAAACACCCTCACCAGCCACCTATTTCAAAATGACACCTATAAGGGGAATTCCTGCATTTAGGCAGTGCTGATTTTTTGAGATAGGAACTGAATGAGATAGAATGAGATAATGCCACATGCTGTGCCCAGTGGAGGGAAGAAGAGAAAGAAGATGGTGCAGTGATGATATTACACTGCAGACATTTGAAGATATTGTACTAATGAAATTCTTGCTTCAATTTGTATGGAAAAATCTCAATTTCCTGCGTAAAATAAGAAACCACTTAGGAAAGTTCTACCTGTGCTTTGAAGGATATTAGGGAATCTGGAAGAATTAATGCACATATGAATGGTGAGCAATCACCTCATTTTCTCACCTGCAGAATCAGGTTTATTAAGCATAAAGTATCTGAAATTTCCTTGGACTGTGAAGTAGGGAAGAGTTTAGAGATCTCTGATGCTCTTAAAGGAGGCTGGGAAGTAGGGCTCTTAGAAGTATTAGTACAACTGCTTCTTAAGACAGAGCATATGTCACGAGCTCCAGCTGATACCTTAAACATGAACAAGTAAGAAAGAGAGGGAATAGAAGGAATACCTTCACAAGGCTATTGGATTCCTCAGATACAAAGGCAAAGAAGTACTGTGTTTGAGAAGAGAACATTATCTTTTAATACTATAAATGAACTTCATTGCAAAGTGACTAGGCTGACTTTCACAAAAGCTCAGGAAGCACAGCACTACACAGAACATATAAGTCGAATAAAAAGAAAATAAGCTTAAATAATGTTATTCCTCTGGCACACATTTTAAAACAAAATATTTATAAAGCTTTAAATCATAAGGTTTCATATCATAGTCAAATAATTAAAACATAATAGTAAAAGCCATCAATCTGTGAAAATAGGGGCTTTTGCTACAGAGAAGAATGTGCTTTAATGTATTAAAAGTTCATATTACTCATAAAGTTCCTTCTTCCTCATTTAGGCAGGAAAATGAATTGAGTTCTCTTCTCCAGGTGACTTTGCCTCTTTGACCTGCCATGGCCCAGTGCTCACTTTATCTGGTGATTCATTTTCAATAACTCCAACAGTATTTGTTCTGACATTTTAATTAAAATATGACCACTACCTCATCCTGATGATAAAAAGGCCTATGTGTCAGTGAAAACTGGCTTTTCAGTGCCTCAGTGCACCTGAGGACCCCTCTGAGCACATAGTTCTTACTAAAGAATTTCACTCAGGTTCTAAACAATACATCATTTCAAAATAGGATCACATTAACCATTAAGATTAATGTTTAAAAATCTAAAATGGCTAGAGGATGCTAAGTAATGAATATGTAATTTACCTATCTTGATTTTTTAAAAAAGAAAATGCATTTAAAAAGTGAAGAGCAATGATACAATATTCAAATTTAGTATATTATTTGGGACCACCACACAATGAAATTACAACCAAAAATTTTGAAAAAATTCAGAAATAAAGAAGGAATTCTGAGTTTTTATAAGCAAGGTAACTAAAGCCAAAGACAAAACTATTATTCCATTTTACATTTAGGAATATTATTGTGTATTGTAACTCTGCAATCAAATTTTTAACAATACATTTATATGAGACTTTCCAATGGAAAAAAAAAGTAAATATGAAACAAATTAAATTCCAAACTAAAGTGAAGTAAATTTTCAGACTGCAGAATTTGATTCAAGCAGCCCAAAAAGAAATTAATTATACCGATATTAGCTCCTGAGAATGGAGCAGTTTGTTTTCCTATGTAAATGTAAATGCTCCTTTATGCACTATCTTGCAAAGAAAACAAACAAGACACACAGAAGATGAGCTAAAAGGAAATACAATAGGTAGGGGTAAATAAATGGTTGCCTGAACAAACATAACATCCAAAGAAAATGAAGATATATGAATTAATGAACTGGCCAGGATTCAAGTGGACATCCAAATCCTATAATGAAAATCACCGTCACTTCATATAAATGAATAAGATCCATTAGGCCATGTTTTGATCACCTACACATAGAATTCACTACAATTTGCTCCATTCACAGCTACAAGGGCTACCCTATGATGCGGGGAGAAAAGTTAAAAAATTCGTGGTTGAAAAGCATCTTTCCACCATGAGTAGGCAGCAAAGTGGCATGTATGTTTTGAAAGCTAAATATTTATCACATCACTAGCATGCAATGCATGAAAAGACAATTATTGGTTATAGGAAGGATTCCTACGTTTGCCAATTAATAGCTTAACTTTCTCTCAGTTGAACCAAGTTTTTTTTTTTTCTTTATAAATGAAGATAACTTTTTCTGATAAAGGAATATATGCTCTTCATACAACATCTATAAAATAAAGAAAATTAAAAGGAAAAAGAATTATACATAATCCCACCAAAATTGAGAGATTTCCTGAGTCTTTTTTCTATGCATATGAGTATGTACACATATAAATTTATATTTTTGCACTTAATTATATACATTGTGTGTGAGATGTAGCTTTTTCTCTTATTATAAATATTTCCCCAGTTTTAGGAAGAGAATGTGCTTAGTCATCCTAGTAAAACATGTAAGCATTGGTGCTGAATACATCACCTTTCAATTCAGGTTGCAGAAACCTTCCTGAGATCTCTAAAGAGGAGTAAAGTGGTCACGTTACCTTTCCATCATGAATCACTGATTATTGTTCTTACCTATCTCCTTTTCGGTATATGGAGTAAACAATTTCTGCACAACTGGTTCTAAATCTTCTCTTGCTGTTTTAGAAGACGTACAAGTCAAATGAACCAAATCTGTTTAAAAAAAAAATATTTTGAGTTCCTGCTTATCACAAATTTCACTGTGTACTCATATTCAAGGCACTAAGCTGGTGCCATTGGGAATAGAGCCAAGCACGTCATGGCTCCTGTCTTTAAGAACTTTATAATCTAGTGATGGAGGACATGTAAAAACCATAACAATATGCTATGTGTGTTAAAAAAAATAGCGAAAATATATGTTAACTAATAACAAAGAGGGAGCACACTAAGACTCAAGACTAAGTACCAGTTGATGGTTATGTAAAACCAGCAAGGTAAAAAAGCTTAGGAAACCATTTATTCATAGAAAGAGCTTAAGCCATCCTTACAACATTCCCAACGAGGGTGGATAAAGGATTGCTAAGCAAAATACTGTATAAAAAAGACTAAAAGTGGACTATTTTTTTACCTAGAGAACACACAGTATTCTTCAGACAGAAAAACCCATTTATACATTGACAAGTTAAATATAATATAAATTGACAAGTTAAAAACAATATAAATTGACAAGTTAAAAACAAATCATCTATTCATTATAGGGTTCTCTAAGAAAGTTTTTTGGGGAACACTGTTAGCTTAGTTGAATCATACTTAAAAGTCCATAATATGGCACAAGTCAAAACTTGTGTAATATTTTCAGGATTTCCAAATCATTTTGTTTTGCATTTACAGGTTCATGGGGCCCAGACCTCAGAGAATGTTTGGGTTAGAGAATACCATGTACAAAAAAGGTCCTTCACAGAAGTGAAATACTGTAGCCTAAGGCACTTAGAATTCCTAAAGGCCTACATACAAAGGGCAAAGGAAGGACAAAAGGTTCTACATACTGAAAGGAAGAACTAAGGGGATCCCTAAATGGGAGTAATTCTTCTGGTTTTGGAAAGGGTTTAGGGCAGAACAGAATTATGGCAGAAAGAATATATATTAGAGAAAAGTATAAGAACTGAGACATTCCTACTCCTAAAACACCAGTAGAGAAGTACATGCACTTCTTTTCTAAAGTTTACTTTAGGCTAGTAGACTTTTTAAAACCCCAGGAACATGGTTCAAAGTTTATCATGGAAGCACAACATCAGAATAGAATTCTCTTTATTAAAATTAATTCCACATTCTACTCTAAAATATGTCTAAGCATAAAGGGACTCTTAATAACCATGTGAGCTAAAATCAAATATTGTAGTATTTTTTTCCAGGTGCACCAAAGAAAGTGATATTCTAAGAAAGTTCCTGTCTTATGTATGGCCTAATAAAATATCTACCTTATTTAAGCAATGTTTTTGTATTAATATAACAATGATTCCCATTGGTTTTGGGATATTGAAGGATATACAGTATTTCAATACATAACCTTTACAACAAAATTATTCCTAATGAACTTAAAATTTTCAAATGCAATATAACTTTGGTAGGGAGGGAGTTTAAAGTCCCTAGATAAATGCTGAATTAAACAGAGTATATAACTATAAAGGCAGAAATATCTGATGTAACACTAGAGAGAAACTGTCCTCTCTTATCCCCCAGTCTCACAAAATACCAACGTTCATGTCAAAGTTCTCAATTTTCCAGTTCTTTCCTATTCAATTGACGTACACTAGGGGGGAAAGCAGATGAACATGAATATAAATAAAAAAGCATATTTTGAAAAATATCTTAACTGTAAACTACTAGTTCTATAAGTCAGGATATATAAAAGAAATACACCAGAGTAAATATATCCTTATGTTTCCTAACAGTGTAACAGAGTTCAGTTCATGGAATGCTAGCAAAAATTTCTAGTAATAAATTCAGATTATCATCTTGTACTTAATAACTTTTATTACAATTCTTAGAAGGAAAAATTAAAGACATCTATACCTTGAATTCTAATACCTTGATTCTGCTTAGATGCTACTTTTTTTTTTTTTTGCGGTACACGGGCCTCTCACTGTTGTGGCCTCTCTCGTTGCGGAGCACAGGCTCCGGACGTGCAGGCTCAGTGGCCATGGCTCACGGGCCCAGCCACTCTGCAGCATGTGGGATCTTCCCAGACCGGGGCACGAACCCGTGTCCCCTGCATAGGCAGGCGGACTCTCAACCACTGTGCCACCAGGGAATCCCGATGCTACATTATTAATTCATTTACAAATTTAAGGTATGAACAACTATTTTTTCTCCCTGCTTATTACCCGCTTTTCCTGTTATCTATGTCACTTCCTTGTATAGGTTACTCTGAATTTATTGCTTCTTTTCAAATCAGAGGTTGATTGTATTATTTTTTTTTTAATTCAGATTATTTTCAAAGTTGGTTTATTAATCTTCATACATCTCATAAGTCTTTAGCAAGGGCAAGTTTTAGAGTCAGTTTTCCTCTTAGTCGAATATAACTTTCACTTTTCAATAGGTGTTTAATAAATATTTGTGGCTAAAGACAATTCGCTTCCCTGCCATGAGCAGACATTAAGTACTCACAGTCTTAGGAAGACATACATGTGCATACAAATATACGTATGCATACACATGCATAGGGAAAATTTTACTAATTACTTATATGAAGTGTGGAAAAATTATGACTGACCAGGGTAGAAGTAAGGAAAGCATAAGTGGATAATCCTTAAATTACTTAAATCTGCCTGAGAAATGCTCACAGGCGCTTTAAGATATATCTTTAAAATTCTCAAAATAATTTAAAAGATTATCTAGAATTTACTGTATGGTGAACTTGCATGTGTCAGACACTACTCTAAGCATGTCAGAAGTATTACTTCATTTTACCTGTGCAACAGCCAACTATTATCTTCATTTTACAGGAGAGAAAACAGAGGAACAGTGGAGTTAAGCAGATTTCCCAAAGTTATGCAACTACTAAAAGGAAGAGCTGGGGCTCAGAGTTGGAATTCAAGCCCACGTGGTCTGCCTCTAGAGTGCCTGCTCTTAGTCACTGAACAATGTTGTGTAACTGTAATAATCACCTGCAGAAGGTACAGCTAGTCACTTAAGGCAGCAACATTCAAACTGGGAGGTGTATAAAGATACAAGAGGACTTTCCACAAGGTAAATAACTCTAAGGGAGTCACTGTCCAGATGCTCAACCTCACCTCCTGCAATTTTATTAAGCAATACATTTCAAGAAATTTACTTTGTGTTTAATAATCCTTTATCAAAACTGTAATATATTTGATAGTTTGATTCATTTTGCACAAATATAATTGGATTAATTACTGAATCCAGAAGACATATTTTAAGCTTACTGTCTTTGGAAATTTTAAAAAAATCTATTTCTATTTATTATTTGAAGTGGGTGATAGTGGGTATCAAATATCTCTGATACTTAAATTCCATTGAATACATTTAAAGGGGTGATGTTACCATTTTACCATTACATACCAACATTTATAATGTTAGAAACTACACTCTTGGTGATTATTTGAATTTTATGACAAAAAACTGTATATGTCAAATTATACAAATTATACGTGTTTGAGGGGTACATGAGCAAAAAGGTTTCAATACCTTAAGGTGTTAACATAATTGCAAAACCATACCTATAGAACATGTTGTCATATTTCTACCAAAATTTAACTCTGTGTAAAATGCTCCTTTCTATTCTGTGAACTTAACTCCTCTCCACGAAACTAACTTGCTCAGTAAATGCTAAAAATGACCACAAATTAGATTATATGGGGCAACTGCTTTCCTAAAAGTATTACATTCATTAGTGCCAATTAACAACTATAACTAAGATTGTGGAAGATGCAATAGAACTGGAAACATTAGCCACTGGCATCATGTGAGATAATAACTGACTCAAAAAATAGTTTAAACCTTGACTCTACCTTTTATAAAGTATGCTCCTTTTACTTCATTTAGCAACTGCTTAAAGGCTTAACAGGCTAAAAGATGACAAAATGTGTTCTCTGTCACAATTCTTCTCTTGGCAATATATTTAGCTTTGTATTGGCATTAAAGAAACTGCAAAATATCCTATTCAATTTATAAGCTTCTGCACAGCAAAAGCTGTGCAAAACAAAATGAAAAGACAATCTACGGAATGGGAGAAAATATTTGCAAGTGATGTGACCAATAAGGGCTTAATTTCCAAAACATACAAAAAGTTACACAGCCCAATATCAAGAAACAAACAACCCAATCAAAAAATGGGCAGACCTAAATAGACATTTCTCCAAAGAAGACATACATATGGCCAAAAGGCACATGAAAAATGAATAACATCATTAATTATTAGAGAAATGTGGGAGCACCTCAACATATAAGCCAAATGCTAACAGCCATAAAAGGGAAAATCGACAGTAACACAATAATAGTGGGGGGACTTTAACAACCTACTTGCACCAATGGACAGATCATCCAGACAGAATATCAATAAGGAAACATAGGCCTTAAATGGCACATTAGACCAGATGGATTTAGTTGATATTTATAGAGCGTTCCATCTGAAAGCAGCAGAATACACTTTTTTCTCAAGTGCACATGGAACAGTCTCGAGGAAGATCACATACTGGGCCACAAATCAAGCCTCAGTAAATTTAAGAAAACTGAAATCATGCCAAGCATCTTTTCTGACCACAACACTATGAGATTAGAAATAAACTACAGGAAAAAAAAAACCTGTAAAAACACAAACACGTGGAGACTAAACAATATGTTACTAAACAACCAACGGTTCGCCGAAGAAATTAAAGAGGAAGTCAAAAAATACCTAGAAACAAATGACAACAAAAACACGATGATCCAAAACCTATGGGATGCAACAAAAGCAATTCTAAGAGGCAAGTTTACAGCAATACAATTGTACCTCAGGAAACAAGAAAAATCTCAAATAAGCACCTAACCTTACACCGTAAGCAACCAGACAAAGAATAACAAACAAAACCCAAAGTTAGTAGAAGGAAAGCAATCATAAAGATCAGAGCAGAAATAAATGAAATAGAAATAAAGAAAACAACAGAAAGATCAATGAAACTAAAAGCTGGTTCTTTGAGAAAATAAAATTGATAAAATTGATAAACCTTTAGCCAGACTCATCAAAAAAAATAAACAGGAGATGACTCAAATCAATAAAATTAGAAATGAAAAAGGAGAAGTTACAATTGACACCACAGAAATACGAAAGATCATAAGAGACTACCACAAGCAACTATGTGCCAATAAAATGGACAACCTAGAAGAAATGGACAAATTCTTAGAAAGGTACAATGTTCCAAGACTGAACCAGGAAGAAACAAAATATGAACAGACCAATCACAAGTACTGAATTTAAAAAGTTCCAAAAGAGTCCAGGAACAGATGGCTTCACAGGGGAATTCCATCAAACATTTAGAGAAGAGTTAACACCTATTCTTCTCAAACTCTTCCAAAAAACTGCAGAGGAAGGAACAGTCTCAAGCTCATTCTATGAGGCCACCATCACCCTGATACCAAAACCAGACAAAGACACCATAAAAAAGGAAAATCACAGGCCAAAATCACTGATGAACATAGAAGCAAAAATTCTCAACAAAATACTAGAAAACAGAATCCAACAGCACATTAAAAGGATCATACACCATGAACAAGTGGGGTTTATCCCAGGGATGCAAGGATTCTACAATATATGCAAACCAATCAATGTGATATACCACATTAACAAGCTGAAGAATAAAAACCATAAGATCATCTCAATAGATGCAGAAAAAACTTTTGACAAAATTCAACACCCATTTATGATAAAAACTCTCCAGAAAGTGGGCAAAGAGGGAAATTACCTCAACCTAACAGAGGCCATATATGAGAAACCCACAGCTAACATCATACTCAATGGTAAAAAGCTGAAAGCATTTTCTCTAAGATCAGGAACAAGACAAGGATGTCCTCTCTTGCCACTTTTATTCAACATAGTTTTGGAAGTCCTGGCCATGACAATCAGAGAAGAAAAAGAAATAAAAGAATCCAAATTGGAAAAGAAGTAAAACTGTCACTATTTGAAGAGACATGATCCTATACAGATCCTATACAGATCCTATACATGATCCCATACAGAGAAAATCCTAAAGATGCTACCAGAAAACTCCTAGAGCTCATCAATGAATTTGCTAGAGTTGCAAGATACAGAAATCTCTTGCTATACACTAATAATGAAGGATCAGAAAGAGAGATTAAGGAAACAATCCCATTTACCATCACATCAAAAAGAATAAAATATCTAGGAATAAATCTACCTAAGGAGGCAAAAAACTTGTACTCAGAAAACTACAAGATACTAATGAAAGAAATAAAAGATGACACAAACAGATGGAGAGATATACCATGTTCTTGGACTGGAAGAATCAATACTGTGAAAATGACTATACTATCCAAAGGAATCTAAAGATTCGATGCAATCCCTATCAAATTATCGATGGCATTTTTTACAGAACTAGAACAAAAAATTTCAAACTTTGTATGGAAACACAGAAGACCGCAAATAGCCAAAGCAATCTTGAGAAAGAAAAATGGAGCTGGAGGAATCAGGCTCCCTGACTTCAGACTATTCTACAAAGCTACAGTAATCAAGACAGTATGGTACTGGCACAAAAACAGAAATATAGGAACAGGATACAATGTCCAGAAATAAATCCATGCACCTATGTTCAATTAATCTATGACAAAGGAGGCAAGAATATACAATGGAGAAAAGACAGTCTCTTCAATAAGTGGTGCAGGGTAAACAGGAAAGCTACATGTAAAAGAATGAAATTAGAACATTCTCTGACACTATACACAAAAATAAACTCAGTATGGATTAAAGACCTAAATGTAAGGCCGGATACTATAAAATTCATAGAGGAAAACCTAGGGAGAACACTCTTTGATATAAATTGCAGCAATATCGTTTTGTATCCACCTCTTAGTGTAATGAAAATAAAAACAAAAATAAACAAATGGGACCTAATGAAACTTAAAAGCTTTTGCACAGCAAAGGAAACCATAAACAAAACGAATTGACAACCCATAGAATGGGAGAAAATATTTGCAAACAAAGCAACCAACAAGGGATTAAACTCCAAAATATACAAACAGCTCATGCAGCTCAATAACAAAAACAACAACAAAAACTGATCAAAAAATGGGTGGAAGATCTAAATAGACATTCCTCCAAAGAAGACATTCCTCCAAAGAAGACCAAGAAGCACACGAAAAGATGCTCAACATCGCTAATTATTAGATAAATGCAAATCAAAACTACAATGAGTTATCACCTCACACTAGTGAGAATGGCCATCATCAAAAAATCTACAAACAATAAATGCTGCAGCGGGTGTGGAGAAAAGGGAACCCTTCTACACTGTTGGTGGGAATGTAAATTGGTACAGCCACTATGGAGAACAATAAGGAGGTTACTTAAAAAACTAAAAATAGAGCTACCATATGATCCAGCAATCTCACTCCTGGGCATATACCCGAAGAAAACTGTAATTTGAAAGGATACATGCACCCCAATGTTCACTGCAGCACTATTTACAGTAGCCAGGTCATGGAAGCAACCTAAATGTCCATCAACAGAGGAATGGATAAAGAAGATGTGGTATATATATAAAATTGAATATTACTCAGCTATAAAAAAGAGCAAAATAATGCCAGTTACAACATGGATGGACCTAGAGATTGTCATACTGAGTGAAGTAAGTCAGACAGAGAAAGACAAATATCATATGCTATCACTTATATGTGGAATCTAAAAAAAATGGTACAAATGAACTTATTTATAGAACTGAAATAGAGTCACAGATGTAGAAAACAATCTTATGGTTACTGGGGGGAAAGGGAGGGAGGGATAAACTGGGAGATTAGGATTGACATATACACACTACTATATATAAAATAGATAATTAGTAAGGACCTACTGTATAGCACAGGGAACTTTACTCAATACTCTGTAATGACCTACATGGGAAAATAATCTAAAAAAAGAGTGGATATATGTATATTTATAACTGATTCACTTTGCTGTACAGGAGAAAGTAACTCAACATTGTAAATCCACTATACTCCAAAAAAAAAATTAGAGAAATGGAAATCAAAACTACAATGAGGTACCACCTCACACCAGTCAGAATGACCATCATCGAAAAGTCTACAAATAAATGCTGGAGAGGGTGTGGAGAAAAGGGAACCCTGCTACACTGGGAATATAAATTGGTACAACCACTATGGAGAACAGTATGGAGGTTACTTAAAAAACTAAAAATAGAACTACCATATGATCCAACAATCCCACTGCTGGGCATATATCTGGATAAAACTCTAATTTGAAAAGATACATGCACCACAGTGTTCACAGCAGCACTATTTATAATAGCCAAGACATGGAAGCAACTTAATTTTCCATCAACAGATGAATGGATAAAGGAGATGTGGTATACATATACAGTGGAATATTACTCAGCCATGAAAAGAAGAATGAAATAATGCCATTTGCAGCAACATGAATGGACTTGGAGATGATCATATTAAGTGAAGTAAGTCAGAAAGAGAAAGACAAATACTATATGATATCACTTATATGTGGAATCTAAAAAATGACACAAATGAATTTATTTACAAAACAGAAACAGACTCACAGACATGGAAAACAAAGTTATAGTTATCAAAGGGGAAAGGTGGGGTGAGGGATAAATTAGGAGCTTGGAATCAACAGATAAACACTACTAAATATAAACAGATAAACAACAAGGCCCTACTTTATAGCACAGGGAACTATATTCAATATTTTGTAATAACCTATAATGGAAAAAAATCTGAGAAAGTTGTATATATATATATATGTGTGTGTATGTATATATATGTATATACATACACACACATATACATATATATAACTGCATCACTTTGCTGCACACCAGGAACCAACATAACATTGTAAACCAACTATACTTCAATTTTAAAAAAAAGAAACTACAAAAGAAGTTTTAATTCATAGACCATAGCATAAGGGTAATAACTGAAAAACTTTGGTGGAGTGGCAGTCACAATCAGCACCACTGAAACAAGAGCATCTGAAACTCAGAAGTCAGACATCACTCAACACAAACCAGAAATAACACACTTTCAGTTCTCTAAAATTGGGTTTGGAACACCCATTTCTCACATAAATGACTGCCTTCTTACAAGTTGTTGTTTTGAAACACACGGGAAGTGGGATTTCTACTCAGAATTTGCACAATAGTAATGTACACATTTAAAAGTGACAAAAGTGAGAAGTCTAATGTGCAGTAGCAGGGTGACACAGTAGAGGATGGCTATGCAGGTCTGGTATTACTTTGGTCTTTGTATCAATTTGGCCAAGTCAGTTTATCTCTCTGGCCTCTGTTCTCATGATTAAATGGAAGGAGTGGAATTAGTTCCATCTACAAGACTTCTTCTAGTTCTAAAGTTTTATGAATCTAACTTCATACTCATCAGCCATGATTCTTTCAATGATGACAGATGTTAACCCAGAAACTGATGACATTACAAATGTGAATGTAAAACCTAAATGAATGCTTGCTGAAAAAAATAGGAACTCTATTTCTCAAGCTTCTGAGACTATCACACACAGCAGTCATACAAGTAAGCAAAATTGTTCCAAATGCATTTAAAGAAACTTTACATATGGGTTAGTCAACAAGTGCATTTTGTTGGGCAACCTAACTAGGACTAAATAATTTATGTACATAGGGATCGATGTGGCTCATAACTTGTCTTTCATATAGGCATAAAGGCCAAATGTCATTTATGTAATATAGTCCAAGTAAGAATATGACTGTGTCAGTAAGACAGAAAAGGTCAGAAACACATTTTCTTTATGATACCAAGTGAGGAACTGAGTTTCATGACATATGGTACACAGTTTGGTTTCTGAATCCAACCAAGAAAAACTCCAGAGTAACTCCAGAGTCAGTTTGCACTTTCTCAATAGAATTTAATGGAAAAAACAAAACAAAACAAAAAACAAACCCTTGAATGTCAACTTAAGATCACTAGGAAAAATCAGTTTATTTGCAAGATTAAATCCGTGCTTCATGACAATACTAATAAAAGAGAAAAGAAAAAAGGCACCACTGATTGTGTTAAATCATTATCTAAACTCATTTTTATGAAAGGTATATAACATTTTCTTTAAAGAATCATAAAAGCAGAAAAGATTATATAAACCAGTACCTACATAAAATTCTTGATTATCCATTTATATATATACTTATGTGTATATATATATATACATATGTGTATATATTCACGCTATGTATTCGTAAATATATATTCACACTATGTATTCATAAATATATAATCATATCACAGATAAATAACATCCTGTAACATCAAATCTCAGAATAAAGCAGCTGTTACTGACGGACCATGTACACAAAAATAGAGACTTCAAGCTGCTTAGAAAAAGTAAAACTGTAAAAAAGTGAAACTGAATGTCAAATGGAAGGGTTATAGAGATGATGTTTTGCTCACTTACAAATTATTTTAAAAGAAAATAAATTCCATATTAGATTCATTTAGGATATAAAAAAGGATGAGTTGAAAATAAAGATGTAAGGTATGTTTTGAAAGATGCACTATGTGTGTAAAAAATATAACTTGTTCACCTTTGGAAAACATAATAAATAAATTTCAAATATTTAAAAATCTTAAAACTTGAATCAAATTACCTGAAGGGAGGGGAAGTTAAATTGATTTATAGATTAAAAAAATGTAACATTACTACTTTAAAAAGATAAAATAACTAGGCTAACCTAGGGTTGCTTAGAAAACCCCTACATTAATGGATAACAATGATTTGCTATCAGTGTATCAAATACACTTAACCAATACTGACCTCTGTTTATATTGCAATTACAGTAAGACCTCATTTATTCAGAAGTATTTCATCCACAATCAAGAACCAGGAAGTGTGCCCAACCCCCCTGAAGAAAGGCTTCAGCACCCAAGGTAGATGTTACAATACCCATAGACTAACACAACCACTTTCTCAGGACTTGGTTATGTTAATATTACATCAATTTCAACAAGCTTGGCTATCTTGTTTTCTGGCCCTCTGCAGATTCCAAGTAGCAAATAAGGGGGAAGAGCAGTGTGTGGAAAGAGCGGCCAGAAAGAACATCCTGACAGTTGCATGAAAACAGCTGGAGGAAGACATATAAAATGTAGATGTAAGAAATGATAAAAGCATCACAGTCTAGGGTCATTTAGCATAGGAACAAATAGACTTAAACACCTCAATAGGCCTCAAGGGCATCACTGGATTACAATGAAATATAATAAATAATGTTCACAATATCCCTAAATTATAAGAAAAAGGTTAACTATATATAAAATAGGTAACTAGTAAGGACCTACTGTATAGCACAGGGAACTCTACTCAATACTCTGTAATGGCCTATATAGGAACAGAATCTAAAAAAGAATGGATATATGTATATGTATAAGTGATTCACTTTGCTGTGCACCTGAAACTAACACAACATTGTAAATCAACTATACTCCAATAAAAATTAAATTAAAAAATTTAGGGACCAGAAAACAAAACAAACAAACAAAAAAAGGTTAAATTATGTTTCATATATTCAGTATACTATGGCAAAGGAAATGTGTGAAACATGCTAGGAAGGTAATTATTAAAAAACTTCAATCCTAATAAATTTCAATCCTGAAAGGATACATTTCAGCTATCTGAAGAATGCATTTGAGGAGACTACAGCACCCTAGGGGGTGCTAAAAAAATGATGCATTACTGACCAGTATTTACAAGCTAATTGATATTCCTAACTGGCTCTCAAACTTCTCCTATCTAACCTCAATTCCATTGTAATGAAAACTCATTTAACAAGTCACCTAAAATATTTTCATTTTGAACAAATGGTATTTCCAGTTTCCTTAGAAGGAATCTCTGCCAGGCATTTCTGGTCTGTACGCAGATCAGAAGTCTGCTTTTGGAGCAGGAAATTATTCTGAAATAAATACAGATAATCACTGGCTCAGTTCACCAACACATGTGTCCAAGAGTATTCATCCATGTTTTTGGAACACACCTCTATGGTTCCTACGATCTCTTTAACTCTGGTGATCAATTTTTAAGTAAAAACTAATAGGTACTGAGCACTTTTAAGTGCCACACACTGTTCACATGAATTTGATCCTGATAACAATCCTGAGGTAGGTACTATCATCATCCCTATTTTATAGAGAAGGAAGCTGAGGCACAGAGAGATTAAGTAATTTTCCTAAGGTCAATCCAACTAGTATGTAAAAGAGCTGGGATTCGAACCCAGACTGTTCTCAACTACCATACAATACTGTATCGTTAGAATGCATCTTTCTTGTTAAATGAACTATACACTATCCCCATACTACCTGAAGGTAAACATCAATTGTACACTTACGGTTTTACAAATTCTAAACCAAGCCAAATATAAGCCATGAAAATTTCTTAAATTAAGAATACTAAAAGGTTAAAGTAAATTTAAGGCATTTTAATGTCTTAAGTACATTCTTGGCCACATACTTAAAGACTACGGTGCGGTGCAGTATTGACATAGCATTAGATGAAGAATTAAAAGGTCTAAAACGTGATTTGTAAAAAGAAAAATTAAAATTGTTTACAAATTGAAAATATTGAGAGAATTATATGTTCTAGCTTATTACACAATGCCTAAAACATTAATATAAGATTGTCTTAAACAAAAGACTACAAAATGAATTTTATGTCTGCTTCACTGAATGCAACACAGCAATTGAAAAATATTTAATATAAAGTACCAGAGTATTGGTCAACCCTGAATTATACTGTAAAAGGTCACAAATTTCTACCCTGTTCAAAATGGGAAGAAAGTAAAAGCTGGTGCTGATTCAAGAATGAGCAAGTTTGAGCAGTAGATACTCAACAGAGGTAAAGATAAACTGAGTACCAGAATTAGTCAACGAGTACTTAGTATGTGCTCAGAAAGAATAACATAAAACCTTCATTAACTAAGAGCAGAGTAACTGTGGCAAATGTAAATTCCCTTGTTTTTTCATATTTATTTAAGTGGAGAAAAACACCTTTGAAATCAATAACATCATTAAAAGGAAAAAAATCATTAGATATAGATTGCTGTGGCTAATGAAGAATGGACTATACTAGAGTTAGGCTTCAATAAAACCCAGTATTTAAAGTAAAAAAAAAGACTTAAGGACCTACTGTATAGCACAGGGAGCTATATTCAATATCTTGTAATAACCTATAATAGAAAAGAATCTGAAAAATAATATATATATAACTGAATCACTTTGCTGAACATCTGAAACACTGTAAATCAACTATACTTCAATTAAAAAAGACAAATTTTTATTAAACAATTCCTATTTTTTGTCTAGAAGCCATAATTTTGTCATATGTCTTACAAACAAGCTAATTTGCTCATGAATAATGTATCTTTAAAATGCATTTCACTGTTGAACAACTGAACTATAAATCACCAAACTTCACATCATTTACTTTCTATACATTTCATTTTATTAACTTTGAGGAATGAATTCAAGTCACAAAGCCTCAATGGTATATACTTTGATTATGTTTGATTTACTCAGGTACAACTGCATTAGTTACAATGGCTGCCAACATTTGTCTTCAAGTGATTCTTCCAAGAGGAAGAACGATGAGTTTAGATTATGATTTCAACATTACAGCCTCAATTTTTAGAACAAGTGAAGGCTTTTGGTTCCACTCAGCTGGCAATACTGATTATTATGTGCCTATCATTTATAAAATGGGACCAAAGTCTAGATGCACTTGTCTACTTAAGTAACAGTTTTAAGGGAAAATAAGCCACAGTAAAACCCACTTAATGAATAAAAAATATCAAATTTACACAACATTTAGAATTTATTCTAATACTATAATATTTTAGTTTTTGATTTCTACAAAATGATGAGCACATGGATGATCATTAACAGCTCATCATAATTAGTATAAATATGAGAAAACCACAACATAGCTAACCTAGATATATAAAAACAAGAACATTCAGACAGAATAGTAAAAAGTCTTCTCTCAAGAATCCTAATTGTGATAAATTCTTCTGAAGATACTTTTTTTTCCAAGTATGAGTAATGTCAAATTCCATAGTACTCCCTCAAAAGGTGGGTTCTTACACCATAAATATTCAGCACTTTCACTTCTTGGTGCTTGACCTGGGAAATAATGAAAATTTTCTGTGAAGAAACAATTATATAAATTTTAAAAACCTGTTCTATTGGGTTCAGGATATGCTTTATTCAAAAGGTTCAGGAAAAAAGACAAAACTCTTAAAAGAGATTTAGAAGTAAAAGTAGAGAGAAGAGAATGACTATGTAACACTATAAGCTAAGAAATTTGTCTATAACCAGGGAGCTTCAAAAGGAAAATAAAATGAGCTGGGAACAGGTTTGGATACATAAAATAAACACATGCATAGTCTTTTTTTTTCTTTTTCCTGACTTAAAAAAAATATCAAGAGAAAAGGAAAGCGTGGTTTAAAGTACTCTGTTATATTATCAGAATAGTTCTCTTTCAGAAGAGAAACTAATTATCAAGAACAGAACAACTTGTGACTAGTTGTGACATGAATGACTCAATTAGGGCAGCATCAGAAAAAACACTTTTAAAGACTTTAACGTCCAAGTTACAAAGTCTGTGAACAGGCCCAAAACATAAGAAAAGGAGGAGGAAAAAAAGAAGCCAAACTTTAAGTAATAAAAGAGAGTGAATGGTGATGTCAGTTTCTATCTCAGTGTATTTCTTAAATCTCCTTAATATACCATATAAAGTATTAACTCTATTAAAACTATTAACTAGGACTTTTTAAATACATGCATATTATTAAAGGAAGAAAGCATACAAGATTTAAAAATGAACATGAACTTCTTTTTTTCTCTGGAACAAGGCAACCTATAAATAATAAATTCGAACTTATCTCTTTCAGTCAACCTTCCTGGTATAAGCTGCCTTACTATTGAGACTGAAAAACCAAAACCAGTCCATTTGTCTATACTGCTGGTTTTATATTTATAAATTGATTAAGCTATAGCAAAGATCTGTAAGATAATTTAATCACAGAAAAAAAGAAGTGAGAAAGTTGGAGACAGCTTTAAAAGAAAAAGGATCTTAGCTATTTTGCTTAAAATACTGTCACATACATTATTAAAAACGTATACAGGACAGGTGGCTTTCTGCACACACATGCAAAATCTGACCATTAAGGGTGTTCGATTTGTATGGGATCTTTCTAAATTCTTTAGACTAACTCCCACCACCAACTTCTAATGAAGAAATCAAGACACAAGAAAATAAGAAATTTGTTCAAGGTTAAATAACTAATTGGAAGTAGTAATTCTGTAGACACTTCGGACAATATTCTCTCCACTATACCAGTATGCTCCTTACATTTCCTATAAAGTCAAGCTGGAAATTGATTCCCACAACATTAGGTACATAAAATAAAAAACAAATTATTAAAATAATTTTTCATTTCAATTTCATGACATATTAAGACAGAGTGCTTTAAAATCCTTTGTTTTCATTTGCTAGGGGGTAAAAAATTTCTAAGAAACTTTAGTATTTTAGCTTTAAAGTTAGAAAATGTCACTTTAGAAACAAGACTTTGATGGAGCCCGTGTTTCCGCCGAGATGGAACTCCCGGCTGGGGGTCTCTTCCCTCCGCCGTCATGGAACTGCCACAGAGCCCGAGGGGAGGGCGGCCTCAATGAGGCTGCCAGCTCTGGAGGGGCCCCGGCAGCTGAAGCTGCGACAGTCTTCGGGACTGCGGGCCGGACGTGGACCTGCCCACCAGAAAGACAAGATCCAGCCTCATCCACCAGAACACAGGCACTAGTCCCCTCCACCAGGAAGCCTACACAACCCACTGAACCAAACTTAGCCACTGCAGACAGACACCAAAAAAAACGGAAACAACGAACCTGCAGCCTGCAAAAAGGAGACCCCAAACACAGTAAGATAAGCAAAATGAGAAGACAGAAAAACACACAGCAGATGAATGAGCAATATAAAAACCCAACAGACCTAAAAAATGAAGAAGAAATAGGCAGTCTACCTGAAAAAGAATTTAGAATAATGATAGTAAAGATGATACAAAAACTTGGAAATAGAATAGACAAAATACAAGAAACATTTAACAAGGAACTAGAAGAACTAAAGATGAAACAAACAATGATGAACAACACAATAAATGAAATTAAAAATACTCTAGATGGGATCAATAGCAGAATAACTGAGGCAGAAGAACGGATAAGTGACCTGGAAGATAAAATAGTGGACATAACTACTGCAGAGCAGAATAAAGAAAAAAGAATGAAAAGAACTGAGGACAGTCTCAGAGACCTCTGGGAAAACATTAAACGCACCAACATTAGAATTATAGGGGTTCCAGAAGAAGAAGAGAAAAAGAAAGGGACTGAGAACATATTTGAAGAGATTATAGTTGAAAACTTCCCTAATATGGGAAAGGAAATAGTTAATCAAGTCCAGGAAGCACAGAGAGTCCCATACAGGATAAATCCAAGGAGAAATACACCAAGACACATATTAATCAAACTGTCAAAAATTAAATACAAAGAAAACATACTAAAAGCAGCAAGGGAAAAACAACAAACACACAAGGGAATCCCCATACGGTTAACAGCTGAACTTTCAGCAGAAACTCTGCAAGCCAGAAGTGGGTAGCAGGACATATTTAAAGTGATGAAGGAGAAAAACCTGCAACCAAGATTACTCTACCCAGAAAGGATCTCATTCAGATTTGATGGAGAAATTAAAACTTTTACAGACAAGCAAAAGCTGAGAGAGTTCAGCACCACCAAACCAGCATTACAACAACTGCTAAAGGAACTTCTTTAGGCAAGAAACACAAGAGAAGGAAAAGACCTACAATAACGAACCCAAAACAGTTAAGAAAATGGGAATAGGAACACACATATCGATAATTACGTTAAATGTAAATAGACTAAATGCTCCCACCAAAAGACACAGATTGGCTGCATGGATACAAAAACAAGACCCACATATTTGCTGTCTCCAGAGAGCCACTTCAGACCTAGAGACACATACAGACTGAAAGGAAGGGGATGGAAAAAAGAAATTTCATGCAAATGGAAACCAAAAGAAAGCTGGAGTAGCAATTCTCATATCAGACAAAATAGACGTTAAAATAAAAACTATTAGAAGAGACAAAGAAGGACACTACATAATGACCAAGGGATCGATCCAAGAAGAATTTGTAACAATTGTAAATATTTATGCACCCAACATAGGAGCACCTCAATACACAAGGCAAATACTAGCAGCCATAAAAGGGGAAATCGACAGTAACACATTCATAATAGGGGCCTTTAACACCCCACATTCACCAATGGACAGGCCATCCAAAATGAAAATAAATACGGAAACACAACCTTTAAATGATACATTAAAAAAGATGGACTTAATTGATATTTATAGGACATTCCATCCAAAAACAACAGAATACACATTTTTCTCAAGTGCTCATGGATCATTCTCCAGGATAGATCATATCTTGGGTCACAAGTCAAGCCTTGATAAATTTAAGAAAATTGAAATTGTTTCAAGTAACTTTTCCAACCACAATGCTATGAGACTAGATATCAATTACAGGAAAAGATCTGTAAAATATACAAACACATGGAGGCTAAACAATACACTACTTAATAATGAAGTGATCACTGAAGAAATCAAAGAGGAAATCAAAACATACCTAGAAAAAAATGACAGTGGAGACACGACGAACCAAAATCTATGGGATGCAGCAAAAGCAGTTCTAAGAGGGAAGTTTATAGCAATACAATCCTACCTTAAGAATCCGTAAACACCTTGAATAAACAACCTAACCTTGCACCTAAAGCAATAAGAGAAAGAAGAACAAAAAAACCCCAAAGTCAGTAGAAGGAAAGAAATCATAAAAATCAGATCAGAAATAAATGAAAAAGAAACGAAGGAAATGATAGCAAAGATCAATAAAACTAAAAGCTGGTTCTTTGAGAAGATAAACAAAATTGACAAACCATTAGCCAGACTCATCAAGAAAAAAAGGGAGAAGACTCAAATCAATAGAATTAGAAATGAAAAAGGAGAAGTAACAACTGACACTGCAGAAGTACAAAAGATCATGAGAGATTACTACAAGCAACTCTATGCCAATGAAATGGACAACCTGGAAGAAATGGACAAATTCTTAGAGATGCACAACCTGCCAAGACTGAATCTGGAAGAAATAAAAATATGAACAGACCAATCACAAGCACTGAAATTGAAACTGTAATTAAAAATCTTCCAACAAACAAAAGCCCAGGACCAGATTACTTCACACGCGAATTCTATCAAACATTTAGAGAAGAACTAACACCTATCCTTCTCAAACTCTTCTAAAATATAGCAGGGGGAGGAGCACTCCCAAACTCCTTCTACGAGGCCACCATCACCTTGATACGAAAACCAGAGAAGGATGTCACAATGAAAGAAAACTACAGGCCAATATCACTGATGAACATAGATGCAAAAATCCTCAACAAAATACTAGCAAACAGAATCCAACAACACATTAAAAGGATCATACAGCATGATCCAGTAGGGTTTATTCCAGGAATGCAAGGATTCTTCAATATATGCAAAACAATCAATGTGATAAACCATATTAACAAACTGAAGGAGAAAAACCATATGATCATCTCAATAGATGCAGAGAAAGCTTTTGACAAAATTCAACACCCATTTATGATAAAAACCCTGCAGAAAGTAGGCATAGAGGGAACTTTCCTCAACATAATAAAGGCCATATATGACAAACCCACAGCCAACATCGTCCTCAATGGTGACAAGCTGAAAGCATTTCCACTAAGATCAGGAACAAGACAAGGTTGCCCACTCTCACCACTCCTATTTAACATAGTTTTGGAAGTTTTAGCCACAGCAATCAGAGAAGAAAAGGAAATAAAAGGAATCCAAATCGGAAAAGAAGAAGTAAAGCTGTCACTGTTTGCGGATGACATGATAGTATACATAAAGAATCCTAAAGATGCTACCAGAAAACTACTAGAGCTAATCAATGAAGCTGATAAAGTAGCAGGATACAAAATTTATGCACAGAAATCTCTGGCATTCCTGTACACTAATGATGAAAAATCTGAAAGTGAAATCAAGAAAACACTCCCATTTACCATTGCAACAAAAAGATTAAAATATCTAGGAATAAACCTACCTAAGGAGACAAAAGACTTGTATGCAGAAAATTATAAGACACTGATGAAAGAAATTAAAGATAATACAAATAGATGGAGAGATATACCATGTTCTTGGATTGGAAGAATCAACATTGTCAAAATGACTCTACTACCCAAAGCAATCTACAGATTCAATGAAATCCCTATCAAACTACCACTGGTATTTTTCACAGAACTAGAACAAAAAAATTCACAATTGGTATGGAAACACAAAAGACCCAGAATATCCAAAGCAATCTGGAGAACGAAAAACGGAGCTGGAGGAATCAGGCTCCCTGACTTCAGACTATACTACAAAGCTACAGTAATCAAGACAGTATGGTATTGGCACAAAAACAGAAAGATAGATCAATGGAAAAGGATAGAAAGCCCAGAGATAAACCCACACACATATGGTCACCTTATCTCTGATAAAGGAGGCAGGAAGGTATAGTGGAGAAAGGACAGCCAGCTCAATAAATGGTGCTGGGAAAACTGGACAGGTACATGTAAAAGTATGAAATTAGATCACTCCCTAAAACCATACACAAAAATAAGCCCAAAATGGATTAAAGACCTAAATGTAAGGGGAGAAACTATCAAACTCTTAGAGGAAAACATAGGCAGAACACTCTATGACATAAATCACAGCAAGATCCTTTTTGACCCACCTCCTAGAGAAATGCAAATAAAAACCAAAATAAACAAATGGGACCTAATGAAACTTCAAAGCTTTTGCACTGCAAAGGAAACCATAAACAAGTCCAAAAGACAACCCTCAGAATGGGAGAAAATATTTGCAAATGAAGCAACTGACAAAGATTAATCTCCAAAATTTATAAGCAGCTCATGCAGCTCAATAACAAGAAAACAGACAACCCAATCCAAAAATGGGCAGAAGACCTAAATAGACATTTCTCCAAAGAAGATATACAGAGTGCCAAGAAACACATGAAAGAATGCTCAACTTCATTAATCATTAGAGAAATGCAAATCAAAACTACAATGAGATATCATCTCACACCAGTCAGAATGGCCATCATCAAAAAATCTAGAAACAATAAATGCTGGAGAGGGTGTGGAGAAAAGGGAACCCTCTTGCACTGTTGGTGGGCATGTAAATTGATATAGCCACTGTGGAGAACAGTATGGAGCTTCCTTAAAAAAAACTACAAATAGAACTACCATATGACCCAGCAATCCCACTACTGGGCATATACCCTGAGAAAAATATAATTCAAAAAGTGTCAAGTACCAAAATGTTCATTGCAGCTCTATTTACAATAGCCCAGAGATGGAAACAACCTAAGTGTCCATCATCGGATGAATGGATAAAGAAGATGTGGCTCATATATACAATGGAATATTACTCAGCCATAAAAGGAAACAAAATTGAGTTATTTTAATGAGGTGCATAGACCTAGAGTCTGTCATACAGAGTGAAGTAAGTCAGAAAGAGAAAGACAAATACCTTATGCTAACACATATGTATGGAATTTAAGAAAAAAAAAGTCATGAAGAACCTAGGTGTAAGAAAGGAACAGACACAGACCTACTAGAGAATGGACTTGAGGATTTGGGGAGGGGGAAGGGTAAGCTGTGACAAAGTGAGAGAGAGGCATGGACATATATACACTACCAAA